>NC_090285.1:9677250-10315500 GCF_037392515.1 Haliotis asinina
ATGTAATGGCAAGAATTTGTCTATTCGGGGAATCAAACAGAAATATTTCTTTATACATTCTTTTCGTATTTGAGTATACAAACAAGCACGAAACGGCATTCATCATCTACAGCCTGATAAGTGCGCTATTTACGTAATCGGTATTCCCATGATATCCCTAAATGTCTTCCTGTTTCTATTAGACTATCACGAGAACTGAAAACGTGATAGTGCTCTCATCATGTGTCATATACACATTACTGCAGAAACATTATCCCATGTGCCCTTTATGTTGCAAGTACAAGCAGTATTATAGTATCTCTCGTCGTTCAAACACGAACACAAACCTGAAGTGGTTTTGAACACAGGTAATTACCCTCCACAACTCCCCCTACGTCCCTTCCTCCCTCCCTCACCTCCCCATCCCCCTATTGCGACTCCTTACTATGGTTTCCAATGAATATCACATCCTGGTATCCCCAATACAATACCCATTCATACGCGAAACAAAAACGCAACCACAAATGTCTGGTCGTCAGAGCAAACAGGGTCAAGACATGGTTGTGTTCATCAGTGGAGAAAGGGTTAACACATGACTGTGTCTATCAGAGCCGGAAGGGTTAACACATGTCTGTGTTCAGCAGAGGGAAAAGGGTTAGCACGTGACGGTGTTCATCGGCGGGGAAAGGGTTGCGTTCACTGGTATGGTAAGGGCTATGTCATGACTAGAATGTAGAAGGTGGGTATCTAAAAGTGAACAAAAGAGAACATTGTTAATCATGTCTGTATTTCCCATGCATAATGGTGCACAAATCGCCATGAAACTAACCACGATCATCATGAGTCATACCGGACCAATGGCAGTACAGAGAGAGAGAGAGAGATAGGGGGTGGGGGGTGGTGGGAGAGGTAGAGAAAACAGTCATTTGTTTTTTATTTTGATCTATAACCTTGGACAACATAAATATCACCTGTACCGAACGTTTCGCAAACAAAGGAAGTTCCGAAATGGTAATACAATGCGCTGTGTGTGGTGTAAATATCACTTGCCGAAATACAGGGTTGATAATTGGAGAGGGCGTAAAGTAGAATCTGTCTGTGTAAACATTATGACATATGCAGTTTAACATCGCGCTCCATACTGCATTTATCCTGCATGAAATGTGATACATGGATGAATCATACAGGGTATATAATTTGTATATGCGCCTTATCCGATATAGCAAGAATGTTATGCAGGTTGTAAAGTCGAGCTTAAGATGAATTCTTTTGCAGTGATATTAATGTAAAGGGTGGTTATGTTACAAGGTGACTTCCCACGCCATTATACGAATGATAGAGAGGCTTCCGAGTGGTGTCCATGTGGCTGGTAGACACCTGGGCACACCAAAGGTGTCACAAGCCAGCCCAAACATGTCGCAAGCCCTTATGAGAATGATCTGATACTGATCATACCGCTGACATTCAGAACGGCACTCTTGAGTGAACTTCTCTGGCCTGTTTTATTTTGTAAAGTTAAGTAATGTGGCGGCTTCGAGTAATCCGATTGCGTCCGATCATATCATACACGTGTGCCCATGAATCAGGATCAGATTTCTTGAACAGTGACATCGCTATTGATTGATACTGATAAGTATAACATCCATTTGTACGTAGTTTGGTTTGGTTGTTTAACGCCGCTCTCAGCAATATTCCAGCTGTGTGGCGACGGTCTGTAAATATTTAGGCCTGAACCAGACACTCTACTGATCAACAGCATGAACATCTATTTACGCAACCGGGGTGCAATGTTATGTGTTTAGCAAGTCAGCGAGCCTAACCAACCGATCCCGTTAGTCGCCCCTACGACAAGAATGGGTTACTGAAGATCAGCTCTAACCCGGATTTTCACATACACTAGACTGATATTTGCCAAAGGGTATTCTGCCTTCTCTGTTTGCAGGTCATCACTCTGAGATGGCATCACTGGAGTGCGTTCCTGCTATGTTGTTACCACCGTTCCACTAAAGGCGGTTACACCAGCAGACTACGTCATTCTGGTTGCTTTTACTGAGCGGCTGTTACAAAATATGACAATAGCATATTCCACTTGAACCTGGGTCTTTGTCCAGAAGCTGACAAGGTAAGAATGTCATCTATTGGATTACTACACACACGGAGATATGTTCCTGTTCACGTCCTGGGCCGCACGGTAGGTTTCTGAGATTTATTTTGTTCAAATGTCACTTGAACACGCTCAGCCATCCTTTGGACACTAATTGTACACTAAAATGCCGAGTACCCGATTGGGCTCGAACTAAGGGGACTTTTGATTCGAGGACGACTTATCAGCATGACCACAGACGCTAACCCAATCCACAAGCTAACACAGAATGGGTGTGCGCTGAGGAACGCATCATAAGAACAATGATAACTTGTTTGCTTACTTGCTTTTGTAAAACGCCGCACTCAGCAATATTCCAGCTATATTACAGCGGCCTCTAAATAATCGACCAGACAATCCAGTGACCAACGGCATAAGTATTGATTTACACAATTTGAAAACCATGACATGTGTCAACTAAGTCAGTGCGTCTGTCCACCCGATCCCGTTAGTCGCTTCTTACGACAAGCTCGAGTTGCCAATGACCAGCTATTCTCAATGGGCAAGAACAAAACTAAAAGCTTACATGACTGGACATTCTACAAAGGTCTCAAGGAACCACATAAAGCGCAAGGTCCTTACGACTAAACTGGCATGTGTTATGCTTTCTTTTCATACGTCAAAACATTCAAATCAAAATGGCAAATTTGTCCATGTTCGACGGAACTATGTACCGAGACCATCAGATGATTCCAACTATATTTTCAGCATGGGTTTATTAAGAAATGCCAAGGGCTGACGATAGCAGAGGTTCACCAAACTGGGGCGTAGTAAATAAACCTGGTGGCACCTATCACAAACACAACAAACATTACAACAAAATATTGAATCAGTAAGTTTCATTTTCAAACGATTTGGATTTCCCCAGGGAATTACTTTAATATATAAGCATGTGACTTACTTCACGATGTTGTTACCGGGTCGCTGAGTTAAATCGCCTTGCATCGAGAGACAAAATGCACAAGCACTACTACCACAACACACAGACCTGCACAATGTGCGCAGAAATGCAGTCAGACGACCTAGTTTATTCTTGTTATTAACTTCCTGGTTACATCGACCAATGAGATCTCGTTTAGGTCAGCATCGAAAATTGTAATGTGTGAGTATAATGCGTGACTGCAGGTAAAACGTCTAGGGCAGGTTCTCACATAGTTGTGGCATGGATATCATCGTAGAACATAAGATCAATAACTGATATCTATATCATCAAATCATATTTTCTATGACTCGTTTACAATTATCTAAAACATAGATTACACCAAACGTAAGTGCAAATGAATTGTCTTGATTGTCCTCAAGAACAGTTTTATTTGGGCAAAACATATAAATTACATCAACGGGCCATAAAAATAAGTAGTGACACTAAGTGTGCACTAAATGGGTAAACCTGTCTTCACATCACCCGATACTCACACCATATACCTTGAAAATTAATAATCCAACCAGGTACATCTTTACTCCTGACACGACAGGTTATGTTATGTATTAGACATATGAATTGGTGTTCGTGGAACAAATCAATAGAGGAAGCAAATAAAAGACTTTGGTCTGCGCATTGCATAAACACATAAACATAAACAGCAGGTATGATCTTAAATAGGGGTTAAATTTTACAACATGTCCCAAGTTGTAAGGAAATATCCGTGATCGAGGCATAAAACATGAAGTGTGCAATTAAACCTTATTTTAATGTGTCTCTGACGACAGTGTCGTTCGCAAGATAAACACTCTCATACCCAGACCGCAACGAGTACCTGCATTTCAATTTATGGTTGTATTAAGCAAATAACCATACAGATGCAGTATATGGTACCACTTCTGAATTGCAAACATGTAGCAACAGTATCACATTTCAAAACATTAGGACCCGTAAAGACCTTCAGCAGCCCATACTTGTCATGAAAGGTGACTCTGCTTGTCGTAAGAGGCGATTAACAGGATCGGGTTGGTACGCCCGCTTACTTGGTTAGCACATGTTATCGGTTCCCAGTTGCTAAGATCGATGCTCATGCCGTTGATCACTTGAGTGTCTGGTCAAGACTCGATTATTTGCCGATAAATAGCTGGGATATTGCTGAGTGTGGCGTACAACTAAACTCACTTACTCAATCAAAACATTAAATGCCTAACTTGCACTCTGCGTTCAGTGTTGCCCCAACAAGACAATAATAATAACAATGATAATAACGCCAATAAACATGAAAATAACAACAACTATTGAGGGCAGTTTACTAACCTCCGTATATTTTAATAACACAGCCATTGAATACTCAAACTGCAAACGTCATTGCCCGACACGCGTGCTCTCATTTTTGTATTATCAGCGCCTTTAGGAATATACAATCCAAGATGCCTTGAAGGGCAATGATAGTAACAATACGTGTATTTACAAGGCACAGAATTCCACACATAAAGCATGCCCAAAGCGCAACATGGAGTGAAATAAAAGCAAGTCTTTACAAAGTCTGTAGATGCTAGAATGATGGTCAGGAATATTAAATTATATGTTGAAAATTAAATTTTCTGAAAAGATGTGCTCTCAGTGAACTCTTAAATGAATCAGTAGAGGGAGGCAGTCGGAGTTCAGTGAGGAGATGAGTCCATAGGTGAGGAGGTTGATTCCACAGCTGTGGAGCACCATTGCAGAAGGACGCTGCTTGGTGACTAGCTCGACAAGGTATTCTGGAACTGCATGATTGTACCACTGGTAGGCAAAACTCAACACCTTGAATTCAACCCTGACTGGCTCTGATCGACAGTCAGTAGAGAGCCTCAAGAACTGGCGTCATCTGGATCCTTGAGAGAACTTTGCTGACAGGTCGAGCTGCAGTTTTGTACTTTTTTTAGTTCTGATAGAAGTCCATAGAAGATGACTTTAGAGTACGTCTTTGAAAAAACCTGAGATCGCTCTAGAGCATGAGCTGGCATTACAGTAAGGGAGCTTCTGGTGCTGCTGATGTTACCCTAATGGAAGTAACAGGATATGCAGTGAGTGTCACCTTTCAAAGAGATGTCCCAGTCTAGATGAAGTCTATGATTTTTTATGGTTTTCAAAAATGGAATGACAGTCACATTCCCACCTCTACTCCTTTCAACATTTCAGAAACCTTCCGTGTTCACTGAAAGCGCACTGATAACAGATCGTTTGATAGTCACGCCAATATTGTCCTTCGAATGTAAACATGACTGGTCGATAGTTTTGTTGGATTCTGTACGAGGCGTGTTTCTTTTATGGGGGAAATTGGGATCCGACTTCTCAAACAAATCGCATTCTGTGCAGCATGCTTTAATGCATAAAATGCATAATACAGAAATACAAAAAGGTGTGTACATTTTCCTGCCTTTCTAAATAAACGTCATTTTCAAACCCCTTGGTGTTTGTTTTACAGGCTCACACTTCACAGTTGTTGTTGTCCCAGCTACGTCAAGAGTTTACATTAAACACAAACAATAGTACTCAACATAAACTCACAGGGCTCTGGGGTTGCTCCCACTGTGCCCATCTTTGGAAATGGGCAATGTTAAAACAGCAGAGGGATTAGGGTAAAGTCTGTGTCAGACTAGTGGACAGTGATATACAGTACCTGGGTACCGGAGGTTGCAATTATAACATTGTAGCGACAATGTGGATTATTGCATGTAACATGAAGCCTAACGTTACATACTGACACACATACCTGATAGCGGATTTTGATTTGTGACTGATCTGTTTTTTATTGTTGTGAATTGTTGGCATAGTGGAGGTACATGGGATTCATGCATAGAGCTCAGGTCACAACCAGTTGAAGTTTAAGCAACGTCGAGTTCAGAGAACACGTGGATGTGTGACCGTGTGTAACAGCTTGACTACTGGGAGTTTCTAAAACCTCAGTCCTGCACCACAACGAAGCGCATGTCATACACGTGGTCTCAAGAATGTTTGTTTAAAATTGGTTCGGTTTTGCCAGCAGAAAATGGGCAATGTCTTTGAGAGGAATTTCAGAAGTTGTACAAATACAGGAAACTCAGGTTCTATGGACAGTCAACGTATATATTGTAATGAGTGCTCCCTTTCGGTGTACGTACAATATAAGTTGTTCACTGGTCGCGTGGGGTCATGGACTGTTTGAAGCACTTCTGTTGAATGCGATGCGAATCGCCATTTTGCAGACGACACAAGGTAAACAGATTTCGAGTTATCTCCCTTCCATCGATTTTCAATCTCAATACATCGGCAATTTCTGTGCTTTATGCGTGATTCAATGTTATTCGAGATAAAAAAAAGTACTACGATGAAGCATCAGAAGAGTCCGGAATTCCCAGAGGTGTACATTGAAAATAATACATCGCCTGTAAGCGGGGTACATTGAAAATAATAGAATAGCGTTTAGCCAATCAGAAAGCGACATTCATGTGTGAGGTAAGATAAACACCGTTATTACTTGCTTGATAACGGTGTTAGTACCTTCACCGAAGATAACGGTGTTAGTACCTTCACCGAAACGTCGCACGCATTTCAATGAGCAAGGTAACTATTCACAGAACTTCGTTTTCCTCCAGAAAGTGGGTATGTGGTCAAATCAGTCGTCAGACTATTAGCTTCTAGTGTTTAATAGGCCGCTCGGGTTACCCGGGTTAATAATGGTCAGGCTGTAGGTTTTGAGCAGGATATCTAACCTGGAGAAGGTTCGCTATAAATGTTTCATTATCATCATTATATGGACAGTAAGTAACTATTCACTAAGAGCAATATGATACATGTTCTTTAACGTCTTTGAGTTGCAAATATTGCAATTTTGACAAATGAGCTGAGTTGCACAAATGGCAGCTCTGTGAGTGAGTTTAGTTTTACGCCGCTTTTAGCAATATCAGGGCGGGCCACACGCATTGTCCCCATATTTTCATTTACTGCTTGAGAATTGTCTTCCCAATGTGGTTGTTATCCCAAAACATCATATTTAGGTGATGGTTTTACCTGTTCATTATCAAAGCAGCATGTGATGGTTTGTAATGCTAACAGTTAGCGTCATGAATATTTAGGAGAAGGCAGTTGTCCAAATGTTGTCAATACGAGGGCTGGTCAGAAAGTAGTCAGCTTTACTATATCCTCGATGTCCAGAGTCACAAACGCCTTTCTTTTTACTGGTCCTGCTATCAGTGATACAGTGATACAATTATCCTCGTGACTGCCGTACAGCACTTCCTTGTTCGAACAGTAAAGTTGCACAATGTACTACCGGACTCACTGCACACATGCAGAGAAATATGGTAACATAATGTTTTCACACAGGTAATGTTCTGCAAAGCATATACATTGTACTGTATTTTCTCAAATTCAATGTTTAAAATGAAAACTTTCCTTATAGCTGGCAGAAAAAGGGTGACGCTTTACAATGTGCATGAATTTGATGACATTCATAATGATATATATGATATATATCTATTATACGCCTGTATCCATGCACTTGTGCATGCTCATGACGCATGTCTGCTCTCCTTCCCTGCTATAAATATTCATTCTGTTCAACCCGTCTTCCTTGTGTTTTGCGGAGCATCTTGAAGTGCTTTATGATATATGATTATGCAGAAGCAACCTACAGCCACACGCATGCTTGCTGCAACAGATTATACTCGTGAATGGCTAGATCATTCAAAATCAGCACGTTTTCTCGCTCTGCGCTTGTGGGTAATAGTATCCACCGGACAGGTTCCGGTTTGGCAGCATGTTTTACCTATTCTGTAAACACACTCTAAAAAAGCAAAAATCAAAAGAAATATATTAGTTTTATGAGGAATTCACCTTATCTCAATTATTGAAGCAAAGGTAGTGAAACAAATGGCTTAATTTATGTTAACAAGCTCTTGCATAAACACACCTCACAACCACCTGCGCTTGCGCAAACGAAAAGTAATGTGAAACCACCGAATGCTCTTTCCATGAAAAGTTCAAAGAGTATCTGAGACAATCTGAAACGGTTTGATCACGGTTACAATTTTAAAGACGTCAGTATATCTTTAACTTGTTTATGGCAGATATGTGAATGACTCAAAAACTTGGGACCAGTGACAAATAATGGGCCATGCAGTTCACTCTTTTCACTTGTCATGTGTTCACATGTCTTTCAAAAGAATGACCCCGTGAAGATCCCGGGGTAGAACAGGCCTTCAGCAATCCATGCTTGCCATAAAAGGCGACTCTGCTTGTCGTAGGAGGCGACTCGAGGGATCGGGTGGTCAGGCTCGCTGACTTGGTTGACACATGTCATCGGTTCCCAATTGCGCAGACCGATGCTCATGTTGTTGACCACTGGATTGTCTGGTCCAGACTGGATTATTTACAGACCGCCGCCATATGGCTGGAATATTGCTGAGTGCGACGTAAAAATAAACTCACTCACTCAAGTGTTGGGACAGGATACGCTCACATTATCACCGGCTATAACAACTGGTTGATATTGTTTCTTAAACACATGTTCATGATAAACTCAAAATTGTACTGTCAACTCTAACTCTAGAAATGATGTCTGTCTCTTGAATGAGAGTTCTGCTGATTACTGTTCACAACAAGTTGTAATGAACAAACGCTATACATTATTCCTTCATGCAACAGTACATCCGCACGCTACACACACACACACACACACACACACACACACACACACACACACACACGTGTGTGTCCTTGAACAATGACATTTAATTGATGAAAAGCGTTTTCATATGGACCTTGCACCAGTGACAGACTTCCTCGTCACAGTAATTCTGACCTCGCCTAGCATACGAATACGTTGTCCCCGCCCATCCATGTGTAACGGACCAGTGAGAAAGGGACCATCTCGTTTACAACACAGCCTTTGGAAAGACGCCGCTGAATCGACATTCATTTTAGCAGTGTCACATTACGATCACGACTTTGATTGCAGTCGTTAAAACACTCACATTACAGCGTGACTGCCTTTGTTTCCATAACTTGGGTATGATAAGCAAGGTATAATCTCCTAAATCTATACTACCCATCAATAAATTTAGACTCATGTACAGCATTCACTATGTCATATGTGTGAGTGTGTGCGCGCGCATGTGTGTTGTGCTTGTGAACAACTGCGTTTTAGTGCACGGTTTTGTTAAGAATTCAATAATTTTCATTGAGTTTCGCCATGTCTTGAATTCATGACAATAACCTCTTCAAAGTTATTACATCAGTTCACGTGTAAACAGTACCTTGAATCAGTATCGAATATTTTGCAAAAGCTGGCTTAGATCAGTCGACAGAATGCACTGATGTGGATTTTCTCCATTTATTACGAAGGAGTGCGTATTGTAATTAACGTTCTGTATGACATTGCCATACATATTACAATCTCATCTTGATGTGGTAGTTCAGTGAATTGACTCTGTGTGTTGGGTTTAATGGAATGAAGCTTATTTTGCGATTGACATTTACAATTTGTGCCTGAAGCCGGATAGCCGGTTTGAGGTCGGTAAAAGAGAAGCTGATATTGACATGCTTGAGTGGACAGAAACCAACAAGACCCAGTAACCTTACCAGACATAGATTAATCTAGATGGTAACTACGATTTCATCAGACACAGATAATTATGTTTACAGCCACTGAAACGATCAGGACTTTCAAAACATGACGTGGGATTATTTCAAACTGTACGATGTACGACACCGTCCCCTATTTGACATGTTTCCCTTCATGTCTGGCTAAAACTGTGATCACTCTGCATGTCTTTGTCGCCAGTGTGGCTGGATACTCTCATACTTCGCCAACAATTGAAACACCTGAACAAACGAATGTAAACAATGATATCACAATGGAGGGACGATGATGTCTAAAAGCATTGCACGAAACAAGTGAGAATGACAGTTTGACCAGTCACAAACCATACATAGACACATTAGAATGGGTTATGCGACATTTGCTTGGTGAAGACATTAGTCATTACGTGGGATTTGATTGTTTGCATTTATGTTTCCAAAGAAATATACTATGTCTACTAAAGCACCACTACTGTGTTCGGTATTGACTTAGTCGACCCTCCGGTATATCGACTGATTTAGTCTATTTTTCATATTTCCATTTAACATGTATAATTATTGGATTGTTTACATTTATTCAATTTATACACATAACCATAAACATAAGCATAACACGATAAGATTACTTTAAATAACACTGACAGACAGAATGAATGTATTTTTTTTAACATAACACGTGACTTAAGACTCTTTTCTTCTCTAAGAATGTCCACTCTACAGGGGTTTTTTTGTGAGTATTATTTAGTTTCTATGAAATTTGTTTTTCGAAATATCACATATTTAAATAATAACATGAACAAGTCGTGGCGTCATCATATGAAGAAACCTTCTCGCACGGTCAGAGCAAACTTATGCATTCAGTAGTCACACCGCAGTTTTGAAAACCTCCCTAGGGGTATTGTCGAAATACAATCAAGGACAAAATAATGGTCAATATCAAAAGAAATTCGGACATGAACACATGTGTTGTACACATCTACAACTAAATATGTAGATAATGGCAGCAAATAAAGTCTACGGTGAAATATTGGACAAATACAGTGTCAATACATGTCTGCCTATCTCAGTTATCGAAATACGGACACAAAAGAAACTTGACACACTATCATCTAGCCTGTAACCTTGAAGATATAAACATTTGATGTACTCAAATGTCCTTGACTTCTTTTTGTCCACTAAGCGAATCGCCTTATGCTATCATTTGACTTTGCAGCAGGATCACAAATTCATCCGACCGATATCGACCATGGACGCAAAGACGGCAGTCCTGATATTCTTGGCTTTAACACACGCAGATGTATGTGTAGCAAGCACCAAGAAGACTGATATTCGCTACGACCCCACCTGGGAGTCCCTAGATTCCAGGCCATTACCAACATGGTATGATGAAGCCAAAATTGGAGTTTTTGTGTCGTGGGGAGTCTTTTCAGTACCAAGTTTTGGAAACGAGTGGTTTTGGGAATACTGGCAAGGCCAAAGGGTTCCAGAGTATGTGCAGTACATGAAGGACAACTATAAACCTGACTTCACTTATGCTGACTTCGCTAGAGACTTCACGGCAGAGTTCTATGATGCTGAGGCTTGGGCAGAACTGTTTGCTGCTTCTGGGGCGAAGTATGTTCACATTTATTCAGTGAGAACATGTATGCTGTAATTGTTGCTGCGATTAATCTCTGAATAGCGAGTGAGTAAACGTTTACGCCGTTTTCAACAATTTCACGGCAGCAGACAACGGAAATTACTTCGTACACTGTACCCATGTGGTGATTCGAACCCAGGTATTCGGCGTAATGAGCCTACGCTTTAACCGTACTGATACCCCACCGCCCTGAATATCTTAATTGCTTCATTACAGCTAGAGTTAGTGAGAGGCACGGGTGTGATGGCAGAGTACGTTATTTGGTGAGTGACTGAGAGAGTGTATACGCACGACATGTATTTGTTTCTAGAGAATATTTGGATCAAAGGACTAGGACGATTAAACCTCACACAGAAAAGGATTAAGTGAATCTGATTTAAATGTTTATCCAGTAACGTGTAGAAAATGTGTAGTCAAAACACACCCAGTACATCCATATCGTGAGGCGATTCTAACAAATGTTTCACAATGAGTACAATGTCCATATATATTCATGGAAACGAACAAGGGAAGATCTGAAAGTGCAAATGCTCCTTTATTCTCTTCTAGGTTTCTTCAGAACCTTGTATTGTACTGTGGGTGAAAAGCAGCACAAGACTAAAGGACAGCTTCTACTTTCAGGAGTTCCCTAAGTCGTTTCCATGAATATATCATTTCAGGTTGTCAAACAATCATTAATGAAAACATTCCTGGCAATAATTGTTGAAGGGGCATCTTAGCCATGGCTTCTACTTAATGCTTTATCATGAATCACATATGTCACCTTAGTTCATTTTATTTGCAGGTACATTGTCTTTATTACTAAACATCATGGAGGGTTTTGCAACTGGGCGACAAACGTCAGTTTTAACTGGAACTCCATGATGGTTGGCCCCAAGAGAGACCTTGTTGGTAATTATACGTTAAAACTCATTTTAACCTGAACAATACTTCAATGTACAAATCTAAACTGACCAGCAAAAGAAAGTATGCAAGGTTTTCAAGAGGTCATTATCATTGACCCAGAGTGTTTAGACACACAAACAAAATACATTGGTGTTAGCAACATTTTGGTCACCCAGAGCTAAACATCATACGCGTACTACAGAAACACGTTGTGTCAGACAAGTTCAATAGGGGCCCTGAAAACCAGTTTTCAATCACACAGAGGATAAACAGATACTGAGTTACACACAATAAATGTTCACTACCATCACTTTAGTATCTTGTTTGTCCAACCCTTGCATCAATACAAGCACGCAGACTTCTTCCGCACGATGAAGTCAGTGGTCGGACAAGGTCACGTGGTATGTGACGCCATTCGTCCTGGAGGGCTTGTGCAAGTTGCTGTCTAGTCTGTGGTGGGTTAAGGCGTTTGTAACACTCTAGTGTATTCCACATGTGCTCGATTCCTCTCGTCGCTGTCAATAACGAACGACTCGCGGCCGGGGGTCAACACTTGTCCTTTGAAGGGTCTGTCGACTCTGATACCTACTGCCCGAAGACGTCTAGACACCGTGTATCGACTGACACATTGATCAAGGAATTCCGTCGCTGATGACGTTACCGTCAGGACACAGTTTCCCAGACAAAAAGTCCTTAAATGTAGATCTTCAGCTGGTGTTGTTACTCATGGTCTCCCACTTCATGGTCTGTCCTGTGCCTGGCCCTGTTACCTGTAACGTTGCAGCAGTCTAGAGACGGTCACAGCCGAAGTTTCTTGCAACTTTGGAGCGGCTCGGTCCCATCTGCAGCATAGACATGACTTCTCACGTTCAGCTGCTTATAGTCGTGGCATATCTGTGGTGATGTTTTTTCAACTTTTATACCCTTAGTTCATGTGAGTCCCAAAATAATGGTTTATACAAATTACATTGTATTCACGACGTCGACGTAAATTGCACTGCATATATCAAATTGCGATGTTCAGGAGACGTGTTTAAGTGCACAATCTACCTACTAACACACTACTTTATGATTTGAGTATACATTATTTTGCCTGTCAGTTTATTACTTTACTCATTTAGGTTTTTACATCACCTGCCATAGTTTTGTCGAATCAAAGTTTCGAAAATTTGAAGTGACATTTTAATGACATGAAGATGTGTAATCTTTCTTTCAGAAAAGTAAAGAAAATAAGTTCAATTTGGCAAGGATGCTCCACGCCGGTCGTTTTTTTTTTTTTGTTTTTTTTTGGTCATTTATTTATTTTTTAGTTCAACCTTCAATTTTTCACAAATAATGTTTTATTTTAACGGGTATTTTTATTTTGAAATTTGCTAATATATCATCTCAAACCAAGCGTAAAATAATAATCCTTGCGTTCACAAAAGGTGAGATGTCTCAAGCACTGAGATCAAAGACAGATCTGCGCCTTGGCCTGTACCACTCTCTCTTTGAGTGGTTCCACCCCCTGTATCTACAGGACAAGGCCAACAACTACACAACCAACAGGTTTGCAAAGGTCAGCTGTACCAATTTTATCCCCGCCAGATTATCGAGAAAGAAAACATGTATTAGTGTAGGTGACCAAAATGGTGTTGGTGAATGAGTATGGTTTGGGCACAACTTTACAACCGCCAAGGCAGGAGACATCAGAAATGGGTTTGACACATTTTACGTTTCCCTTCAAAGAGAAGGTATTAACCATAGATACACCCAAGCTTCTACATTCTACATAAAGTGAGTGCGGCTTATAAGCTTATACGAAGCTTATAAGATTGGTCCGGTGACATTGAGTGATTGAAGGAGTGGGTCTGTTAGTAAGCAGATTGGCAGATTAAACTGTACCTTGTAGTACCTTGGTTCAGGATCCGGAGTTGGTTAGGAGAAGTGAATGAAAGTGTAAGTTCGACAGTGGTGGATTGGGTACATTGTAGTGAATCCATTTGTGACGTGGCCCACCATTCCAGACAATAACATAAATCCTCACTTTGTCCTTCAGGAATGTAAAGGGTGCCTTTGTAGTCAAAGCTAGATATCCTTCGGCAACAGCTGATACTTACTGGGTTACATGGAGCTTCATACTTCTAAGAAACAGAACAAAGTGTTTCATGTGGTCACCTGAACCAATAGAACGCTAATCGTACTGATCTGAGAACGATACGATGTACCACGAAAATCAAATCAATTTCAGGAAAAGACCATTCCTGAGCTGTATGAGCTCGTGAACACCTACAAGCCAGACATTGTATGGTCTGATGGAGATTGGGAGGCAACTGACAACTACTGGGGGTCCAGGGAGTTTCTGGCCTGGCTCTACAATGACAGGTATACGGTTACAGTGGCAACACATTGGACCCTTTTACTGTGTGTCTTTGTGTCAAAACGATGGAAGCGGAAATTACAGGGTTTATAGCTAACAATTCGGTGCACTCACGGCATATTTATATTTAGAAAGTAGAAACGTTTCACGTCATAAAATTTACAGCATTTAACAAATGTATGCTCATTCAGTCTGTGTATGGTAAAGACCAGCATTTGATACATACAATGCGCGAATAGACCACCACCCATAACAAGTACCTATTGCATATGCATTTACCCAGTTTCACAGTGTAAACGTTTAACAACAATTTAAGAACAGAAATGTCTTTTGGTATCTTCAAAGAAATTAGGTCAGTGAATTTAAGAAAAATTGTTTGATAATATATAGAACGTCTCTCTGTTCTGTTCACCTTTCGCAAATATACCATTCATAGCATTCATTTTATGATCATTCTACAGGCAATTGTATTCATGTATCCTGGACAAAACTCCCCAACACAGCAACACGCTGATGCCATTTTGTACATATCCATCTGTTAAATAGTCTCTTTGCAGCCCAGTGAAGGAGGAGGTCGTCACCAATGACAGATGGGGACATGGAGACCATTGTGAACATGGAGGGTTCTTGACATGCCATGACAGGTATAATCCAGGTACGAAACATATACAAAAGGCGTTAGTGCGTGGGTTAATGAGTATGTATAGTTTAAGTGATAACATGATTGGGGGTATGGTTTCCACAGCCCTCAATGTGTTTCGTGAACACTTAAATCTCAAGACTACACTCCATCCTCCTCAATGTCAGGAAAGATACAATGAAGGCCAATCTCTTCCAAACTTTACCTCATGTGGAACTAACATTGATCATATATGAAAATTAAAGTCAGAGAAAAGAAATTAGTTTCTTTTGTAACCAAACTGAATCGAGGATACCATCAAAAGGGGCCACTTTTCCACTGTCTCAAGTATCATCACTAATGTTCTTTTAATCTTTTGTCAGGTAATGGTTACCCTCTTGTGTTTATGTTGTATAAGGGAGGTAGGGTAGCTTAGTGGCTAAAGTGTTCGCTCGTCACGCCGAAGACCCCGGTTCGATTCCCCACATAGGTACAAAGTGTGCAGCCCATTTCAGCTGTCCCCTATATTGAAGGAATATTGCTAAAAGCGGTGTAAAACTAAACTCATTCATGTTGTACATTTGCAATTCTGTATTAATTAACACTGTACTTAGACCGGGGTCCACTTGATCAAAGAACGTACTGTATTGGGAAAATTGAAATATGTCAGTTTAGGGTTAGCGTATTGTAGGGTCAGCGATTATCAAATATAAGTGTTGCACATGTGACAATCTGGTGAAATGTTTTGACATCTTAAAGGAGTACTTCAGCCAAGGAAGTGGGAGGATGCAATGACAATTGACAAGAAATCATGGGGATTCCGTCGAGAGGCTGTTCTGGAAGACTTTCTGACGATGGATGAGATTATAGCAGTGTTGGCAGAAACTGTCAGGTAGGTACATTCATTTTGCTGTTGTAGTTCGTGTTGCTTAACGCAACATTCAGCATTATTCCAACTTAATGTCGACAGTCTGTGAACATTTGAGTCTGGACCGGACAATCCAGTGATTAGCGGGTTTCCATCTATGTATTTGGGATACGATGACATATGTCAGACAAGTCAGCGATACCGATTATCGGCTTTCGCTGACGCATGGACTGCTGACTGAAAAACAGTCCATGTGCACAGAAAGGCTAGTACTAAAATGAGAAATGAGCCAGATGAAACATGTGGTTGACAACATGAGCATCGTTCACTGTGGTACTGAGGCACAAAACCAACCACGACACACCCCGAAGCAGTTCAGTTACACCTCGACCCTGTAATCCATGTCAATGTTTTGTGAGGTAACATATGTGCATTTCGAGCTAGACCTCCCAACAGGAACTTCAGAGTAGCCAAAACATACATGGCTCATTGTGTAATATTCACAGGACACAATATGTACTTGACTACATATCTCTCTATATACATTAACTGATACTGATACTGACCTTGAGTTGTTTCTTGATCATATACGGAACAAAATCTAAGTTAGGAATATTGGTATTTTTTAGACTGATATTTTATCAGTATGTCAATGAATAAATACATCATTATTCTTAATTTCAACATTAACATATATCATTAACTATCTTTGTACAGTATAGTTGTGGAACAGCGTTTTTGTACGCTGTACAAAGCAACTCGTATCTCAAGATAGGTTGGACCTACTGTTTTAATGTGGAAATCCAAATGTGGGAGGAATCTCCATCAGTCACATTCATGTGTACCTTTGTAACGGATGGAACTCTACAGAATGAATTAGAAAATGGCCTATGACCTAACCTTTTTGCATCGTGGTCATACAGGTCACCAATAGTGTTTTATGGTGTTGCCTTCATTTACAGCTGTGGAGGGAACATGCTCATCAATGTGGGGCCTACCATATATGGCATGATCAGTCCAATCTTTGAGGAAAGACTGCGTCAGATGGGAGAATGGCTGAAGGTGAATGGAGAGGCCATATATGCCTCCAAACCTTGGGTGGCCCAGAATGACACAGTCACACCAGGGGTTTGGTAGGTACTTTATTTATTCAACACCTTGGGTGGCCAAGACTAACAGAGTCACACCATTATATACATGACAAGTCTGAATAATAATACAGGCATAAAGGGACTATGGATGGCATTCTCTGTATATCATGCACTGACCGGTGAAGAATATACGGCATCTCGGTTTAGCAGATACTTAAGATGTTCCAAACCATGGCTGGCAAAGTGTCACACAGACATTTACACAGACACATGTGTCAATACAGGGTTTACTGGGTACTTCACAAGAATGCTTTATACAGTTCACCAGTTTTGCAGAAGACTGAGAACATAATCCCTTGTGCACCTCTTTGGGTTTTGATGAGTGATTTTAATGGCAAGTTGGGTGGAACACATCGCAGGCTTGATTAAACTGGAGCAGATAATTTTTAGTTAGTGTTTTCATGTTTGTTAATAAACTATGCATGGTTCTTATTTACTGCCTGCTTTGTAAGCTTCTACATGTGATAAGGAAAGACTTTATGGGTAGGCAACTTCCTTCTTCAGGTGATGCAACATCTCGATACAGTTTCACCTGAATAAAGAATCTCATTCACCAACTTCAAAGAAGTTCTACCTGTCACAGACCCGTGACTGTCCCGGGTAGAATAGGCCTTCAGCAACCCATGCTTGCCATTAAAGGCGACTATGCTTGTCGTAAGAGGCGACTAACGGGATCGGGTGGTCAGACTAGCTGACTTGGTTGACATATGTCATCGGTTCCCATTTGCGCAAATCGATGCTCATGTTGTTGATCACTGGATTGTCTGGTCCAGACTCGATAATTTACAGACCGCCGCCATATAGCTGGAATATTGCTGGGATATCTCAGTGCTCTTTTTAACTGCACTGTGTGTTCTTTCTTCAGGTACACACAGAGAGGTGGAACAGTGTACGCTATTGTGCTCAAATGGCCAGAATCTGGTCAACTCATACTTGGATCAGCTTTGCCAAAAACTGGAATGAAAGTCAACCTCCTTGGGTATACTGAAGGCTCCTTCTCATGGCAGAATGCTTCGCCCAAAGGAATAAGCATCACAATCCCTACCATCCCTGTCAACAAGATGCCATGTCAGTGGGCATGGGTCTTTGCCATGACGTAAATGTATGACAGTGGAATTTGCCTTCACAACAACAATATATTGATAACTGATTGATGACAAAGATATGAATGGTTGGCAATCTGTAATCGGATGAACCTTCACCAGGGAACGAGACATTCTTAAAAGGGAGACTTATTGTATTTGGCTAACATTTTTGGTATTAGAATTTGAATGTTTCTGATAATGAAAGCTGTGCTACCTGCACTGCATATATGAAAGCGTTATGGTCTCTATGTCATGTTCTTCAAGGGTGCATCACTGTATATGATTTGAATGTTTGTGTTCACAAGAATGCACACATTTTAGGAGAAATTGAGTGACTTAAGATTGACAGTCACATCGGCAATATTCCAGCCATATCGTACCTAAAGCAAGTCTAAAATCACCATAGCACATGTTTCAGGAACATGCTTTGATTACACTTCACATGACTGCATGGCATGGTGTGGCATTTGGACCGTTTTAAGGTCTGTTTCTGCCAAACATCAGCACAGAGTAATGCAAATGTTCTCTATTTGCCTCCAGGTGCTGGAGTTCATTTGTGTAAGACTCTTCAAGATTGGCCAAGCTCACTGATCATGGGATACAATTTGATATGTGTATTTGCTTGACGTCTCCCTGACGACATTTAGAATTGGTTCCTTAATCGACGTCAGTGTTGTGCATTTATGGAGGCTTAAACATAAAAACCGGTCCCCATAATGTGTGCGCCCTACTAGCTTCACTAAGTAAGTGTGTATTAAGTCATACCCCAACTTCAAAAACGTACTCAATCATATGAAAGCATCTATCTCAACAATGAAAGATTTACAGATTTATTTATCAATATGTTATCAATACCACACACAATCAATTTTCATACGAAAGAAGGGTTTATGGATGTCAGATTTTATATTTTGAGAAACACAACGTTTCGGGGCATAGGCTTTCGCATTCACCATCCTGTGCCCTAACACATACAACATATATACATACATACATACACACACACACACGCGCGCGCGCGCGCGCGCGCACGCACACATACATATACAGAGAGATCATATTAGATAACGATATGAAATTAGAGATATGATTAGAGGATTAGAGAATTACACCAGAACACCAGCCAGGGACTATTAAATCAGCGGAGGGAGTAGAATAATTTTGGAAATATTGGCAAAAGTATATTTTGTTAACCTGTTCCTCGTCACAGTTTTAATCATGAATGACAACAGACTATGTATACAAATAGCAAAAACTGAAGCGTGTAGTAATTTGTATATGAACATTGCAAACTATCTATTCAAAGGTAAGGATGGTTGCTGGAGCAGTTAGTAAGATATGTCTGAAATCAGATAACAGGAATGATTATCTGATATGATAAAATTCTTTTTATGCAATCTATAAACCTAAGCATACTACGTAGGCTTTAAATACAACCCCATGGCATGCTCCTGTACAATCATGAACAGACAGGAAATCCATATAAGTCTATTTAATTTCAGCCCAACAGAACATAATTTATTGTTAACAAAACTCATAAGTGAAAATGCGACTTCAAAAATAGATGAGAAAGTTGCAAGTACGTATATTTGTACATGGTTCTTTACTGTGTGTCGTGGCAGGGAAAAGAACTTGCATTATCAGTCTGTCTGCAGCTATACATCACCACACGCTATCATAACCTTGAAAAGATTACGCAACCTATCTAGAACTGATGTTTCAATGGCTGCTTCTAATGTGTCAACAGGTCAAGGTCAGCCCGATTTATGACAACAATGCATATAGCTCCATTGTGATACTGACCCGGTGGTACATCGACATTTCTGAAAATGGTAACATATACTAATATGCTCATATCTTTACGGCACCAAATATCACCACTGTTGACCAAACTCTGTAGTTCCCTATGAACCCAATCGTGGAACGACGAAGCTAAACTCGTAACTTTCCTCCGCTGTAGAATATTCTAAGAACCAATGCATGGTTGACTGATTCATTTTTAGGTATTATATGTTGGGTAAGTAGACCCATTTACACTACCCCCGCGATAAAGGCCTAGATGTATTGTAAAGTACAAAACATTACGCATACATTGATATGATCCAGAATTACACACTGAATATCATTTGGAAAACATACAAGTCAAGCAAGACGACAGTTTTGAGATCTTTAGGAGACTACCACTATCGGATGCTCAGATACACATTTGTGTCAATGCAGTAAACTTAAAATCTGCATAAATGTCCAGTCATTATTCATAGACTGCAATGCTAAGAGTAAGTGAATTTAGTTTTACGCCGCACTCAGCAATATTACAGCTATATGGCGGCGGTCTGTAAATAATCGAGTCTGGACCTGACAATTAAGTGATCAACAACATCAGCATCGATCTGCGCAACTGGGAACCGATGACATATGCCAACCAAGTCAGCAAGCCTGACCACCCGATCCCGTTAGTCGCCTCTTACGACAAGCATAGTCGGCTTTAATGGCAAGCATGGGTTGCCGAAGGCCTATTCTACCCCGGACCTTCACGTGTCGCAATGCTAAGAACGAAGTCTAAGCGATCTTATGATATTTTCCACTAAAGGGTCATGTCCATCTCCATGTCATGTTCCTCCGTTCCTGATTCAAAGTCTAATGCCGCCTTTGGCAGTCTTTCATATCGCAGAAGTCCAAAATAACTAGGCACCTGAACACCTGTTATGGTTCGGTTTGGAGTGGCTTGGAAAGGCAATGACAGCAGAACTTATGTGGAATTTATCACTAGCAAATATAGCTGCTTATATGATGCAAACGAAAAGGCGAAATTATTACCGCAACTTTTCCTAGTGAACATTTGTAATCCTAGCATCACGATCTTTCATTTTAACTCCATACGTCTTGTGGATGACACATAATGAAACAGTGTATGTAATAATGCCATTCATAGCGAGGTCGCCAGCCAACAACAATTCACCCAGTCCATTATGTTAGTCTGAGCTGCCTCAGTACCTCATACAACCTGGAAATACAAAATTAAACTACAGTCCATATTTGTATGGGAGAACTGTAGGCAACTCCTCACAAACAAGGTCTTCTATATAACTATATATAGAGTAATGGCAAAGATGTCATAGAGGATTTTTATCGTCTGTCCTTCATAAAGAACAGAGTATCTCATGTAAAGTCAATATACAGATCACAGCATGACTTTAAAGTGCAGCACACTTTAAGGTGGACACATCACTGGGCATGATACAAGATATCCTTACTGGGGGTCAAGGTGATTGATACTATCTAATCTGCTCGAAAATCATCGCCACTACAATACCTCACTCCCAGAAACACAAACGACGGAAACCCTCAAAGGTAGTCACGGCAACATGATTTCTCTCAAACTCCTGACTCCACTTCTAATACTATCAGTACTTACAGTATTGTCAGTGTACGGCCAGTATCAGCCAACGTGGGAATCACTGGATGCAAGACCACTTCCTGCATGGTATGACGAGGCCAAATTTGGCATCTTCATCCACTGGGGAGTCTTCTCGGTACCAAGTCTTGGCTCAGAATGGTTCTGGTACCTCTGGCAAAAGCGAAAGGTACCAGAAGTTGTTGAGTACATGAAGAATAACTTCCGACCAGATTGGACATATGCTGATTTTGCTCCAATGTTCACCGCAGAATTCTTTGATGCTGATGAGTGGGCAAGAATTTTGGAATCTTCGGGTGCCAAGTAGGTATACTCTTCTGTAAAGCAACACATGTATATATCAATAAGAAATATAGACACCTGTACATAAGTTGATTCATTGCCATGTATATATGTTAAAATCATCATCATTTGTCACCACTGTTTGTAAACTTCATGGTACTCTGCACAACTCCTGATACTAAAGCACTCTATATCTCATTCTCTGATTTATATCTTATTATAGTAAAATGTCTTCAATTGGAGAATGATAGATCTAAATCATCTATGATCATATCCATCTTCTTGTCATTCAGAAAAGTTGATATGTACGGTTAAACTGATATTATCATCATGCGGCTTGGTGATGTGTGTAGCACTTGGTTAACTATTTCTATTGTTCTTAACAAAGATGGTACATCAGTTGTAATAGTTCTTGAGACAGCGTAATAAAGTTTAGACTGGTGTTAGTGTAGAGAAAGATGTATGGACCATTTTTCACAGACATTGTCATTACATTCAAACTAGATTTTATGCCGTGAAGTGATTTAACTTCAGTCAAAGCTATAGTACAGTCAAGGATAATGAGGTAATACGAAAATTGTCTCTCACTATGATTTCACTATAGTTTATCCATGGACAAGTCGTTTGCATTTAATGTATGTACTCATTAACAATTCATACCAAGAATATTACACAGTGCTGCATCTAAACATTTCTGGTGGTGTAGTGAAAAGCAATAATCACTCAATAATTATGCTGTAATCATCCCAGGTACACTGTTTTCGTGAGTAAACACTGCGAGGGTTTCTGTCACTGGCCGAGCAATGTGTCCTTCAATTGGAATTCCATGGCTGCGGGACCTAAGAGGAATATTGTCGGTAATGAATACTTGAAATTACATTAACCTTACACGGGTTGTTAGCTGATTTATACCAATGCCTTGAACCTGCCATAGTAAAGTCCACCATTTGTACTGCATACCCCCCTGGCAAGAACCAAGAGGGCATATATGCTATACACAATAATGTTAGCTGTATACAAAATAGTTGTAGAGATGCCAAAATGTAACACATGGATCATTTGTCAAACGAACATTTTCCAAACGCTGACAAACATTTTCTGTTGTTTCAGCCGAGTTGGCACAAGCAGTCCGCACTAAGACAGACGTAAGGTTCGGTCTTTACCATGTGCTGTACGAGTGGTTCCACCCTCTTTATCTACAGGACAAAGAGAACAATTTCACCACCAGGAGATTTGTTGATGTAATGTTTGGCCTATTGCTATAGTCAGTGTGTAAAAAGACTGTATTGTAAAAACTTTCATTTTCAAATGTCAAACCGGGTAATTTGGCGTAAGTAGTTTTGATACCAAAATGTAACGCCCGGTGAAAATGATTAGACATCATACGTCCGTTGTAATGTTCCTTACTAGATTTATGGTCATTCTTTTAAATAATGGAAAGATGTTAGAATCATTTTCTTGATCGAAATGTTTAGGTTTTCTGTATATTAAATAAATTACAATGCAAACATGGACTGAGGCGTATATACTCTCTACTAAAATCTGGTATCTATGTTCATCAATCGTATTTCTAAAATGTATTTAGATGTCAGTACTTGAAGAGTGATATGTGTAATCGTCTACTCTATAGAGAAGTCTCATTATCTTCCAGTAGTAATCCTAGTAGGATTAGTATCCTCCATATTACTTCAGTTCAAGATCATGCCTGAGCTATATGAGATTGTGAACACCTTTGAGCCTGACATTGTGTGGTCTGATGGAGATTGGGAAGCTCCAGACACCTACTGGGGATCCAGGGAGTTTCTGACATGGCTGTATAACGACAGGTTGGTGTCAATAATTTCTGCAAGGGTACATTACCTTTCAACACATACTCTAACACAGTGATCAGTATGTTCTTTTTAAGAAAGCATTAAATAGCTAGACTTTATCACAACTCACCCTTTCACGAAATTTAAATACTTGATACAAGATTCACGCACTTATTACGAGGGGCAATAACATGTTACCCAATTCTTTTACTTGTTACAAGATTTATTCGCTTGTCACCTTCAAGCTCATAATCAGTACTGAAAAAAAGGTAGGAAATATGTATGTGTGCAATGTCCATGGACAGTAGTTAGATACCCAACAATACTTGAAGGTTCAAATCTCAAAAAGACGTCGTATTCATTCCAGCCCAATCAAAGATAAAGTAGTGACCAATGACCGGTGGGGCATGGGGTGCATCTGTACTCACGGAGGTGTCCACACGTGTGCAGATAGGTACAACCCTGGTACGTGAACAAACATACAACATGTAATTTTTGTTGGTAGGAAGATAATGAAGTAGAAATTTTGTTTGTTGCCAAATGGCTCAGGTTGGACACATTCTGGCTTTTTGATCGCTGTCTACTCAAACCCAAGTCTGGACCAACCATGGCCTTTGACCTGTACAATTAGTTTAAGGGCCATGGTGTTGGGTTGGGATGGTGTTCATCACAACACCACCTGTGGGTTTGCCAGCTCAAAACCCAAAATTTTGAAACGTGTCGTGAAGCGAGCTATTCACAATGCTTTACCCTCTCATTCCCTCAGCCTATTAGACAGTAGCATTCTAAGTCATATCTGAACTAGAAAGAACAGGACGGTGCAGCTGTAGTTATATATTTGTTACTGCGTTATAACCTTTGACCAACCTATCAGGAAACAAACCCTATTAGCTCTCATTGTATCCACGCGATAATGCATTCTGGCTTGTCTTATCTTCTAGGTGTTCTGCAGAAGCACAAATGGGTGAACGCCATGACAATAGACAAGAAGTCGTGGGGTTTCCGACGCAATGCACCCCTGTCTGACTACCTTACCATAGAGGAGCTCATCGAGACTCTAGCTAAAACTGTCAGGTAAACCAGTTTCCAGGCGGTAAATACCAGTTTCCACACCAATAATGGCTGCCTTATATGCATCTTGCGTCGCTTTTATCTAGTGTCTGGGACAGCAGTAGTGTTTGCCAACCATTGTTAGGTTGCTCATAACTAATGATCTTGAACGATCCAACAAACGACTTTCACTTTAAAATAACCAGAAGATTCCTTCATACCACTGTCACATAGTTGATGATGTCTTTCATGAGATGTGAGCAGTCAGCTTTAATGGTAAATAATTGTCACATGGTGCTTGTTCTTGAAAACGTTTTCTCCCATAACATGTAAGCAGACAGCTTTCATGGTAATACATCAACGCACGATGTGTACATGCAGTCGAGTCAGTATCTAGTAGACATAACATGAACCTATCATGCCGTTTAGCATCTAAGTTGTCCTAATTAACCGTTGTCTCCTTTGTTCAAGCTGTAACGGCAATCTACTCATGAACATTGGACCAACTCACTACGGTGTAATCAGCCCCATCTTTGAGGAGAGGCTGAAGCAGATGGGCGAATGGCTCAAGGTGAATGGTGAAGGCATCTACAAAACAAGACCCTGGACCTACCAGAATGAAACTGTGATACCGGAAATATGGTAAGGATTTGATGTCATAATTTTGCAAACTCGGTTACGATTGAGCTTTTCACACAGATTTCAAGGAAAATTAAACGACTGGATTGTGATAAGGATGGCATTCAGGTGAACAATAATGATGTGCGATGCAATTCCCTATGTTTCAATATATGTGGAGTTGTTTTACTAAATTTATATATGTTGTAGAGCAGGATGTAACTTTTTGCGAACACCAGGTATTCCCACTATTCAAAATTAATACATTTACATTTCATGATAGAGGCAGAGTAGTACAATCAACAATAGACAGATTTCTATGGAATGGGTCTTTATAGTAACGTTGAACCATGTTCAGGTACACCTCAAGGACAAACGGACAACAGAAAGACATCTACGCAATCGTCATAAGCTGGCCCAATGTTGGGACCTTCCAGCTGACCCGTCCTATCCCTAATGACAACACTGTGGTCAGTCTACTGGGCTACTCTGGCACATTTAGCTACACAAAGGCTGCAGGTCAAGGAATCAACATCAACATTCCGGCCATTCCAGCAAACGCCATGCCGTGCAAGTGGGCATGGGTGTTCAAGATCACGAACGTTCAAAACTAAGGCGTCATGAAATTTTCATATTTCGAGAAACTAAACAAAAGTATTTGTGTTTTGCCTGTGTTTTTGTTCTCTCGTCTTAAGAAAGGTCCAATGGTGAATTTACATATTGTATAAATACGATTACTTTCAACAAGGAACGTCTTTCTTGCAATAAATGGTATATGTAGCTTAATGTGGCGACCCTTTCTTCATTCTTTGGATAAAATGTTAGCGGTTAGCGAAATCATGGCTTAACTGTAATTCATTTCTTTTGAAGATCTGCATGAGCTTCTCTTTAGTGGCAAAAGCAAACATTCAGTATGCTACCATGCCTGGGTTTTCGAATGAGGAGTGACAATTGCACTGATTTACTTAAATACCTGTTGATATATTGATTACATGTCGCTATCTATATGGTTCTGCAAGGAGAATGTTCTAGACGTGATAGACATCTCTGTGACTGCTTTCGCCAAACCCTGAGCTGAGCTCAGTCCAAGCCGTCTCTGAAGTTCTCTTTTCAGGATCTACCGGACACTTCAAGGTATTTTAAGGCCTGGGTGTACCATGTTATATGGACTATTGATCGCCTTTCTGGCCTGTACAACCCTGGTTGGGTGCACGGAATATGCTTGCCTTGAAGGGTGTATTGTTCATCGGGAAAACAGCAGAAAGAAACTGCAAATTGTTGTAATCGTACATCTATGTACATTTCAACATTAATACCACCATCAACACTGGCAACGTCACCTTTGTGCATTTATTCACTTCATCATTCGCAAAAAAAATTATAGTCTCAAGACAATATTTCAACAATTTTGTTAATGGACAATCAACAAACCATGTATCAAATATAAGGCCTGAAGTCATCAAAGAATGAGATGTCTGAAGCGGTGAAATCTAAGACACGTCTGCACCTTGTCACGATAGTCTGTTTGAATTGTACCACCTTCTGTATCTACAGGACAATGTCAACCCACATCAGGGCCACATGACACATAGATCACAGAAAAAACAATCAAGACCTTGACCAAACATCACACCAACATATCTATAGTTGATGGTTCGCAACTATGTCTCAACAGCAATAACACATGTTACCACTGTTGAAATGGCCACTCGTCTATCCCATACAATGTTCCTGAACACACGTGTAACTATTTGATCGACTGCTTAACAAAACCAGGAAAATTTAGAAGTTATGTGTCAAACCCAGCTGGGCGTCCTTAGAGTCCAGCCCGATTACAAGCTGAGCGTGATGACGTTTGGGTCCATAGGGGAGAGTTCTCCGCACCAAACTAATTCTGGGAGATCGTGTTGAGAACTGGAAAATAAACGAGCTAGTTCTGTGACAACTACTACAGACAGGACTGGACATTTTGTAAAAGACTTTACAACAGTTACTGAATCCTATCATGAAAACTATTCGCAGACAGAGTCGTAAGTCCAGCAAGACTGAGAAAACATAATATTTTGAAGACGTATGCACTGGCGTCCGTATCAGCTTCAATCTTCACCTGGTGTATAAGGTTAACTGTTGAACTACTTGAACCCATACACCAATGAACGCAGACATGAGCGTACCTGGGAGATACTAAGATCCACCCACCCTCATAAACTAACCCGCCGCCATATAGCTGGAATATTGCTGAGTGCGGCGTAAAACTAAACTCATTCACTCACTCATAACTCACTAACTCAGTGTACCATAACCTCGACAGCTATAATGTCGGGACGAAGGGGTGACAGATCAAGACAGCTGACATATTTCATGCCTTACGAGAAACATGTCGAATTTCACCTTAGTCCGCCACTTTGAATGCAAATTAACGCAGAGGTGACCTCTTGTCAATTCATTTTGAAAAAACGCAGATACATTAATAATAGGCAGGATGATAATGGATGTACTATCTTTAACCTTGACCATACGGATACCTGATATAATCAGCTGTGCCTGACTTTGTTTGGTCCATAAAGAGATAGTGTTGAAACATCATCACTTTCATAAACACACCTGTCCGACATCAACAATGGACACAAAGACGGTCGCCTTGATATTCCTAACTTTGACGACAGCACATGGACGTTCAGAAAACAAGAAGACTGAGACTCGCTATGACCCCACATGGGAGTCCCTAGATTCCAGGCCATTACCAACATGGTATGATGAAGCCAAAATTGGAGTATTTGTGTCATGGGGAATCTTTTCAGTGCCAAGTTTTGGAAACGAATGGTTTTGGGAACGATGGCAAGGAGACAAAAATCCAATGTATGTGCAGTACATGCAGGACAACTATAAACCTGACTTCACCTATGCTGACTTCGCAAGTGACTTCACGGCAGAGTTCTATGATGCTGAGGCTTGGGCTGAACTGTTTGCGGCTTCTGGGGCTAAGTATGATTATATTATTTCAGTGCTGCAGCACAACCCAACTACCCCATGGCTGTCTACAGTGTCACCGAGCAGAGCTTTGGTTTCACAACATATTTTTACATTAGATTTTGAGAACTATTTTTTTGTACTTACCATTAAGGAATTTAACGCTATTTCATATACTGTAATTCACACTAAAATCCAGAAATGGAAAATATTCACTTGTGATACTTAGTCTGAACTAATGCCGTGGGTCCAGCCTGTAATCACCTAAAGATTTTCTGTGTATCTTTCTCCACCCATTGTCTTCGCCCAGTGTTGTTTTATTTGGTATCTTCGTATCTGAATCGTTGTCCATTGCAATACGCATTTTCACTGCAAATTATTGTGTTTACAACTAAGAGTGATAATGGGATCAGATGACCATGATCACAAGTTTTACAAACCCGCTGCATCTTAAGTTCTGTTTCCTACATAATACGTTGAACGCATTATTTAAGTTTCCCCAGTGACTTTTCCCCGGAGGTCTGGCAGTGTAGGATGATGACAGTTCCATACATTTGCCAGCCATTGATCCCATACATCGACTCAGTTTACGCTGTTTTCAGATACACTGTGTTCATAACCAAACATTGCGGAGGCTTCTGCAACTGGCCGACTAACGTCAGTTTCAACTGGAACTCGATGATGGTCGGTCCCAAGAGAGATATTGTTGGTAATAATAATATCTACAATGAGACTGATTCTAATATCAAAACAGTACTTGAGATTGTTCGCAATATAATCATTCTTGGTTCTAAATAAAGGTTCAGCATGTTTTTCAGCACATACCATACAATCTCCGATACTTTGTCAGGGTAATATTATTCGGTTTTTGTAAAACTTTCGTGCTTAGTCTGGGAAGCAGAATTCAAAAACGTCAGTCAATTTTAGACTTTGGTCCATGTTTTCTTCTTTTTTTAAATTTTTATTTCCTCTCTGTTCACACCACAAATCAGGGTAAAGAGTACTTGACAACATGAATATATTTTAAGTCCGAAATGGAAGTACATGTATTGAAATGAAAAGAAATGATATCAACAGGTGAGATGGCCCGAGCACTGAAGTCAAAGACAGATATTCACCTTGGCCTGTACCACTCTATGTATGAGTGGTTCCACCCACTCTATCTACAGGACAAGGGCAACAACTTCACCACAACCAAATTTGCCGAGGTCAGCGTTTACGTTTTATGTGTATCAGTGAGGGTTTGCTGATAGTGACAATGTGTTAATGTGATGGTCAGCTGCGTTCCGTTAGTATTGGCGGGTGATTGTGGCTTTTTATGACTTTATTATATCTACGGACATAAAACTGGTTTTACGTATCAGACCTGAACCCAGAACTTTAGCATGTAAAGTAAACACTTTAACGTTAACACCTTTGCTCTCTGCTGCCACAGTGGTGACTTTGAGTGCTTCAGGATATTGTAGGAGCGCTTTTGTTGGTGTGTGTGTGTGTTGACAATGGATTTAATTATTTAGGAGGATGGTAATTTATGTGTTGGTCGCTGAGCGTTAACTGGATGAGTGAGTAACAAAGCTAATTAAATTAATCCACCATAATTTTGCCAGTGGTATATAACCGTATTGGCTCCTTCAGGGAAATTATAGCCCTACAATCTGTAGTGAATATCTTCTGTTGCGAATTAACCACATTGACAGTGTTAGCATTCCGATCCTACAAAGAAAGAACAAAGTCTATAAATCTCCTATTGCCTGTTCATTTTGGTGCATTTATGGATTTATGGAGTCATTACATATATTCTTGTAACAATGTGTATCATGAAAATAAGAAAATAGTGTCATAATCAAACCTATTTCAGCAAAAGGCTATTCCAGAGCTTTACGAGCTTGTGAACACTTACGAACCCGACCTATTGTGGTCTGATGGAGACTGGGAGGCCCCAGACACTTACTGGGGTTCCAAGGAGTTCCTGACCTGGCTGTACAATGACAGGTATGTGCTAATGAATTGAAAATGCATTAACATCATGTAGCCTTTTGAAAAATAATACAGAAATACATGTCACTTAAGGCAAAAATATGGACCAAAACCGACGGTATGTTCTTTATTCCGTTGCTAAGATTAAACATCATATATTACCCTTGGCAGGAATATGTGCTCGTCATTGTGTCCAATGGCGTAAATATCAGTTTCCTAAACATATTTTCTTTCCAGCCCAGTAAAGGATAAGGTTGTCGTCAATGACAGATGGGGAAGAGGGGACATATGCCATCATGGGGGCTACTTGACATGTGCAGACAGGTACAATCCAGGTACTAAATTATAATTTTACGTGCGTTTCATTTTACGCTCGTTTAGCAATGACTGAGAAAATACCCTGGAGGGTACACAAGAATATGGCCTATGGACCCTACCTGTGAACCCATGTATTGAATTAACATAATTCTTCAGTGTGATGAGGGTATACGCCAACAACCGGGCTACCCTTCTCCAACACTTCTGTGGAGACATTTCACACACAAGGTGGGAATTTTCCAAGGTTTAGCTTAAATAGAATGGAAACGTTGATAGTCAAATTCCAAAAGTTCCATGTACATAGATTGTGTTTAATGATTTTCGTTGAAACATACACTAAAAATCTTAATTTTAAACAATTTTATGGAATCACGTTAATTGTATACATGTCTGTTTTCTGATTATCAAACGTAGACTTGATTACGTCTGCATGAACACTGAGAGCTGAGAACACAACTGATTCTGAGTGTTATAGGAGTACTTCAACCACGAAAGTGGGAGGGTGGATTAACAATTGACAAGAAATCATGGGGATTCCGTCGAGAGGCTGTCCTGGAAGATTATCTGACTATGGATGAGATAATAGCACGGCTGGTTCAAATAGTCAGGTGTGTACCTACATAAATCTGTGGACATTATTGGCCATTGAGTTTTGGATTGGTTCCTGAGAGACTTGTGGGATGCAGTCCAGCATACTGAATTCCTACATCTCAGAGAACCAGCACCCTGTGCCACGAATAAATATATGCATCATAACATTTATAACAAATCTCATAAGAAAAAGAATCATTTTCAAGGTTGATATTCACCATTTCAGCTGTGGAGGGAACCTGGTGATCAATGTGGGGCCAACCAAATATGGCATGATTAGCGCCATATATGAGGAAAGACTTCGTCAGATGGGAGAATGGCTAAAGGTGAATGGAGAGGCCATCTACTCCTCCAAACCTTGGGCGGTCCAGAACGACACAGTCACACCAGGAGTTTGGTAGGTACTTCATATATTCAACACCACTTCCCTAGACCCCGTATGACTCAAGTACAAACGGATTTAGGTGTCGTGGAAGCATACAATCTTATTCTTTCTTGTAAATTTCACGTCGTCTTCTCTCTGAAGGTACACGCAGAGAGCTGGGGCTGTCTATGCCATTGTGCTCAACTGGCCACAGCCAGGTCAGCTTGTACTTGGATCGGCTCGGCCAAACAATGGAACAAAGGTCAATCTCCTTGGGTACACTGAAGGCTCCTTTTCTTGGCAGTATGCTTCACCCAAAGGAATCAGCATCACAATCCCTCCCATCCCTGTCAACCAGATGCCATGTCAGTGGGCATGGGTCATCGCCATGACATAATGGTTGGCATCAGCACAGGTGTTTACATGGACATAAGTGTCCATGGTTTTTCATGGGGTGACATTAGAGACTGACAGTTACCTGGTGAACCTTTATAATACCGTACCTTGTTGACAATGACAAAGCCAATTGATGAAATGAATCTTCCACATGAAATAGTTGATAATGTGATATAGAGATGTATCTTAGTTAACCAACATTTTTGTATTCAAAGAATAAACAGACAACTGCTTTGACCGCATATATACACAATATATAATATGCTACATCTTAAGAAACCTGTTGCAGCAACACAATCTCTGTTGAATTTACATGGTTATAACCAAAGGGTTAGGAGTAGATGTCAAAAACTCGCTGTCCCTCATCTTAGACACCAAAGAGGTTCACCTCATCAGCATGGCGTGAGAAATTATGTATTCAACGGAAAGACGACACTGCTACTGGCCTCAACTAGTATGGCACAGAAAACACTATTTATGATTAGCTTTTTATGAAGATGTTTGTGCTGATGAGTTGTCAGCTGTTCCCTCCCTTATCCAAAGTTTGCAATAATATAGAAAATGTTAACGGAAAGCTTCCTACGTCTTGCGTTCAGAAGTACATCTGCCATAAGCAAAAGCACATCCGCATAACACTGCTCCCCATCGAAGTATACTAATTAACTTCAGTTTCTAAAGAGGGCGATGAATAGATTAGTGGTTAACGCGTTCGAGGTGGACGTGTCGTCTGCTTTTGCGGTGCCAACGGAGGATTGGAACGTGATTGTTTCTTCGAAAGATGTCGCCATGATTTCACTGATGAGTGGACTGTCTGTTGACTTTATACCTGTGTTGCAGGATCGGCGCTGGTATGAAGTAACAGCACTTACGATCTAAATTCGGTGACAGGAGGGAGAAATGACATTCTCACCAACAGTAAAATCAGGGAACAGGGAAGTGAACAGTTATGATGTTGTCATTGTACCAAAAATTATTACTGAGGATGGAACTTAAAATCTGCAAGTCGTAAGCTGCAAGTTAATGTACAAACTCTTTCATAGGACAAAATGTGAACCATTTTTCTACTTAACCCATGTGATTATTGCTAAGTCAAACCAAGAAAATGTAACCACGACATTTTTAATATGGAAATTCATTTGGAGTCAGTACTCTCCAGCCGAGTTTCCGGATATTACTGCGCGACGGTATAGACCAAGCGCGACATATTTTTCTATTTTATCACGTTACTACTGAGATGCCGCTGAATAACGTTGTCCATTAACAGACTTAGTTCGCTACAAAATACGTCCAGACTCATACAAGCCTTTGCATCTAAATTCATGCATCAGATCCAAAAGCTGTATAAATGTTTTCACTCTTTCTCAAAATGTTAAATCAATTTAGTTGACCATGTTGGTTTTGTTCCTCATACACACTTTTTACAGGTTTTTTTCATGAACAAATGTATGAGTAAAAGAGTTGGTCGTTTATCTCGAGACTTTCACATGGACAAAGCGAAACGAGAGTAAACGACGGGTCATTCGCATTATTCCCTTTAAAATAAAAGTAGTAGTCTTTATATGCAGTCACATACTCATTTAAGTTTCAGAGAGTTCGAGGGCGCTCATACAATCTCAATATTCGGTAACTTAAATCCACGTATCAAGGAATACAAATGGATTGCACTAAGATTTATCAACAATGTGAAGTTATATGGAGCATTTTCAATATGGGTTTCAGAAAAAAATCCATGACACACCTATACAGCTTTAAACGAAATACATCTATGACTGAGATGTTCACAGTACATCACAACAATGATTACAAGCTAACATTCTGAACAGGTAAGCGCCCGCCATACCTGTTGAATGCTTTTGGTCAGGCCTATAAACCATGACATAATATTGATTTTAATAAATGATTTATCATTCCTCATCCTGTTTTAGTTAACATTAGATTTCACAGAGATTATACACTGCCGTCTGCCATCTCTTTGTCCGACGACAGTGTAGATTCTCTATGAACAAAAACATGATGAGGAATGATTTGTGTCACAGAGCTAAAAACAAAATTTTAAATTTAATAAATGAATACAATGAGTGTTTTTGTAAAGATGAGGCTGATATGTGGTTTATATGATATAAACATTTGCAAGACAGTGACTTATGATAGCGTTAATTCTACAGGTTTTATAACACTAATGGTAAATAACAATTCTGTGGTCTTTCAGTGTACGCTTTTCATATGCTAGTATTTGAACAAGAGAAGTGTAACGTAAAATAATTTTCTTTTTCGATGCAGACAAATAAATGATAAAATTGCAACTCATTTCAGGGTCATGCTCAACTAAACAGTTATTTTACATAATAGATGTAAGATACAGTGAGTGATATAGTGAGTAATTGAGTGAGTGAGTGAGTGAGTGATGTTTAACACTGCTTTTAGCAATAGTCTTGTGATATCAGGGCAGAATATCACACCAGAAATTGGCTTCACATACTGTACCTATGTCAGGAATCAAACCAAGTGTTTAGTATGACGAGGCTTTAACCACTAGGCTACCCCAACACCCGCGAATAAACAACAAATACAACATGTTCAATCACTTTATCCGGCGGCTTGCAACTTTTTCACATGCCATTATGTATAGCCAAATCAATTGGCATTGAAACTAGCCATAAAAGTGAAATTCATTTTTGCAGTCACAACATTGTACATGTTTTCCAGGATTTAAACCGTAAAAATAGAAGTCATCTGTTGATAATTAACTGAAATAAAATCAACATCAACCACTTTATAATAGAATCATTACCTATTAGTTGCCCGTGACAAACTTTGATACATCTATAAGATCTCTTTACAAACTCCAGAACCTATGTACTTTGCCATCGCAACAAACAGTCAAGATTTAGAACCAATTTCTTGTAGCATGTGTTAATATGATGATTCTTTACTGGAACACGCAATGATATGCTATATGATGATCATACTGACATACTTTAATGACATACATTCTATGCACATGTAAATTGACAAGGTAATGCTCAATATACAAACAATATACTTTAAACAAAACAGTTCAATTTGAAAAGCACCAACATTGATGCTCGCGTAGAACTAACTGTAGATACTGTTACGGTTAATTATTTGCCGTGACAAAGGTATAAGAAATCGCCTCGAAACCAGCAAAACATAACTCAGACACATTTGAGCTCGAGTTCATCGACATTAACTTAAAGGTTTGTCAGCCAGCCTCGAGTTTACCTCAGTCAAACCATTCTCAAAGGGATTTAACTCTAGAGAACTTTCTTATAGGTCTGCCGCTAAAATACTGATAGCACTGAACACTTATGATACGAAATGTGAGCCATAATAACTATCACTGAAAACAAAACTTTGTGACCCAATTATCACTTAATCAATAACACCATTTACAGAAAATGCGCTCCCGTAACTATACAAATAAAATATTTGACAAACAGCAAATTTAGAATAAAACATTCTTCCAGTCATTCAGAGTATACTACAGGTAAACCTTGATCTTTTCTTCAGCTACAGGGGTTTCTAAAGCACTTCAGTTTCACTTCTAAAGATAACACTGTCTGCATAACAAGGATAGGTATCCTTTTGATTTGACTGATGCTTACACAGTGTATGTCCGCAGTTTCATCGTTTCCGACTGCTTTGTCTTTGAATGCATCAATAAGACATTGAAACAATAATGTTGCAAAGACACTTTCTTGGTTAAAAAGTGTTCTCTTAACAATAATAGTCCTGATATCTCTGCCCATGTGTTGAAGACTATTATAACACTGATTTCATTGTTTTCCAAACTTTGCAGGCAACCGCTTTTATTTAAAGACAATATGTTCTGTGGTTGTCTTTAAAGTATTCTGTATCACTGTATGATCAATGAGAATACCTTTAGCTGTCGTCAATGTTCTTGGACCTGTCGAGCCAACTTACTATACATTCTGTAAGCATGTTCAACAGTAGTCTGTCAAACTACCTTGACCATTTTCTTTCAGCAAAGATGTTACACACTGCTCATTTATTAGAGAACAGAGAGACTGGGGATTAACTTTCAGGTGTTGTCGGGCAGCAAACCAAACGTCAGGAAACTGCTCACCGACCCCTACCACATAAAATGGCCTGTGAAAAAAAACTGATACCACAATCTGAGAATACTACAGGCCTTTTCATGCGCCCAAGACATCATACTAACTGAAAATAATGTCAAACCAAATCAATGCTGGGGAGGCTACGACTTCATTTCTTTCAGCTGCCTCTTCGTGGACTATTTGAAAGATTCCCCACACCTTCAAAGTTCTATTCTTCATCTCATGATTTGAAGATTTGTTGTGGGTTGAACAACTGAACATGAAGACAAGACATGGCAGATAACCTCTATTCATCAGTCACTTGTGTATCGGGCGATATCCTTCGTTCACGTGAACACTAGTGAACAAACTGTTATCAATAACTGTTGATGTTGGTAAAAAAAAACATGCGTTGTGTTTGATGTTTCACTCTGCCATTTAGGCCCATTTTAATATGATAATGATTTTAAGTAGCTTGATTTTAATAATGTCATTTAATACACAAACACACGCACGCTCGTACGCACACACACACATGCACACATACATGTACATGCAATCATCTACACAGACAACCATACACACAGAAAAGACAAAATGTGTTTGCCATTTTTATGAAAATGAATAGATTGCTTTCTGAACATTCTAAAGACTTACATTTTAAAAAAATAATCACTGTACTGTTCAATCATACCAAGAAACAAGACAGAGATTTTAACTGTGAGAATTTGTCTCCTGTATGACAGGGTGTTCTCAAATACACATCTCAAATACACAGCCCTTGCCATGAGTGTAATGTGGGGCATATATGAATGAGTTACTGCGGTTGTGGATGTGTAGATAGTGAGATATAGATATTATTACACAAGCAAGTGCGTGTTAAAACTCATTGTCAAACGAGTGTGAAATGCTATATTGCCCGTACAAGAAACAGCAATACATAATTTTGTAAGCGTTTCGTTGCGGGAAGTCACGTGGCAGAGTTGTTCATGTGTAATAGTTTCTTTATTATCTATTTTATTCATGAAATTTTGTGCAGTAAAACACCATAATATATGTTTGAGTGCCCTCTTCACTGACATCATGCTCAATTGTTGATGATATAAGAGACAACAAACTACAGACTCAATGTTTGCGAGGCAAAAGTGATGAGTGCACATGAACACACATGATATATATATATACTGAGTCAAAAAGGAAACTTCACAAAATATAATTTTTTAAAATAATGAATATTTTTTCTCTGATGATATATCTATGTATCCGAAATGGGATCCATATCTTTCGACTCTAGGAAAACGTTAGCAAAATCCACTCAAACCCATCCATTCGTTGTGCAGATGACGTTAGTCCCAAGTTTTGCACGTGCAGTCGATCACATGATCTTCGCATAGAAGTTTTCTTCATTTGCACGTGTTTGCATTGGCAGTTGACAAAAAAACACTTTTAAAGCACACTTCTAATGGTACCTTAAATGCCACGATTGTCAAATGTGCAACGTGAACGTGCCGTTGGCATGTTGCAAGCGGGAAGATCAGTTATTCACGTCGCAAGAGCAATGGGATGCAGCCGCTGTACTGTGTACGACTTGCGAGATCGTCTAGAACAAATTGGCACCACTTCTGATCGCCCAAGGTCGGATCGTCCACGTGTGACGTCATGAGCAGAAGACGTCAAATCGTCCTACGTCACCTACGTGACACATTTCTGCCGGCTACGCGAACCAGGGCTGAGATGATTAGAGGTCGACTGTCATCACAGGCCATTCGATATCGGTTGCGGCCTGCAAATCTTTCATCAACGTCAATATCTGCTGTGGACCCAACGTCACCTCCGATGGACCCAGTGAGTGAGCGAGTTTAGTTTTACGCCACACTCAGCAATATTCCAGCTATATGGCGGCCGTCTGTAAATAATCGGGTCTGGACCAAACAATCCAGTGATCAACAACACGAGCATCGATATGCGCAATTGAGTACCGATGACATGTGTCAACGAAGTCAGCCGTTAGTCGCCTTTACGACAAGCATAGTTGCCTTATGGCAAGCATGGGTTGCTGAATGCATGTTCTACCCCGTGACCTTCACGAGAGACTAGAATCGAGTCGTCTTTAGCAAGGAATCCAGGTTTACCCTCAGATTCGCGGACGGCAGGCATAGGGTCTGGAGACGACGTCGTGAACAGTGTGCTCGATGTTGTGACAGATTCGAGGGCGGAAGCTGCATGAGGTGCTTTGTGTGCGAACAACCGTTCCCGACTTCTGGTTATCCGTGGAAACCTCACAGCTGCTGCTTACCGCGACCACGTGCTCACCCCTGAACTCGTTCTTTCATGGCGGTTCATGGCCTAGGTCTACAGTGCTCGGCTGCATACAGCGATGTTGCCACGAAATTGCCTTCAAAACGCTGGAGTCAACTGGCCATCGAGGTCCCCTGACCTTAATCCAATAGAGCATCTTTGAGATGCACTTGGGAGATGGCTTCGTGATCTTAAGAACCAACCTCAGAATTTGCAGGAACTTGGCGCTGCCTTGCAAGAGCAAAGACGCAGAATCCACAACCACGTGTTCACAAGCATCAGGAAGTCGATGAGGAGACGGGGCTGCCATACCCAATACTGAACTGAGAAATTTCGAATTGTTATTCTTGTGACTTGACATTCCGTATACCCATGTTTTGGAACGGCGGTATAACCTAATGGAACTGATTGTGGCAATGTCAGTCTATCGAGTACATCACACAGATCTCAGCAATGGAATATAAACAATTTAACCATCTTACCACCTTTTGTTCTATTATAGTGCCCTGAAGAAAGAATGTGAAATTTCTTTCTTGACTCAGTATATATATGCTACAAACAAAAAGTATTGGAGCACTCAAGAATTTTATAGTCCCATATAAGCCTAAACATGGTAAGTCATTTATGCACTAATGTAAATGCAACGTTGTGTGCTAAAAGGGACACTTTAAACGACATGTTAGAACATGATGTGAAGCTAATGATGCAACATTCTTTGAGTTTGAATGAATGAAATGAATGAAACATTGTTAAAACAGAGATAAACAAGGGTGCTAAAACACACCAGCACCACGTTTGAATCAACGCCCAAACACAACAGGCCAGTTCATGTGGAAGACCGTATAAATGACCTTACCACATTACGTTATATATGACTATCAGATTCTAGAATGTTCCCATTTTGCTGCAGTATATGACACTGCTTATGTTTCACCATATGGGTAATAATATTATGTATTAGGAGATGTCTGAGTCTTTTTTAATCTATGTAATTACATGAATGATTAAGACAACAAGTAAATTGCACCCATATATTTTGTCCCTTAGACTCAGGACATATAATGGTTCCTGACTGACAATTTGATGATAGGTGTCACATACCAAAGTAACCACAACAGAAGAATAGTTTGTTTTGCAAAACTTTATTCCTCCCCCTAAGATATAAGTAACCCCAATACCTATACTAAACTAATTCTACAGGTGCAAATTCAACTAACTAATCTAATTACCTAACCTAGCTACATATACAGTTCTGTCTACCACTTATATTGCTAAAGTTCTAATAATACTACTACTACTACTAACTACACTAAAATCCTAATACCCTCACTAATATAGATAATGATTACATATAATCCCAATCAGAAACTAAACAATTGAACTAAATAACAATAAAGGAATTTGCCACTCAGAGAGAACACTTTCTCTTTACAATGTAATCAGAATGTCAGTGCACTTTGGTTCCACTTGGTGACGTCATGGTATTTGTGTGGTATCCCTCACACCCAGGCGATGGTTTCCCTCACGGAGTTTAAGGGGCCTGTGTAATGGTTGATGGCTGTGCCATCCACATCTCACATTACTAGGAGATACATGCTCCTTGTACAACAGGGAAGACTCTTGTCTGTCTCCTTACAGGCGGAGATAATACCCCTCTCCTTACTTTAAGGATAACCGGCCAGTTCCGGGACACTACAATACAATATAAGTAACTACAGTTACTCAGTAAGACATGTGTCAATGTCTTATACTTTATGCATGTACTTTACTCCGATTTACATATTTGAAAGTGGAACAGTTTTTGTGGAACGATAACATTCAAATTTTGAATGGCTTTGTGGCTATATAGTGTTACAATATGCACATATATCTAGAAATACTACATCAGTAAAACAATTTCTTGCTACATCTACTCAATCAATAAATACAAAAGTAATAATGATAATAAAAACTTACGCCAGCCAGCGTGAGATGCAATCCCATACAAAAGTTGAACCCATACAGGTGAACACAGTGGTGATTCTGGCTGACTGTGCAGATTACTACCCTTCCTCACTATTTATATTGACCTCCCATACCCAAGCTACTCAACACCTCTCTATTGTTTACAAATTAACACCCCAGCTCTCTGGCCATACCTGGTCACGCTTCCCTGAACATAACCCTGTTCCCATAGTATTACCGAACATAATCTAACAACAACTCCCAACAATATATAACACACTCTAACAATACCATACTACATCTATTTACAGTACCATAAACTAATTATATAAACGAAATCATCTGTGATCTTGACATCACTCCCCTCTTCAAGTAATTGTACACAAGTACAATTATATATTACACTCAAGATCACATTTAAGTTTGTTTTAATGCATAAATATCATAAAACACAATTGTCTAAATGTACAATAGCACAGTAATACATAAGAAATAACTGCTGACAAATAATCTGGATATGCAGAGAGTACATTATTTACACACTGCCATACACATAGTATGACTAGGGTGAACACCGGCTCAAGAGATCAGCCCCAACATTCTCACTTCCTTTGATTGCACGAATTAGAAATCTGTAGGGTTGCAAAGTCAGGGCCCACCTCATCACTCGTCCATTGGTCATTTTTGCCTTGGTCATCCATATTAAGGGCTGATGGTCAGTCTCCAAAATAAATTCTCTCCCATACAGATATCTTTCTAACTTCTGTATTGCCCACACAATAGCCAAACACTCTTTTTCTATTGTAGAATACGCTCTCTCACGATCTACTAACTTCCGACTCACAAACAATATTGGAAATCGCTCACCTTCCTGTTCTTGTAGCAGTACAGCTCCGATTCCAACGTCAGAAGCGTCTGTTCTTACCAAGAATGGTTTCTTCAAGTCGGGTAGTTTCAAGATAGGAAAACTTGACATATGGGTTCTTAACGTAGTGAAAGCTAATTCCTGGCTTTTTGTCCATATTACCTTGTTTGGCTTTCCTTTCTTTGTGAGATCAGTTAGCGGAACTGCTATGGCTGCATAGTTTGGGATAAATTTCCGGTAGTACCCGGTCAGTCCCAACAACGCTCTCACTTGTTTCTTGGTTTGAGGTCGCTCCACATTTAGGATCTTTTCTACATTCTTACCTTCTGGTCGAATTAGACCACTACCCACCTTGTGCCCTAAAAAGTCCAGATGTTTATATCCCACTTTTACCTTTGAAGGTCGAGCTGTAAGATGGAATTGTCTTAACCTCGTAAATATTGCTCTCAGACTTACCATGTGGTGTGACCAGTTCTCAGTTCCTTCTATGATGTCGTCTATGAAGTTGTCTGTATTTGGTATGTTGTGCAATACTTGTCTCATCAGTCGGGAAAATACTGCAGGTGCATTAACTACTCCAAATGGCATCACCTTCCATTGGTATAATCCATCAGGAGTTATAAATGCTGTCAGTTCTTTGCTACTCTCTTCCATTGGAATCTGCCAATATGCTTTGCTTACATCAATTTTGGTAAGATATTTACAGTTCCGTAACCGTGCAAAGATGGAATCAGCTAATGGAATTGGTTCGGCATCAAATACGGTCACCTGATTCAGTTTGCGAAAATCGGTACAAAATCTGTAAGTCGAGTCAGGCTTCTTCACAAGTACAATGGGGGATGCATATGGTGACTGAGAAGGTTCTATCACCCCCATGTCTAACATTAGCTGTATCTCCTTAGCTACAACATCTCTCATATGATGAGGAAGTGGATAGGGCTTGGATCGTATAGGCTCATTACATGTCAGCTTGATCTTATATTCCATACAATCTACCTTCCCTGGTAAATCACTCAGTACATCTTTGAATTCACTTATGAGCTCCTTCACCTCATTTTGTTGCTCCTCTGTCAAATCTTCAGAAATGTCTACATCCTGATACGTTTCCTTAGAAACTAAAGAAGGTGAAGCTATGTCTAACATACTCACCTCTTCAGCCTTGACATCCACCAGACCAGCACTGACATGCACAAGTTGAGCTATGCTGACGTCACATACAGCTGTGTCCTTGACCTCCTCTCTCTCAATGTACCTTTTCAGTAGATTGGCATGATAGGTTTTAATCTTGTTACCAACCTGTATTCTGTAATTGCCAATGCCAAAGGTATCCAGTATTTCATATGGCCCTTTCCACTGCAGCAACAGTTTGTTTGAATCAGTGGGCAACAGAATTAATACTTTATCACCAACCTTCATTTTTCTTGGCTTGGACTTCACATCAAAGAACTTTTTGTATTTACATGCTTTCTTTTGAAGTTCTTGCTGTGCTACGTGAATAGTCTCCTCAAGACGGTTTTGAAGATCTAGCACATACTCATATGTGGTTCTTACCTCTGGATTTGGTATATCTCTTGTCCAGATTTCCCTCAGAATCTGTACTGGTCCTCTCACAGTGCGTCCATATAAGAGTTCAAATGGGGCAAAACCCAAACTCTCTTGAGGTACCTCTCGGTAAGCAAATAACAAAGCAGGTACATACCTGTCCCAGTCATTTGGTCGTTCTGCACACATCCGTTTCAGCATCGTCTTCAAGGTTCCATTGAACTTCTCCACTAGGCCATTGCACATTGGATGATAAGGGGAAGTAGTAAGCTGATGTATGGACAATAGTCTACTTACCTCCTTCATCACGCCTGACGTGAACTGGGCTCCCATGTCTGTTAATATCTCCTTGGGGATACCAACCCTACTGAATATCTCGAACAGAGCTTCGGCAACATATTCCGTCTCTACTCTGGGTAAAGCTACTGCTTCTGGGTATCGTGTTGTATAATCAACCACCGTCAGTATATACCTATTACCCTTGTCTGTGACAGGATACAATGGACCAATCAAATCAACAGCTACCCTCTCAAATGGCACTTCAATTAATGGCATTTGTCCCAGTGGTATTTTCCTTACCTTTCCCTTCGGCATGGTACGTTGACAAATATCACAAGACTGAACATGTCTTCTGACATCACCAATTACTCCTGGCCAATAAAACTGTGAGATTACCCTATCTAGAGTCTTCTTGATTCCAAGATGTCCACCCATCAGTGCTTCATGACATACCTTCATTACCTGTGTGCGCAATCCAACCGGTACTACTGCCTGTACAACTTGTTTACCATTGTCCATTTTATTGGAAGTATGCTTCCTATACAGCATATCATTCTCCACAAAGTAAGAGGAAGTACTATGTCGGGTCTCCCTAATCTTACCTTCTTCCACTAATTTTCTTATTTTGTTCAGACTTGAATCCTGATGTTGTAGGGATACGAACTCACCTCGACTCAGTCTCAACCCAACAGGTTCCAATGTCTTCAAGGGTTCCATGCCTACTTGGCGTACTCTTCTCTGGCTCCTTGTCTCTACAGCACCTACTGTTTTAATGTCCTGCTTATCCCACATCAAGTCTGGATCTCCTGGCTCTCTAACTCCGGGAATATTGCCTAATATTAAGTCACAGATTGGTGTGTCCATACATGCTGCTCTCACCATACCCGTGTAAAAGGGCGTATTTACAGTAATCCATGCTACCGGAAGTGTCAAGATCCTGCTATCTGCTAATTTACAAGATTGTGTTTCTGAAGTCAAACATGCATCTTTTACCATTGACCTCCTCACTATTACACCGTTACATCCCGTGTCTCTAAGCACATCTACTGGAGTGTCGTTTACCTTTCCCTGATAAAATGGCATGCGGTGATCTTTGGTAAGCACACTCCCTGAGGCTACATCTGCTTTAGTAACCTCCTCTGAAGTTGCTGCATCACCATCTAGAACTTCATGTATGCAGGGCTCTACTTTTGTGTTATCTGGATGTATTAGAGACATGTTTGTGTTGTCTTCACTCACCTGGATACTTGCCACTTTAAACTTGGGTTTCTTGCACTGTGCTGCCAAATGCCCAGTTTGATTGCAGTTGTAACATGTCCTTTCCTTAATAGGAACAAATTGTTTGGAACAAGTACCATGTTTACCTGATGCGCTACCCTCGACTATTTTCCCTTTGGAAACCTGCTTGTCAGTTTGACCTGGAATAACTGGTCTATTGTATCTTCCATGACTCGTACCTCTAGCTTCTATAAATTGCTCTGCTAGTCTAGCCATTTCCATCGCGTCTTTTGGCTTTCTCTCTCTCAAGAATATACCCAGATCCCTTCCAGTCACATTCAAAATCTGTTCACGCAGCAGCAAATCTCTCACACCTTCGAACGTCTTTTGTGTACCACTTAGTTCAATCCATCTGTTGAAATAGTTCTCAATTCTAACTACAAATTGTGTGAAAATCTCACCTGTTTCAGTTTTAGCAGTCCTAAATTTCTGATGGAATCCATCCTCAGTCATTTCATAGCTTTTAAGTAATGCAGTTTTAACTGCATTGTAATTTTCAGCCTCAAAGGCATTTAACCGGGAGTATACTTCTAAAGCCTTACCTTTCAGCAGAGTACACAGGTAAGCTGCCCAATGGGACGGGTCCCAGCCTTGCGCTGTAGCTACACGTTCAAACCTTTGCAGATATGCATCAATATTGTCATTGTGGTCGTCAAATGGAGGCATTTTAGGCATCTTGGGAATGGCTGCCGATCTATTCTCTCCTACCTGCCCTTCTTGATTTCCTGCCGCACTCTTTTCTAACTTGGCTAGTTCTATTCTTTCATTTGACTGTATTTTACACTTTTCTTTCTCCAATTCTAATCGTTCTCTCTCTCGTTCCCATTCTAACCTTTCTTTCTCCTTTCTTTCCTCCAGTTCTAACTTTTTAATCTCCCGCTCCCTAGCTCTTTCCTCCCGTTCGAGCCTGTCCTTTTCTTTCTCATTCTCCAACTCCATTTGCTCTTTCACAAACACTCTCAAATCATCTTTCTCATACCCTAAACTCTGACCCAGTTTGATAAGTTTGTCAATGTCCATAATTGTCTGTATGAGGGCAAAGCAGGGTACACAAAAAGTCAAACTGTCTGGAATAAATAGGGATCCTACCAAGAATAAAACCGGAGGTGATTTCCCATATATCCCAATGTTCAAAATGTTCACGACGAACCAATGGCCTTAACTGACCAATAACCACAATACACCCTCCACCCTTGAATTCCAAATCATACACTCAAGGACGCAGAAGTGGTGCCGTATGTTCTAACCCTTCTTTATGGACACAAAGATTCTGCAGCGATATACAATCAACAACGCTACATCAAATGCGCTACAGAACACAACTAGGGTTCCCTTTGATAGTGACAAATAATCTAATTATCCCACCGCTGCCACCAAAATGTCACATACCAAAGTAACCACAACAGAAGAATAGTTTGTTTTGCAAAACTTTATTCCTCCCCCTAAGATATAAGTAACCCCAATACCTATACTAAACTAATTCTACAGGTGCAAATACAACTAACTAATCTAATTACCTAACCTAGCTACATATACAGTTCTGTCTACCACTTATATTGCTAAAGTTCTAATAATACTACTACTACTACTAACTACACTAAAATCCTAATACCCTCACTAATATAGATAATGATTACATATAATCCCAATCAGAAACTAAACAATTGAACTAAATAACAATAAAGGAATTTGCCACTCAGAGAGAACACTTTCTCTTTACAATGTAATCAGAATGTCAGTGCACTTTGGTTCCACTTGGTGACGTCATGGTATTTGTGTGGTATCCCTCACACCCAGGCGATGGTTTCCCTCACGGAGTTTAAGGGGCCTGTGTAATGGTTGATGGCTGTGCCATCCACATCTCACATTACTAGGAGATACATGCTCCTTGTACAACAGGGAAGACTCTTGTCTGTCTCCTTACAGGCGGAGATAATACCCCTCTCCTTACTTTAAGGATAACCGGCCAGTTCCGGGACACTACAATACAATATAAGTAACTACAGTTACTCAGTAAGACATGTGTCAATGTCTTATACTTTATGCATGTACTTTACTCCGATTTACATATTTGAAAGTGGAACAGTTTTTGTGGAACGATAACATTCAAATTTTGAATGGCTTTGTGGCTATATAGTGTTACAATATGCACATATATCTAGAAATACTACATCAGTAAAACAATTTCTTGCTACATCTACTCAATCAATAAATACAAAAGTAATAATGATAATAAAAACTTACGCCAGCCAGCGTGAGATGCAATCCCATACAAAAGTTGAACCCATACAGGTGAACACAGTGGTGATTCTGGCTGACTGTGCAGATTACTACCCTTCCTCACTATTTATATTGACCTCCCATACCCAAGCTACTCAACACCTCTCTATTGTTTACAAATTAACACCCCAGCTCTCTGGCCATACCTGGTCACGCTTCCCTGAACATAACCCTGTTCCCATAGTATTACCGAACATAATCTAACAACAACTCCCAACAATATATAACACACTCTAACAATACCATACTACATCTATTTACAGTACCATAAACTAATTATATAAACGAAATCATCTGTGATCTTGACAATAGGCTATTACTACAGGAGATTACTATGGTGTGGTGTAGGTTACAGTGAGTATAGTTTTATGACAAGGAACACCAACACCAACACCTTATACATTGTACCCATTGGGAGAATCAAACCAGGGCATTTGACATGATGAACAAACATATAAACCACATAGCTGTCCTTGACTGAAAGTTGGCCAGTTAGTGAATAGTGTTATTGTAAAACCAGTAGAAAGTGAACATACGAGTACAGCCTGTTCAGCGTGACCCGAGCTACTCTGCATATTCATGACCCGGTAGGTTCATTGGCACAAACGGCAGGTCGAGTTATGTTTATGAAAAAGGGCAGCAGATAATGTTACACGGCTGTTCGGATATGTTGACAATCCACTGATAAAGGTGAAGCCCTCCACAATAATAGATCCAACAACTTAGAATTCATTTACTCACATGAAGCTGAGCAAGCTATAGATGATTTTGTTGATGACTTGGGTGTCAAGCTTGGTTTGTGTGACTGCGAATATGGGTGTTGTGATACCTTTAATAATCAAGATTATTCCCCTGACAGGACGTTTGTGTGGCATTATGACAATTCATGACAGTATATAGAGAATCTCAACCAATTGTCTACTGATATCAATTATATCAACATGACTTGATAAAGAAACAAATATCCGACAAAGGTCCAGATTTAACATATTTCAGACATATAACCCAAGCTGATAGCTAGGGAGACTTGTGAATTATAAACCAATTACTGAACGTACAAGTAGGTCAAGGTAAGGCCGCCTATCTTATCTGTTCGAGCATCATCGCCACTTAAATACCAGAACCCCTGACCACAAACAACAGAATCCCTCAAAGGTAGTCACGGCAACATGACATCTCTCAAACTCCTGACTCCACTTCTAATACTATCAGTACTTACAGTATTGTCAGTGTACGGCCAGTATCAGCCAACGTGGGAATCACTGGATGCAAGACCACTTCCTGCATGGTATGACGAGGCCAAATTTGGCATCTTCATCCATTGGGGAGTCTTCTCGGTACCAAGTCTTGGCTCAGAATGGTTCTGGTACCTCTGGCAAAAGCGAAAGGTACCAGAAGTTGTTGAGTACATGAAGAATAACTTCCGACCAGATTGGACGTATGCTGATTTTGCTCCAATGTTCACCGCAGAATTCTTTGATGCTGATGAGTGGGCAAGAATTCTGGAATCTTCGGGTGCCAAGTAGGTATATTCTTCTCATCTATGAAGCAACACAATTATCTTGAAACGTGGACCTGATCTTCAAAGCATTTGTACACCATGCCATTTGTAAGCCTATGATAAACATTACACTTATGACAGCCTTTAACGTTATGAAAGTTGTGTGGACTAGGACCGTGGAATATTAATATCTATCCCTAAATTGTTTCACTGCATGTCTGTTAAAACCCAACCAAAATTGTTTCTGAGTTTTGCTTAACAAACAAGCTCTTAATGCCTCATTTACTAAATACATCCAAAATGTCTAAATTTGACTAATGCATAGGATGGTTAAATAGCTAAGATATCTTGGAAATATCTCTAGTCATTCACAAAGCAAAGAGCATTCACTGCAAAGTTAATATACTCCATTAAAGCTGACCATACTAAGCAAAAAGCACTCACACACTTACGCACTCACTCATTATGTTGTGATCAGGTACACTGTTTTCGTGAGTAAACACTGCGAGGGTTTCTGTCACTGGCCCACAAATGTGTCCTTCAGCTGGAATTCCATGGTTGCTGGGCCCAAAAGGAATATTGTAGGTAATGAATACTAAAATCATGGTTTGTCTGAATAATGTCAATCTCTGCAAATATTTCTTTCAACAGAAACATAACTTACAAGCACCTGATTTAATTGCAACAACAATTAATGCATTACTTGGGACCGGCCTAACGAATTGTCAAAGTTTAGTTCATGGACCAAGTGCGACATGATGTACTTCACACCCTGACAAACATATTTCCCATTCGTTACAGCTGAGTTGGCACAAGCAGTCCGCACCAAGACAGACTTAAGGTTCGGTCTTTACCATGTGCTGTACGAATGGTTCCACCCTCTCTATCTACAGGACAAAGAGAACAATTTCACCACCAGGAGATTTGTTGATGTAATGTTTGGCCTATCGCTACAGTCAATCCCGAATATTTTAATATATTCAATGTACAAATAGACTGCAAAGTCTACCCTTACATTTTAATAGGATAATGATTTTTAAATATCTTGATTTTAATGTCAACACACACACACAGATACACACACATACACACACAGAGATATATATTTAGATGTTCTTTAAACTGCTGAAATGAATCACATTTTCAAGACACCATTTATATTTATATTTATTGTATCCAAACGGTCCAGACCTGATAGTGATGTAAATCTAAAATCACCCATTTCATCATGTGAAGCGTATCTATCACAGATGTCACGAAAAGAAAAAGCTGCCATACCCAAATGTTCTCGTCCTAAAACTACATCTAATAGTGATATGTAGTAATATGATTGTTGTTGTTCTTTTAGTTCAAGACCATGCCTGAACTGTATGAGATTGTGAACACCTTTGAGCCTGACATTGTGTGGTCTGATGGAAGCGTCGAAGCTCCAGACACCTACTGGGGATCCAGGGAGTTCCTGACATGGCTGTACAATGACAGGTTGGTGTCAGGAAGAAGTAAATATTACTATCCCCATAATCTAAAATGACAATCGTTGGGTTTGCCATAATCAACCATTCACTTACTTAGTTGCAATAAAACTCAAGCATTAGTCACAAGATTCACTCACTCTCAAGCTTTTACTCAGCGTTGGTAAAGGTAATACAAAAATGTCCAGAATCATTATTCAGGTATTCAAAACCTCATGCAGAAATTGTATGCATTCCAGTCCAATCAAGGATAAAGTAGTGACCAATGACCGGTGGGGTAAGGGCTGTAATTGTACCCACGGAGGTGTCTATACTTGCAGAGACAGATACAACCCCGGTATGTGAACAAACTTTAATTTTGTTTGCGTCATCTTTTTGATGAATCATAATTATTTCTGGTTGAATGCCATACTCCGGCTCTATATGACAGTTGTCTGTACATACCTAGGTGAGTATGGACCAGACAATGTTTTAAATACAATTGAAATGTGATGATGTTCATTAGTTAAGTTAAGTTAAGTTAAGAAACTGACCACCTGATCCAGGTAGGTGTCACTTAGGAAAAACATTGGTTCTGAAGGCCGATTCTAACCCATATCTTCACGGGGGCAAAGCAGCAGAATTATTAACTGCTGCAAACATCATCATAACATTAACTGCTGATTTCCCAGCTCAAGATTCAATCTCATTTTGAAGACTCATTGGAAACTACTATTTAGTATCCCATTTATCTCCACTCATTCTTGCAAGAAAGCAAGAACCTGAACCATGTTCTCGCTGTCTTACAACTTCAGAATACTGAACTTCAAAACAAACTCTGTCCATTATGAATCCTCACTAGGCTAATGCAAGTGATATGTTTACAAGTCTGGTTCGCTACAGGTGTTCTGCAGAAGCACAAGTGGGTGAATGCCATGACAATAGACAAGAAGTCCTGGGGTTTCCGACGTAACGCTCCCCTGTCTGACTATCTGACCATAGAGGAGCTCATCGAGACACTCGCTAGGACTGTCAGGTAAACCTGTTTACAGATCAATAACACCTGCCTCATATGCATAATGTGTCCTTCTCATCTACTTGATACAAGGACATTCCAAATAGTTTTATTAAACCATTGTATTTGTGGTAGTTCACCATCTTTCATCCAACAAACCATTGTCACTTAACAGTGTTCAGGTAATGAATGTCTTTGAGCATCGTCCCCATCTTCGTTACTTTATGAAACATCCCACAAATCATCGGCTCTTTATAGCGTTCTAGAAATTACTGTGTTGAAAAATCCTTTAACACAATGTCACATGATAGATCTCTTGAAACCATTGTCTTGTGAAATATGACCTGTCAGATTTCATATAATTGATATTTTTAATACTTGATCGCATAAATAAATGTAGTTGTGTCCATATCCAGCTAGTGTTAGCTGAACACCCCATCACTGTTCACAATCAAACAAATCTAAGTGTTCCAAATTGTCTCCTCTATTCCAGTTGTAACGGCAATCTACTCATGAACATTGGACCAACTTCTTATGGTGTGGTCAGTCCCATCTACGAAGAAAGGTTAAAGCAGATGGGCGAGTGGCTCAAGGTGAATGGTGAAGCTATCTACAAAACAAGACCCTGGACCTACCAGAATGAAACTGTGATACCTGAAATTTGGTAAGCATTTGCTGTCTACATTTCACAATTTGGGGAGCGATAGTAGCATAAAACATCACTTGTTCACTCACTTTATAATTTGGGCAAAAGACGAGATTAATAATAACATTTAAGAGGGATGGGAAAATCTATCATTGTGAAGTTATAGATTGAACATATGGTATTCCTTCAACAGTTAAGCATACACATCTACAACAACTCACAAACTGTAATGGCAGACTGACAACCTGGCCTCCGAGGGATGTTGTTTCCTAATATTGTAAGGGAATACTGCGAGTCTAGGAGAAAGAATCATCATAAAAAGAAGCTGCATGATCTCAGGCCAACACTGTTCTCGATCGAGCACATCAGAGCTCTTTACTGGGCAATACACTTCGCACGAGAACACTTATATAAGGATATCACTTTCAAATTAGCACACTGAATACTGATGATAATGCCTAAACCATATACATGGAAAGACACAAGATGTAGATTAGATTTTCATGATTTTGCGGTCCATTATTTCAAAGATTTTTTATGGATGTTCAAAAGATATCTTGCAAAAGCTACTTGCTGAGTGTTCATTTCTAATTTCATCAGCTTAACCTGTTTGCAAAATGTTTTTTCATTTGTCGAGTCTTAAAGGTCATGTGAAACCATAATTGTTTTCAAAACAGTGCCGTGTGTGTATCTAACACTCAGTGGATCTGTATCTGTGTTCAAATGAACAAATGATTATTAAATCATTGCAGTGATATCCCACAAATTATACTATTGCTAGAAAAGTAGAAACAAGATGGCATTTTGTAAACTGGTGACAAAAAATACTTTTGGAAATAAGGGCAGAAAGGCTTTGTTGCATAAATATAACTTGGCATCTACAGTTAACAATATTTTCTACAAATTTCCTCAAGAAAAGTCAACTATATCTGACTTATAATAACATTTAATGTCTAAGTGAAGCCTTCAATACGTTGAATGAATAGCATTTCTAATTTGGCAGAAATGTTATCCATGCAATTGCCTGCTTCGACCACTATGATGTATTCCCATGTTTGTTTTCAGGTGGTAAACAACTGACTAATTACATATGATTGAGACAGGTGACACCGATGGAAGCAGGATATGCTCGCTTGTGAACACCTTGTACCCTCACTGTCTAATGTTAAAGTGTAGAAATTGCTCATACCAAGATCCAAATAGTACAATCAACTTTTGACAGAGATTTTTGCAGGTATTCTCACTTCTTCTTCGTGAAAAATTCACAGTGTTCATGATAGGGCCAGAATCGTAAATCAATGCACCGATTTCTTATGAGTATGGCATGGTGTTTGTTGTTTTTATATCAATGTTGAACCATGTTCAGGTACACCTCAAAGACAAATGGACAAGAAAAAGAAATCTACGCAACCGTCATGAGCTGGCCCAATGTTGGGACCTTCCAGCTGACCCGTCCTATCCCTAATGACAACACTGTGGTCAGCCTTCTGGGCTACTCTGGCACATTTAGCTACACAAAGGCTGCAGGTCAAGGAATCAACATCAACATTCCGGCCATTCCAGCAAACGCTATGCCGTGCAAGTGGGCATGGGTGTTCAAGATCACCAATGTTCAAAACTAAGGCATCATGAAGATTTCATACTTTGAGAGATTTAAGAAAAGTACACGTATGTTTGGGTTTGGGCTATCTTTTTATTATTTCCTCTTAAAAAGAGTTAAATGGTGAATCAACATATTGTATAAATAGGTTTCCTTTCCACAAGGAACGTCTGTCTTGAAATAAATAGTATAAGCAACCCGTTGAACTTTTCCTCATCCTTCAGATAAAATTTAGAGGTTAACGAAATCATGGTTTAACTGTGATTCAGTTCTTTCTATGGGGTTCTTCAAGAGCTTCTCCAAACGTGAAGAAAGTGATAAAAATGTTCTAGTATGTTACCACGGCTGGGTATTTCGAATGAGGAGTGACAATTGCCCTGATTTACCTTAATACCAAACGTTACATGGTTTCCAAGTCGGTACCTTTGTGATTCTGTAAGGAGACCTATGCAATATCTAGACGTAATTCCCTGAAAGAGAAGACCACATATCTAGGACTGCAAATCCTGAGATGAGGTCAGTCCATGGCGTCAATGTTCTCTTTTCAGGATTTATGGGAACAGTTTCAGTTACGTTAACGCCATGCTATGTAGAATATGTATCACTGCAGAGCTCCAGATAATTTTTCAAGCAATTGGGTATTTACTCTCATGTCTGTTTATTAGTGACTAACTGCACTTTTTGAGGAGTAACTAGTATTTTGTAGACTCCCACTAGTTTAAAGAATTGAGTATTTTCATACAGTGTTTCTTATCTTTACTGCGTAATTCGCACTTTTAAGGATATGAAAATAAAATTATATATAAATGACCGAAGTTTTAAATACTTCTTATATGGCCAAATATTTGGCAGCCATTTTAAACTCTCAACATAGAAGTTATGTGAATACTAAAGTAAACTGAGGAAAGTGGCTACGGCCGTAATAGAACTGTATATATAGGCATCGCTTAACATTTGCTAACGCTGTTGTAGAGTTCGAGCGCCACGACTAATAATATCATACAATTTAGTTAACTGAGTAAAGTACGTAAGGTACTCCCAGATTTGTAATTAATTGAGTAAATGTGATTTTTATACGCACTTACTCACCTTATCTGGAGCTCTGACTGCATCACCTTTCTGTCCTGCACAATCTTGGCTGGGCGTACGGGATATGATTGTCTTGAAGGGTGTACTGTTCATCGTGAAAACGTCAGATACAAACTACATATTGTTGTTATCGTGTACTTTAGACCATTAATACCACCATCGACACATCAACTTGATAAGTGCAACGTTATGCTGTATCTGCCTTTTGAAATTATTGCAGGTATGAACTTATTTCACCAGTCTCAAAACATTAAATGATATGATGTTTTGTACCATCTTATCATCAAACGTCACTTGTGTGTATTTATAGACCTGTACCTCAAATTCGCAAAGAATTTTTAGTCTCGAGACGATGTATCGCTACAATTTTGTTAATGGGATAATTTACAAGCCAAGTATCAAATATAAGGCATGGAGTCATCAATGTGACAGCTCCGACACATATGCACCTTGCCAGGACAGTCTGTTTCAATTCGTCCATCTTCTGTATCTACAGGACAAGGTAAACCCACATCAAGGCCACATAACACATAGATCACAGAGAAAACAATCAAGATCTTGTCCGACATTACACCAACATATCTAAAGTTGCAGGTAGTAAGATCCCCTCGAAATCTAACGCCGACGGCAAAAAACAATGACTGTCGCTGTCCCATTATTTAGTCAGATCAGGTGTTGGGACGAAGGGTGCAGACCGTCAACAGTCTCAGCAAATCCTGACACTGCAAAGGGAAGCAACCCTTAAATCCGATTTTGCAACATTGCATAAGAAAGATGAAACTATTATCATTTCTTGTTACATACTACATACACATATGCCACGTCACCACTTCTAATATTTATTTCTTCCTCCTGAATGTTGCATAACAATGGTCGGAGAAATTCTTCCTGGTCTAAACTGATCGAATGAATGAACAAAATGACAGATTGAGCAAGCTGGATGAATTTCCACTAGACATACGTCATGCATTATTGGAAAGACAACATTCTTGAGAAAATTAATGTCTTTCACATAACTAATTATTGTTGATACTAATTAGGGTGACATAATGAGAAACATGTCAAATTTCACCTTTCTTAGTCCACCACTTTCGACTCAAATTAACGGGGAGACGACCTCTTGTCAAATCATGTTGAAAAAGCCCACACAGAAATATTATTACAACATCTATTATCATCCTGCCTATCTTTAACCTTGAGCATACGGACACCTGATATAATCAGCTGTGCTTGACTTTGTTTGGTCCATAAAGAGACAGTGTTGAAATGTCACCACACTTTGCAGCAGGATCATAAACACATCTGTCCCTCATCAACAATAGACACAAAGACGGTCGCCTTCATATTTCTAGTTTTAACGACAGCAGATGGACGTTCAGCAAACAAGAAGATTGAGATTCACTACGACCCCACATGGGAGTCCCTAGATTCCAGGCCATTACCAACATGTTATGATGAAGCCAGAATTGGAGTATTTGTGTCATGGGGAATCCTTTCAGTGCCCAGTTTTGGAAACGAGTGGTTTTGGTAACGATGGGAAGGGGACAAAAATTTAAGCTTAATATCCTTAAAACTTGCAGTGCATACTAAATATACCCTGTTGTGAATTAGCCACAGTGCTACACCTTCCCCAACACTTCTATGGAGACATTTTACCGACAATGTGGGAAGTTTCCAAGGTTAGCCTTGAATGGAATGTAATTAATGTACATTGGAAAGTCAAAATTTGAAATACTTGAGTGTCAAATATCAAAAGTTCCATGTATATATATTGTGAGTACTGATTTTCGTTGAAACATGCACGACCACTGAGAGCACAGCTGATTCTGAGTGTTATAGGAGTGCTTCAACCACGGAAGGAGAATTGACAATGGACAAGAAGTCATGGGGATTCCATCGAGAGGCTGTCCTGGAAGATTATCTGACCATGGATGAGATTGTAGCACGGCTGGTTCAAATAGTCAGATGTGTACGTACATAAATCTGTGTACATTATCAGTCATTCAGTGGGTTTTGGATAGGTTTCTGAGAATCTGGGATGCTCTCCGGCGTATTGAATTCCTGCAGCTAAGAGGACCAGCACCCTGTGCCCCGCGTTAACATATGCATCATAACCTTTATAACAAATCTCAAATACCTCTGCAGTGCATCAGTATAACTTTCAAGGTTGACATTCATCATTTCAGCTGTGGAGCGAACCTGGTGATCAATGTGGGGCCAACCAGATATGGCATAATTAGCCTCTAAACGTTGGACGGCCCAGAATGAATGATTCAGTCACACCAGGAGTTTGGTAGGTAGTGTATATATCTACACCATTTCGCCAGGATACACTTACACACCTACACTTGATGTCGTGGAAACATAGAATGATATTATTTCTTGGAATTTCCACGGTGTGCTTCTCTCTTCTTCGCATTTACTAACAGGGTGCTGGGACTATCTGTGCCATTGTGTTCAAATGGCCACAACCAGATCTGCTCATCCTTGGTTCGGTTTGGACTAACAATGGCACAAAGGTCAATGAATTCGAAGGTACAATGAAGGCTCCTATTCCTGGTAGTATACTTCACCCAAAGGAATCAGCATCACAATCCCTCCCATCCCTGTCAACAAGATGCCATGTCAGTGGGCATGGGTTTTCGCGCTGACATAATGGTTGGTATTAGCAGGTGTTTGCATGGACATGAGGATATGGTTTATCATGGGGTGACATTAATGATTGACAGTTACCTCGTGAACCTAAATAATAAAATTAACAGGTTGACAATGACATGGCCAGTTACAAAAATGGAATGAACTTTGATAATGAAATGGCTGATAATGAGATAGTCCAAATACAGATGTATGTTTGTTAACAAACATTTTTGTATTACAAATGAAACATGTTCTCACAATAATCAGATTGCTGCTTTGACTGCACATAAAATCTAAAGGAACCTGTAGTGGTAACACAAGGCCCACAGTAAGTGCAAAAATAATCTCTATTGAATGTACACGGTGATAGCTAAAGGATTAGTGTTAGATGGGCGTCAGCGTTAATAATATTATCGTGTGTGGGCTTATTGCCTTGCAAAAACAAGGAAATACAAAAAAGACATTAACATTATTTTCAATGTAGAAGTATTTTAGGTGCGCTTTGAGAGCGAATTCTTTTGCAGACATTACTCTCCAGCCGAGTTTCCTGATCATACTGCGCAAGAGCCTCAGCGTGGGGCAAGCGCAACATATCACGTATCATTATTTTTCTATATTATCACGTTTCTATTGAGGAGCAATCATTTTTCTAAATAAATTCACAAGAATCAAGCTCTTCACAAGCACTGATATTTCATACCGCTGAAAAACGCTGCCCAGACATATTTGCCTTCAACAAGACCGTTTGGACCGTTTGGACCGCTAGCCTTTGCCTCTACATGCATGTATCAGGTATATAAATGTCTTCACTCTTTCTCACAATTTTAAACCTTTTCAGTTGACAGTTTTGATTTTCCTCACAAACGCTTTTAAACGTCAGTCACGACATTTTCAATATAGAAGGATTTTAGATACGCGTTTAATTTGGAGACAAATTCATTTGGAGTCAGTACTCTCCAGCTGAGTATCCGGATAATACTGTGTGTAGACCAAGCGCGACATATTTTCTATTTTATCACGTTACTACTGAGTTGGAGTCACTTGTTTTTCTAAATACATTCACAAGAATCAAGCTCTTCCCACGCACTGATATATCATAACGCTGAATAACGTTGTCCATTAACAGACTTAGTTCGCAAAAAAATACAATCGGGCTCATAAAGGCCTTTGCGTCTAAATTCATGCATCAGATCCAAAAGCTGTGTAAATGTTTTTACTCTTTCTCAAAATTTTAAATCTTTTCAGTTGACCATTTTGGTTTTGTTCCTCACAAACAGTGTTAACAGGCGTCAGTCATGAGCAAATGTATGAGTAAAAGAGTTCGTCTTTAATCTCGTGACTTCCACATGGACACAGGGAAACGAGAGTAAACGACGGGTTATTCGCTATATTCCCTTTAAAATAAAAATAGCAACCTTTACATGCAGTTCAGTGGAGAGTTCGAGGCGCTCATACAGTCTCAGTATTCGGTAACTTACCTCCACTTATCAAGGAATACAAATGGATTGCACTAAGATTTATCAACAATGTGAAGTTATATGGAGCATTTCTAATATGGGTTTCAGAAAAAAAAAATCCATAACACACCTATACAGCTTTACAGGAAAGACATCTATGACTGAGGTGTTCACAGTAAATCACAACAATGATTACAACCTAATATCCTGAACAGGTAAGCGCCCGCCACACCTGTTGAATGCTTTTGGTCAGGCCTATGAACCACGACATAATGTACACAAAGAAAAAAGGTAAGCACCCCGTTATTTACATGAATTCCCGCCTCTGAAAAATCGAAATAGTTTTTAAAAAGTACAATTATGAGATGAATAGGATTCGAACGATGCGTTGTAACCAGTGATGTGTGACAGCCGTGTCTGCATCGCCTGTGACGTGCACGTGCATCATCCTAACCTCGAGGATCACAAAAAGCAGTATGGACCAAGTGAATTTGTGGGCATTTAAGGTGGTGCCAACTGGGTATTTGAGCATAATCATTGAACATGGCACGGAGACGATTGTCGTTGGAGATCAGAAATCAGATTATTGGCATGCATTCGGCAGGAATGTCCTTTAAGGCGATAGGACGAAATCTGGGCTACCATTACACTGTTGTTAGCCGCTTAGTCTGGAAGCATGCACAGACCGGAAGTGCAGCGGACCGTCCAAGGTTGGGAAGACCTCCTGTCACAACACCACGAAAAGACAGGGAGCTGTTGCGACTTGTCCGACGAGAACCCTTCAGTACAAGTCCTCAGCTGAAAAGAATGTGCTTACCAAATCGACCAATCAGCATCAGAACCGTTCGAAACCGTCTCAAAGCAGTAGGGTTAAAGGCCAGAAGAGTCGTTAAGCGTCCCTTCTTAAGAGACCACCATAAACGTGACCGTTTGGCATGGTGTTTGGCCAGACGTAACTGGAATCTGAGGACCTGGAGGAAAATTCATTGGTCAAATGACAGCCGATTTTTACTTCACGTTACTGATGGACGTACAAGTGTTTGGAGACAGAAGAACACTGCCTATACCCTCAGGAACATTCAGCCGACTGTAGCGTATGGAGGTGACTCCGTTATGGTGTGGGGATGCCTGTCCCATGATTGTAAGCTGGATTTGGTCACCATCAGAGGCAACTTAACTAGGGCTCAGTACTTCCGCGACGTTCTGCAGCCAGTTGTTGTTTCACATTTCGACAACCATCCACTTGCTACTGGTCCTCAGTTCATGGACGACAACGCCAGGCCTCACCAATCACGTGACGTATTGGCTCTCTTGAGGGCCAATGTAGTGACAGCACTACCCTGGCCAGCACTAAGCCCAGATCTGAACCCTTTGGAGCATGTGTGGGACATTATAGTGCGACGAATCCAGGCACGGAACCCCCAAGTACAGAATTTACTCCAGTTGGAAGCAGCTCTGCACGACAAGTGGAGGTTATTGACCCGAGAACAGATCAGACGCCTGACTGGAAGCATGAGACGTAGGGCAGAGATTGTCATCCGGGTACGTGGCAGCTCCACCCAGTACTGATCATTCATTCCGTAAGACATACCCTAGTGTCTTCTGGGAACATTTTTAAGTGACAATAACAATGTTGACGTCTTTTCTGTGACCTGTATCCCCATACTTTGGAGAGCTTTATTTCATAGTAAAAGCAGTACTCGGAATATCATGATGTAGTCTTTATTAAATAACAATGACAGCTAGCCATTGTGTTTTCGTCTTACCAGATGATTGCTCTTGCAGATGACATCAGCATTATTCGGGGATTTCATGGCTATTGTGGATAATAAGTGCTTTTCTCATTCGACAATGTGAAAATATCAGGGGGTTCTTAACTTTTTTCTTTGCGTATATTAACTTTTGATAAATAATATTATCATCCCTCATCCTGTTTTCTTTGACATTATTTTCCACGGAAATTATACCCTGTCGTCTGTCATCTCTTTGTCAAACGACAGGATAGATTCTCTGTGAACAAAAACAGGATGAGGAAGGATTTGTGCCACAGTGCTGACAAAAACTAAAAACAATAATAAATTAATACGTGTGTTCGCAAAGATGAAGCTGATATATGGTTTGCGTAATCATTTGCAAGTCACTGACTTGTGACAGCGTTAATTGTACAGTTTGACAAAAACTAATGGTCAACAGCAACGTGCTATATTATTTCAAGGGGCGGTTTTTTTCATATATTTGAACAAATTTTCTTTTTCAATGCAGACAAATAAATGTTAAAATCAAAACTAAACAGTTATTCTACATCACAGATGCGACGGCTGCTCAAAACGTTCTAAGCCCTAAGACAACAAACGATTTGGTCAGATTTCAATGTTTCATTTTTCCATATAATTACCCTTGATTTGCAATGTACTTATCGGTGTTTCAGTGGCTCAAATCTATGTGCACAGAACCCTTCTGGAAGCCCTGTCAAATTCTCGTTTACAGTAGATTTGAGCTCGTCATTACGGGTGTAGCATTTTCAAAGAAGAAGTTACTTCAGTTCTGGAAATAGGTGAAAGTCGCTTGGAACCAGGTGAATATGGAGGATGAGGACGTTCTTCGAAGCTATATTGATGTACTGCATGCTTTGCCTATCATATAAAATCAGACCTCCAGCCCTCAAAAAGCCACGGCGTTTTCTTTGATGGATGTTCTCGATCAGTGGAGTAGACCAGCGTAGTATGCACCAGCGATAGTCTTTTGACTCTAAAGGTAGTCAACATGAATGAGACATCAGGCTGAAAGAGCACAGAACCTCAGTAGAAAAATCAGATCTAAAGTCAGCCCTTTCTGAACATGTTGTCAACAATCCGTCACACTCTATTGACTGGCAAGCAACTACAATCATAGCGTCGAACGTCCATAATTGGCGACGAAGCAAACTCTCAGAAGCCATCAACATCAAGAGATTAGCCCCACAGATGAACAGAGACCAAGGGGTTTACCCACCCAATGCATGGGAAATCAACTGAACACGAGGCTTCACCATTCATGTCCTATCCACCGTTACAGCATCATCCCACCCTTAGTATCTTAGCTTTTCTAATTGTTAGTCTAGCATCCGCCCACCATTGTACACCCATCAATACATTGGCTTCTCCTTATTAATCCATTGTAACAACACCATGCCAGCTTTTGTATATTTTAATCCTCTTTTTCATCTGCTATGTTTCAGTTGTATATACATGCTGAAATCACCTCTCTGGCTTCATGTACATTACTAGTATATATATCCTGTTTAACTGTTAGTTAGCATCCACCTGACGAAGGGGCAAGGAATAGCCCAGAAACGTTGCGAAAACAGTAAAGAAGAATTTGACATCCACAACATTTTGTCGTATATGTCAACATGAATGATGCCCTTCGCATCCCAGAATATTATGGCCATAACATAACTGACCTTGAAGACTTGAACTTCTTGGGTGGAGGAAAAGTGTGATGGATTGACGTTTTGACTCCGGGTGGTAATGATAAATCCATGTTTAATCCCTTGTTACTAATCTACTTTTACAATTTTCAAAATCATGCTCCATCAATTCAAAATTATGCTTAGAAACAATTCTTCTCTTTTTCTTCAAATCAGCACTGTGAAACTTTGGAACCCATCGCGCATGTATTTTGTATTTTTGCCCAAATGATCATGGATAATACTTTGAATGGATCCATGGCTTAGATTCGTTTCTCGTTTAACTTCAGCAATAGTAATACGTCTGTCTGCAAGAATACATTTCTCCACAGCTTCTTCTGTTTCTTCACTAATGGCTGTAGGGGGCCGTCCGCACCGTGGGTCATCATCCAGACCTGTCCTGCCAGACTTGAATAAAGCAGCTCTTCTCTTAACTGTAGAGTCTGAATGACAATCATCCCCATACAAATTCAGCATACGTGGATGCCTTCTGATGGCTGAATGCCATCCAGTGTCAAAAACTTTCTAACAGCATGTTGCTCCATCTCTCAAGCTGAAGCATACATGTATATCTCAGTAGGCTTCAAAGACATGTTGTTTTCAAACTAGTTGATCTATTTGAGTAAAATAACTAGAATTGCTGATGAAGGACATTGTCCAACTACACTCTTAAGATTAGTTGGTGTCACCTGTCTAGACGTTATGTAGGCTTTAAGCTTTTTGAGCAGCCCTCCTATAGGATACAAATTGAGTGAGTGAGCAAGTGAGGTTTAGCACTGCTTTTAGCAATATTCTTGTGATATTAGGGCAGAATATCACACCAGAAATTGGCTTCACATATTGTACCCATGTGAGGAATCAAACCAGGTGTTTAGTATGACGAGGCTTTAACCATGAGGCTACCCAGCACCCGCAAATAACACAACAAATACAACATGTTCAATCACTTTATCCAGAAGCTTGCAACTTTTTCACATGACATTATGTATAGCCAAATCAACTGGCATTGAAACTGGCCATATAAGTGAGATTCATTTTTGCAGTCACAACATTGTACGTTTTCCAGGATTCAAACTGTAAAACAAAGAGCCATCTGTTGAAAATTAACTGAAATAAAATCAACATCAACCACTTTATAATAAAATCATTACTTATTAGTTACCCATGGCGAACTTTGATGCACTCATATGATCTCTTTAAAAACTCCATCTTTACCAAGAAATATATACTTTGCCATAGCAACAAAACACCCAACATTTAGAACTAATTTCTTGTAACATATGTTAATATCATGATTCATTACTGTAACACAATGTTATGCTGTATGAAGATCATACATTCTATTCACATGAAAATTGACATGGTAATTCTGAAAATACACACAATATAATTTAAACAAAACAGTTCAATTTGTAAAGCACCAACACTGATCACAAGCAAACCAATTGTAGATACAAACAAAGTATTTGACAAAATGCAAATTCAGAATAAAATATTCTTCTGGTCATTCACAGCGTACTACAGACAAACCATGATCTTCTCTTCTGCTACAGGGGTTTCTAAAACATGTCAGTTGCCAAGTGAAGTGCCGAGAAGTACTGTTTCATTGATGAATGACCACTATCCTTGTGTGGCACCAGTTCTGTATCTATGTGTCATTCATAATTATCTCATTCATTTGAAATGTTCCAGAAAAACCAGACTCTTACCTGAACTTAAAACAACAAAGAAGAAGCTATCACCTCAGTCCACATCATTAACACAGAAATGGACATCAAATTACATATATTTTAAATTTAACAACCTGTTTAACCATTACCACATTTAACAAATCAGCACACATATGGGAAGAAGTCGGAAATACATGGAAATGTATTTTAGTCTGGACCTTGCCAATGCATAAACATTGTCTTCAGAAGAATTCCAGTACTGGACATAGGAACATTACATTTTTAGGATGATATAGATACAGTTGTTAAAATGCTATCCCAACAATTTGCTAGGAGAGGAACAGTCCACTTTAACAGGGTTTCACTGTATCAAAAAGATAATACGTATGTGAAAGTTCTGCTGAGATAAATCAGTGCATCAAATTCATCATTTTCTTAACATTATCACATTAGTACATCCTTAAAAAGGCAAAGGTCTATGCATGAAGAGCTGAAATTGCACCACGTGAATGCAAGTCGTGATGCACGTGACAGGAGTAAGGCCACATTTGTTTTTTTTCTTGATTTTACCATCTTGACTTCCATGTGCTTAAAAATAATGATAATACACTTAAACATACCTACATGCTTTAATTACTTTAATTATTTACGTTACCATGTACTCTCATTTATTAACTATAAGCATTATAAGTCAGAGCAAATTTACACCAACTCTTCTGGTTAACTGTAAGACAGCAATGGGTTTTCTCCATCCAGGACTACCATCTAATATGGTAGGCTCAGAAAATTTCTTAACATTCCACATGAAAAAGTGTTATTCAGGATTTGTGACAATTTGTATTGAAGGAGAATTAAACAAGCAGAGTTAAGGTCCAAAACATAAATACCCATACAGATACATCACAACCAATTAATCATTTTTTGGTTGCTTCAGTTTCAGTCAGCACCAAATGCGGTTGTTTACTTTCTTTATACCAGTGGTTTGCAATGTTTTAATCTTCACCTTACACTTTTTTTACACCTTACATAACGGTTTATAAGTGACCATGAGAATTGTCTAGCAACTATGCACATTCAGAGTTCGATGCTTTTCTTTGAAATATAATGAGCACCTTCACTTCAAGCAGAAATGATTGTCCTGCAGGTTCCATGTCGAATTTGTGAATGATGCTGTTACTAGTTGCCCTGTCTGCATAACAAGGATAGGTATCCTTTTGATATGATTAATGCTTACAAAATGTATGTCCGCAGTTTCATTGTTTCTACCTGCTTTGTCTTTGAATGCCGCTTGCATCAATAAGACTTTGAAACAATAACATTGCAAAAACACTTTCATGGTAAAAAAGTGCTCTCTTGACAATAATAGTACTGATATTTCCGTCCATGTATGGAGACTACTATAACACTGATTTCATTGTCTTCCAAACATTGCAGGCAAATGCTTCAGTTCAAAGACAATATGTTCTGTGGTTGTCTTTCAAACAGCAGTATCATTGTATCGTCAATGCCAATGTTATCTTACGTCAGTGTTTGGGGACCAGTGGAGACAACTTACTTTGCACTCTGTAAGCATTTTTCAACAGCTGTCTGTCAAACATAAATGTCAATGGATCTGACCAAGTTACTTAAAATAATTAGAGGTCAAAGTAAACATCTTCAAAGGTTGTCAGTCAAACACTGATGTTAGTTTCAGCAGAGGTCTGTCAAAACATCTTATATCTAGTCAGTGGCAGTAACTGTGTCAGCCTCTTGATACCTATCTCTCCAATATCTCCAATATCAGTGTTGCCCACTATTTTGATCGTGACCTTAAGCATGGATACCTGTAATGTATAGACAATGAACTCAGGCCTTAATTGGCAAGTGTTAGCTAGGCTAACTACAATATCCTCACCATTTGTTTTTCAGCAATGTGTGTGTGTGTGCGTGTGTGCGTGTGTGTGTGCGTCTGTGTGTGTCTGTGTCTCTGTGTGTGTGTCTGTGTGTGTGTCTGTGTGTCTGTCTGTCTGTGTCTGTGTCCTTTTGGGTTTTTTTCTGTATTTTTCATCCTTTGATGACAAATCATCCTGTACTTCAAAGAATTCACAAAAAACAAAATTCTGGTGTTGACCACCTCTCAAACACTGATAGTAATGTCCATCCATAACTGTCACAAATGTGCCATCATCATAGTGTGTGCACACTTGTTTAGCACACCTATCAGTGTAATACTGGATAGGTTGGAGTGTTTGTTAGCGATGCAGACACTTTTCAAATACAGGCACATAATGAAGACACTGGCAAGTCATCAAGATGATAGGTTCACTAAAGGATGCCTCTAGCTTTGAATATTGTCACTTGCAATAACATCACTTGCCTACACTTCTGACAATGGCATTCTCACGTCCATGGCATCCCATGTTATCTTCTCTGATACACATGGTTACATGTGTGTATGTTACTGTCAAACACTGGTTTCAATGGTGTCTTGTCTTTCAGCCTTCTTTGCTTTCAAAGCAGCACCAACTGAAGCTATGGTGAGGCCTCCACCTGTAACAGGATCAGACAGGTTATTTATACACTAACTTCAAAAACAAAGGTAACAATTACTTATTAACAATTTCAAGAAAATTACCATAGACATATTCCATTTTGTAAATTGTTTTCAAACTTGCTCTGACATGTTTACATACAAGATGGTGATAACAGGTTGTATTAGGACCAAAGGGACCAATGCTCTGTTGTACTGGCACCAGTGGCTCTGTTTAATGTATATCATAATCCACAATGGATTAATATCAATCACTGATCCAGACTCTGTAACTTTCAGGATGTCTATAACATAGCTGAGATATTGCTTGAATAATGTAACACTGAAAATCATACACACCATGATCAATACTATTGTTGAAGATCTGTGAAGATCAGGGTTAGAATTTGTCTTCAGAAACCCATGCTTGTTGCAAGAGATAACTAACTGGATCAGGTGATCATGCTCACTGACTTCACTGACACATGTCACCATATCCAAATTTATGCTCATGATGTTGATAAGTTGATTGTCCTGAGCCGGTCAATTACAGACCTCTGCCATACAGCTAGAATATTGCTGAGTTCAGTGTTTTACAACAAACATACATATCAGCTTTCTGGAAGTACAACTGCAAGCAGCAACATAAAACTTACACACAACTTACTCATATGAATGTTATTGAGCTTGGTAAGACTAAGGCAGGAGTCCTGTGTGACCAGGCTGTTCCTTAGGTTGACCATAGATGACTGTCTGCTGGCCAGAGTCCTCATATAGTCTGGGTTGGAGAGCAGGAGCTCCTGGATCTGGTACAGCTTGTGGCTGATGTCCTTGCCCAGGATGTAGTGGAATGCTGTGGCTAGGTAAGTGTCCTTGTCCAGGTACTCCTGCAGGGTTGGGTAGTGCCAGGTCAGGATTCGACTCTCTTCTGATGCAGATATTGTTACCTGACAGTCAAGTGGATTTTGTATTATGCTTCACTCAGCAACATTTTTGCTACTAGATGAGCTACATTTTTACACATAAATGAAAATCTTATGTAAGGGTTTGTGAAACTAGTTTGTCAAGCTTGTTTGATATTGTACGGATCCAAAACTGACAGCGGAAACATTCAGTGACAGACTATTGTCCTTGCCCAGGACGTGGTAGTTGTGGTCCTGTGAATGGATTTCAGGTCCCAAAGCAGTTGCCCTTAAGCAAATCTGAGCATGGACAGTCCTGGAGTGTGTGACCGTGTTTGGCAGTTTGACTTTTTAGGACTTCATTCCTGCCCCACAATGAAGCATATATGAAACATATGGTCTCACCGTAAGCAAGTGAGCTTTTTCAAATCTGCCTTTGTTCACTCAGCAGAAAGTGTGACTAACAACCTTCAAGCACCTCAAAAGCAGCTTGGGCTATCTGGGTAATGATGTCTTGGCACTTTGAGTATGCACAAGCGTGTGGAAAAGGAGCATCATAAATGGTCATTATTATTACTACTATCTGTAGATTGCTGTAACTGAAGACTACTGTCAGATAATTGTGGTGCAGGGAATAACCAAATTCCTTTTCTGTTTCTTGGATTTAAGTCTCAAAACTTTGAGTACCTCATAATAAATGTTACAACTTGACATCCTATAAATATGCAAACTGATCCCTAACAGCATGTGCAATAATCCATGGCCCAGTCATCAATCCTCACATCATCACTAAAGCAAGAACAGATTACTCAACATCTATTCTTGGCCATCCTTGTGTTAAGCAAAGTGGTAATTCTTAAGAAATCTGATTTAGTGGGTTGTGAAAGGGACTTAGGTCCCTTGCAATAATAAAGCTTCAACAAATTCAATTCCAGATGGGTGGGGCAGTCCAGTGGTTAAAGTGTTTGTTTTTCACACCAAAGACCCAGGTACAATTCCCCAGATGAGTACAATATGTGATTTCTGATGTCCCCACCTGTGATTATTAATGGAATATTTCTAAAAGAGGTGGAAAACTAAACTAAACTTTCACTCCCATCCAGCTGTTGTTGATAAACTATGAACACAAAGCCATGCCAACATTGTGTGATGAGACATAAAATCTGTGATGCAACTGTTGACATGTCCACTACCCAAATCCCAAAAAGTGGTCACTTTCATTTATATACAACTCTACTCTCACTCTTCCATTAAGCAAATCTGTATTGTTTCTCTTAGGTTTCTCAGTGTAGTCTTGCTAAGCTTTGATTGAAGATACAACAATTAACTTAACATGTGAATTTGTACTTAAAAGATTTCCCAAATACAATGCACATGAACTTATGCAAATGGATGCTACTGTGAGTGATTGACAGGGAGACTATCATACAAGGTATGCAGGTAGACATTACTTTGAAGATCCCCAGCTAGATATGGTGCTGAAAACCAAGTATAACAATGAATATGAATCTGGCATTTCACAATATCCTCAGTTGGCAGATACTGTCATTACTAAGGGAGGCAACTCTGAACAATTAGTTCAGCGTTTGCCGTTGAAGTAAAGGAATGAACAGAATGTGATAAACACCACTTTTAACAGTATTGCAAGGAGAGTATAGTATGATAGTCAATATTATTCCAATGACAAGTTTCTATGGCAATTCGATACAAAATGGCCATATAATCAGGGAAAGATGACTTGTGTTCCAAAGATCACTGGTAAATCATACCCAGTCTGGCTTTACAAGCCTTATATAATAAGAGCAGGGAATCTGTTCTGATATGAAAATTATATCCAGGGTGACATTATAATCAGGGTGCACTGTAGATATATTTAGTATTTTGTGGAAGTAACCAATGTTCATTATTTCAGTTTAGTGAAAAATATATTTTATGTGTGCTTCAAGCACGTATCAGTTGCAAGCTTAATGTTGTCTTTCATACTGTCACCATTATTATCCTTGCACTCACCTGGTATTTTTCATCTGTTTCTACATACGGAACAGCAGAGTCACACTCTGGCGAGTCTACAAACTCACTGGCCTCAATGTGGTGAAGGTAGAATCTCCCATAAGTAACTTTTAATCTGAAACAAAGTTTAACAGTCAAGGGCAAGTCTAAGAAATAAATTAGCCCAACTGGCTAAAAGAGTTATATACAAGGAAAAAAGTTCTTCAACACCTATGATCCTTAACCTTTGTTTGCTTAGGTAACATATTGTTTCTGAGTAATGTATAGATTATTGCAGCATTTGTTTGCATGTGTAAACATTTGTGTTAACAAGAGATGGCAACTACAATGTACAAGTTCAAGTATATGGGTCTACCAAACTGCTCACAGGTTTTTGGCAAGGCCCTATGCAAAACCTGTTAAAGATTTGTGTCTGTTTCTTCCTTGACTAACGCTGCAATTTCCACCACTATTCCAGCTATTTTACACTGATATGTAAATAGATAAGTCTAAATCACACAGTCCAGTGATTAGCATCATAAGGAATTGATTTTCACAATGATACAATGATCAGCTAAGTCAGCAAATATGACAACTTACAACAAACATGGGTAACTGAAGGAAGACCACTTCTAGAGGACAGAGGTCAATACAAGAATGCATGTGCAGAGCCAGCATATATGTATTAACTACCTGGCAAACAGTTTTCATATTTCTTTGGAAAAAACTGAATATCAATGGTCTGAAAAAATACACAGAACATGAACAAGAGAGGTGTGACATTCTTCAAGGTGGTGCCTTACTTACTTTCCTTTGACTAATATGGAGACTTTATCCCCAATGTTTGTAATTCCCTCCACTGCGTATATGCTACCTTTTGGTACCGTCATCATGGTGCCTAGTTTACATATCAGAGCAAACTCTTGCCTTGACATTTTGAGAGGCCGGAATAGTTTTGAATATATGTCTTCCATTTGATCATGCATTTTCACAGGGAAATTCACATAGGTCAAATAGCCAATATGTCCAAGGTTCACTGCCACAAATATGGCATTCCATACAAGAATATCCAACATGCACACAAACAGTCCTGCCCAGAGGAGGAAGAACACAAATCCCACAAGGAGAAGACATCGGAGGAAGAAGACATGATACTGGAAGCTGCTTGGAGTCAGGAATGAGATGGCCATGCACAGATTGGCCAACTGGAATACTGTGTGTTGGGCATCCTCCCATGTGTAGCACTTTCCAAATGGACTTGGATGGTCCTTCACAACAATTCGGCTGGTTGTGTCAGTCAGGTTCAGAAGAGTCAAGGTTGTTTGATTGATGAAGTTTAATGTTGTGTCATTAACTGACATAGGAGTTGCTAACTCTGTGGTGGAGTTGGACATTGTTGTAGTTATATTGTTCTGTATATCTCCACCTCATTTGGATAAATCTGAAATAAAACAGATAAAATGAATTTTGTGTTTCGCATGAAGGCATGAGGTCAAGGAGCATTGCCTAAAAACCCATCAGAAATTTTGCAACTATTAGCAGGTACTACATTAGTGCAAATTAACTGTGAGATGCATGTGATACAATACACATTTGGCTTGAATATCTTATTTGCCAACTCAGAAATAGAACGATCATCAAATAATCCAGAAGAACTATGATAAAAGACTCCCCACACCTTCAAAGTTGTTTCCTTTATTTCATGCTTTTAGAATTTTTTGTAGGTTGAGATTGAAAAGAGTATGATTGCCATGGGTTTCATTGCTGCTTGATAAATAAATAAAAAGTAAGGTGGTTTTTTCTGATTTGATATTTTCCCTGTTTTTCTACAGTTCTTTTACAGTTCAGAATCCTTTAATCATCTACAAAGAGGAACTAGCATCAAACAACAGACACTCATATAAGTCTGATTGTAAACAATGTGGCAATTCAGCAGCTTCAAACAAACTATTAGACATCAGCTATACTGATATAATTGTCCTTGTACATTGTCACAAAGTCTATAAAACAATGGTTCCAAATGATCATTGCTCTGCTCAGAGCAATGATATCGTCCTATTGGTATCGTCCTACCCTATGAATTGGTTCATTTCTCATGTTTTGCGAATCCAGGGTTTTGACCAAACATGAATTATGGCAATAACCTGAAGAACAAAATGAAGAAAAAAAACGTTCGTAAGTCTTGGCTTTGTGTATTGTTGTCATTGAATGTTAAACATACTTCTGCATGAGTCAGGTAATATATGAGGATAATGTCATCATCATGACAACTTCATCATTCATTACTTGTATATAGTAAACCCAGCTGTGAATGGGTACCTCATTGGACTACAATTAACTCCTTGTGTATAGAGGTAGCAAGAGTCTATACTTCCCAGGGAGACTGATTATACGATGGGCCATTGATATTGACATCCAATGATCGAGGGAAACATATTTGAGTGCCTTGAGCAAGTACTAGTTGCCTATATATGTGCGCTATATAAATATTCTATTATGATAATAATAATAATACATAAACAATCTGAAATTGTATTAGGCTGAAAATATTATGCATGAAGAATATCAGTGTATAATAATATCCAGTCTTGACTATCCACAAAAACAAAATTCATTCAGTATAAAAGGAAAACTAGGTGTGATAGTCAGTGTCCATTACACATACAGGCAGTTCGCAGACACCTTGATACAAACAACATTCATAGTTCAATTAACAGACTAGCTACTACCTTTTACCTACACAGTGTAAAGGAATAGTCAAAAAAAAAAAACACAAGTAAAACTGAAGCTATATTATATTTTTTTTAAACATGGCATTATAAACACATTAAATTTCTGTAATATGAAAACCATTGACTGCATCAGATTGAAAACACTTTCAAAAAGACATCTGAAATGATTGGAACCTTTCCCACTTAAAAGAACAGCACCTAGTTATAATGTGGAATAATATTCCATTAGCATTAAATCTTATAATCAAGTTAAATGAATGAATCGTAAAGCAGGCATCTAAGTTACTGAAAACTTGTGTTACGCAGTAAAATGTCAGTAAACACAAGCACACTACTTGGTGAAAATGCTGTTTCTATATTCGTTAGTAACTGATACTAAAATCAATTTCGAAAAGAGAAGACAGATCATCATTTAATCACAACAAAGTTCTATTTACACACAAACTTCGCAGTAACGAACCTATTTAGGGTTTAATCACTAGAAAGTGGATTTAATTGTTCCATTAAACCCATAGGTGTTACCCTAATTAACCCTGTCGGTTAGACGACTGTCTGTCAAATGGTTGTCTGTCAATTGGGAGATATCCTGACAGTCATATGAATGGGTCACTAGTATTCATTGAAGACAAAAGATGGTTACAGAAATGGTTAAACATGGGGTACCACCTCTCATTCAAAAATATTGCTTAAAATCTAAGCATTTTCACTTGACGTAGAGCTAAGAGGATGTTCATTATATTTGTGGGGGCAAATAAAACACATACTCTTCATTTAATACTTTGTTTAAAGAAACTCTTCCTATGTAAGATTTAAGACTATGCTCAACAAAGAGCCCTATTACTGCAGCTGACAACCAAGGCAATATCTGCTTCAAAACGAATCTGTTAGATCTGTCGTAAATATTTTCAATCTTTGTTGACATAGCCTTACTGGCCATGCACTTGACATCAACTAAACATGAAGCCAAGACATGGCAGATAACCTCTATTCTTCTTCATCAATCACTTGTGTATGGGGCAATATCCTTCGCTCACGTGAACACGAGTGAACAAACTGTTATCAGGAACTGGTGATGTTGGTCAACTTTACATACGGTGTGTTTGATATGTTTCACTCTGCTATATTGGCCCATTGAGGATACACACACGTACACACACGTACACACATGTGCGCACGCACACACACGCACACATGCACACACGCACATGCACACAATCATATACACAGACACAGAGACACACAGAAATGATTGAACAGATTGTTTGCTGGATTTTCCTTTTTTTTAAGAAAATAATCACTGTTCTGTGCAATCATTCTGGGAAACAAGACAAAGTTTTAACTGTAGAATTTGTCTCCTGTATGACAAGGTGCCCTCAAATACACATCAATAGCTCTTGCCATAAGTGTAATATGGGGCATGTATGAATGAGTTACTACGGTTGTAGATCACTGTGTAGATAGTAGCACATAGTGGGATATAGATAATATTACACAAGCTAGTGTGTATTAAGACTTTTATGAAACAAGTGTGAAATGGTATAGTGCCTGTGCAAGAGTGAAGGTAATATTTTATTCTTATTTCTTTATTATCTATCTTAATAATGTACTTTATGCAGTAAAACACCATAATAAATGTGTGAGTTCCCTCTTCATTGACATCAAGTTCAATTGTTGAAGACTTAAGAGACAACGAACTACACACAATGTGATGTGTGCACATGAGCTCACATGATATATATATATGCTATAAGCAAAAAGTATTGGAACACTCAAGAATTTTATAGTCCCATATAAACCTAAACATGGTGAGGGCATTTATGCACTAAGGTAAACGCAACTTTAGTGAAATAAAACATCGTCAAAACAGTGAAAAATAAGGGTGCTAAAACACACCAGTACCTCGTTTGAATCAACGCCCAAACATAAAAGCCCAGTTCATGTGGAAGACCATATAAATGACCTCACCACATTATGCTATATATGACTATCAAATTCAACAGTGCTCCCATACGTTTTGCTGTAGTATATGACATTGGTCATGTTTCACCATATGAGCAATATTGTTGTGTATTAGGAGATGTCTGAGTCTATATGACTCTATGTAATTACACTGAGTGACAATTTTATGATAGACGAGCCTGACCACCCGATCCTGTTAGTTGCCTCTTACGACAAGCATAGTCGCCTTTTATAACAAGCACATGTTGCTGAAGGCCTATTCTACCCCAGGACCTTCACGGGTTCGAACCAAGGCTTTTTGCATGATGAACAAACATATAAACCACAATGCTACCTAAACTCCCTGACAAAATAGTTGGTCACTTAGTGAGTGAAGTAAAGCCACTAGAAGGCGAACATACGAGGAGACGAGTTTGTGATGACATGGGTGTGAAGATTGGTTAGTGTGACTATAAGCATAGGTGTAGCGCTACCTTCAATACATATAGGCCAAGTAATTCCTCTCACAGGAAGGTTATGTGGCATTATGACAGGAATTCATGACAAAATTTGCAGTATAGACATATATATAAAAAATGGCTTTGTGCTAAATTAACATTCTCCATGTTGATAAGTCCTTGGTAGTGATCATTTTCTGATCTGATAAGCTATCATGGTATTATATATGAATCTAAATTTAGAAAATATTAGGTTCAGTAAGGATACCTTCCCTTACAAAGAAAAGAGAATCTCATGACACACACTATCACTATCTTGAATATGAGAGATAAAGTGTTTGAATGAAACAATTTGGGGACACAGGTCAAGACGTAACATATTTCAGACATATATTATAACTCAAGCTGATAGCTAGGGAGTCTTGTGATATAAACCAGGTACTGAACGTAAAAGTAGGTCAAGGTAAGGCCACCTATCTTATCTGTTTGAGCATCACCACCACTTAAATACCAGAATCCTTGACCACAAACAACAGAAACCCTCAAAGGCAGTCCCAGCAACATGACATCTCTCAAACTCCTGACTCCACTTCTAATACTGTCAGTACTTACGGTACTGTCAGTATATGGCCAGTATCAGCCCACATGGGAATCACTGGATGCAAGACCACTTCCTGCATGGTACGATGATGCCAAATTTGGTATCTTCATCCATTGGGGAATCTTCTCAGTGCCAGGTCTTGGATCAGAATGGTTCTGGTACCTCTGGCAAGAGCAAAAAGTACCAGAAATTGTGGAATTCATGAAGAAGAACTTTCGACCAGATTGGACGTATGCTGATTTTGCTCCAATGCTAACTGCAGAATTCTTTGATGCAGATGAGTGGGCAAGAATTTTGCAAACTTCGGGTGCCAAGTAGGTATATTCTTCACATCTATAAAGCATCACAAATATGATGAAACTTGGGTCTGATCCTCGAAGCATTGTACATTATTTTACCATTGTATTTGAAAGCCTTTGATAAACAATATACTGATGATAACCTTAATGCTATGAATGCCTTACGCATTGGGATCATGGAATACCAATAGCTCTCCCTACATTGTTTCACTGCCTGTGTGTTAAAACCTAAACAAAGTGTTTCTGGGTTTTGCCTTGCAAACAAGCTCCTAATGCCATATATATCTATGGTATCGTTCCAAACTGTCTGGAGCAGTGATGTAAACTCCTACATGTCTAAATTTGACTAATGAATAAGGTGGTTAAATAACTAAGATGTCTTGGGCATGTTCATCTCTAGTCATTCGGAAAGCAAAGAGCATTCCCTGGAAAGTTATTATACTGCATTAAAGCTGACCATACTAAGCAAAAAGCACTCACGCACTTATGCACTCACTCATTATGCTGTGATAACAGGTACACTGTTTTCGTGAGTAAACACTGTGAGGGTTTCTGTCACTGGCCAAGCAATGTGTCCTTTAGCTGGAATTCCATGGTTGCTGGGCCCAAGAGGAATATTGTAGGTAATGAATACTAAAATCACCTTGATCCTCTATGATTTGTGTGAATAATGTCAATCTCTGCAAATATTTTTCATCTGAAACCTAATTTACAACCACCTGATTTAATTGCAACAACAATTGTAATTGTATTATTGGGGACCAGTCTAATGACTTGTCAAAGTTTAGTTCATGGATCAAGTGCTATATGATATACTGCAAACCCTGACAAACATGCTTTCTGTTGCTTCAGCCGAGTTGGCCCAAGCAGTCCGCACCAAGACAGACTTAAGGTTTGGTCTTTACCATGTGCTGTACGAGTGGTTCCATCCTCTTTATCTACAGGACAAAGAGAACAATTTCACCACCAGGAGATTTGTTGATGTAATATTTGGTCTATTGCTACAGTCAATATCTAATAGATTCGTGAAAGTACTGGGGTAGGATAGGCCTTCAGCAACCATGCTTGCTATAAAAGGTGACTGACTATGTTTGTCGTAAGAGGCGACTAACGGGATCGGGTGGTCGGACTCGCTGACTTGGTTGACACGTCATCGGCATCCAATTGCACAGATCGATGATCATGTTGTTGATCACTGGATTGTCTGGTCCAGACTTGATTATTTACAGACTGCCATCATATAGCTGGAATATTGCTGAGTGTGACGTAAAATTAAACTCATCCACTCACCCACCCAATATCTAATAATTTCAATGTACAAACTGACTTAATAATCTACCCTTACATTTTAATATAATCATGATTTCTAAAAGTTTTCATATTAACTTTTACCATGCAATAACTGAAAATGAAACTCAATATATTTTTTTAAGGGAGGTTCTAATCTTTGTATAATAGTTATCATGTTTATGAAGCATCGAAGTATTTTGCAGTCATTTTTTCTGGTACATTCACAGATTTTAGAGTGAGTTTATTAAATGTCAGAAATATTAGTAGTTTCAAGAAGTAGGATTCATCAAGTTAGGTGGATCAGTCATTGATGTCATCAAAAGAGACTGCTGCCACATTCAAATTCTTCCTCCAACTTCACCCAAATTGCGATCTCTATGATACTATTGTTCTCATTATCACTACAGTTTAAGATCATGCCTGAGCTGTATGAAATTGTGAACACCTTTGAGCCTGACCTTGTGTGGTCTGATGGAGACTGGGAAGCTCCAGACACCTACTGGGGATCCAGGGAGTTTCTGACATGGCTATACAATGACAGGTTGGTGTCAATACATTCTGTAAGAAGTAAATATTTCTGCTTCCATAATCTCACATGACAATCACTGGATCTTCCATAAGCAATCATTCACTCACTTGCAACATGATTCACACACATGCATCAAGATTCAAACATTTGTCACAAGATTCACTCACTTGCAACAGAACTCAAACATTAGTTTCAAAGATTCACTCACTCTCAAACTTTTACTCAGTGTTGGCAGAATTTTACAGCAAAGGTAATACATAAATGTCCAGAATCATTATTCAGGTATTCAAAACCTCATGCAGAAATTGTATGCATTCCAGTCCAATCAAGGATAAAGTAGTGACCAATGACCGGTGGGGTATAGGCTGTAATTGTACCCACGGAGGTGTCTATACTTGCGGAGACAGATACAACCCCGGTATGTGAACAAACACCATTTTTGCTTGTGGCATCTTTTAAATGAATGTTAATTATTTCTGGCTGAATGTCATACTCCGGCTCTACATGACAGTGGTCTGTACATAACCAAGTCAGTCTGGACCAGACAAAATTTTAAATACAACTGAAATATGATGATGTTCATTAGTTAAGTCAGAGAACCTGGCCTCCTGATCCAGGTAGGTGTCACTTAACAAATTGGTTCTGAAGGCCGGTTCTAACCCAGACTTCACAGGGGCAAAGCAGCAGAATTGTTAAATGTTATAGACCATTATAACATCAACTGCTAGTTTCAATCTCATTTTGAAGGCTCACTGAAAACTACTGTTCAGTATTGCATTTCTGTCAACTCATTCTTGGAAGAAAGCAATAACCTGAACCATGAAAACATTTGGTTTTCATGGTTTAACAATTCTAACCCAGATCTTCACAGAGGCAAAGCAGCAGAATTATCTACTGCTGCAGATTTCATCATAACATCAGCTGCTAGTTTCCAAGCTCAAGATTCAATCTCATTTTGAAGACGTATCTGTAATTACTGCAAGTATCCCATTTCTCTCAGACCATTCTTGCAAGAAAGCAAGAATCTGAACCATGTTCTCACTGTCTTACAACTGCAGATTACCTGAACTCCAAACCCAACTCTCTCCACAATGCACCCTCACTATGCTAATGCAGGTGATATGTTTACAAGTCTGGTTTCTCTACAGGTGTTCTGCAGAAGCACAAGTGGGTGAACGCCATGACAATAGACAAGAAGTCCTGGGGTTTCCGACGTAACGCTCCCCTGTCTGACTATCTGACCATAGAGGAGCTCATCGAGACTCTCGCTAGGACTGTCAGGTAACACAAGTTTACAAATCAATAACAGCTGCCTCATATGCATAGTGTGTCCTTCTTAGCTACTGTATTGAAACAAGGACATTCCAAATAGTTTTATTAAACCATTGTATTGAGGTTGTACACTATCTTGCATCCAACAAACCATTGTCGCTTGACAGTGTTATGGAAACCAATGTCTTTAAGCATCTGCCCCATCTTCGTTACTTTATGTTATGAAAAGAACTGTCTTGAAACATCCTACAAATCAATAGCACATTTCTTTGAAAGACATTTTGAAGTTGTATATATGAAGGAAAATGAAGTTCTATGGATGGTCAGATTCTTTACTGCAATGGTTGCGAAGTTTTGGTGAAAGAACTAACACTGTTATCAAGTACACTTAGTGCCTGCACAAAAACGTCGCACCCATTGCAATAAAGAAGTTAAGTGCCCATATGACTGTGTTTTCCTTCAATGGCAGATTATGGCATTCTGGAAACTGCTATCGTAAAGAATCCAGCAAAACAATGTCCCAAAGAAGATTTCTTGAAACCATTGTCTTGTCAGCTTTTATACAGTTGATAATATTTTAATACCCGGGTGTATTAATTCATGCAGTTGCATCCATATCTAGTTGGTATTAGTTGAACACCCCATCACTGTTCACAATCAAACAAATCTAAGTGTTCCCAAATGTCTCCTCTATTCCAGTTGTAACGGCAATCTACTCATGAACATTGGACCAACTTCTTATGGTGTGGTCAGTCCCATCTACGAAGAGAGGCTAAAGCAGATGGGCGAGTGGCTCAAGGTGAATGGTGAAGCCATCTACGAAACAAGACCCTGGACCTACCAGAATGAAACTGTGATACCTGAAATTTGGTAAGCATTTGCTGTCTATATTTCAAGACTTGGGGAACAATAGCAGCTTAAAACATGCCTCGTTCGTTCACATTATAATTTGTGCCATAAGAAGAGATCAATGATCACATTTAAGAGGGATGGGAAAATCCATCCCATGATTGGTCATGTGAAGTTATAGGTTGATGTTCCTCTAACAATAAAACATACACATCCAAAACAACTCTCAAAACCGTAATGGCAGGCTGACAAACTGGTTTCCAAGGATTTCTTTCTCTTAATGTTGTAAGTGAACTACTAGGAGAAAGAATCATCACAAAAAGAAGCTGCAAGATCTCAGGTCAACTCAGCACTTCTCTTGAAGTTCTCGATCTCACATACTGATTGCGATCAGTGCACTTACTAAGCAATAAACACTTTGCACAAGAGCACTTACATAAGGATATCACTTTCAAATGGGAGCACATCAAATACTTTTGATAATGACTAAACCACATACATGGAAACATAAAGAACAGAGATGTAGTTTGTAAGGATTGTACTCTACTTTTGGCAGAGATTTTAGCGAACACCAGGCATTCTCATTATTTATTCCTGATACATCTACAATGTTCATGATAGGCTAAGAATAGTTCAATCAGTGCACACATGTCTTATGAGTACTGAATGGTTTTTGTTGCTTTTATATCAATGTTGAACCATGTTCAGGTACACCTCAAGGACAAACGGACAAGAAAAAGACATCTATGCAACCGTCATGAGCTGGCCCAATGTTGGGACCTTCCAGCTGACCCGTCCTATCCCTAATGACAACACTGTGGTCAGCCTACTGGGCTACTCCGGCACATTTAGCTACACAAACGCTGCAGGTCAAGGCATCAACATCAACATTCCGGCCATTCCAGCAAACGCCATGCCGTGCAAGTGGGCATGGGTGTTCAAGATCACCAATGTTCAAAACTAAGGCATCATGACTGTAATCTCTCAGCTGATACTTGTGTGAATGCTACAAGATTTCTTAAAATGTGTTGTAATGGTGGTGTATCATGTTGTGTCAGTGAGTGAATAATGTGTATCTTTCTTGCAATAAACGATAGATATAACTTCATGTTGGTGATGTTCCTTAAATCTGAGGTTAAGGTATGCATGGTTCAGTTGTGCTTCAACAATTTCATTGAAGAAGTATAGCTTAGTGCTCCAAAACAAAACTAAAATTCTATCATGTAATCGTGGCTGGCTATAGGTATTTCAGAAAGCAAACGATGACTGGAAATTGTGCTAATTTACCTTGATGACATAACCTTTCAATGCCAGTCAGTACGTATACCTGTCTGATTCTGCGAGGAATTAGTTGAAAAGGTTCTCCATGTAAATCAGAGGGAGAGACATAAAAAAATTATGGATTCTTATTTTCTTTCTGATAAGTCACAGATAAGTCCTGGAGATAAGTGTGTCCCTGATACCGATTATTTCTAGGTCTGTTTCTAGGTAACAGAATGCATCAGAACAATTAATGACAGTACACAGTACCACCTTACCACTTTGGTGCAAGCTCACAATTGATATTTCATTGTTGATTGTGTCCCTCATCCCCCCATATAGTTTTGAAAAACATTGTTTTGATGTGTCATTCAACTTGCTCAATTAAATCCTCTAACCAAACACACATATTTTGAGTAGCTCTTACTGAAATGAATGTCTGTTAAATGACAGATTGGAAGGGTTGAGGGGTTGGGGGCTCCGCCCAGATTTGTGGTTAAAGCATTTGCTTGTCACATTGAACTGGAGTTCCGCTCCTTGGAATTTCCCTCCCCACCGGTTTTACATGGTCTACCAAAACCTTGGAGGCGTGTTTTCTCCTATACAACTAAACTCACCCACTTACTTACTTGCTCTAAAACTCACATTAACACTGTTCCAGTTATATCATGGCCAGTCCACCTAAAGTAGGAAGACAGCACACAGGGATAAGATATGCACAACAATTTGTAAAACCTAGCTATAAACACAGGTGAGGCAAACTGAATACCAACCCCCACAGGTTTCCTGCATGCACAGGATATACAACTCTGCAGAGCTAATTGTGCCACCGATACCCTCACATGGATGTGAAAGAATCACTGACAGATTACTGCCATTCATCTAGCCAGTGGAAATAAGCCACAAATAGCTGCAAAACTTCTTTGACTCAAGCAATATCTACTCTCTCACAATTATCTTGCCACTGGGCAATACTACAGACTTCTATGGTGATGACAAGATTTGAGTTGCTTCCAGACAAGCTTTGCTTGAGAGTCATGTCACAAGAGTTTGCCCTTTGAATGCCTCATAGCCTCTTTCTTCAAGAGTGTATTCACATGAGATTGTTTCCTACAAACCTCACTCTGCTTACATCACAATAAGCTGATTGCCACATTATATGAAAAGAAAGGTATTGTAATTATTTTGTCATTCATCATTTTCAGTCCATAGAAATGGTTCAGATCCTACCAGACACTCTTATGTTGTCAACATACAAATTGTCATTGTATATATCACAGTGTTGACTTATCATGGGAACATGAAACATCTCATTAAGTGATCACTAATGTTTGTTTCTTAATTTCACATCTGAGTGAGTAAGTATGGTATTGTGCCACTCTGAACAACATATAACACTATGATGGGAATAAAGTTTTGGCAACCACCTACATAATCAAACAATTATTCCCCAGATTTACCTGGATGACCAAACAATTATTCTGTAGATCTAAGATCTACTTGACTGCCCCCAGATAAATGTGCAAGTGTCCATGAATGATGGGACGTTTTTGAGAAGCAATGGATCAAGGAGTTAAATGTGAAGGTCATCCTATATCAAGATGACCATGACATTCTGAAGGCCTGTTTATCATTCATCTTGGTGGCTATATTAACACACATGATGAGCAATATCACAGACTACTGGGCTTTGATGGCCTTGACTGTCCTAAATACTACTCACACAACTCTAATCAACAACCCTACTACAATATCAGGCATCACTACAGATAACATCATCACATACACCTGCCACAATATGGCTTCTGTTACAATGTTAAGTTCAATACTGATACTATCAGTACTTGTAGTGCTGACTGTATATGGCCAGTACCAGCCTACATGGGAATCTCTTGATGCCAGACCACTCCCAGCATGGTATGATGATGCCAAGTTTGGTATCTTCATCCACTGGGGAGTGTTCTCGGTACCAAGTATTGGCAATGAGTGGTTCTGGTATCTATGGCAGAAGCAGAAGTTGCCAGAAGTTGTTGACTATATGAAAAAAAATTTTCGTCCTGATTGGACATATGCTGATTTTGCTCCAATGTACACTGCTGAATTCTTTGACGCGGATGAATGGGCTAGAATTCTGGAGTCCTCTGGTGCCAAGTAAGTGTTCAATTTTAGTTTAAATACATCAAAACCCTGAATCACCAGAATACAGATACAAAATGATGATAAATTCATATCCCTTAGTAAAATTTGAATGGTTTGTTTGTTGTTTAACGCTGCCCTCAGCCATAATCCAGCTACAGCGGTGTAAATAATCAAGTATGTACCAGAGAATCCAGTAATCACCAACATGAAGATCAATCTCTTCAACTGGGATACAATGATATATGTATCAACCATGACAGCAAGTCTGACCAGACCCGTGAAGGTCCCGGGGTAGAATAGGCCTTCAGCAACCCATGCTTGCCATAAAAGGCGACTTAGCTTGTCGTAAGAGGCGACTAACGGGATCGGGTGGTCAGGCTCGCTGACTTGGTTGACACATGTCATCGGTTCCCAATTGCGCAGATCGATGCTCATGTTGTTGATCACTGGATTGTCTGGTCCAGACTCGATTATTTACAGACCATCGCCATATAGCTGTAATATTGCTGAGTGCGGCGTAAAACTAAATTCACTCACTCACTCACTCACGCAAGTCTGACCATCCATTCATGTTGGTTGTCTCTTACAACAAGAACGGCAAGACCAATCCTTGCCCAGATTGTGACTAAAATCAAATCTCTACAGTGTTTTTCTCCAACGAATGTTTCTGAATGTCTTTTGCTTGTGTTTCATTTGTGGTATCAGTTGGGCATGATATAAACACCTTTTGAAGAACACCTGGTATCAATACTCTTTGATTATGAGCAATTACCACAGCTCATGACATAACTGAAGTCCTATCATATATTCTGAAAATAGCAGATGCTGTTGCTCATAACTGCATCTAGAAAGGGAATATGTGAACGTTACAACAACAAGATATTAATGACTGATCTCATTTAGTAATATTAAACTAACAAATATTACTTTTTCAAAGAATCAAACAACATGTACATTTCTCCTCCTTTGTCTTACTAGGTACATAGTGTTTGTCAGTAAACACTGCGAGGGTTTCTGTCACTGGCCCACAAATGTGTCCTTCAGCTGGAATTCCATGGTTGCTGGGCCAAAGAGGAATATTGTTGGTATGTGTATTTGCTGTTAAATTTCTCCTTGGTGTAAGGCAATCTAATCTTATATAACATCTAATATATAATAATAATAAAAATACTAAATATCAAAACTATGATTGAGTGAGTGAGTATGGTTTTATGCCGCTTTTAGCAGTATTCCAGCAGTATCACAGCAAGGGACACGAGAAATGTGCTTCACACATTGTACCCATGAGGGGAGTCGAACCCGGGTCTTAAGCATAATGAGCAGACCACTAGACTACTCCAACACATTCTGAGACATCAGACATGAATAGATATGTTTGTTAGTTGCTTAACAATCCACACTGAGTTTTATTCATACCACATGACTGTAAACTATGCATGACTGAACCAGATAATCCCGTGACTTCAATGATCAACTCCTTTCATGTCAACTGCTGCTGCCCCCCACAAGTATTCAGTAACCTTAAATGACCAGCATATGCTAGATAATATTGACATATTTAAGTAATCCAGGCTAGAAAAGAAAAATTGGTGACTGACATTTAATGATCAATGGTCCAAGTCTTAACTGTAAAAAGGCATTCAACCAGGTCACTGAGTTTGATCAGCTGATCCATTTATGGCTCTTTCAGCTCTTAAGGCCATTGCTGATTATGAGGACAGTCAGTTAGTTGAACTCAAGGAGAATGGTAGGGTTGTCTGGTGGTTAAAGCATTTGCTCGCCATGCCAAAGAAACCATTACAATTCCCCACATGTGTACAATGTGTGAAACCCAGTACTGGTGTCCATCGACATGATATTGCTGGAATATTGCTAAGAGCGAAGTAAAGCCAAACAAACTAACAAAACTCATGGCAGTTACATCATCTATAAAAGTAATTATGGTTCATACAACATATTCAACTATTTAACATATGTAATATTTGGGATTGCACTTTCTTGGTAAAGTAAAAAGTCAAGTACTTATGGGGTTGTGTCCCATCTGGGATTTAAACCAACACCCACAGAGTAAGGCACCTTATTGACAGTACACAAAGTCAGCCACCTAACCTAAACAGTCACTGCCACTTCCACAAAAAGTTGGACTTCTGGTAGTCTAGATGCTGGTAGTCTAGATTACAGACTTTGTTCAGTTAGGGTCTGATGGGAACAGGTGGCAAGATATATTCAGCTGCCACTGATTAGCCATTGCATCCACAATATTTTGCAACTAACTGATTTACTTGAGGCATATATACGAGTCAAAATACAATTTAATACCAACCAAAGAGAAAATGAATTTCAGTACATCTCTGTTAAAGTAGCTTCCAAAATGAATATAAATTGTGGTATTACTTTCACTCTTTTAACCTTCCCTGTTTGAAGGAGAACTGGAGAAATCAATTCGTGGCAAGACAGACTTGAAGTTTGGATTGTATCATGTGCTGTACGAGTGGTTCCACCCTCTCTATGTACAGGACAAAGCAAACAACTTCACAACTCGGAGATTTGTTGATGTGAGTTGGTATAATGTATAGTTATTTTTGCTATTCGTCAAACATGCAGATATCAAGAATCGAACTGGGCTTACTAAGGTTACAGAACACTGAATACCTGAGACATTGGTAAGGAGTGTCAATGTCATTTCATAACAGGTGGTTCACTTCTGACACAAGTATTGCAAATATTTGTCAACTTCTGACACAAGTATTGCAAATATTTGTCAATTTGAGCCTAAAAGTTCAAAACTAATACTATATGTTTGCTAAACTGTGAATGGGTGGAAGTCACTGATGAGGTTGTTGCATGCCTTTTGGAACTTGTTTACTCCAAATGTGTTTCCAGTGAGTATGAATTGCTCTGGTATTCAAATTGTAAGTTCAGTTTTATACAAACAAATAACTGGAAGGGATATCTCCTTTCTATACTTACTTTTTTTTACTTTGAGTTCCCTCATCCAGGCACTAGCAGGCCTGGTACACAGGAGTCCGCTGCCATGCCTATACCTATTTTGTAGTTCAAGATCACCCCTGCATTATATGAGCTCGTCAACACCTACAAGCCTGACATTGTGTGGTCTGATGGAGATGCAGAAGCCTCTGCCTCATACTGGGGCTCCAGAGAGTTCCTGGCTTGGCTCTACAATGACAGGTGAGCTAATACCAATACTGATTCAAGGTTTGAGATTTTCCCAACCTAAGACGCAACTCAACCCTTGTGATCTTGCAACATGGTTACATTGACTTATTGTCATTGTACCCTAATGAATTGGATTGTTGCATACAGTATCCATAACAGGTTCGTCTGATCCAGATTCAAACACTTACAAGATGCCATCATACAGTGAATGAGGCATTAAACAAGAAACCAACAAAACAACAAGGTAAAAATGTTACAGCAGTGTCATTAAGACCTCACAATTGCACTCTCATGTACAGATTTGACCCTACTATGTTTTCAGAGAACAGGCTTTGTGCAGAATTTCCAGACCAAAATTTAAGGCTTTCTTTCCAAGGCTTTTTTGGGCAAAGTTAAGGCCAATAAGACTAGCAAGTATATAAATAAAGCTAATGAAAATATTAACAAACGCAGCTTCTCAGTACTGTTATTGTCTGTTTGACTAGAAAGTGTCCCCATGAATTGCTAAAGATGTCAGTTTAGAAATGTAGTTAATAAATACAATGGGCCAAGGTGATCATGAATAACCTATGCCAAAACACCTTCTCTCTCGACTGATGTTTAGTTAAGTTCCTAAAATTGTACATCATTTTGATATGGCTTCTGTCTGGCCAGTTAACCGGCCTACAGTTACATCTTGGTCAAAAGACCGACCAACAATGTATAATGGGCTAGCAGATTCACTTCAAGTTTCTGCTTCAAATTCAACACTTTTTCAAGGCTTTTTTCAAGAATTTTATATCTTTTCCAGGCTTTTAAAGGCAAAAACAGATTTTCCAGACTGTTTAAGGCTAAGTGTCCAAATTCCATGCTTTTCTAATACTGTATGAACCCATAGAATACAAACTACAAGCAGCGTTTGAAATAATCGCTGCCTAGAGGCCCAAAGCCAGTTGTTATTACATTGGGCCAGCAGTTTCAATATATGTGCATGACCTTATGGCCTTCAGTAAATTATTTGTCAATTATTTTTTCAACTGGAATGTCTCCCCTTGTTTCTTTATTAACGTTCAGGAATCATCCATGATCCATCATGTTAAGATAACTCACAGTTTCACTTTCTGGTATTTCAGTGCTCTGGCATAGGAATGTCTACGCCAGTATGATAAATAAAAACTCATTCTTGGTGCCATAGGCTTCGCTCGATTTTGCAGACAGTGTGAAACTGTGTACTGTGTAGTCTATTTTGTTTTTATTGGTTTGACTTAATAATAAAATAAACCTTCAGATTTCATTTGGGACCTGTAAATTTTAAAGCCAGCAAGTAGCAGCAAGCCATGATGGCCAGCTGGTAAATTAATGTATTGCAAACACTAACTGCAATACTGTTGTAAAAAGTGAACAAATGAAAACTTCATTAAGGTTGACTTCCATGTAAGTGGGGCAGTGGGGTAGCCCACTGGTTAAAGTGCTTGCTCATCATGCCAGAGACATTCCCCAAATAGATGCAATAGGTAAACCTATTTCTAGTGTCATCTGTTGTGATATAGCTGGAACATTGCTAAAAGTGGCACACAACCGTACTCACTCACTCACTGTTATCTATTCAGCCCAGTCAAGGATGTTGTGGTGACCAATGACCGGTGGTGCACAGACTGCAAGTGTAACCATGGAGGTGTCTACACATGTGGTGACAGGTACAACCCTGGTAAGTTGATAAATACTGGCTACAGTGAGTGAATTCATGTGGTTATATGCCATAATCATCAATATGCAATACAGTCAAGTCTCCGTTTCTACAATCGGCTTTATCCAACACTCTTGTTGCTAAGAAATTGAATAAACGTAATTTAGTCTCAATTATTTAGTCTGACATCCTCATTAATCTGACAATTTGCTGTCCAACAGACGATGTGGGATTAGCAAGACTTGACTGTACCCACAAAAGCTATAAAATTCTCATTTAAAGCAATGTAAATTTTGTTTATGTCTCCCAAAGTGTCTTTGTTCCTGTCCAGAAGTGGAGCTTCAATTTTATGATGTTGCAGGTGTTCTGCAGAAGCACAAGTGGGTGAACGCCATGACAATAGACAAGCAATCATGGGGCTTCCGACGTAATGCTCCCCTGTCAGACTACCTGACAATAGAAGAGCTTATCGAGACTCTAGCCAAAACTGTAAGGTAAATCAATGTATAAGATCCTTTAAGGTTTCAGGCTTATGTGTCGGATTCTTCATGAAACACCAAAAAAGATGTTAGAGATAATTCCATTTATCATTAAAGCCCAGCTTAATATATGCACCCAGTAAGATACACAGCATCCTTTGCACTATCCACAAAAAGACTAAATTATGAAAAATATATCATCACACAGCTTGAATTCCGAAGTTTCAATTTCTCTCAAAGAAACTTCAGCATACAGAATACAAGCATGTCATCCACAGTTGCCTGTATAAAGGTGGAAGACAGTATCTTTGTTTCAAAATATCAGAAATTACATTTGCTCATGTTAAAATGGGTCCATTCACAATGAGAATTTAGAAACCTTAAGACTGATGGACAACTTCAGGACAAGGTGGCCCTCTAATATCCATTTAGAGACATAAATGAACTGATTTGAAGGAGACAGTGGACTGGCTTCGTTCACTACATAAAATGCAGTTAAATTATATGAATGTCCTCAGAACCTGTGACCATTCCTCATCCATGTCTCTATCTTTAGCTGTAACGGCAATCTACTCATGAACATTGGACCAACTCACTACGGTGTAATCAGCCCCATCTTTCAGGAGAGACTGAAGCAGATGGGCGAATGGCTCAAGGTGAATGGTGAAGGCATCTACAAAACAAGACCCTGGACCTACCAGAATGAAACAAGTCCCCCAGAATTATGGTCAGTGAAATCTTTGTATGTTTTGGTAGAGTTTCTGCTTTACTAGTTTTCTTTAAATCTGATATGATTACATAAACACAATGTGTGTTCTTGATATAACATTCTCATCAATGTTCCATCACAACAGTTTAAGTAATAAGTGTGGGTCAGTTTCAGGGCTTGATAGCAGCTTAGCATTGCTTCCATTCTGCTGTTATTCAGTTTTCAAGAATAGTGTCTGACCCTCTGACAAATCCGGCAGACTTGCCAACAGTCAGACAGACGTCCCCAATCTGCTGACTCCAGAGTCTGAAGTTGTTACTTGTGGCAGGTGACACTTCTTCCCTGTTTGTAAATTTATGTTTATAATGTTTGTCATTATATAATTCCATGGCCAATGATGAGAAATGTTAAATCTGAAATGTGTGTTTAATTTTATTCTGTGGGTCCTGTGAATTTTCAGTGGGTCAGACAGACATCTGAAACCTACAGGACCCATTGTCCTGTTACATTGAAACACAATTCGTGAACACTGGTTATTTCTGTTTTACCACTTCTCTTCAAATAAGAGATTGATGGTTTTGTGTGAATTTGAACCTCTTCCTAAGGTTCACGCAGGGCATTAAATACAATACAACAAATACGGTAATAATGGGTCCTTTTAAGCAATGGTCGAATAGCATAAACAGGATATAATTTTAATTATCACCAGTATTGATCAACAATCATCTGTACACACATTAATAATGGCAGTGGCTTATGGGCTATTGTGAAATTTTATGAAGATAAATGAACCCAAATTGTGGCATTGGATAATGATCAAGTAATCCATGGCTGATGTTAACATAATGACTGAGCAATGTGAAATTCAGATCAGATTTAGTTGATATCAATAAGAGATTTTGATCATAAAACTCATTATGAGCGGATCGTCACAGGGCAAAGGGAGATAATTCTTCACAGAAACTGGGACATCAACCATGAATTTTATGAAAATGTTTTAATGCATTTTAACATCAACCTTCAGGTATACATCAAAGAAGTCTGACGAAGGTACTGATGTCTATGCTATCATCCTTAGCTGGCCGACTGATGGGATCATCAACCTTAGTCGACCATCACCTGACACAGCGAAGACCGTAGTCACCCTTCTGGGGTACACTTTTGGGTCATTTGAATGGACCAGTGCTGGTCCCACTGGGGGGATTAACATCACTATTCCAGTTATACCTGCCAACAGGATGCCGTGTAAGTGGGCATGGGTGTTCAAGATCAGCAATGTTAAAAACTGAACCAGGCAATTAATCTGTATGATGTAGTATATATAGTGATGTAATATAGTTTAATCATAAATTTAATGATTCCCGTAGAGTTGCTGTTTCAAGACTGTTAATCCTGGGTTTGTTCTGCATGATTTTAGAACTATTTGTATGATGCAAAAATTCTTTCAGTTTATTAATTTGATGTGTTCCTTTCTCACTTTCATGTATGTTATTAAGTGTTTATTAAATTTTTGGCAAAATGAATGTATTCTGACGGTGTTGGTACATCCTCCTACAGCACGTAAGGATGTTGTCATTGTTTTGTTACCAAACAAACCATCTTGATGTTAACAATGTGCTTTAAACCTACGGTCAAAGTAGTTTGTTTTGTGGCCAGTGTGCCTGAAGGTGTTCTCTGTCAATTTAACTCTTCAACACAATTGTACAACTGCACTCATCAACTTCTGTTCCTTGCATCAACCAAACAAGGCTCTCAAAGTACAATGTATCTTGCAGATATTCAGGATCAGCTAGCAGATCCATGACATGATTGCAATACAATGTGACTGTCACTGTCCATAACCTCTTTAGCTTACAGCTTCCCTGATGGGATGAATAGGGGAACCAACGACAGCATTACTAAATCCTGATACAATAAAGGGAAACAACCAAAAATACATACGTCACCTATTTTACAGGGTCTACTATTTGCGGAGAAAATTAAAACATGTTGTAACTACAAACGTTATTTTTTTACACAATGCCATCAATTCACATTTGTTTTGATAAGTTTTAAATCCATGTTGCAATAAATACATCAGAAAAATTAAGAAATATTACAATGATATGCCAGTAAATCAGAATATAAACAAGTATAGTGTGTTTGAACAAACAATGATGTTTAAATGACGCCATGTACTTGATACATACTATATACAGTCATATGTCCCACAAGAATGGCCTTTGCACTTGTTTTTATTGATCAGTCATGACATACTCAGTTGTATTTGTATCCTAAATATTGTATTTATTTACAAAACCCAGAAAACTTTTAACTGACAGCATGAGTGAATAAATATGACAAGATGTTTCCTACCACTGATCTTCTCTTGATATGTCAGCTGAAGGAATTTACACTTTACAAATTTCATACTTTTTTAAATTTTGAAAAAATTATACCTTTACATCTCTGTTCAAATTATTATGTCAAAAAGCACATCAAATTTCACTGTCATGCATCCTGCCCCTTCTGAGCAATAAGCTTTAGGCAAATGATAAATGCAAATATCATATGAAGGTTACAACAACAACAAAAATCCTGCACAAAAGAAAGCTATTATCAACCATTATCACCCTGTCTGTCTTTTACCTTGAACATTTAATCACCTGATCAGATATCAGTTGTCCATGACCTTGATTTCTCTATAAACAGAATCACTTAAAGATATCATCAAACACTGATGTAGGATTGATGTAGGATCATAAGCACACACATCTCTCATCAAGAATGGACATAAAGATACCAGTCTTAATACTGCTAGCTTTAACAGTGACAGCAGATGGACAGTCAGGAAGGAGGACTGAGATTCGCTATGACCCCACATGGGAGTCCCTAGATTCCAGGCCATTACCAACATGGTATGATGAAGCCAAAATTGGAGTATTTGTGTCGTGGGGAGTCTTTTCAGTACCAAGTTTTGGAAATGAGTGGTTTTGGCAACGATGGGAAGGGGACAAAAATCCAGCTTATGTTCAGTACATGAAGGACAACTATAAACCTGACTTCACCTATGCTGACTTCGCTAGTGACTTCACGGCAGAGTTCTATGATGCTGAGGCTTGGGCAGAATTGTTTGAGGCTTCTGGAGCTAAGTATGATGTTAATCATTCAGTGAGTGAGTGAGTGAGAGTGAGTGAGTGAGTGAGTGAGTGAGTGAGTGAGTGAGTGAGTGAGTGAGTGAGTGAGTGAGTGAGTGAGTGAGTGAGTGAGTGAGAGTGAGTGAGAGAGAGAGAAAAAGAGCAAAAGAGTTAGGGAGCCGGTGACTGAGTGAGTGAGTGAGTGAGCAAGTGAGTTTTAAGATACATGCAGCAATGTTCCAAGTACATGGTGGCAGTCTGTAAATAATCAAGTCTGGACCAGACAATCTAGTGATCAACAACATGAGCATCGATCTGCGCAATTAGGAACCGATGATATGTGTCAACCAAGTCAGCAAGCCTGACCACCTGATACTGTTAGTCGCCTCTCATGGCAAGCATAGTCACTTTTTATGGCAAGTATGGGTCGCTGAAGGCCTATTCTACCCCAGGACCTTCACAGGTGGGCAAGTGATTGAAAGAGTGAAAGAACTTTTAAAGAGTGAGTGGACCCAGTTGTGCTAACAGTCTTTGAAAACATGCATTCACCTAGAGTTATAACAAACTAAATGGAACTCTAATGTTAGATATTATCACCATGGTTCATTATACCCATATCAGTAGATATACACTACAAATGGCTGTATCTTATGTCTATTTTGTTTTCAGATACACTGTATTTATAACTAAACATCATGGAGGTTTTTGCAACTGGCCAACTAACGTCAGTTTTAACTGGAACTCCATGATGGTTGGCCCAAAGAGAGATATTGTTGGTAAATATACATTTCCAACCACATTTTCCAATCCAAGTCATAAGGTCTCCCTTTTTTTTCTAAAATAAAATTTCTAAGTTTTATATGAAGAAACTTGCCCTGCTCTTGCAATATCTGGAGAACAGAATAAAAGCAATTCAATCAATTTGGAACGTAAACTGTGGACTCCCAGATGCACGTTTTTGTCCTCCCATTTCAACACCTAACGTTGTCAACAGGTGAGATGGCTCGAGCCCTGAAGTCAAAGACAGATATTCGCCTTGGCCTGTACCACTCTATGTATGAGTGGTTCAACCCTCTGTATCTACAGGACAAGGCTAATAACTACACTACCACCAAGTTTCCTGAGGTCAGCTTAACAAACTGAGGAGTGTGTTTTAGTATTGGTGTTAGGTGTGAGTTATTAAATTCATGAGGTTTTCTGCCATTTTGACATTTTTGAGCAAGATACGAGGGAGGGGACATGTAAAGCAGGTTTCACGTATCATATCTGAACCCAAGAAGACTTCAGCATGTGAAGTAGACACTTTAATTACTTGTCTACCTAGGGCTCCTTTAACAAAGCAATCTTTACTAAGGTTTATCTTAACTTCCATTCTTTAACACTGTACTAAGGTTACCTTTCTGACTTACGATCACCATAGGGCTTTGTAAAAGGAGCCCTGTTGGCTAAATCATGCAGTTTGGGTTGGTAAGCTGATTCTGAGATCTTTAATAAAGTTGTCTGTGAGTATAACGCTAAATAGGTTAGTCTATTTTGTTTTGTTCTTCGTTGCTTAAAACTGCACACAGCAATATTCCATCTATATGTCATGGTCAGTAAATAATTGAATCTGGACCAATAATTGACATCAGGATCTTCACATCTGGGAAATGATGACATGCACATCAACCAAGTCAGCAAGTCTTACCCCAAACCCATTAGTCGCATGATGTGAAGACTGGGTTGGTGAAGATAACCCAGATCTTCACAGCTGTGATTTTGTCTGTAGAACTTGGCTGGTGAGAAGCTGGTATGTAGGTTGGTGAGGAGAAGATGAGTATGTTGGCAAGAGGCAAGAGGTTAACTCAGATATTCAATGTTGGGTACAAAATGTGGACTTTGTTTGTGTTCTAAGCCACTAATGGAATGCTTCAGGTAATATATAGCTTGCCTCCCTAAAAGACTACAATACATACCAGAAGGCTTCCTTGCAACAATCTTCATTGGTTAGTCACAATGACATTTTGATCATTCTCAGCCCTGATGGACAAAGTCTACAAATGTTCAGTAATTTTGGAGCTGGTTCAATAATCAAATTAACCATTTTAGCCATGTTAAGTTTATCTGGAGCACATAATTCAACCTATTGCATCACAAGGTGTAACATGGAATTATGAAACCATGAAGCATTAAAATCAAACATTTTTCAGCAAAAGACTATTCCTGAGCTATACGAGCTTGTGAACACCTATGAACCTGACCTGTTGTGGTCTGATGGAGACTGGGATGCTCCAGACACTTACTGGGGTTCCAAGGAGTTCCTCGCCTGGCTGTACAATGACAGGTAAATGTGCTGACCTGCACTGGAAATATATTATGTTAGAAAGGCGATAAACATACGGTGTGGGAAAATCAGAAGTACATAACAAAATAATAATAGCTCTAAATTTGATTAAAACCTTCAAAAATACTCAATGCCATGATCGTTTACACCTCCCTACTTTAAGCAGAGCATTTTTTTGTTTCCTATGACTTATCTAGTAACATTGGGTTTCGTGAATAACTAAATAATCATGTATTTTGAGAACCATAACACTCTCACTTTGTGAGAAGCATGGTGACTTCTTCCTATTTGTATACAGATCATGGCCTCAAGTTTTAATATAAATCACTGGACAGTAGCACCCCACACAGCAACTTGCTCTCACCATTGTGACAAGTGGCTGAATGTTTGTTTTTCGCAGCCCAGTGAAGGACAGGGCTGTCGTCAATGATAGATGGGGAAAGGGGGATGAATGTCATCATGGGGGCTACTTGACATGTACAGACAGGTACAATCCAGGTAACATTTTAATACATTCAACTGATGATAATATATACTGAAAACTAAAAATTTGAAAAGACACTTAAAATGCAGTCATAAAATATCACTGTATAGACATCAAGAATACTGATGAAAACAATCAACAAAATCTGGAAAATATTTCATCAAATCGCTTTCATTATAGAAATATTCATATAATATAATATTCATCAAATCATACAATAATCAGCTGTAATCATAACATCCATGATCAATACGTTTGTGGCAATACAGAAGAGTTTTCACATGTTAAAGGAGTACTGCAGCCAAGGAAGTGGGAGGGAGGATTGACAATTGACAAGAAGTCTTGGGGATTCCGTCGAGAAGCCACACTGGAAGATTACTTGACCATGGACGATATCATAACACGGCTTGTTGAAGTTGTCAGGTGTGTGCTATAACCACGTATCAATCAATGAGTGAGTCTGGGGCAATTTTGTATTTCTTGAAGAACCAAGGGATGTAGCCCTGAATATTTAATTCTGACCAATAAGAGGAAAATGCAACATGTGACTAAAATAATTATGGGCATTATATGAATTATGAAAAAATCTAAATAGTGCCCAAGACTAATATTTTCAAGATTGATATTCATCATTGCAGCTGTGGAGGGAACCTAGTAATTAATGTCAGCCCAACCAAATATGGCATGATTAGTCCAATCTATGAGGAAAGACTGCGTCAGATGGGAGAATGGCTGAAGGTGAATGGAGAGGCCATCTACTCCTCCAAACCTTGGGTGGCCCAGAATGACACAGTCACACCAGGAGTTTGGTAGGTACTTTATATATACCACATACTGACTGGCACAGACTGACACAGTCACACCAAGAGTTTGGTAGGTACTTTATATATTCCCTACCTCTGGGGAGTCCAGAATGATACATTCACTACATGTATAAGAAGGTACTGTGGTCCAGAATGATACAGTCACACCAGGTGATAAGCAGGTACTGTGGTCCACAATGCTTCAGTCAATCCTGGATTTAAGTAGGTATTGTGGCCAAGAAAATGTCTGTCACATCTGGAGTTTGATAGGTATTTTATGTACAGTCAGGCCGCGTTAATCCGAACACTTCTGTTTTTCATCAAAAACGTTCGGATAGTGAAACGTACGGACTACTGAAACGAGCTTTCATGAACACAACTACAATAGGGTTACTTCCCTTTGACATGGCAATACAAAAACATACGAACGTATACAAGTTGGCTGAATGTGCGATGTGGTGTTTGGGGGCAAGAAATCAACTTTCACGTTGGTCAGTTTGACATTGGCACACTTGTGACTGGCAGCATTGTTACGAAGTAGGATCACGTGTCAACCACGTGATTGCATCTGTCTGTCAAATGATCATAGCCAATCACAAAACATATCCGATGTCCGAAATTGTGCTCTTGCCGATAGACTGTCCGAATTCTTGACCAAAATGTTTACACATAAGATCAAAATTGGCTTTAGGGTTTTCTCTTTTATTATTTTTTTTTTTGTGCTGCAGTAATTTCACATCTTTTACGCCTAGGGGCAGGACTTACCATTATGACTGACAAGCATCTGGTGATCTCATTTTGACACGATCAGTGTTTTATACAGGAAGTAAGCATGACAGGTATTACTCCAACTAACCAAAAGTGAGACCTACTAATTGATCAAAATCACAAACTAACGACATCTTCAACTCGCAAGTGTCACTTAACAATTACCACTGAATGGGGCTCATGGTGTGAAGGGATTATCCCAACCTTTATGATGTACCGCCAGACTAATGAAGCAAAACTATGTGTAATTAGCTAATCTGTTACCGCTGATGAACGTTCGGATACGGAGAGTGAAGCACCGGATTACTGAATCAACAGGTAATGAGTTTACATAGTAAACAAGATTGGTTACAGCTAGCTATTGTTTGTATATCGCGGGAATCGGATTGTCGGGGTCCGGACTAACGCGGCCTGACTGTATTCCAAATGTTTCTAATTTTTTTATTGGCTTACCTCATACAAAATGACACAAACAGAGCTTCTCTAGGCTATGAAGTCAAAACACTTATCTATCAACAAATGAGTACTCTTCACAAGCGTTTTACAAAAATCATTAAGATATAACACTAGAGAGATGTCAAAAATCTCATTGATTGTAAACACAACCATGACGAATTGGTAACTGCTTTGTAACACAACTCTTGTGTGCTCGTGACCACTAGATCTCTGTGAACAAAACTTAAGTGGAGTATATAAGTGCTCCAACTTTTTTCTCATCTCAAAACAATTATAACTGATGTTGTGTTTACAAGTGAGATATACAGCACATTCCTATCTCTTCAGGTACACACAGAGGGCTGGGACGGTGTACGCCATTGTGCTCAACTGGCCTCAACCAGGTCAACTCATCCTTGGATCAGCTCTGCCAAAATCTGGAATGAAAGTCAACCTCCTTGGGTATACTGAAGGCTCCTTCTCCTGGCAGAATGCTTCACCCAAAGGAATCAGCATCACAATCCCTCCCATCCCTGTCAACAAGATGCCATGTCAATGGGCATGGGTCTTTGCCATGGCATAAATGGTTAAGACAACTTATTGCATGATCAGAAAAACATGGTAGATAATGGGAAGGCTTATGCAATGAAACAGATGGTTGACAAATGATGAGATGGGCCTTCACAATGAAATACATAGTTGACAACTGAAAACATAGTCTATTAACAAGTGACCAGTTATAGGAATGAATCCTTGGATAGTCCAAATAGACATTATTGCTATTTAACTATTCTCGTGCTACAAACATATGTTGCTATCATAATAAAATGAATGCTGCTTCGGCTGCATATATTAACATAACCAGTATTTTCTTGCTTCTTTATTTGTCCAACATTTCTTAAGTCTTATAACACCTGACATGACAACAACACAAGGTGTTGCAAAATTAAGGCTTACCTCCCTTTAACGTTTCATGATTTTGGTTGGTGTTACATGATGATGATAATGTTAGCTATGCATGATGAAAGTTATGAATACTTTCAATACTTTGACACATGAGAAGGAGAGATACAATGTTAAAGAATGAACCACACACATCCTGAGACAGGATCCGACATCTTGCAGATATAAAGAGAGTGGTTAACCATTTCAGCAAGGTTTGTAATGATGCCGTCAACTGCTGTATGTCAGGCTTGGACACCTTGTTGATATACTCAAAGACATTTTCAATGAACAAATTGTGGGCTAACAAAATGTTCTTCTACACATATCATCCTAAAAGACCTTGCAGACATATTCAAGGAGGTTGCACCATCAGCAAGATATAGGGTGAAACCACAATCTACAAAACATTTCACCTTCCAACACTATGAAACCATGATCAAAGAAGATACACCCATGGTCAATTTGCCACCATACTCTGCAGTACATGTGACCATTGGACACCTAATGTTGAGGTTCAACCCATTAGCCAGGTGTGTGCTAATGATAATGCTTATGTTCTGCATGTCAGTTCTGAGAATGACAAGTAACACACAATTTTGTATCATGCAACACACAATCAAAACGTGTAGGAAAGGAAAGTAAGTAGGAAAGCAAAATACAAAATGACTGCTTAATGAGATTTCAGACCTTCATAAAAAGGAAAAAAATATTTTTAAAAACAAATGAGTCACACGTTCTGTTGGGCACAAATTGAAAACTCTTGAAAACTAAAGAAAGGGCTAAGTAAATATCAAACATGTGAAAACTTTATGACTTTACAGAACAACAAAAACTACTCTATTTCACAAGCAAAACATTGTTATTAATGTAAAAATATTAACCTTGTGACTAAAGCAGCAGCCAAAAGATGTAGTTGTCAGCACATTTGATTGTGTGTCATTGTCTGAGTGCTGACATCTCTATGTCATGACCTTCACCCAGATTACAACATATCTAGACATGATAACTACTCAAGGTTATTTGTCTTAAAGGCAATACATATCACAACTGTTAAATGGCTTCCACTTCAGCCAGTTTCGATTTTTTTAAGTGAATTCTCAAAAAGTTTGCTAAGAACCCACATGGGAATCCTTAGATTCCTGTCAAATTCCATTATCCCATCAAAGTGCATGTTCATAACAATGATTTATGGTAAGTGGTGTCACATGCTGATCTATAATGCTAACTCTGCATGATGACATTTATGAATATTTACAATATTTTTACAAACATGTGAGGGAGAATATATTGAACCACAAACATCCTGAGCCAGGGTCAGATATCTTGCAGTCATGAAGATAAAGGTTCACACTTTCAGCAATATTTGTAATTACACCATCATCTACTATATGTCAATCTTGGACACGTGTAGACATATTCAAAGAGGTTACCAATGAGTAACTTTGTGCTAATCATGTAATTTGGTTCACTTGGCCATCCCAATTAGTTGTAAGGTGGACATCATTACATAACTGCAGCTTTTTCCTTATATAAGCCTAGAATACACCACCGTTACATCGCTGTCTGAATTCAAGGGTTTGAACCATCATATATAGTTATCCTGGAGTGATCACAGCCATGTGCAAAATGAAACATAGAGGCAGAACAATTCCTTCATATCTGCATGGAAAATACCATCATATTGGCATTTCTATGATGTCATTTCAGGGTTGTCTTGCTTAACTTCTGGCTGTGATGATGTCCCTTTTCTTTCTCCACCTGATGTCTTCTGGATCCTAGGATGTGACGGACACCTCTAGCGTCCACAGGTCACTTCTGTTGATATTGTCACCTTTGGTTTTATTGATGTCGTATATGGTTCTGATGACTTCCTGTCATTACATCTGCCGAACCTGAGGTCATCTCCAGATATTCTGGGGTGATGCCAGTAGTAAACATATGATCTGCCTCACACAAGGCAATATGATCAATAAATGATCATCATCTCAGAGGATTCTCATTACATGGGTACAATGTGTGAAGCCCATTTCTGAAAGCTAATTGTTCATCTGCTGTGACAATGTTGAAATACTGCTAAAACCAGCATAAAACCATACTCATTCATTCATTCCCAAGAATCTTTGACCTGAAATCTCCACACTTCCCATCTCTTTTTGCCTGAAGGAAACATCAACTCACTACTTAGTGGGCAACTGTAGTCTGTGGGGCTACTCGGGTGTGTATCATGGGAGATGGTAAATCTTTTATTCAAACAACAGTGAATTACACAATGCTAAGTCATTTTATACCTATTTCATGAGCACTTTTCCACACAGGTTATATTAAGGTAGTTCTGCATAATGGTAGCTTTTGAAGATTGCTGCTGGTCTCTAGCCAGTCCAAATGGTTGACTTCATTATGAAAAACAATGTATATATCCTATATTGCGCTGACATACTTTTAGGCTGTAAGGATGTTGGAGTTCTTTTGTTACCAGGGGCGGTGGGGTAGTGTAGTGGTTAAGGCGTTCGCTCGTCACACTGAAGACTCGGGTTCGATGCCCCACATGGGTACAATATGTGAAGCCCATTTTCTGGTGTCCCCCGCCGTGATATTGCTGGAATATTGCTAAAAGCGGCGTAAAACTTAACTCACTCACTCACTCACTTTTGTTACCAACCAAACCATCTTCGTTGAAGTTCCTATGAACTCAAAATAGAAACAGGCAGATATGATGTGTTAATATTCCTGTAGTTGAAAGGGTGTGCACTGTGTGTAATGAAAGCTGCAGTGAAGATGAGTACCATTTTTTGATGGTCTGTGTTTGGTATAAAACACATACCCACTTATTTTATATCATACCTTATACGTGATAAATGTAACATGTCTTTGCCATCAACAGAATTTAATTTCGTGAGAAAACTGACATGCACACTTATTATGCAGTCTCTTTCAGATTAAACTTGTGGATTAACTGTTATTAGCATATTTATCTCACTTCACACATAAATGTCATTTTATGATTAGCTAAGCGCTCTTTTATTATTTTCAATGTACCTCTCTTACAAGCAAGATATACTGCAATGTACCTTGCTGCCAATGGCAGCTAATTTGGTACTTCGTGGTGGTACTTCTTTAACTGAAAACATTGAAATCGCATGATGCATGGATCCAATACCCATGCTTCAAACAGTTCAAAATTAACATTGAAGTGTTAGGTAAGATTAATATGTTGTCCACTCATCACTCGGGGCCCATGGGTTGATGTACCCTCAATTCACCCTTCAGGCTCAAGGAACATAAACAAACATTGAGGGTACATCACCCTATATCCCCCTCATGACCAGTGAACAACTCATAATATATATACTGTCATATGCATTATGTACTGACTGACCACATGTATCAACATGGACCAGAGGGCTACATTCTTCATGAATATCAACATCTTTTCCTTGCACCAACAGAGACCCAACAAGAACTTTACAGATCAATATCATAACCATGATTGCAATATAAAATAGCTGCTGTCCCATAACCCCTTCAGTTAACATCTTCTATAATGGGATACATAGTGGAACCATCAACAAGATCAGGAAATCCTAACATGCTAAAGGGAAGCAACAACAAAAAATATTGTTCACAAGGGTTTACATTCCATGTAGAACTTAAAAGCATGTTCTAATTGCAACAGACTTTTACAAACTGCCATGAATGCATACTTGTTTTGATAACATTTAAATCCATTCTTTTATAGCCTTGCAGTTAAGTTTTATTTATGACCCCTTGGTTTCATTCACAATTACTTCCGGAACTACAACAATTACATCTTGACTAAAAGTGACAACATCAATGAACAAATGTAATATGAAGTTTTTGACTTATGAGCTTCTCTTGATTTGTGAGCCATAGCAATTTCCTGCTTTGCAGATTTCATCCTTTCTGGAGACTATATTTTAATCATGAACAATTCAATTTCCTATACACCTTTAATTATCCTTGCATCATATCATAAGCAAGCTAAAGTTCTTTGTCATAAGTCCTGCTCCTTCAGTGCAATAAGCTTTGAGAATCTATTTTGAAACATTAAGTCCAAGATCATATCAAGGTTATTAAAGAAAAACATGAGTGTAAGCATTATCACCCAGTCTGTCTTTTACCTTGAACATTTGGTCATGTGATCAGATATCAGTTGTCCTTGACCTTAATTTGGCTATAAACAGAACCACTTAAAGATATCCTCAAACACTGATGCAGGATCATAAGCACAAACATTTCTCATCAAGAATGGGCATAAAGATACCAGTCTTAATACTGCTAGCTTTAACAATGAAAGCAGATGGACGGTCAGGAAGGAGGACTGAGATTCGCTATGACCCCACATGGGAGTCCCTAGATTCCAGGCCATTACCAACATGGTATGATGAAGCCAAAATTGGAGTATTTGTGTCATGGGGAGTCTTTTCAGTACCAAGTTTTGGAAATGAGTGGTTTTGGGAATTCTGGCAAGGGCAAAGGATTCCAGAGTATGTACAGTACATGCAGGACAACTATAAACCGGACTTCACCTATGCTGACTTCGCTAGTGACTTCACGGCAGAGTTCTATGATGCTGAGGCTTGGGCAGAATTGTTTGAGGCTTCTGGAGCTAAGTATGATGTTAATCATTCAATGAGTGAGTGAGTGAGTGAGTGAGTGAGTGAGTGAGTGAGTGAGTGAGTGAGTGAGTGAGAGCCAATAAATCCGAATGAAAACAAATGTGGTAGTGTTGGCAGCTGAATCATTGGGTTTCATGGCTCCACTGTTGCTTCCATTTAACTTCAAACATGGATACTGGGTCATCTCTGTCTGTTTTGTTTTCAGATACACTATCTTTATAACTAAACATCATGGGGGGTTTTGTAACTGGGCGACAAACGTGAGTTTTAACTGGAACTCAATGATGGTTGGTCCCAAGAGAGATATTGTTGGTAAATATACATTAAGAGAGATTTTATACTCAAGACAATAATACAGATTGTCCAAAATGTATCAGTTCTGGTTTCTAGAATTATTCCTACCATGTTTTCCAATCCAAGTCAAAAGATCTCCAAAACTAACTAACTTAATAACACTCCAAAATACAACTTTTGTTTGAAGAGACTTGCCCTGCTCTTGCAAATTCTGGAAAACAGAATAAAAACAATGCAATCAGTTTGCTGGGGACTTCTTGCTGCATGCTTTTGTCATTCCTCTCATTTCAACACCTAATGTTGTCAACAGGTGAGATGGCACAAGCGCTGAAGTCAAAGACAGATATTCACCTTGGTCTGTACCACTCTATGTATGAGTGGTTCCACCCTCTGTATCTACAGGACAAGGCTAATAACTACACTACCACCAAGTTTCCTGAGGTCAACTTAGCTAAATATATTACTCACAATTCCTATCATGTAAACCATATCTGAACTTAATAATTCAACATATTGTCATTACACGGTGAGCCATGAAAATACGAAATCATGACGCTTTCAAATCATTTTGTTTCAGCAAAAGACTATTCCTGAACTATATGAACTTGTAAACACCTACGAACCCGACCTATTGTGGTCTGATGGAGACTGGGAGGCGCCAGATACTTACTGGGGTTCCAAGGAGTTCCTGGCCTGGCTGTACAATGACAGGTATGTGCTAATGAATGAGACTGCCATCTATCAATATTGTGACACTGTAGGAATATTACTGAATACAAAGCATGGTCCAAAACAACTTTACCACATCCTTTCTTAAAATGTATATTCATCTTATATTTCCAATTGTATCCACACAAAAACTTATTAAAGTTAAACAAAGGACAGCTTACAGAAATGAAATGCCTCTGTTCTAGCTCATTATGGAAGAAAAAAAAAAAAAGGTTATTTAAATACAATGCAAGCATTGGACACAATATAAAATACAAGTTAAAACATCACCTGGCCACCTGCCTTAAAATGTACAGTATAGTGTAAAAGCACTATATGATGCTAAAGGTAATAATACAAGTGACTGCAAGTGTTTGGAATAGTGACTGCAATAAAATACAGTGTTACCCAACTTCAGATGTTCCAACTTCAAGTATATCAACACAAATCACTGACCTGACTTTTCATATTACAAACATATATGTTTCAGAGGCTTTTAATAATCATGTTTTTTAATACCAGAAAGAACAACCAATTCTGAAATAATGAAAAATACAAAATTTCAGCACTGCACTTCTGTTACCCAGTAGTACTGGTTTGACAATCATCATGAATGACCAAACATGTATGTATTTTCAACAACATTACAATTACACTACACAGTGACTTCTTTCTATTTATATGCATAATGTATTCTAAAATCTTTCAAGACCCCTCACAGCAACTTTTTGCTTGTCTTTGTATCCAAAGGTTAAACATCAATGTTTTGCAGCCCAGTAAAGGACACGGCTGTTGTCAACGACAGATGGGGCAAAGGGGACGTATGTTATCATGGGGGCTATCTGACATGTGCAGACAGATTCAATCCAGGTAATGTTGTTTGAGAACTAACATTGCTTATGTTTACTGAAAAAGAAGCTTAAAATGCAGCCACAAAATATCACTGTATGTACTTAATTCATCAAATCATTTAATTTACAAAGAGGTCTCTTCAATGATTAGCAATGAGTGAATCTGGTTTTATGCCACTTATAGCAATATTCCAGCAATATCATGGTGGGGGACACCATTGTATCCAGGTGTGGAATTGAAATCGAGTCTTAAGCAAGACAAGTGAATGCTTTACCTACTAGGAAACTAGATCACCACTCACTGGTTATCAAGTTTAGATGTCATGAATGCAAGCATGGACAATAAGGTTGTGACAAAACATATGATTCTTTCATGATTCTTTCACATGGTAAAGGAGTACTTCAGCCCAGGAAGTGGGAGGGTGGATTGACAATTGACAAGAGATCATGGGGATTCCGTCGAGAAGCTGTCCTGGATGACTTTCTCACAATTGAGGAGATCATAACACGGCTTGTTGAAGTTGTCAGGTGTGTACATACATAATCATATATGAACCAGTCCTTCAGTTTGGAATGTTTTTTTATGTTTTTTGGCTGACCCAAGGGATCCAGTCATGGACATTTTATCCTAGCAGCTAAGAGGAAAGGGCCACCGGTGCCCAAGATAAATATCAGCAACATAACAATGATAAAAAATCTCAGACTAATATTTTCCAGGTTCATATTTATCATTACAGCTGTGGAGGGAACCTGGCAATAAATGTCAGTCCAACCAAGTATGGCATGATTAGTCCAATCTTTGAAGAGAGACTGCGTCAGATGGGAGAATGGCTGAAGGTTAATGGAGAGGCCATCTACTCCTCCAAACCTTGGGTGGCCCAGAATGACACAGTCACACCCGGAGTTTGGTAGGTACTCTACATATTCCACACCTTGGGTGGTACGGATGACACAGGCACATCATTTTTTTCCCCACAATTTTAATCCCAAAGATTTAACACTAAAAGTTATTATTAAAGATCATAACATAAACACAGCAAGAAGACAACGTCATCAATATCCCCCGCAATGGCAAAATACTCTTCATGAATATGTCTACTAGTTATGATGATGTCAAATTTTTTTGGGCGAAGTGGAAGGAGAGTACTGAAAATATTTTATTTAGAATTCCAAAACTGCCAAACAGCACCAGTACACCATTAGGCCAATCCATATGCCGAGTTTGGTGAAGAATTATTGAAAGGTTCTACACTTTGAAAGTTCTGGTCTGGAAAAGAGCACACCTACCACATTCAGTCAAAGTCAAACTTGTTGCCATGGAAACACACAAAAAAAATAATTTATTCCGAATTCAAAAGCTACCAAAAGGCACCAGTACAACACCAGATCTATCTATGTCAAAGTGTGGTGAAGAAATAGTGAACAGTTTTGAAGTTCTGCTCCGGAAAAGACAAATCTGCATGGACGCACAGAGTGCATTTTCATACCCCATGCAAAACGCGTTGCAGGGAATAAGAATGAAGAAACAGTGCCATTGTCTGTTCTTGACCACTAGACATCTGAGAACAAATATAACTGATGTTGTGTTTACAAGTGCTCCGATTTTTTTCTGCATTGAGCCAGACACAACATTCCTATCTTTTCAGGTACACACAGAGAGCTGGGACAGTGTACGCCATTGTGCTCAAATGGCCTCAACCAGGTCAACTCATACTTAGATCAGCTTTGCCAAAATCTGGAATGAAAGTCAGCCTCCTTGGGTACACTGAAGGTCCCTTCTCATGGCAGAATGCTTCACCAAATGGAATAAGCATCACAATCCCGCCCATCCCTGTCAACCAGATGCCATGTCAGTGGGCATGGGTCTTTGCCATGGCATAAATGGTTAAGACAACTCATTGCAAGCTCAGAAAAAAGGGTTGATAATGGGATGGGCCAACACAAAGAAACAAATAGTTGACAAATGATGAGATGGCTTGCACAATGATATACATGGCTGACAACTGAATTTCAATAACATTTTGTTGACAATGAAATGACCAGATGATGGGATGAATCTTCAAAAGGAAACGGATGATGAGATGGTTCAAATATACATTTTTGCTATTCAACTTAAATTCTTGAGCTAAAAATGAAAGTTCATAATAAAAAGAATGCTGCTTTGCCTGCATATATTACCATAACCAATACTTTCTTGCTTGTTTATTTGTCCTACTTAAGACATCTTGTAAATCTTAAGGAAACTATTATGACAACACAGGGTGGTGTGACAGTAAGAGTTATTTCCCCTTAAGATACATGAGTACAATCAAGGATGTTTGGTAGGTGGTATATGATAATAATAATAATGCTAACTCTGCATGATGAAATTTATGAATATTTACAATATTTTGACAAACATGTGAGAGAGGAATAAACTGAATCACAAATAATCCACAGTCAAGTATCTTGTGGACATAATGAGAAAGGTTGACAATTTTAGCAAGGTTTATAATGACACTACAAACTGTTATATGTCAGTCTTGGACACCTAACAGATATATTCAAAGAAGTTAACAAGGCGAGGGCTGCACATTTCACTCCGAAACACCTTGCAGACATCTCAAAGTGCTTGTGCTATTACAAAGAAAGGGTTAAGGCCATGTTCTGCTTCATATCTCTCCCTCAATCACCTTGCAGACAAACTCAAAGAGGTTGCACCATATTAAAGGTGTCGGCTGAGGCCATGTTCAGCTTCACATCTCACTCTCAAATACCTTGCACACATGCTCAAAGAGGTCACTCCATAAAAACGTTGGGGTCTCACACAATGTTCTGCTTTACATCTCACCCTCAAACACTTTGCAGGTATACTCAAACAGGTTACACCTTCACCATTTTTTAAGATATATACCTTTATGTCTTTAACTGACCATCCTTCACTGTCATCAACCATTTTTTAAAAAATCTGAAGGTTAAAAAAGAAACACACAACATAAACCTTTTCAGTGCAACCAGTATCATCACCCTGTCTGTCTTTTACCTTGAACATTTAGTCACCTGATCAGATATCAGCTGTCCTTGACCTTGATTTGGCTATAAACAGAATCACTAGATATACACAAACATTGATGCAGGATCATAAGCACACACAGCTGTCATCAAGTATAAGCACAATGATAACTGTCTTAATACTGCTAGCTTTAACAGTGACAGCAGATGGACAGTCAGGAAGGAGGACTGAGATTCGCTATGACCCCACATGGGAGTCCCTAGATTCCAGGCCATTACCAACATGGTATGATGAAGCCAAAATTGGAGTATTTGTGTCATGGGGAGTCTTTTCAGTGCCAAGTTTTGGAAATGAGTGGTTTTGGGAATACTGGCAAGGGCAAAGGATTCCAGAGTATGTACAGTACATGCAGAACAACTATAAACCTGACTTCACCTATGCTGACTTCGCTAGTGACTTCACGGCAGAGTTCTATGATGCTGAAGCATGGGCAGAATTGTTTGAGGCTTCTGGAGCTAAGTATGATGTTAATCATTCAATGAGTGAGTGAGTGAGTGAGTGAGTGAGTGAGTGAGTGAGTGAGTGAGTGAGTGAGTGCTGTATATGAGGCTGTGCAATATTACCAGTAAACCAGTATATACCAGTACAGTATCTTGAAATAAAATTATTACGATACGGTTCAGAATACGTCATCCAGAGTTAGCCCTTAATGCAATAGCAATAAAATGTGCTCTAGAAGTGCCAAATATGATTTTATTTGTGTTGGTTTCATGTACAGGCCCCACTAAGTAATGGAAGGAATTACAGCAAATTTGAAGGAATTGCATCTCAAATGTAAACAAACGCAGCCCACTCGTGAAACAATTACAGTGATATCCATAGTTTAGCAGTTATAACATAAACACAACGCCCCTATCAGAAACAATGTCGGTAATACTTGAAACATGCACAGCCATCTTCAGAGATGTCTCGACTCCGTTCCACGATTTGTTGGTCGCGTCCTGAAACTCACACATCGACACATTTGAGATGCAGTTCCTTCAAATTTGCCGTAATTCGAAACATCTGAGATGCAATTCCTTCAAATTTGCCATAATTCCTTCAGTTACTTATGTGGGCCTGATGTTTACAAGTGGAAATGTCTCTATAAGTGTCTCCAACAAGTGTCAAACATTCTACCAAGTTTTGTGGGTTTGAAGGGTATCAGATGTGGTATTTTGGAGGAATTAAGTGGCTACAAATGAACTCAACTTTTAAGAAAAGCAAGATTTATTTATGTCAACTTCTTGTGAGTAACATGATGTTTCTGAGTGTATGCTTGCTCCTTCATCAGGTCAAGAGAAGCAAGCAAATTGTGCTTTTCTTATGCATTCAACAGTTACAGCCACTGATTCAATTGTCTTGAATCTCTCTTAGAGGTGAAGGTCTTATAAATTTCATAGGACTGTATTATGATATTCTAGTCAAGGATCTTAGTTATTGGAGGTCACAGGAAACTGTAAGCTCAAGTAGTTCACCTAAATCACGTTTTTGTTTCATTTTGAAAAAATAGTTCATGTTAACATATGTTTATGTTGGAGTCGACTCACGGACATGAATCACGAACATCCAGTAACAACCATTATGCTAGTATAGTGCACTGAAGTGCATGCTGTTGAAAAAGACAATGCTCATCATGAAAATCATGTTATACTATCACCTTCATCTTTATGTTCTGAAAACTTTATTGTAATTATGCCACATAATTTAAACATTGTACATTAAGGCCCCATATCATCTTATTTATCTGTAAACCATTGGCATACAGTCATACACAATGGGTACGGGAGTTTGGAAGTATGGTGTAACTGTAACTATGATGCACACACTTGGACAGAAGCCTTCCGGTCAATATATCACAGTATGTATTGCAGTACCTCGTAAACCATTGCAACATATTGCAATATGAAAATCCTGGCAATATCCAGTCCTTGCCATGTCCCATGGTTGCTGAGAGAGTGAGTGAGTGAGTGAGTGAGTGAGAGCCAATAAATCCGAATGAAAACAAATGTGGTAGTGTTGGCAGCTGAATCATTGGGTTTCATGGCTCCACTGTTGCTTCCATTTAACTTCAAACATGGATACTGGGTCAAGTGTACTGTTGTCAGATGAAACATTGCATTTCGTGCTTCCACTATGTCCTTCATTTGTACTTCAAACATGGATACTGGGTCACCTCTGTCTATTTTGTTTTCAGATACACTATCTTTATAACTAAACATCATGGAGGATTTTGTAACTGGGCGACAAACGTGAGTTTTAACTGGAACTCAATGATGGTTGGCCCCAAGAGAGATATTGTTGGTAATTATACGTTAAGAGGGATATTTAATTCTAGTTTCGAACGATTTTCCAACGAAATTTTACAAACCAAGTCATAAGATCTCCCCTGATTTTCTAAAATACAATTTACCATGAAGCTTTCCCTATTCTTGCAAATTCTGGAAAACAGAATAAAAACAATGCAATCAATTTGGAACGTAGACTGTGGACTCCCAGATGCACGTTTTTGTCCTCTCACTTCAACACCTAATGTTGTCAACAGGTGAGATGGCTCGAGCCCTGAAGTCAAAGACAGATATTCACCTTGGCCTGTATCACTCCATGTATGAGTGGTTCAACCCTCTGTATCTACAGGACAAGGCCAACAACTTTACAACCACCAAGTTTGCTGAGGTCAGCTTAGCTAAATACATTATTCACAATTTCTCTCATATAAAGTTTACCAGGCCTAATAGTAATTCAACAATACTGTCATTATAAGATGAGCCATGAAAATATGAAATCATGAAGAATTAAAGTCAAATCTGTTTCAGCAAAAGACTATTCCTGAGCTGTATGAACTTGTAAACACGTACGAGCCAGACCTGTTGTGGTCTGATGGGGATGGGGAGGCACCAGATACTTACTGGGGTTCCAAGGAGTTCCTGGCCTGGCTGTACAATGACAGGTATGTGCTCCAGAATGAGACTGCCACCCATCAGTTTTGTGACACTGTATAAATATCACTTAATACAAAACATAGACAAAAACTTCTCTTCTAGTATTTTCCTTTTACAATTCAATTAGTATCCAACACTACACAGTCATGTGAGACAAAGAAAAATCCTGAAGGTTTCAAACAAAGAACAGCTTACAGAAATCAAATCAATCTACTCCCACTGACTTTAAATATCTAAACACAAATGAGTTCATAAGAAGCACTGATCTGTATTTCGGAGGATTCTGATTATTAACACCACCCCACTTCAAGCACAGCACACCTGTTACTTTCTATTGTTTTTGTCAATCAATGTGAATAGCCAAATAATTACTTACTGACAACAACAAAACATTTACATTGTTTTCTGAGAACCATGGTAACTTCTTTCTATTAATATGCATAATGTATTCTAAAGTCTCCATCAATCTGCAGTCCAGTGAAGGACAGGGTTGTCGTCAATGACAGATGGGGAAAAGGGGATGCATGTCATCATGGAGGCTACTTGACATGTGGAGACAGGTTCAATCCAGGTAACATTTTACAACATTGTTTGAGAACTGCCTTTGTTCATGTATACAGAAAACTCAAAATGAGAAAAGAAGCTTAATGTACAGTCACAAAATATCACTGTACACTCATTCTCAAAATTAGTGCACAATTGTGAAATTATTTCCAAAATATTTTTCAAAATTAAGAGTTGAAAATGACATGTGTATCGTCAGTAATGGTATCTCATGAAATTTTAAACATCAGCATCACACAATTAAGCATCATTGAAATATTTTTTATCTAAAGATTGCACAGACAAACTCAAAGTATTTTACGTTATATTAACTGATTCTTAAATTAAAAATAAAACATGACTCGTGCAGCCGTTAATAATAGGTAGTCAAAGCATTAATGTTTAGCTGCAATATAAATTTCCTGTAAATCTATACATCCATGGTTAAAGAACTTAAGAGTCTATTAAAGGTACTTTTAAATATGCCAATGTTTCAGTCCAAAATTCTTGAATTTCATGAAAAAATACCCCACCTACTTCATTACTTCGGGTGTCATCGAATTGATTTGTAACCTTATGAGCCTTCAATTTTTGCTGTATTTGGATCATTCAATGCACATAGCCCCTAAATACAACCACAATGCATAACGTATTATACTAATTTTAATGAAGTAACATACAACTGTGTATTGTGTAACAAAATATCCTTCTTTAGTCTGAAATCATGACAAAATGTCATGAGCAACATTATGTTCCAGTGACCTGTATTTGGTCTACTTAAAAACATGAACTCACAATGCTATAACGTAAAATACCAATGCCATAATGTAAGATACCACAAGGTTCTCTGGCAGGAGTAAAGAACAGTATTTTATTCTTAATAAAAAGCAACTGGAAATTGTTCTTAGAACATCACCAAATACTATGGTATCAATTTCCAAAGTAGTTCTGGTACAAACTGTTGATTCTCTCGCGATCTTCGGGAGGGAAAATGAACATCCTTTCAGATTTCCCTTTTGGTTTAGGATCTGATACTTTGTCCAGTACAAATCATTTGTTCACCCAGATGTTTTCACTGTCTGAACTTCATGGCCATTTGTATTTACAGGCTTTTCCCGATGCCTCCATAAAACAGATTTGATAGTCCTGTTCGTCAATATCCAGAACTTTTCCATAATATACTTTGTTGTCAAATTCATAAATGGCAGCAACGAAATTTTCCATTGATATCTCAGTGGGTGAATTTTGGTTGCCTTGGACAGGGTCAGTGTCTGCTTCTGACTGGGTAGGCAAAACGACTTTAGCCATGACATTCTCTGGCTCTGGAGCGTTCTCCGCACTCTCATCTGGAGCCGGGATTGTCCTAAGAACCTTTCTCTGCCATGGACATGACAGGAGAGACAAAAAACCATCAGAGGCAAAACACCCATCACAGAAGCAGGGTGTTTCTTTTTCCATGAGACACCCCTCCGCTTCATTAGATGTGTGAAGCATCATGGTTCCTTTAACTGGCTTCACCCCCCCCCACTGTTCAAGCCTCCTTTGATTGGCATCGCAGTTTTCTTGAAGATGTATGCAACAGAACTTGGTTACCCATTTGCCCATACACAGAAGTCGTGAGCTCATTGTATTTTGCCTTTACCCTGTTTCACGGCTGAATCGGCCATTCGTTCGGCGGTACCTCAAAGGCTGTCACAGGAACCTTTACTGTGACCACATTCAAAATAATGCCACAAAGTCCAAACATCAAACTCATCAGGGTGTTGTAGGACATAGTTGAAAGCTGTCTGGTTTCTATATTGGCTTGATGGCAAGTCCATCCAGTAATGAACATACGCCAGAGATGGAACCAGTTCTTTAACGTCTGAAAGCAGTGACTGCAGAATGGTGTATACGGTGCCAAAACTATGGGTCATAGTATCAGAGACAAAGATGAAGCTTTTGTGATTGAGGACTCCATTGTTCTTGAAGTATACAACAGCTGGATGAAGTGTTACCATCGTGGCATTCCAGTAAGCAGATTGGAGCTCGTCAAGACTTTGACAGAGATAATTCTCAGCAAAATCCATTTGGATGATGACGTGAGAGTCCGGCAAATTGTCCTTCAAGAACCTAAGCTGAGCATATTGTGTTTGAACACGAGCCACATGTTCACGGAACTGTGTACACTGATTCAAAAAGTTGCTGATAAAATCATCTTTGGCCACTTCTTCATCCACAAGCTTCATCTTTGACTTGCCCTTGCTGTCTGTCACCTTCTTTCAGGTCTTATAGGTAACCTTGTCAAGCTGAATCTGGGAAGTTGGGTCTTAATCTCTGTCTGAGTATGAGCGTTTATGGAAGCATCTGGGCTTGATGTGGAAACAACCTTAAAGGTTTTAAGAGATTTCAATTGTAAGGCCATATTCTGATGTTTACTGCAAAGACTGGTGTTCCTTGCTGTAAATGACACTGGCAAAATGTTAGCAGGTCTCAGTTTGCAAAATGATGATAACGACTGTTTCACATTGGAGAACTCAGCCCTAAACTTCAGGAATATCTTGGCCAGATAGTCATGTAAGACTCTTTTTTGAAGCTGTGATTTTCCGACGGAGTCATTTTTCCTGGGCATACAACGAGAGTTGTCATCTCTCTTATAGAACGCAACTACATCTTCCTGAAGAGCCAGTCTCGTCTTCCATTTCATTTTTCCCACATTCATTATGCCTTTAGATGATGTAATGTTCTTTGGTAATGTTCTCCTGCCTTTCTGGATCTTGGGGTTGCAAATTTTATGTTCTGTATTTCTTTTTCAGTTTTCTGCTTAGGTGTCATAGTGTCAGAGTCTTCTGTTGTTGTCTCACTAGAAGTGGATGGCTGACTAGATGATTTTGATGTTTGATGTTTGTGTTTATGGAATAACTGTTTGTAATGTTTGCTGACTCATTTCACACGTCTCTGCAGAGTCAGATTATCAAGTTTCAGCCATGCAATTGTTCTGTTAGCTCTGGAAACTGCATGAAATATCCTTTTCCTGTTCTTCTTGCCCAATGATGTTACATTCGGAAGTTTAATCAACAACGGTGCAGTCGAAGTAGTTGGCCAATCAGTTGTGCTGGATACCATGTTCTCTGTGTCTCCTGAAACTGACTCAATGCTACTTGCAGGTACACCTTCTGTCTCATGGAGTCCTCTCAACTTCACTGCTCTCCTGTGTTCCCTGGCTTGTTCCCGAACCTTTCTACAACGCTTAGTTTTGTCGTTTCTGCTCAGATCACCAGTTTTCTATTAGTACTGCCTCACTCTGTCAGTTTCTCTTTGCAAATATGCGGCACCTTCTTTTTGTTTTTTGCATTCTCGATATAGTCTCTACCTTTCAGGTTTGGCCATATTTGAGATACTGCAAAAACAAATGATATATTAATGAATGTTTTTTTTGTTATTACCACATCAAAATGTGCATATATACCAGTATTTATAAATGCAAGACGTGTTTGTTAATGATTATTATGCTTAATGTAATTTACATCAATTTCCTTTACCCTTTACTTTTAATCTTAATGCATACATGTATACAAACACTTTTGTGTCTTTAAATTAACATACTTAACTTAATACAAATTATATTTTGAAATGTATTTTTTTATAAACATCAGATTGTGTTTGATTTGTCTGTTCATAGGGCATAAACCATGTATCCTTTAGTCCCTGTATGATATACTGTATTTTACGTTACAATCACTGTATTTTACATTATGTGTAAACACGTTCAAATTAATGTCGTGTAATCAACTTACAGAGTAAAACATGAAGCTGTATAATCAGTCTTCTGAGAAATCAAGTACTTCGCAACGAATTTGTAAAGGTATTGTTTATGTGCATTCAGTGAACTTACCTTAGGGAGAAAACAGATGTCCAGGAATGCACACCGTGCTTTCACCAGATGATGAACTACAAAGATGATGTCATAGTTTCTGCGTTTTATGTCATCAACTTTTGTGATGTCGAAGTCCTGCCTTGTGTTCCTGTCTCTCACTTACATCATTGTTATGTAAAATACTGTAACATAAGTTATGTTACTTAAAATACTTTAAACCAAAGCTTCAACAAATATTTTAGAAAAAAGTGGAGGCAGACAAACATTTATACTTCTATCAACTCAGGGGCCATATACAAATGAGATATGACTCTTGTATGACACTTCATCCTCACCATATACATGAACACAGCATAACATATTATACACTGTTATCCAATCGGTCTTGAGACTCGGATTTACATGCTTATTCCGAGGCTAGATGGCAAACTTGTACTGTTTGTCGCATTTTATTAATTGTTTATTTCATTACATTAATATTTATGTTATGAAATATAGAAGTTTGATATATTTGCATTTACTTTTATCTGACATTTAAAACATAACGTAATATACTCATACTTCAGCGACTCAATTCAACTTGAAAGCTATGTTTTTGAAACAGAAACAGATTCTTAAAATATATGTGTAACAAACCTTCACTATTTTCTTGTTAATTCATGAAAAATAGGACTTTCACTTATGAATATTATTTGATGATATTTCACATTGATGTAATGACTATTGCACAGCGACATAAACGTTTTGATTCAGTTACATCATACCACCACATATCCCGTGTGTTAAGTCTGCTCGGACCAAGATTTACTTGTCCTCATACATTATAAACGAACACAATAAGACGTCTAATGTGAAAAATGCCAACATTTCTTTCATTTTGTATTATTCTCATATGTCCGACATTGAATTGTGGGAATTGTGCACCAATTTTGAGAATTAGTGTGCATGTACATCATGATTAATGATGAATACACAATCTGAACTTATCGGATAAATTTTATGTTTAGAAATATGTGTCGTCACTGATTATGAGAGAGTGAGTCTGGCTTTATGCCACTTTCAGCAATATTTCAGCAGTATCAAGATGGGACACCATTTCACCTATTGTACAACACTACCTCACCCTCCCTCACTGATTATCAAATATTGTGGTAATCATGAATGCTAGCATGGGCAATAAGGTTGTGACAATATGGTTCATACACACGAGATCGACAATTACCATTTGCAGATTAAAAAACAGACCAAAAAATGTCAATTTCATGTGTATTGAAGGGTATACTAATAGACTGTCTTAAAGGATTAAATGTGGATTATCACCTGACTATAAAAACAATGATGTCGACTCCAGGTGTGGTTGTTTCATGGTCGATTCACTAGGTGTGAATACAAAATAACAATTGGAAACTGTAATGCATGAATCTTGTTTAATGCAGATGGTTGCCATTCAAATACATGTTCATTATGGATGATAAATACAAATCTACACAATACATGACTATAAATTTACATTATTTCAAAAGTTCTTTAGGAGATGATCACAGGAGTCCATGAATTCCATCTCAATTAATAAAATGCAATCAATTATCTATTATTGGTCAGTTATATATTATTAGTCATGTCAGTTCAAATTTGTGACATGTGAACTTGTGTTCAGAAAGTGGACTGATGCTCACCCTTATTAATCCCTTGATAATCCCTTATATAAGCAAATCGCACATCAAAGATTTGCCGCATGTCGATCTGGCGTGTATGGTCCCCCCAAAAGTGTCGATGTCACGTGAAGACACCGACAATACATATGATTCTTTCACATGTTGAAGGAGTACTTCAGCCCAGAAAGTGGGAGGGAGGATTGACAATTGACAGGGGATCATGGGGATTCCGTCGAGAGGCCACACTGGAAGAATATCTGACCATGGATGATATTATAACACGGCTTGTTGAAGTTGTCAGGTGTGTACATACTTAATCATAAATCAACCACTCAGTGAGTTGGGGACATTTTTTCATCATTTCTAGCAGACCAGATGGATCCAATCATAAACATTTACTAGTAATTCTGGCAGCTAAAAGAAAATGGTTCCAGGCGCCCAATATAAAAATCTCAGACTAATATTTTCCAGGTTCATATTTATCATTTCAGCTGTGGAGGGAACCTGGCAATAAATGTCAGTCCAACCAAGTATGGCATGATTAGTCCAATCTTTGAGGAAAGACTGCGTCAGATGGGAGAATGGCTGAAGGTGAATGGAGAGGCTATCTACTCCTCCAAACCTTGGGTGGCCCAGAATGACACAGTCACACCAGGAGTCTGGTAGGTACTTTATATATTCAACACCCTGGGTGGCACTGAATGACACAGTAACACCAGGATTTTTTTTTTAAACTTTCCACATCCTGAAAAATTAACAAGGGAAGATATATTTAAAGATATCATTGCAAACACAACAAGGAAGACATGCAACTGCCCAGTAACTTTAACCATTATCTGTTCTTGACGCTTATATTTTTCTATATTGAGCCAGACACCACATTCCTATCTTTTCAGGTACACACAGAGAGCTGGGACCGTGTACGCCATTGTGCTCAAATGGCCTCAACCAGGTCAACTCATACTTGGATCAGCTTTGCCAAAAACCGGAATGAAAGTCAACCTCCTTGGGTACACTGAAGGTCCCTTCTCATGGCAGAATGCTTCACCCAAAGGAATCAGCATCACAATCCCTCCCATCTCAGTCAACAAGATGCCATGTCAGTGGGCATGGGTCTTTGCCATGACATAATGGTTATGACAACTCAATGCAAGCTCAGAAAAATAGGGTTGATAAGGGCACAGTGACATATACATATGAAATAATCTGTTAATGGGATAAATCTTCAAAATGAAATGGCAGAAAATGGTAAAAATAGACAATTTTTCTATTTAACTTATTTAACATGAAAGGTCTCATAAAAATCATTGCTGCTTTGACTGCATATGTGAAAATTATAACCAGTATTTTTTTGCTCGTTTATTTGTCCAACTTAATACATTTCTTAACTCTCTCTGACATAACCTAAGGTGATGAAAGAGTAAGAGTAATAAGCTTTCAGATACCATTGTGTTTTCCCAGCTCTGAGAGACTTCAAGTCATTCTGACAGAGAATGTGAACACGATGGCTTCAAGTTTGAGTGAATAAACAATTGCACATTAATAAAGTGTTATTAGTTTAACTTTATTTCTCAAACAAACCTAAAAACAACCCAGATCCTACCTACCTACCCAACAGTTTTGAGAGGTGTTATTGGAACTACATTGTTTTTATTTGGCCTTACATGATAATAATAATGCTAACTATGCATGATAAAATTTATGCAGACTGTAAGATATCACTTGAAAGCACAAGTGTTCCTCTATTTTCATGCAGGTTTCTTCACAAGCGATGCAGTACAAAGGAATAAATAAAGGAACACTTGTGCTTTCAAGTGATCCCTCACATTTTTCCCCTCAGTATATATTCCGAATATTATGACACACGTGAGGAAGAAATCAAATGAATCACAAACATTCTGAGCCAGGGTCAAAAACGTCTCAGGTATAAAGACAGAGATTAACCCTTTCAGCAAGGTTTATAACAACACCATCAATCTTGGACATCGAGCAGACATAGTCAAAGAGGTTACTCATCAGGAAGGTGTTTGCTAACACCATGTTCTAATACATGCCCTGCTCCACATCTCAACCTTGAACATTTGCAAACTGCTCAAAGAGGTTACTCCATCAACAACATATGGGCCATCCACAAGGTGCATTTGTGCACATCATTCTGGGGATAGAGGTTCTCGTTTTCCCAAAGCATACAGAAATTACCCAGGCTTTGAGAATGACAACTTCTGAAACAACATCACTAATTGCAAAACTAAACCTGATTGCAACCAATCATGAATCAAGAAACCCCGCACCATGAAAGAGCCATATTAGCACACATGTTATGTAGGAAGATATGACAGGAGCAACTTCTGTGGGAAGAGAATGCAAGATGGGGCAATCACATGTTCTGCTTCACATCTCACCTTCAAACACCTTGCATACATACTCAAAAAGGTTACACCATCAAGAAGATGTTGGGGTCACACCTCTTTGATCATGGCAGCAAGGTGTGGGGTGACACACCTGTGATGCTCAAACACTGCAACCACGATCAAAGAAGATACATCCATGACAAGTTTAAGTCTACCACCATACACTTTGTAGATATATCCAAAGAGGAAAAAGCCATCAGTCAGGAGTCAGTTAAGGATGCTGTTTATGTTGTCTTCATCAGTACTAAGAATGCAAAGAAAGCATAATTTTGTATTATGCAACACAGAAACTAAACTTGTGTAAGTAGGAAAGTAAAATATGATATGATATGATTGTGCTAAATGAGGTGTCAGCTCTTCATGACAGATTTGAAACAAGGAAGCGATACATGTTCTCTGGGGCATGAACTAAATGTGACTTTGTGTGGTGAAGAAAAGGCAAAGTAAATATGAAACATTTGGAAACCAGTTCACTTCATGAAATACAGAAAACTATTAACTGTTGAAATAATGTCACAAGATGAATTAGAAGTATTCACAAAATGTTTCATTATACATGTTACCTAATTATGGGTCAGCGTCATAATGCTGATGAATATATCAATGACCTTGTCCTTGATACCTCTAACATATCCAGAAACAATAACTATCAGGGTCATATGTCTTAGGGGCAATACATACACATATAATGGCAATACTACTCTTTTTCACAGGCAAAGCATTGTTATTTCAAAGTATTAAGCTTTTAACTTAAGCAGCAACCAAAAGACGTAGTTGTCAGCACATTTAATTGAGTGTCATTGTCCGATTGCTGACATCTCTATCGATCATGACCTTCACCCAGATTACAACATATCTAGAAATGATAACTATCAAGGTAATATATCACAAAGGCAATACATATCACAACTGTTGAAATGGCTATCACTTCAGGTGGTTTGCTTTTTTCTCTAATCATTGTAACAGTCAAAGCAAATGCTTTACACTATGAACCAAGTCCAGAAGTTCGCTATGACCCCACATGGGAGTCCCTAGATTCCCGTCCCCTTCCGTCATGGTACGATGAAGCGAAAGTGGGAATATATATCCACTGGGGAGTGTTCTCTGTACCAAGTTTTGGTTCTGAGTGGTTCTGGGAATACTGGGAGGGATTCAAGCAAGCCAACTACATAGAGTTTATGAAGAACAACTACAGACCAGACTGGACCTATGCAGATTTTGCACAAGATTTTACAGCTGAATTCTATGATGCCAACTCATGGGCGGAATTGTTTGCAGACTCTGGTGCTAAGTATGAGATGCTTGTTGTATGAGGTTATTGCTACAGTTTCTTGTGCATAAGATGATTAGCCAGATCATTCCCCTGTTTACCACCATGCTTAAATGTTGTAGGTACGTTGTGTTGGTAAGCAAACATCATGAAGGTTTCTGCAACTGGCCAACCAATGTCTCCTTCAACTGGAACTCCCAGATGGCAGGACCAAAAAGAGACATTGTAGGTAAGAGGTTGTATGCTATATATTACAGTGGATACAGGTATGTGCTTCATCAGTGTAATGATCTGTCTCATGATTGTAGCTGAGATTAGGTCCTTGGCAGCCTGGGCCTGTCGTAAGAGGCGGCATAATGGATCACATGGCCAGACTCTGAAGTCTTTTTGCATGAATAACTGCTCACAATATCAATCACTGCATTGTCAGGTCCAGATTTGATTCCTTACAGAAGTTTAACATTCAGCAGAAATACTGCAACATTAAACTACAAATAAACACATTCACTGATGAATACATTTGTGGTCAGGTGAGCTGGCCCAGGCCATCCGCAGCAAGACAGACCTCCACTTTGGTCTGTATCACTCTCTGTTTGAGTGGTTCCACCCTCTGTATCTACAAGACAAGGCCAACAACTTCACCACTACCAGATTTGTTGAGGTCAGCTTCTTTATATACATCACTGACAGATTGTCTAAAACTGTGTTTCAGTGAAAATGATCAAAATGGCATGAGTGAGTAAGTTTAATGTCAACTCTTTTATCATTTCAAGCAATATCACTAGACAGCAAAAATGAAATTATATTTGTTATATAATTCGGTTATCATCACCTTAGGGAACAATCTTGGTCAGCAATCCCAGTCAGTTTTAAACTGAACATCATTACATGCCATCTGCAGCTGTGCAGTTGCTTTTTTCTGATAGTCTATGCACTCCTTTGTGTACCCCACCACTATTACAAACTTGTCGGAATCTAAAGGTCATACCTTGCAAAGAGTAAGCCAGGAAAGACATCAGCTTTGTGCAAGATCAAACATAGAGACTAATGCAAAAGTATCACTTGCATGGAAATACCATTATATTGGGATTTCGATGATATCATTTGAAGTTTGTATTATGTAACTTCTGGCATCCTCATCTCACTTGATAGCAAGTATTTGTAGAGTGCTATGTTCACTCACTGATGGCAGGTATTTGTAGAGTGTTGTGTTCACTCACTGATGGCAGGTATTTGTAGAGTGCTGTGTTCACTCACTGATGGCAGGTATTTGTAGAGTGTTGTGTTCACTCACTGATGGCAGGTATTTGTAGAGTGCTATGTTCACTCACTGATGGCAGGTATTTGTAGAGTGCTATGTTCACTCACTGATGCATGCTCATGGTACTTCTGTTTTTGATGACACTTTTTGGTTTGTTGATGGTATATATGGTTTTGATGACTGATGACTATTCAGTAATTTCATATGTTAAAGCATAGATTATTCTGGTGTTGAGCCAAGTGTAAACATATGATCTGTCCTGCACATAATATGATCAACAGGTCAACTTCACCTCCAAGGAATCAACTTGAATCTTGAACCTGAAATCCCCACACTCAACATTTTTTTTCCAGAACAAAACAATGACTCACTATTTAGTGGGAGATGGTAATGTTTTATTCAAACAACAATGAATTACACAATGCTAAGTCAGTTTGATATTTATATCTTGAGAGCTGTTCCACATGGGTGAAGGTTCTGTATGATGGTGGCTTTTCTTGCTGGTAGTTTCAAGCCAGTCCAAATGGTTGACTGCATTGTCAAAATAATCTACAGATGCTACAGTCATTTTTTAACTGTTTCATGATGACAGGAATTCATCATTTCTGTCATGTAGACTTCATCTAGAACTGGCCTGGAGCATTTAATTTTTTTTCATACTAGGGTATAGCATGAATATATGACATCACATTCCAGTATAATCAAATCAATTTCAGGAAAAGACCATGCCTGAACTGTATGAACTTATAAACACCTACAAGCCAGACATTATTGACTCAGATGGAGACTGGGAGGCACCAGACACATACTGGGGGTCCAAGGAGTTCCTGGCTTGGCTGTACAATGACAGGTAGACAGCCCGAGTGTTAGGATACTGAGCATCCATTTAAATGGTGATATTGTGTAAATACTGTGAAATTAACATTAGTGACTTTGTAACTTACCATCCAATGCAAAAATATCCCCTCAGTATACTCATAGCTCTTACATCCCTGACAAATGTGTATGAATATTATTTGTCTTAAATACTTTTGGTAGGATTTGTTCCAATGGACCAGTGTACATGTGAGTGCAATTAAGAAGCTGGTGTGATGACAAAGAGCACTTTCAATGGATAGACAGCTTCCTTATTGCTTGATAATAGTAATATCATCTACAGTGCTTATCTTCAAGTTTGCATGTATCTTTTAATGTTTTGTCAGTTCTTGTATTAGACAATGACATTACTGTTTTCTAACCAGTGTCTTGGACTTTTGACTGAGAATCAAGAAAACAATATGAACTAATTGTGTATAAGGGACCATTCATAATTTATGATTATAGGGGATAATGATGATTTTGAGGGTGGGTAACCCATTTTGTTCTATGGAGGTAGGGGGGTCATTAATGTTGTACACATGTTCTGTGGGTGGGTTTTTGATTTTGTACATGACTAACAGGGGGTCACTTTATTGTACATTAATTTGGGGAGAGGGGATGGTGTTACTCACATTGTACACCATAAAAATCCTCATCACTCCTCCCCCCAGCCATAAATTATGAACAGTTCCTAATGGCATACAAATCTCTTTAACATTTCCTCCTTGCAGTCCAGTGAAGGACACAGTTGTCACCAACGACAGATGGGGAAAGGGGGACTTGTGTCATCATGGAGGCTATCTGACATGTACAGACAGGTACAATCCAGGTAATAAGGTAAAACATTTCATCAGAGGGCATCTATTTGGTCTGATAATCAAGACATTTCATATTTTCAATACATTCATAAACTACACTCACAATAAATCTTGAAGTTCAAACATTTAATGCAGAATAATGTCCATCTACTAAATTTCAAATGAAATTGTGGTACTGACTAGGTCGCGAAACCATAGTTTATTCTTCTCACATGCTATAGGAGTACTTCAGACAAGGAAGTGGGTGAGTGGGATGACAATTGACAAGAAATCATGGGGATTCCGTCGACAGGCTGTACTGGATGACTTTCTGACAATAGAGGAGATTATATCACAGCTTGTTGAAAGCGTCAGGTGTGTACGTACATAATCATATATGAGTCTGTCAGGTGAGTTTTGAATGCTCCCTTTGATCACATGTCTCTGACAGACCTGGGGGAAGAAAAGTGAGTGAGTAAGCATGGTCTTACCTCACTTCAGCAATATTCCAGTAATAATCAAACCAGGGTCTTTGGTATGATGAGAAAACGCTTTAACCAAAAGTCTACCCCACTGCTTCAAGGGATGTAGAAATGAAGAAAAAGAACTTTAAAGGAGGAGGAGGGATTTCAGGCCTCTGCCCCATACACTGAGTAAACAAAATAATAATATCAATTTGGATATACAATATTTTTTTGCAACCTTCCACATTGAATTCTGGCTGCTAAGAGGAAAAGTCATCATAACAATTACATTTGTAATTTACAGCTGTGGAGGGAACCTTGTGGTTAATGTGGGGCCAACCAAATACGGTATGATTAGTCCCATCAATGAGGAGAGACTTCGTCAGATGGGAGAATGGTTGAAGGTGAATGGGGAGGCCATCTACGCCTCCAAACCTTGGGTGGCCCAGAATGACACAGTCACACCAGGAGTTTGGTAGGTACTTTATGTATTCCACACCTTAGGAGGCCCCGAATCACACAATCACTCCAAGAGTTTGGTAGATATTACATTTTCTCTACACCTTTGGTGCCCCAGAATGACACAGTCATAACAGGAGTTTGGTAGGTATTGTATATATTCCACACCTTGACTGGCACAGAATGACACAGTCACACCAGGAGTTTGGTAGGTATTGTATATATTCCCTACCTTGGGTGGCACAGAATGGCAGTCACACCGGGAGTTTGGTATGTGTTGTGTATATTCCCCCCTTTGGGTGGCACAGAATGACAGTCACACCAGGAAGTTGGTAGGTCCTTTATGTGGTCAAAACATTTCTCTCTGATCAAGTGGATGTAATCATGATGGATGTAACAGCATATTTCATGATCAAATCATTTGAAAAAAGTCTGTCACTTGTCCTCTAAGAACAATTATCTAGCCTCATGTAAGAATGTCGAGTTTTGATTGGTTCACGTGACTCTGATAACATACCATGTACATTCATCACGATCCGCCAGTGGGAGTGTAAAAGTCGTATACTCCCGCTGCGAAATCATATCACCCCGCTCAGATTCTGTTAAACTACTCTTTGTGATCTCTCTTCCAGAATACACAAAGAGAACAAATCTAACGTATGTATGGATTACAAATGCCCCAACTTTCATCTGTTCTGATCAAATTCAATACTCAACACAGTGCAATATTTTATCAGGTACACACAGAGGGCTGGGATAGTGTGCGCCGGACTGTGAAAGTCTACACTTTGCTCTTAGGATGAGACATGCCACACGTTCAGTACTTCAAAGTGTGATATTCCTTTCAGGTACACACAGAGAGAAGGGACAGTGTACGCCATTGTGCTCAAATGGCCTCAACCAGGTCAACTCATCCTTGGATCAGCTTTGCCAAAATCTGGAATGGAAGTCAACCTCCTTGGGTATACTGAAGGCTCCTTCTCCTGGCAGAATGCTTCACCCAAAGGAATCAGCATCACAATCCCTCCCATCCCTGTCAACAAGATGCCATGTCAGTGGGCATGGGTCTTTGCCATGGCGTAAATGGTTGACAACAAGATGTATCTTTGCAAGGGCACAGGCATATATGTTTGATAGTGGGATGGGAACTTCTTTGTGACACAAATGGTTAAAAGAGATGGACCTTTAAAATGACAAATTGTTGACAATTAAAAAGATGGCCTTTTCCATAACACATTTTTTTGACAATTTGACAGTAAATGCATTGGCTATTTAACTTACATTTTTTGTGTTACAAATAGAAGTTGTTTTCTTAATAAAGAGAATGCTGCCTCGATTGAATATACAAAAATTCTGACCAAAATTTCTGTCCTTTTCTTCTCAACCTACCACCTACATCAACCTTAAACCTGACACAACAAATGTAAAAGCAAGGGTTATCTCCCTTGAATTCACATTGCAATACCTCAGAGAAGGTGTTACATATTAATATGTCAAATGTGCATGAAGCAAATCACATGAGGAAAGTTATGACCTAATATTTTGACATGCATGATAAATGATGTGGGACCTGAACTACAACAGTGTTCATTCCAGATCTGATAAGCTTCAGATATATACGAGGAAGGATGAAAGGAAGGTTTTCATGTGACACCACAGTCTGATGCATATCTCACCTTTGAACACCTTTCAGCCATGGTCAAAGAGGTTATTCCATCAGCAAGGTGTTGAGTGACACCATGATGCGAAGCAGATCTCACCCCTGAACACCTTTCAGCTGTGTCCAAACATGTTATATCGTTAACAACATCTTGAGTGACACCATGATCTGACACATTTTTTAACCCCAAACACCTTTCAGCTGTGACCAAGCAGGTTATATCGTTAGCAACATCTTGAGTGACACCATGATCTGACACATTTTTTAACCCCAAACACCTTTCAGCTGTGTCCAAACAGGTTATCTCATTAGCAACATCTTGAGTGACACCATGATCTGAAACATATCTTAACCTTGAACACCTTTCAGCTATGATCAAAGAGATTATCTCACCAACAAGGTGTCAAGTGGCACCAAGATGCATAGCCAACCCTTGCACAATCTTGCAGGCAGGTTATCAAACTGGAGACATTGGATAACAGCCAAGTCAGGCTTTGTTTGTCCACAATGAGATTCACAATGTGGACACCATTTTAAAAAATATCCTTTGTCATGCAAAAAGACCTCTGCAGGTAAGAATGGAAATAAAACTGCTTGTGCCTATGAGCTGTCAGTTGTCAAAATAAGGTGAAAAAAAATAAAGAAGTGAAGAAGTCACAGCTTTAAATTCAAATGTGACTGGGCATAGTGAGGAAAAGTATGAGGCAAATGTAAAACATTTGAAGAAAAGACATACTGCCTGCATTACACACTAGAAACTCTTCAAAGGTCAGGAATCCAGTGTTTAAAATAAGGTGACGCAACGAATTTGAAGTATACAACAGAAGCTACAAAACAGTCTAAATTCATAAGAAATCTCTGCTTATCAATTGTACAAGTGTGACTATATCATGAGTATGTATCTGTATCATCATTATTATTATAATCTGTATGATGATGCTTATAACCAAAATGCGTCTGGACCAGACAATCTGGGGACTGTTACCATGCAATACAATGAGAGGGCATGTGTTTATGAATCACTATGAAATAGTGATGTAACAGCTGTTCATGAAACAAGAACAGCATATCCTGGGGCACCTGGGGCACCTGTCGTACACACATGCAAAGTCTATTCAATCGTCCACCTGAAATAATTTGGGAATGTTTGATTAAAAAAAGGGGGAATTGCATCACACTTAGTTTTTGTCACTGACATATCACATTTCAAAGTGTCCTCCAAATGTCTGCTGAGAAACGTTTTGGAAGGTTTACTGACACACTGATCCTTCATTAAACAAAAGTAACATTGAATGAATTCCTGAGGTAATTTACGGTACCCTATGTAAAAGGCAAGATATTTGATCATTTTTAACTTATTAACCTTTTTTTATTTAAATCTGTCACTGAAATTCTGAAATAACTTATAGTTGCCAGCACATTTCACTGTGGGTCATGATCCGAATGCTGACATCTCTATCAATCATGACCTTCACCCAGATAATACCAACATATCTAGAAATGATAATAATGAAGGTCATATATCTTAAAGGCAATACATATCACAACTATTGAAAAGGCTACCACTTCAGCCAGTTTCCTTTATTTTCTAATCATTGTAGTTATCAAAGTAAATTCTTTACACAATGAACCAACTCCAGAAGTTCGCTATGAACCCACATGGGAGTCCCTAGGTTCCCGACCCATTCCATCATGGTATGATGAAGCTAAGGTGGGAGTCTTTGTCCACTGGGGAGTGTTTTCAGTACCAAGTTTTGGTTCTGAGTGGTTCTGGGAATACTGGGAAGGGGACAAGCATGCTAATTTTGTAGACTTCATGAAGAAGAACTATAAACCTGACTGGACCTATGCAGATTTTGCTCAAGATTTTACAGCTGAATTCTACAATGCCAACATGTGGGCAGAACTATTTGCAGATGCTGGAGCTAAGTATGAGATGATTGCTACTATTCCTATTCAGATTATTCCTGTTAATCAAATTACAAGAATCAAGCAATGTTTATAATACAAGTAATTGGTAATACGGAACACATCTGCGTTGCTAACCTCTTTGATTTTTGCATACGTGTTCAGTCCACCAGCCAGACCATTCTCACCCTTAACACTATGACTGTCTGTTGCAGGTATGTTGTGTTTGTAAGCAAGCATCATGAAGGTTTCTGCAACTGGCCAACCAATGTCTCCTTCAACTGGAACTCCCAGATGGTTGGACCAAAACGAGACATTGTGGGTAAGACACTGTATGCTATTATTACTGTGGATTCAGGTATCTGCTTCATCAGTGTTGCATATTTAGCAGAAATACTGCAACATTAAACTACAAACAAACACATTCACTGATGAATACATTTGTCGTCAGGTGAGCTGGCCCAGGCCATCCGCAACAAGACAGACCTCCACTTTGGCTTGTATCACTCTCTGTTTGAGTGGTTCCACCCTCTGTATCTACAAGACAAGGCCAACAACTTCACCACTACCAGATTTGTTGAGGTCAGCTTCTTTATATACATCATTGATGGATTGTCATAGGGGACAGTGTGTTTTAGTGTAGGTGAGCTAAATAATGTGAGCGAAGGGGTATCTCTTTTCTCATGCTTTTCACTTGGCCAGCATTATCAAACCAGAAATCAGTCTAAGGACACTAACTTCATTCTATTTCCAATATTCTTGCTGTGTGACTATCATCACCCTAGGAAACCTCTTTACTTTCAGCCATCTGAAGGATTGGTTGGCTGGTTGCAATTGGTTGTTCAAAGCATCACTCAGCAATATTCAAGCTATATGGAGGTGGAACTTGGAAAGTACTCCTCTTGATGCAATAGAGGTTGTATTCTCAGAATTATAGAAAATGATCACTGCTGTTTATTCATTCCTTCACCTCTATTACATTATTGTCTGTTGGATCCAGCATAGAGTAATCCATGAGTGATGACAACAATATGCAAAATGAAACACAGAGATGGATGGGGAATGCACAAACCCTCCATATCTTCATATTACAGGGTTCTGTGATGTTGCCTTCAAAGTCTGATCACATAACTTCTGGTTGTGATGAAGTCAAAAGACCTGTCTAGTGCAATGACAGCAAACTGCAAATATATTACTAACAATGAAATGTTGGTGGAGGTTCCAGTGAATTATGGGCTTCACAGATTTATCAGGAACCTTGGCTGGTAATTTCGTCTAGAGAGTGGGTTATTGAATTATTGGGAGGTAGGATGGTGTGGTCAATTTTGAGAAATTGTATGAGTTGGTTGGTGATTTGGGTTGCCAGGCACGATTGAAATATATGTGTGAAAAGGTGACTTGACAGGAAATTTATTTTATAACTGATGGGCTGGGTGTGACGTCAACTGCAGTGTGCCCCACCATGATATAGCGAGGAGTAGAAAACAATAAGGAAAGGTCAAGATTGTCTTTCCAAGAAACAAGAAAGACTTCCTGCTGCAACTGATGGTGCTGATAGCTTTAGAAGTCACTCACTAGTTGAACATCCATGCAACAGGCAAAATCTACACATTTAGCTTTTTAATTGGTTCATGACTGGAATTGATCATTTCTATCATGCAGTGCTCATCCAGAACTGATATGGAGCATTAAACCATATTTATTACAAGGTGTATGTCAACGCATGATACATAGTCAACAGGAATTAGCTCAGAATTAAGATGAAGTGTACATTGACAAAGACAATGGACAGATTGAGTTCAGACTTCTTTAGCTGGTTACACAACACATGGCAACCAATAATACAAGAATGGGGTGAGTGGAGTTTCAGCTCAACCCCAGGGCATTTCCTATGAGTAGCATTATCCTGCTTGCCAACGTCCCTACACAGACAGTAGGAATACAGGCTGCTGAACAATATGGATATCAGCATATCTACAGTTCTTGACACTAATGTACAAGTGAGCAGTCAACAATCGACAGGCAGAGAAACAATAGTGCTTCCTTGAACCAGTTGATGTGATGGCAGACATTGTCAAGGGGATAACGAGTTAAGGCTATGAATGTCATATACAGTAATTAATGACAGTTACAAGAGTGATACAGGGTGGCTGACAAGACAATGTATACTGAGAGACGAAAAATGCGGACTAATTAATTACAGTTAAGTCTCACATTATTTCTACACAGTTTTTGGTCTTTAGAAATATTTGAATGATTGTTATCCTTAATAAGATGCAATAACATTACTTTGCATATATGACATCACATTCCAGGATAATCAAATCAATTCCAGGAAAAGACCATGCCTGAACTGTATGAACTCATAAACACCTACAAGCCGGACATTATTGACTCAGATGGAGACTGGGAGGCACCAGACACATACTGGGGATCCAAGGAGTTCCTGGCCTGGCTGTACAATGACAGGTAGACAGCCAAAGTGTTAGGACACTGTGCTTCCAATACATGGTGATATTGTGTAAATACAGTAGAATCTAACATTGGTGAGTTGGTAACTCATCTTCACTGCAACAATTCATGTTCTTATGCAGTATTTTATACATCCATTGGTCACTTTGACCAGTATCTGTATCAGATTTCTCAAATATTTTTGGGGTTGGTTTAGAAAATTATGTTATAAAGAATGACTCACAGAAACCAGATCAATATCTTTTGCTTCACTCGATTTTTTCAACTTATGCACATACTTTTAGCAATACTTGTATAAGGCAATGATAGTTATATCCTCTGGCCAGAACAATAGAAAAGTTGACTTAGAATCATGAAAACATTAAATCATAGCAATGATGATGTACACAACAATCTTCTCAACTTCTATTCTTTTCAGCCCAGTGAAGGATAAGATTGTCACAAATGATAGATGGGGAAAGGGGGACTTGTGCCATCACGGTGGGGTTTTGACATGTTCAGACAGGTATAATCCAGGTAATAAACACAATATTTCATCAGAAGAATGAGTGAGTAAGTTGGGAACTCCAGTAATGAGCTCTAGTCATGTAGGAAATCAAACACAGACCCTTCTGTGTGATGAGTTAGTGCTGTATCTGCTTAGCTACCCTTAAACCTCCCTGAATGAAGTAATTATGCAAGCAGGATTGGTGTTTTCAAATCATTACTGTACACTAAACGGACATTAAAACTGATGTAAATTAATGTGTGAAAAAAAGAAACTACTTATATTATAGAGCCATTTGTTTGGGTGTAAGTGTTGGAGTCTATTATACAGAACACTCTTATCCAGTGAGTCATTCCTTTAATTTGTTGTGCTGTGTTGCTTCTTACACCAACCAGCATCTGTTTCATTAGATAATTGAAACTGGTTATTCCCTTGCATTGATGAAATATTTCAATCTCAAATGTATCACCTAGTTGATGCATGGATTTAGTAAATTCTAAGGTTCAAACATTTTAGCAAATCACTTTTCATACAGGCTTATGTCCATGCTCAAACTTTCAAATGAAACTTATGTTGATTCTTCTCACATGCTAAAGGAGTACTTCAGCCAAGGAAGTGGGTGAATGGGATGACAATTGACAGAAATTCATGGGGATTTCGTCGAGAGGCTGTCCTGCATGATTATCTGACCATGGATGATATCATACCACTGCTGGTTGAAACTGTCAGGTACTAACAGTACAAGGTGTCTTGGTGAGAAAAGAGTGTGGTAAGAATGAAAGATATGTCTGCTGAAAATGTAAACACTGTGTGAAGAATGTATTCATATCAGGACAAAAAACGTGAAGTGCTTCTACAGAGAATGTTGTATGTGTCTGTTGAGAATGTATGAAGTGAATAATATGAACATAGTATTTGTGCTGAAAATGTAATGTGTATATCCTTAGGATATAGTATGTGTCTGTTAAGAACGAGATGTGTCTGTCTTCTCTCTTAAGAATGTAGTCTGTGTCTGTGGAGAATGTAATGTGTGTATCCTAAGAATGTAGTCTGTGTCTGTTGAAAATGTGATGTGTCTATCTTCTATCTTAAGAATACAGTATGTGTCTGTTGAGAATGTAATGTGTGTATCCTAAGAATGTAGTCTGTGTCTGTTGAGAATGTAATGTGTGTCTTCCACACTAGAATCTTAAAGGGTTTCGAAAATTTAAGTTGGCTTAACCCCCAACACGAGAACATTACACAGATCATGTAGGGAGGAGCAAGCTTTAATCAGGTACTGTTATGTAGCTCGGACCATCAGCATTTCAAATTAACATTTCCACATCAGCAAGCATAAACCATGCCACTCATCAAAAGCTTAGACTCACTAGCATAAGTGTAGCCATTTATTTCAGTTAACTATTCTAAAACTTTTCTGATGTTGTTTAAATGTACTGTTTACACATAAACTGATGTATTCTAAAAGAAATTAGTAAGGTTGAAAAGATTATTGTCATGACTTCAGTAAATGATGCAACCTGAGTTTAATAAATGTTGAAAATTGGCTGATTCTTAACAAAACTTTACACCATAACACATTCTCAATATCTTCACATGCGTTTCAGAAATTTGATGCATGATCCTTGTGCAATTCATCTGATAAGGTTTGAAGTTGTTCCCTCAAGTTAGTGGAGTAATTCATCTTTCATGTAACCACACATATACAAATCTCGTTAATCCGACAGTGTCCACTGCACAGCAAATTGTCAGATTAACGAGTGAGTAAGGGAGTTTAGTTTTACGCCGCACTCAGCAATATTCCAGCTATATGGCGGCAGTCTGTAAATAATCGAGTCTGGACCAGACAATCCAGTGATCAACAACATGAGCTTCACTCTGCGCAATTGGGAACTGATGACATGTCCCAACAAAGTCAGCAAGCCTGACCACTCAATCGTACAACAAGCATAGTCGCCTTTTATGGCAAGCATGGGTTGCTGAAGGCCTATTCTACCCCGGGACCTTCACAAGTCTCAGATTAACGAGGATGTTGGACTAAATAAATGAGACTAAATTACGTGTATGCAATTTTTTACCAATAAAAGCATGAGAAACTGTCCGATAAACAGAGGTCGCATTAATGAGACATGACTGTATACATAACATAGTGAATGCTTTAAGTGAGTCAAACTTTTGATGGGTAAAACATATCTTCGGTTCAGTTAAGACTTATCAGCATTTGTACAACAGCCAAAAGCTATTGTGATGAATGTGGAGGGACTGAGGTAAATACTTCCTGTCACTTGTGTATAGACACAACCAGAAAATGGTGACATAATATGGAATAGACAGGGTTCATGCTTTCAGTCTTAAATACCTGAAGGCTTGATGCATCAAATTTTAGTTTTTAGTGTCCAATTTACAATTTATAGCACACAGTCACAACAGAGGGTTTTCAGCCATGTGTCTATGTGCATATAGATCTAAGAACAAAGGTGATGAAGGTGTAAATTCAACCATATGCATCAGAACAATTATCACAATGTTCAGATAGTGTTTTTTCATGGTTACTTATTTTTATTTCCAGCTGTGGTGGGAACTTCCTGATCAATGTGGGACCGACCAAATATGGCATGATCAGTCCCATCTATGAGGAAAGACTTCGTCAGATGGGTGAATGGCTGAAGGTGAATGGGGAAGCCATCTACTCCTCCAAACCTTGGGTGGCCCAGAATGACACAGTCACACAGGGAGTATGGTATGTAATTTACAGTGGAAGCTGTCTTACTCGGACCCTAAGTAACTTGGTTTTCTATATAATTCGAACCGAATTGTTGGTCCCGGCAGAAGTTAACTAAGTTATCATTACATATAGACGAACTAATTCGGACTTCATACAATTTGGATTTCAGAGTGAAATCTCTGCCCTTCAAGGCAATTTACTATGAAAACATCGCTAATTAACTCGGACTAGTGGAACTGTCTGAGGTGAAAGTGCTTTGCAGTTAGCCGATTACCAAAACCGACTGGTTTTTGCCAGCTGGTGGATAGAACGACACATCACCGTGGCCACATCTTGGACTGGGTTATTGTGCGTAGTGATGTCAGTCTACTGTCCTAAGATACAGTTCTTGACTGTGCAGACCTGTCAGACCACCATGATGTAGTTTGCAAGCTGAAAGTCTTTCGCCCTAAAACATCCAAACGCTTCATCACATCAAGGAACATCAAATCTCTCTCTGGTGTTTTAACGATGAAATCAAAGCCTTTAGTCAGTCAATAATGTCAAAAGTGCACTTTCTGAAATTGGAGGCATTAGTCAATGCCTATATCAGAGACCTTAACCAAATACTAGATTGGCATGCTCCACGGGTCACTCGACATATTCGAGATTGCCCATCAGCTCCTTGGATATCTGATGACGTTTGAAAGCTGCATCGGCATCGCTGACGGGCTGAAGAGAAGTGGAGAAAGAGTCATCTAACAGTGCACAGAAACATTTTCATAAATGAAAGGCGCACTACAAAAATTGCGCTTGAAGATGCTAAGGAGGACCATTTCAAAAAAATCACAGGGAGTGTGTCACCAAAGCAACTGTTCTCAGTCATTAATGAATTAATTGGAAAAAGGAAAACTACACCTCTTCCCAACAACTTTCCAAAATCTGATCTTCCACAGCGATTCTGTGATTATTTTTCCAACAAGATAAGGCAAATACGAGAAGATCTTGACTCATCTCCTGCCAACCCACCTACTTTTTCAAGATATGATGGCCTTGTGTTTTCGAAGTTTGAATTAGTTTCGGAGAGCACAGTTCGTGATATCATATTACAGTCGCCTAACAAAAGTAGTAGTTTAGACCCTATTCCAACCTCGATCACAAAGCAGCACATTGCTGAATTGGCTCCTGCAATAACTGCTATGGTCAACACATCTCTCTCCACTGGCGTTGTTCCACAAAAATTCAAGGAGGCAATTGTTATACCCCATCTGAAGAAGGATGAACTGGATACAAACAATATGAAAAATTTCCGTCCTGTGTCGAATCTGCCTTTTACCTCAGAGGTACTAGAAAAAGTTGTTCTGAGACAACTGTTGGAACATCTCAGTGATGCAAGGCTTCAGGAAATACATCAGTCCGCTTATAGGTAGAATCATAGCACCGAAACAGCTGTACTTAGTGTTGTTAACAATCTACTACTAAAGGATGATGAAAGACACGTCTCTTTGATGGCTCTATTGGATCTGAGTGCGGCGTTTGATACACTGGACCACTCAATTCTATTAAAGCGCATGGAAATAACATATGGCATTCGAGGTACAGTGTTAGCATGGTTTAAATCTTATGTCACTGGACGTACACAGAGAGTTGAAATTGATTCTATGCAGTCCGACCCCAGTTCCCTCATGTATGGAGTTCCACAGGGCTCTGTCCTGGGGCCAGTATTATTTACTTTATATGTTCAACCACTCTCAGAGGTCATCTCTTCCCATGACTGTGAATTTGAGAAATATGCAGACGACACCGAACTGTCAAAAAGTGGTCTTCCACAGGACTTTGATGTGGTCAAACACGGCATCCAATCATGCACTGACAATGTTTTGGAATGGATGCTCAGTAATAAACTGAAACTGAACACTGAAAAAACAGAACTTATGGCAGTTGGTGCACCAAACCGTCTAAAGCTCATTCAAGATGAGTCAGCTGTGGTAGGGGAGAGCGATATTCCCTTCCAACCTTGTGTGAAGTATCTAGGGGTGCACCTGGATCAATCACTAACTCTCCACAACCACATCACCAGTGTATCACGTACTTCCTTCCTTGAGATGCGCCGACTTGCTTTCATTAGACCATATCTCACTGAAGATGCAGAAACCAGTCTTGTAATTTGCTTTATCACTTGAAGATTGGACTACTGCAATTCAGTTTTCTTTGGTCTCCCTCTTGATGAGATCGCTCGACTCAAACGAATACAGCACAGTGCAGTTCGTCTCGTGATGAAGAGAAGGAAGCATGATCATGTAACTCCCATGCTGCAGCATCTGCATTGGCTGCCTATCGCATTTCGATGCAAATACAAGATTGCAACACTTGTGTTTCACCATTTTGATGGTTCACTACCGCCATATCTGTCCAGAGAACTTTCTACATACATGGCTCCACGAACCCTCCGTTCTTCCAGTGAGAAACTGTTAAAAGTCCCAAAATACAACTTAAAGTCAGCAGGACAGCACTCTTTCAAATACAGTGCACCCTCAGTCTGGAATGCTCTTCCAAATGAACTGCGCAATTCCCCTTCTCTAAGTTTATTCAAGACTGGTTTAAAAACATTCCTATTCAAACAGGCTTTCCCTTAATGTGTACTTTTCCATCCAATTTTTGTGAGAGAAATGGGCAAAGAGTCCTTTCGGAGATTAGCGCTATATAAATGCTATCCATTATTATTATTATTATTATCAGGTGTGATGATAACCAATTAACAAAAGGAATTAACAAAGAAGTTCGGCAAGCTAACACGACTCATTGTTATAAAAAGACAATACTCAAGTAATTTCTCATCAGTGACAAAATGCCTGAACCAATGATACGTTGTATTTGTTGATTTCTGAGGAGAAGATTGAATCACATGTGCTTTCATACAAGGGTCTTACCCTGCGAAATAGCATTTAACACGAAAACATGGTACGTCACTTCTAGAGCTTGTGCTGACAGACAACCACCGGAGAACAGAGCATTCTAACAATAAATTATTTATGATAGATGAGGTGATATTTATTGATGGAATTAGAGTTTTGATAATCTACTGATATGCAATAATGTCCATGATCATCTATGGTAAAAGTACCGTGCATGCATATCTCCTGGTCAAATGGAGCTAACTCTTGACTCTCACCAGTCCAATTCGGACTCCTCGTAATTCGGACACAAAAGTCGGTCCCAGTCAAGTCCAAATTAGACAGCTTCCACTGTATATATTCCACACCATGCGTGGCACAGAATGACTCAATCAAGTAGGTGATTTGTTGGTACTTTATTACACTATATTCCATTACATTCCAGTTTCAACTTTTTTATCTGTGTCTTTATCCAAAGGGAAATTTGAGGGAATGTTGGTAGTAATTGGATGCTTCAAACCACATACCTCTGAGCACCACCCTTGATAAATACATACCTTCATAGTTAAAAAATCAAGAATCACATTATAAGAAACCAGATAACTCTTGTTCGCAAATGTTGTCATTGTCTAAATCTCTCCAGGCTGTATCCCTTTTCACTTTATTGTCAAAGCAGTTATGTTTGTTTTGGACTTGTTGATTACCAGAAGATGTTTGTTTTGCGTACTTGTTAAAGTCATGATCTTGGTCTCTGGGTGAAATATCCCATGGAATAAGTGCTGTCTTACACTATCACGTAAGATCTCTCTTCAGGTACACACAAAGAGAAGGGACAGTGTACGCCATTGTGCTCAGCTGGCCAAAACCAGGTGAACTCATCCTTGGATCAGCTCTGCCAAAAACTGGAATGAAAGTCAACCTCCTTGGATATACTGAAGGCTCCTTCTCCTGGCAGAATGCTTCACCCAAAGGAATCAGCATCACAATCCCTCCCATCCCTGTCAACCAGATGCCATGTCAGTGGGCATGGGTCTTTGCAATGACATAAATAGTTCAGACAACTCATAACATGATCAGAAAAGTAGGTCTAATTATGGCACGACACAAAAGGTTGACAAATCATAGGACAGGCCTCCACAGTGACATACATGGCTGACAACTGAATAGTGGACCTTTCCAATAACATAATTTATTGAGAAAGAAATGTCATTGGGTATGGTTCTTCACTGGTTGACATCAGAATGGATTTTGCAAGGACATAAGTGGCTGACAATAGCAGAGTTTTTTAAGGATGTGAACATACCGCTGACAATAGGATAACCTTCACACTGACATATGAAGAGGTCTTTGCAAACAACATAAAAGGGTGACATCCGAATCCTCCTTCACAGAGACATATCTGACAGAAAACTTATGACTGTGACAATAATGTCAATTGAAGGAATTTGTTGATAATGGAAAGGTTCTAAATACACACAGATGTTATTGAAATTGCATGTTTTATACCACAAAGTTGTCATAATGAAATAAAAGCTGATTAGTCTTCATACATGAAACCATTGTGATGACTATTTGGTTTGGGTTTTTTGTTCAACACACTGTACTCATTAAATTTCCAGAAACACCATGAAGTGGGGTAAAATGGGGTTTAAGGTATTCAATATTTTGCTCATATGACAAGCATGTGTATGTGTAGCTGCTTTTACAAATTTAAGTTGGTTTTCTAGTACTAGCTCACTGAGCTGCAGTAAAAATAAATACCCCACTCACATAATTATACTGATTCTGAACTGTCCAATCATTGTTGAAGTCATAAATACTGAGCACCAATCAGGGACCAACACGTACCATGTTTTAACATCTTTTGGTATGATGTGGCTGGGGACTGAAACATGATTAAAGTTATCCAAATTACTGTCCAGTTTTGACATTCTTATTTCATATGAAGTAGAATTTGTGATCTTATTTGAAGCCTGATCCAACATCTGGCATGTTGTTGAAAAAGGTTAATACTCTGGACAAGATGTGAGCTGACACCACATCCAACTGCACACGTTACCCTCAGACACCTTGTAGACATGACTGGTAAAGTTAACGCTATGACAGCACTCACTTACACATCATCCACATATTTCACCTCCTTCTGGCAGTATTTGTTTTTCATTTGCTCCAGCCTTGAAATTTCTAAAACAATTAAAGTCTGAAATTGCTGACAATCATGTGGCATTTGATATCCCTTAATGTCACATCCAATACAGTAGCTGAGAACAGACAAATCCTTGAAGACCCCTCAACACTTGAAAATTTAATTTACATAAAACTGACATAGCTTTCAAAATTTTTTAAACAGCAAAGTCTGTGTGTGGCTATGGGGCTGTGTGTGTGAGTGTATATCTCTGTGGTTCTGTGTGTGTGTGTATCTAATCACACCTATTCTGGCTCCTCAGTACTAACACACTGAAACACATACACCATGCTTCTGAATGGCGAGCTCCAGGCACAGCAACAAAATAAAATATGCAACTGACCTTATCACCCTTGCTCAGATTCTACAAGCTGTCTAACTTTATGGAAAAGTCATCACAGTTTGCCATGCTGTGGACACATAGGCAGTGTTGATCACATTTTCTGAAAAACAAAAGAGAGATTGTACATGAAATTCCAACAAATAATACTCAGTATTCATTGTTTAGGTTTTGCTTGTTAGTATAAACTTGTTTGTATATTTGTTTTAGTTTATGGAAGTATAAACATTTGGGTTGTGAAATTTGGTATCATACTCCCTACAGGGTATGTGGTATGTTTCTGTATTTTGACTTCATTCAAGGTACATTTCTGCAAACAGAAACATACACGGGGTACATTTTCCATCTTATCTGTGTTCCTGCAATACAAGCATGTGATTCTTACATTACTTCATAAAACTGTTTCTTATAAATACATGTTAATAATATTTACTTCACCGACAGTTCATATTATCAATGCCACATATAAATGTAGATAAAAATACAAAATTAGCAACATAATTAAGCAACAATATGCAACATAATGCCTTCCTATACAATTAACATTCAATGAAAACACTGTGTGTGTGCATCAAATACCACAGAACAATTTGCAAATACATCATTAGAAATAACAAGAGATATTGAAGCAAAGTATCTGGGTATTATACAATAAGTAGAACAGTAAGTTATACAGCAAGTGTGCCAATATGAAAATTGTGAACACAGGTGAAAGAAGAATGGAGCCACATGTTCATTTTAGAAAAGTGATAAAGTATAAAACTATAAGACAACCTGCCTTCCTTGAATGTTATAAAGCTTTTAATGGTTGGGAAGCTTGCAGGGTAATTAGAAACTTGTGTCTCAAAGGAGAGATTAAAAGTACAGAAAAATGTCATGAAACTTAAGTGCAATTAAAAATTAATGACTTCCCACTGCATGTACTACAACAAAAACAATAATTGAAACTGTGAACTCAAAACATAGAACATCCGGATGTCAGCACTTGCATGCGTGATGTATATTTGTGCCACTTGCAGATAAAGTAAAACATGCATTCCCAATTAAGTTAGGGCCAGGTTTTGCACCACATAATGCACAGGCAAAATAATCAACCTTGTGACCTTGACCTTTACATCAACATGACTAGAAATGACAACAGCCAATTACATCAGTACTCCATCCTGTCTCAGATGTGTCATTCCAGATTAGGGTCAAAACTACCAATAAAATTCATTGAAGGTTGAAGATATATATATTGTGAGGCTATGTCAGTGATTCACATTTTATCAATGGAATAAAGTCTTATCTAAAATGACAATTATCATTTTCAAAGTTCAGTTCTGAAATGTTCAGATTCTATCTTGAACAGCATAAATTCAAGTGTCAAGATGTCACTGTAGTCTGGATAAACTGAATGAGTGATTGAGTGATTGAGTGAGTGAGTTTAGTTTTACGCCAGATTCAGCAATATTCCAGCTATATAGTGGTGGTCTGTAAATAATCGAGTTTGGACCAGACAATCCAGTCATCAACAGCATGAGTATTGATCTGTACAATAGGGACATGTCAATACATAGTCAGAGAGCCTGACCTCCCAATCCCGTCAGTCGCCTCTTACGACAAGCATAGACACCTCATTTTATGGCAATCATGAGATGCTGAAGGCCTATTCTATCCCAGACCTTCATGGGTCACAGACAGAGGAAAAGAAGATGATGCTGTCTTAAAATCAGAGTTTCTATATGTCTGAGAAACAGTTGCGTTCCTTCACTTTCCACAATATTTATGAGAACTGCTAGTGCTGTTATGGACTTCCACAGAGTTTCTTTATGTCCGAGAAACAGTTGGGTTCCTTCACTTTCCACAATATTTATGAGAACTGCTAGTGCTGTTATGGACTTCCACAGAGTTTCTTTATGTCCGAGAAACAGTTGGGTTCCTTCACTTTCCACAATATTTATGAGAACTGCTAGTGCTGTTATGGACTTCCACAGAGTTTCTTTATGTCCGAGAAACAGTTGGGTTCCTTCACTTTCCACAATATTTATGAGAACTGCTAGTGCTGTTATGGACTTCCACAGAGTTTCTTTATGTCCGAGAAACAGTTGGGTTCCTTCACTTTCCACAATATTTATGAGAACTGCTAGTGCTGTTATGGACTTCCACAGAGTTTCTTTATGTCCGAGAAACAGTTGGGTTCCTTCACTTTCCACAATATTTATGAGAACTGCTAGTGCTGTTATGGACTTCCACAGAGTTTCTTTATGTCCGAGAAACAGTTGGGTTCCTTCACTTTCCACAATATTTATGAGAACTGCTAGTGCTGTTATGGACTTCCACAGAGTTTCTTTATGTCCGAGAAACAGTTGGGTTCCTTCACTTTCCACAATATTTATGAGAACTGCTAGTGCTGTTATGGACTTCCACAGAGTTTCTTTATGTCCGAGAAACAGTTGGGTTCCTTCACTTTCCACAATATTTATGAGAACTGCTAGTGCTGTTATGGACTTCCACAGAGTTTCTTTATGTCCGAGAAACAGTTGGGTTCCTTCACTTTCCACAATATTTATGAGAACTGCTAGTGCTGTTATGGACTTCCACAGAGTTTCTTTATGTCCGAGAAACAGTTGGGTTCCTTCACTTTCCACAATATTTATGAGAACTGCTAGTGCTGTTATGGACTTCCACAGAGTTTCTTTATGTCCGAGAAACAGTTGGGTTCCTTCACTTTCCACAATATTTATGAGAACTGCTAGTGCTGTTATGGACTTCCACAGAGTTTCTTTATGTCCGAGAAACAGTTGGGTTCCTTCACTTTCCACAATATTTATGAGAACTGCTAGTGCTGTTATGGACTTCCACAGAGTTTCTTTATGTCCGAGAAACAGTTGGGTTCCTTCACTTTCCACAATATTTATGAGAACTGCTAGTGCTGTTATGGACTTCCACAGAGTTTCTTTATGTCCGAGAAACAGTTGGGTTCCTTCACTTTCCACAATATTTATGAGAACTGCTAGTGCTGTTATGGACTTCCACAGAGTTTCTTTATGTCCGAGAAACAGTTGGGTTCCTTCACTTTCCACAATATTTATGAGAACTGCTAGTGCTGTTATGGACTGCCACAGAGTTTCTTTATGTCCGAGAAACAGTTGGGTTCCTTCACTTTCCACAATATTTATGAGAACTGCTAGTGCTGTTATGGACTTCCACAGAGTTTCTTTATGTCCGAGAAACAGTTGGGTTCCTTCACTTTCCACAATATTTATGAGAACTGCTAGTGCTGTTATGGACTTCCACAGAGTTTCTTTATGTCCGAGAAACAGTTGGGTTCCTTCACTTTCCACAATATTTATGAGAACTGCTAGTGCTGTTATGGACTTCCACAGAGTTTCTTTATGTCCGAGAAACAGTTGGGTTCCTTCACTTTCCACAATATTTATGAGAACTGCTAGTGCTGTTATGGACTTCCACAGAGTTTCTTTATGTCCGAGAAACAGTTGGGTTCCTTCACTTTCCACAATATTTATGAGAACTGCTAGTGCTGTTATGGACTTCCACAGAGTTTCTTTATGTCCGAGAAACAGTTGGGTTCCTTCACTTTCCACAATATTTATGAGAACTGCTAGTGCTGTTATGGACTTCCACAGAGTTTCTTTATGTCCGAGAAACAGTTGGGTTCCTTCACTTTCCACAATATTTATGAGAACTGCTAGTGCTGTTATGGACTTCCACAGAGTTTCTTTATGTCCGAGAAACAGTTGGGTTCCTTCACTTTCCACAATATTTATGAGAACTGCTAGTGCTGTTATGGACTTCCACAGAGTTTCTATATGTCCGAGAAACAGTTGGGTTCCTTCACTTTCCACAATATTTATGAGAACTGCTAGTGCTGTTATGGACTTCCACAGAGTTTCTTTATGTCCGAGAAACAGTTGGGTTCCTTCACTTTCCACAATATTTATGAGAACTGCTAGTGCTGTTATGGACTTCCACAGAGTTTCTTTATGTCCGAGAAACAGTTGGGTTCCTTCACTTTCCACAATATTTATGAGAACTGCTAGTGCTGTTATGGACTTCCACAGAGTTTCTTTATGTCCGAGAAACAGTTGGGTTCCTTCACTTTCCACAATATTTATGAGAACTGCTAGTGCTGTTATGGACTTCCACAGAGTTTCTTTATGTCCGAGAAACAGTTGGGTTCCTTCACTTTCCACAATATTTATGAGAACTGCTAGTGCTGTTATGGACTTCCACAGAGTTTCTTTATGTCCGAGAAACAGTTGGGTTCCTTCACTTTCCACAATATTTATGAGAACTGCTAGTGCTGTTATGGACTTCCACAGAGTTTCTTTATGTCCGAGAAACAGTTGGGTTCCTTCACTTTCCACAATATTTATGAGAACTGCTAGTGCTGTTATGGACTTCCACAGAGTTTCTTTATGTCCGAGAAACAGTTGGGTTCCTTCACTTTCCACAATATTTATGAGAACTGCTAGTGCTGTTATGGACTTCCACAGAGTTTCTTTATGTCCGAGAAACAGTTGGGTTCCTTCACTTTCCACAATATTTATGAGAACTGCTAGTGCTGTTATGGACTTCCACAGAGTTTCTATATGTCCGAGAAACAGTTGGGTTCCTTCACTTTCCACAATATTTATGAGAACTGCTAGTGCTGTTATGGACTTCCACAGAGTTTCTTTATGTCCGAGAAACAGTTGGGTTCCTTCACTTTCCACAATATTTATGAGAACTGCTAGTGCTGTTATGGACTTCCACAGAGTTTCTTTATGTCCGAGAAACAGTTGGGTTCCTTCACTTTCCACAATATTTATGAGAACTGCTAGTGCTGTTATGGACTGCCACAGAGTTTCTTTATGTCCGAGAAACAGTTGGGTTCCTTCACTTTCCACAATATTTATGAGAACTGCTAGTGCTGTTATGGACTTCCACAGAGTTTCTTTATGTCCGAGAAACAGTTGGGTTCCTTCACTTTCCACAATATTTATGAGAACTGCTAGTGCTGTTATGGACTTCCACAGAGTTTCTTTATGTCCGAGAAACAGTTGGGTTCCTTCACTTTCCACAATATTTATGAGAACTGCTAGTGCTGTTATGGACTTCCACAGAGTTTCTTTATGTCCGAGAAACAGTTGGGTTCCTTCACTTTCCACAATATTTATGAGAACTGCTAGTGCTGTTATGGACTTCCACAGAGTTTCTTTATGTCCGAGAAACAGTTGGGTTCCTTCACTTTCCACAATATTTATGAGAACTGCTAGTGCTGTTATGGACTTCCACAGAGTTTCTTTATGTCCGAGAAACAGTTGGGTTCCTTCACTTTCCACAATATTTATGAGAACTGCTAGTGCTGTTATGGACTTCCACAGAGTTTCTTTATGTCCGAGAAACAGTTGGGTTCCTTCACTTTCCACAATATTTATGAGAACTGCTAGTGCTGTTATGGACTTCCACAGAGTTTCTTTATGTCCGAGAAACAGTTGGGTTCCTTCACTTTCCACAATATTTATGAGAACTGCTAGTGCTGTTATGGACTTCCACAGAGTTTCTTTATGTCCGAGAAACAGTTGGGTTCCTTCACTTTCCACAATATTTATGAGAACTGCTAGTGCTGTTATGGACTTCCACAGAGTTTCTTTATGTCCGAGAAACAGTTGGGTTCCTTCACTTTCCACAATATTTATGAGAACTGCTAGTGCTGTTATGGACTTCCACAGAGTTTCTATATGTCCGAGAAACAGTTGGGTTCCTTCACTTTCCACAATATTTATGAGAACTGCTAGTGCTGTTATGGACTTCCACAGAGTTTCTTTATGTCCGAGAAACAGTTGGGTTCCTTCACTTTCCACAATATTTATGAGAACTGCTAGTGCTGTTATGGACTTCCACAGAGTTTCTTTATGTCCGAGAAACAGTTGCGTTCCTTCACTTTCCACAATATTTATGAGAACTGCTAGTGCTGTTATGGACTTCCACAGAGTTTCTATATGTCCGAGAAACAGTTGGGTTCCTTCACTTTCCACAATATTTATGAGAACTGCTAGTGCTGTTATGGACTTCCACAGAGTTTCTATATGTCCGAGAAACAGTTGGGTTCCTTCACTTTCCACAATATTTATGAGAACTGCTAGTGCTGTTATGGACTTCCACAGAGTTTCTATATGTCCGAGAAACAGTTGGGTTCCTTCACTTTCCACAATATTTATGAGAACTGCTAGTGCTGTTATGGACTTCCACAGAGTTTCTATATGTCCGAGAAACAGTTGGGTTCCTTCACTTTCCACAATATTTATGAGAACTGCTAGTGCTGTTATGGACTTCCACAGAGTTTCTTTATGTCCGAGAAACAGTTGGGTTCCTTCACTTTCCACAATATTTATGAGAACTGCTAGTGCTGTTATGGACCTCCACACAGCATGATGCTTTGAGTAGCATTCTAAAAGTTGGTGGCATTGAGATAAAATACTTTATGGATGATCATCTACTTTATTTTGATGTCATCATTGTCTAATTGAAGTTGATCATCCAAAATGTCTTGTTCTAGTCGTGACAGTCATAATACCATGATATTTAACTGGAATTTCTGGTTTATCAGTCACTTGAGTGCCTGGTTTGTAAACAGGCCAACAGGGGTAATGCCATGCAGTGCCAGACAAGCATTGTTTGAATTTTAAGGCAACTTTTGTGAATATAAAGTGCTACTGATAGGACTGGACAAGTTTACCCTTTGCATGAACACTGATTTCAGTGATCTATTCACATGATTTTTACAGCTTTCTTTGTCCTTTTACAGACAGATTTTGTTCCTGAGAAAAGTCAGACTTCATTTTCTTTTGCACTGATGATCTAAATCTTATGTACAGAAAGCAGCTGGCCAAGAACACCTAAAATCTCACTGGTTCAGTTTTGCTTTGTCAACTTTGTGACCACAAAGTACAGGCAACTTATGGTCTAACATTCTTAATTATATTAACTTAAGACATAGATCCTTGTACAATTGTTAAACAGACTGATACAGATATGATCATATATATTTGTGCATGCTACTTCATTGACAGATATCTTTGTTCAGCAGGCCAAGGTCAACCTGGTATACCACATCAGCCAAGTAGAAAATACTCACCATCACAACCCTCACCTAGATCACATGTACCTATGTAGAAATGATAACTGTCTCAGCAAGTCCTTTACACAACAACAAAACTCCAGATATATGCTATAACCCAACTGGGCATCTCTTGTCCGACCCCTCCATATTGTACAGTACAATGAAGCTAAACTAGGAATCTTCAACCACAGGGAAATGCTCTTGTGGTCCAAGTTTTCAGAATGGTAGCAAGGGCAAAAGAAAACAAAGAATGTTCAACACATGCTGGACAACAATAATTCTGACTTTGCTAATGACCTTCATATTTTCTTTCTGATTCTGTGGCATAATTTCAGTAACACATCTCCTGAATGTAACCTGATCAAGATAACCACAACAGTGCCTGAAAGCATGGGCAGTGATCTACATCTCCCCGGATGATGGTAACAGTGAGTGAGTGAGTGAGTGAGTGAGTGAGTGAGTGAGTGAGTGAGTGAGTGAGTGAGTGAGTGAGTGAGTGAGTGAGTGAGTGAGTTATACCACCATATTGAGAGGAGCATCTGTACCACTGCCAGTACATCTGTCCTCAAGGACACGTGTAATCTGTGTCATAGCCACATTAAACACAGAATCAGAACTAGTGATCTTGACCCAAATTACATCATCATATCTAGAAGTGATAACAGTTACTATCAAATCTTAACAGAAATGCATCTCACCACTTTTGAAATGGCTGCCCTTCTAGCTGGTGCCCTCTTCCTTTCCATCCTCATTTCAATCCAAGCAAGTGCCTTACATGGCCAAAAATCTCCAGAAGTTCACTACAACCCAACATGGGAGTCTCTAGATTCCCGTCCACTTCCACAAAATGACAAATTTTACTGGACGGTCACATTCATGAATAATTGCTATGTTCACTGGATTGTTGGGTCAGAATTACATTAATGTGTCATATACCTGAAATATTGCTGTACCATTAAACATCAAACAGACACATTCATTGATTGAGACATTTGTTACCAGGTGAGCTGGCCCAGGCCATCCGCAGCAAGACAAACCTCCACTTTGGCCTGTACCACTCCCTGTTTGAATGGTTCCATCCTCTATATGTGCAGGACAAGGCCAACAACTTCACCACCACCAAGTTTCCTGAGGTCAGCTTCATATTGTTAGATTGCGATAGGATAAAGGCTATTATTTTACACGTGAACATAATGGTGTGAATGAAGGAATAGGCTCATGACACATTGCTGTTCTTACATCTTGCATTTTTTATTGTGGTGAGTTCCATACTCTTGCAATTTGGTGTGGACCATTTGTCAAACAATGATCTATCGCACACTAGGCTAACTCAAGAACATGTTTCAACTTAGAATCCTTGCTTTTCACACTAAGTTAACTCAATGAACAAAGGTCAACGTAACTTCTTAGGTCATATCACCCTTCATAAAAGCACCAGGCTGTTGATATCCACAATTTGAAATGACTTCATGAGCCAGTTTAGGATGGGATGGGTTTGAGTATAGAACCCAACAAGTTGATAATACAGCAAAGTGGTATCCCTCTGTCATCTCATGTTGTAAGTTCTTCTCTTTTTGGAGATAAGACATACAATCTATCACAACAGGGATAGTAACTTCCACTCACCTTCCATCAAAATTTGAATTTGTCCTACTGAAAATTTATAATGTTTTAACTATATGCTGGAACACTGGAAGCACTGACAGTAATCGGACTTGGGGGAAAAAATGAGCCTGCATCTCAGAGAATGACTTCACTGTCCTCTAACTTTTCTCTGCACTTGGTCCCTTCCCAGTTCATTAACTGAGCATTCACATGCAGAGCATGTGGGGCTAGTTACTAAACTAAGATAGACAGGGATCTTGTAGTTGAAACATGTCTGAAACAAGTGCAGATGTAGAGTTTCCTATTTGAAGACTGGAGATATATGAATATACTGAGTTTTCATGGTATCTGATGGGCTTCTGATATGCAGTTCATCAAATCTGCCAAGTCAAATAATGACCTCCTACAAAAAAGAGTTCACTGGACATGAACAGTTGCAGTGGAAATGTCCATACCAACCAGAAATGACATGATCAGTGGGTAGAGTGTGTGAAATCCTTTCCTGCACTACACATCAAACACAAACCCAATGGCCATACTCCTGGGAAATGTGAACATAGCAGACATCCTGTTAAAAACAGCTGATACTGACTGGGGTATAACCAACAGACTGAGAGGTCAAGTATCACTGTATGTCATGCATCCAAGCAACAGAACAGAAGTTCATAGTTCAAGCCATTTAATTTTTTAGCTGGTTTATCACTTGACTACATATCTTTATTACAGTGATATTCTGAAAGTCGTTTGGACCATTATACCATCAAAATGCAAATGAAATCAATTCCAGGAAAAGACTATTCCTGAACTGTATGAGCTCGTGAACACCTATGAGCCAGACATTGTGTGGTCTGATGGAGACTGGGAGGCAACTGACAACTACTGGGGGTCCAGGGAGTTTCTGGCCTGGCTCTATAATGACAGGTATACAGATATTGTCAGGACACCTTTCGCACTGAGACATTATGTAAATGTACCAAAAGATGATACTGTTGCAAGCAGCATAATATGTACCGTATGTATATTATTTTTATAGCAAATTTCATAATGATTGTGTTTTAAGGTGTCTAGAGATGCAATGATATTAATATTCTCATATCTAAAGACAAATGACAAGAAATCAAAACAATACTAATGGTTTAGCTTAGAATTCTGAATATTTTCTCTTTGCAGCCCAGTGAAGGACAAGGTCGTCACCAATGACAGATGGGGATATGGAGACCATTGTGAACATGGGGGGTTCTTGACATGCCATGACAGGTACAATCCAGGTACTTAGCTAAAATATCTTTCAAGACAATCATTGTACACTGCTTTAAAGCAAGTGCAGTAGGCTAGGATACACAAAAAGGGATAATTTAATTCTTGTGGGATTCAAACATTTGGAATGAACACTGTAAAAGTGACAAGGCTTCTTTCCACTGATAATAAAATCCTTGATCACATCACCTTTAATTCAGGATAATCTCACTACTTCAAGTTCTGTCATACTGACCTAAAAAACAATAAGGTTATGACAGTTTATTCTTCACATATGCTACAGGAGTGCTTCAGCCAAGAAAGTGGGAGAATGCCATGACAATTGACAAGAAATCTTGGGGATTTCGTCGAGAGGCAGCCCTGGAAGACTTTCTCACCATGGACGACATTATTGAAACGTTTGCTGAAACTGTAAGGTATTAAGAAGTCAGTTCCAGTATCTCCATTTATTTGTACAAGGGTCCAACAAGTCCATATAGTTTATTACTTACAGACAGGCAATAAGCTAAGTACTCTGTCCACAGAAGACATTGTAGCAGTGCTGGCTGAAACTCAGGTGTGTACACTGTGGCAATACATAGATATGTGACACTCCTCATGGAAGCTAGGTCACTTTTAATTATGGAACCACTGTTCACAACCCTTAAAGCATGTCACCACTGTTTAGGACCCTTTACACACAGGTCACCACTATTCAGGATACTTAACCCAGGTCACCACTGTTTAAGATCCTTAACCAAGGTCACCACCATTCAGATGGCTTAACCTAAGTTACTACTTAACCCAGGTTACCTTCACTACTGTCAAGGAACACTAACCTAGGCAATTCCTGTTAAGGACCCCTAACGCGGGTCACTACTGTTTAGTACCCCTAACCCAGATCACTATTGTTTAGGACCCCTAACCCAGGTCACTATTGTTTAGGACCCATAACCCAGGTCACTACTGATTAGGACCCCCAACCCAGGTCACTACTGATTAGGACCCCCCAACCCAGGTCACTACTGTTTATGATCCATAACCCAGATCACTACTGTTTAGGACCCCTAACCCAGGTCACTACTGTTTAGAACCAGTAACTCAGGTCACCACTATTGAGGACAAGTAACCCAGGTCAGCACTTTTTGCAACCTATCATCCATGTGACCACCATTCACTGTGCAGAGTGAAGTACTACCTCTTTATTCCATCATAATTACCGAGGCCATCAAAATGTATTTAAGCCTTTTGGTCATTTACAGCTGTGGAGGAAACATGCTTATCAATGTGGGGCCAACCAAGTATGGCATGATAACACCCATCTTTGAGGAGAGACTGCGTCAGATGGGAGAATGGCTGAAGGTGAATGGAGAGGCCATCTATGCCTCCAAACCTTGGGTGGCCCAGAATGACACAGTCACACCAGGAGTTTGGTAGGTACTTTATATATACCACACACTGACTGGCACAGACTGACACAGTCACACCAAGAGTTTGGTATGTACTCAACAGATCCACACCTTAACAAACAACTGGAGAGGTGAAAGACTAACCCAGAACGAGTGAAACTGAAAATTTTACATGCAAATATAAGTGTGCAGGGGAAGATCTACTATGAGATCCAAAAGCTACCTAACTAATAATAATAAGTAATTGATGTATGTGTGAAATAATAAACCTACAACTGACATGACAATCAGCACCATTCATAGCATATTACCGTATGCAAGCTGATATCATTCAAACCAACACCCTAAATTGACACAAACTCAGCATCAAAATTGCATGTTTCATACATAAGTTGACATTTATGATGGAGGCCTATTCACAGCCAACTGACCACTAGACAACTGGAAGTTACCAATAACTTTGGTCCATAATATTCAAAGCCATCACAACAATATTATGTCTACTCACACCTCGATAATGAAGTTGACAGAAAATGAACACATATATGTATTTTGTTTAGCTAATTTAAAAGTCATATTTATTGTAGTTTGACGATCACATGTCAACTGTTTTGATGGTTGAAATAGAGAGCTCAGTGATAAGCCAAACAGTACCATGTATAAAAACTATTTGGCACAGTAAATTTCACAGTAAACACAACAATGAACAACTGGTAGTAATATTACTCATATATGATTAGTTTGATTACAGTTGATGTGTGTGATATCTCTTCAGGTACACACAGAGAGAAGGGACAGTGTACGCCATTGTATTCAACTGGCCACAACCAGGTCAACTCATACTTGGATCAGCTTTGCCAAAAACTGGAATGAAAGTCAACCTCCTTGGATATACTGAAGGCTCCTTCTCATGGCAGAATGCTTCACCCAAAGGAATCAGTATCACAATCCCTCCCATCCCTGTCAACCAGATGCCATGTCAGTGGGCATGGGTCTTTGCAATGACATAATATTTGACAGCAAGATGTATCTTTGCAAGGAAATAAATGACTGGAGTTGGATAGGTCTCTACAAGTATATGAACATAAAGTGCTGACAATAGAATAGTCCTTCACACAGAATAGACACTTTTTACACAATAAATGGTATAAACCTTGAAAATGAATCAATGAGATTGATTACAATGGCATGGGTTTCAAGTCACCAGGTTTGTTATTAAGCTAACATTTTGTGTGTTATGAATAAATTTCCTTCTCATGTTAACTTGCCTCTATATAGAAAAGTTGTGATCACAATACATACCATCCTCGATATCTCCAGGGTATACGTTCCGATAAGTCTCCACTATACCCTGGATGCATCTACGGCTCTGCCCGATAAATTTATCACCTCCCTTGACTGTCTTTTGATCCAGTCAGGTGTCTACGCTGGGAAGTTGAGCGAACCAATCACAACTCTTTTTCATTTTTTGAATTATCTAACCAATTATACTTGGCAACAGAAACCATGCAGAGGTTCTCTGGAAGAGTTAGAAGGCGTTCTTGCATATGTTGTTTTAAAGTTTTGGACCTGTCAATTTGTTTGTTTGAATTCCCTAAAATCTGGGACGCACTGCAAGCAAACCTTTGCAGTTGCGACCGCTACCTTTGTTGACACTGGCAAGATCAGTTATAACGGCGGCCTAGCTGATTGGCTACTGTGAGAAGGCGGAGCCAGCAAAGGGAGGTAATAAATTTATCGGGCAGAGCCGTAGATGCGTCCAGGGTATAGTGGAGACTTATCGGAACGTATACCCTGGAGATATCGTGGATGAATACATACTTGGTTTGTTTATTCTACATAGTTTAGCTTAACACACACAGCTTAAACATGAATGGTGCCTGTCACATTATGAGTATGGTATCTTTCAGTGCAAATACAATGTGGCATTGTGAAAATATTTGAACCACACGCTTTCTGATCCAAAAGCAGATATGTTTAGAATATGACTTACAGGAGACCTTTACCCAGTCAGCTAAAAATAAACTGACTACTTGCCATGCAGAAAATAACCTGTGGTCACATTGCAGCTATTGTTAATGACCTTAACCCAGAAACTGGTGATGAGCTGACATCTTGCCATGCAGCACATAACTGTGATGATCTTGTAGTTATGATAAAAGACCCTTCCCCAGAAACTAGTAATGGGCTGACATCTTGCCATGCAGCACATAACTGTGATGATCTTGTAGTTATGACAAAAGACCCTACCCCAGAAACAGGTGATGGGCTGAAATCTTGCCATGCAGCACATAACTGTGATCACCTTGTAGTTATGATAAAACACCCTACCCCAGAAACTGGTGATGGGCTGACATCTTGCCATGCAGCACATAACTGTGATCACCTTGTAGTTATGATAAAAGACCCTTCCCCAGAAACTAGTAATGGGCTGGCATCCTGTCATGACGACCATAACTGTGATGATCTTGTAGTTGTGATAAAAGACCTTACCCCATCAGCTAGTAATGGGCTGACATCTTGACATGTGGCACATACCTGTGATTAGACCTTATAGTTATGACAAAAGACCCTACACCATCAGCTGGCGATGAGCTGACATCTTGCCATGAAGCTCATAACCTGTGGTCCTCTGTAGTTATGACAAAAGACCCTACACCATCAGCTGGCGATGAGCTGACATCTTGCCATGAAGCTCATAACCTGTGGTCCTCTGTAGTTTTGACAAAAGAGACTCATGCCAATCAGTAAAGTGTTGGCTGACTTCTCACCTTGCTACACACAGTCTAAGATATATATCAGAGACATGACCAACAACCAACCTCACCAAAAAGGTCCCATGACATAGTCACATGTCACATGATCAGTAAAGTGAAGGTTACCGCAACACCCTGCTATACATATCCCAATGGGACATCTTGTCACATGAAAAAGGATGTTATCTGGTGCACATGGTGTAGGCTTAAATGCCCTCCAATACGCCAGGTGTAAAAGTCAGAATTGTGATGGCTCACACAGCATCGATTACAGCTGGATTTCATGGTTTATTACCATCAGTTACAACATGCCACACTTGCACCGGAGCTCATAATGATATTCCATAATGCATTTCAATCCCATATAAACCTTGGCACACAAATTTACTGGATGTGGAATGCAATACAAAACAAGAATACAATCCCAAATTAAGTCAATGGGGTTGTGAGTTTATCTGAGCTAAGAACATATGTAAATACCAAGTAAATCCTCCCACCATTCCATGCAATGTGATAACATTCACAGCTCCAGAAATGCAAAAACCTATTAATCTTTATCAGAACTAAAGACATTACAACAACAATACCTTCTTCTCAATCACATAAAGCATCTTATACTATCAAACAGCAGAAACCTCTGGACTCAGCTTTGTTTATTGAACAAAAGAGAAATAAACAGTTTACAGAATACCTAGTAACTTGTGTTTCAGTAGGGTAACAGGATATTTTAGTAGTACAGTGTAACAAGCCTTATTGGAAACAACATTAAAATGACAACTGGCATGTTCCTTTGTACAATGTACAAATTTTGATAATACAAAATACTAAGAAGGTGATTAAAACTGAACTACAAATATGATTGAATCGTCAGCATATGTATATATGCATGTCACTTTATTACATGTCAAGGATAGATATAGTATACATTCCCAATCAAGTTACATGACCGTATCATACACACAAAAAATAATCAGCACAGCATCATAACCTTGTTCCAGATTGATAACAAGGACAGTTATCGCATAACAGAAATGCATCTCATCACTTTCGAAATGGCTGTCCTTCATGCTGGTGCTGTTTTCCTCACCCTCTTTCTAACTATCCAAGCTAATGAAGCAACTACAGAACTTCGCTACGACCCCACATGGGAGTCCCTAGATTCCCGTCCCCTTCCATCATGGTATGATGAAGCTAAAATTGGAATCTTCATCCACTGGGGAGTGTTCTCAGTACCAAGCTTTGGTTCTGAGTGGTTCTGGGAACGCTGGCAAGGGAAGAACATAACTGCGTACATTGACTTTATGAAGAACAACTATAGACCAGACTGGACATATGCAGACTTTGCCAAAGATTTTACAGCTGAATTCTATGATGCCAACACATGGGCGGAACTATTTGCAGACTCTGGAGCTAAGTATGAGATGATTTTTTATGTGTGCTTTAGATTACTAGGCTGAACATTTCACCATTTAATACTATGACACATTGCCTATTCTTGTAAATTAAATGTAAAAAATTAAGTCCTTAAACCCTTTCAAAAACTACTATTTGTACTTCTTGAAGCAATATTCACATGATTAGATAATATAACAAAGTCTGTGTTGTTTTATTCAATCTACACTCTTTGACTTGGGATCATTCAGTGCACCAGCCCGAACATTCATCCACTGAACACCATCACTGTCTGTTGCAGGTATATTGTGTTTGTAAGCAAGCATCATGAAGGTTTCTGCAACTGGCCAACAAATGTCTCCTTCAACTGGAACTCCCAGATGGTTGGACCAAAAAGAGACATTGTGGGTAAGAAACTGTACGCTATATATCATATTGGATACAGATGAGCGATGGTGAGTGAGTATAGTTTTAATCCTCTTTTAGCAATATTCCAGCAATATCACAGCAAGTGACACCAGAAATAAGTTTCATACATTGTGCCCATGATGGGGATGGATCCCATACCTTTGGCATGACCAGCAAATGCTTAAACCACTAGGCTACTCCACCACACCCCATTCAGCACTGCTGGTAAATGTCATATTCTGCCATGCAGTTAAGCTTCTGTGGATGATCTGGTCAGATTTTCTGGTTCTCAGGAACTTTGTCCAGTGTCTTTGTGGATAATACTCCACAACATCAATCACTACATTGCCAGTTCCAGATCTGATTATTAATAAAGGTGTAATACGGATGGGCTCTCACTGACTATCAAACAGACACATTCACTAATGAATACATTGTTTGTCAGGTGAGCTGGCCCAGGCCATCCGCAGCAAGACAGACCTCCACTTTGGCCTGTACCACTCCCTGTTTGAGTGGTTCCATCCTCTGTATGTGCAGGACAAGGCCAACAACTTCACCACCACCAAGTTTCCTGAGGTCAGCTTCTGTATAAACAATCTTTGATGGATTGTCAGATATAGTATGGGTGAGCTACATGCTGTGAGTGATGAGTATCTCCCCTGAATGGGAGTTGGATCACAGCTGCTTATCAACCCTGTCATTGCCTGTCTTCATGTCCATAAATGATATCTGCAAGTTCTTTAAAGGTGATTTACATGAGTCAGCAATCATGATTGTGAATTGGTTGGTGAGCAAGGTCGAGTTGGTAGGTTAAATTCATCAGTGATTGGTTGGGTGCTGTATGTGAAGTCCATTTTCAAAGTACCCTGCTATGGTATAACTCATGGCAGACAACCATTTTAACCCTTTTTGGGAAGGTAATAAAGGCGTGCAGTGCACAACAGACATCCTGTTAGAATGGACAATACTAACAGGGGTATAAACAAGTGACTGATAAACATCATAATGGTGCTCCAAGCATCTAAGAAAATGAAGGCTACATTTTTCATAGTCACTTAATTTATTTTTAATGAAGTGAATTCATTATAACCATCTTGTATTGATTATCTAGAACTCCTATGGAGCATAAAACCTATTGCAATAACAAGGTATACCAATGTATTTCAAATCAATTTCAGGAAAAGACTATTCCTGAGCTTCATGAGCTTGTGAACACCTACAGACCCGATGTTGTTTGGTCTGATGGAGACTGGGAGGCACCAGACACTTACTGGACTTCAAAGGAGTTCCTGGCCTGGCTGTACAATGACAGGTATACCAGGGATGTTGTGGAAGAAAATTGTAGAGTATAAACTGACAGGGCAGAGCCAGTCACGAGTCCTTCAGTGCCAAAATATACATCAAATTAAGTTTCCACTTCATTACATTGTTCCTATTCAGCAAATATGTTTTCCCATTCATTTCATATGAAGACCAGCACTAAATGGATTGGTTGGACACCCCAAATAATGCCTATAAAAATGCTTTGTTTTGAATAACCTTCCACTGGCACTTGTCTTGTTGGCCAAGGTGTTTGTGGAGTTTGTCAAAAACAAATTCTTTATTAACATCAAAGCAATTAGAAAGGAAGGTAAAATTATGAAGAATGCTTTATGGTACTTAAATTGTTCTGCACTACTCACTCCAGGTTTTCTCACCATTGTCTGTGATTTGGGGGATTTGGGGGTTCTCATAGAGGCAGGGACTCTGGCTTCTACTTTTGGACAGATCACTGGAACTGGGAATCAAGATGACACCGCATGTCATGTCAGCATGTTACAATCATACTTGTTACAGGCAGTGTTTATAATGGTGCACACTTCAATCTTCTCTTTACAGCCCAGTGAAGGACACAGTTGTTACCAATGACAGATGGGGAATCGGAGATATATGTCATCATGGTGGGGTCTTGACGTGTTCAGATAGGTACAACCCAGGTAATAAACACAATATTTTATGGGAAGGGTGAGTTCTCTGTTGACTCAGTGTGATGTAAAACCTCCCCTTAGTGGGAACCCAGTAATAGCATGGTCTATAACACAATAAATGGGCTTAACACACGGTACATTATATTTCTGAATTCCAGCTGATAGTTGTAATTTCTGACGTTAGAATTTTTCATGAAATCACCTTAGATTCAGAATAACATCTGTTGTCTGAAGCTACGCCTATATGCTACAGGAGTGCTTCAGCCAAGAAAGTGGGAGAATGCCATGACACTTGACAAAAGATCTTGGGGATTTCGCCGAGAGGCAGCCCTGGAAGACTATCTGACCATGGATGAAGTTATAACATTACTGGCTGAAACTGTCAGGTGAGTGCTCAAACACTGACAGGTGAGTACACAAAAAACTGTCAGGTGAGTACACAAAAACTGACAGGTTAATACAACACAAATGAAAACACAAAAATGAGAACACAGTAAAACTGTGTTGATGGATATATAAGTGTGTCACGTGAAACAAGTGCTTCAACAGTTATGATCAATATGAATGTATATATCACTGTAATATTGAAGGCAAGCCTCTGGTGATACCTTGCTTGTCAACATTAGGCATTCTGGCAAAAATCCATAAGCATGATCTGCTACAATAAACGTTAAACCATAATCAGGATTGGAACCTGACATCATGGGTTTCACATTTCACATAACACTGCAGAGTGAATTGTGGCAGCATACAGCTCGGCTGCCGCCACCTTCATTGTTTGCACACAGTTACAGAAGCCATCATTGTCTTTCATACTGTTTTTTTCCCTTATAGCTGTGGAGGAAACATGCTGATCAATGTAGGACCAACAAAATATGGCATGATAACACCCATCTTTGAGGAAAGACTGCGTGATTTGGGAGAATGGCTGAAGGTGAATGGAGAGGCCATCTATGCCTCCAAACCTTGGGTGGCCCAGAATGACACAGTCACGCCAGGAGTTTGGTAGGTACTTTAGATATTCCATTCCTTGGCAGTGCTTGAAATTAACTGATTTGGAAACATGGGTGGGCCCAGTCTATGAACATTTGTAAGTCTATACTTTGGACTTAGGATGAGACATGCCACACGTTCAGTACTACAAAGTGTGATATCCCTTTCAGGTACACACAGAGAGAAGGGACAGTGTACGCCATTGTACTCAACTGGCCACAATCAGGTCAACTCATCCTTGGGTCAGCTTTGCCAAAAACTGGAATGAAAGTCAGCCTACTTGGGTACACTAAAGGCTCTTTCTCATGGCAGAATGCTTCACCCAAAGGAATCAGCATCACAATCCCTCCCATTCCTGTCAACAAGATGCCATGTCAGTGGGCATGGGTCTTCGCAATGGTATAAATGGTTTGACGATTACATAAATGTTCAATTATTAGATGACCTTCACACATATAATTGACATTTAATAGGAGGATCCTTGAAAATGAAACACGTGCTTGACAATTGGCCTTTACAGAGACACATACGATTGCTAAACGGATGGGCAAACACAGATTTGGTTGACAATGGAACTGACCACTGATGGACACTAATGGGGTGGACACTGTGCAATGAAACGTCTGACTGGTTTGGGTCCAAATAGATATTTATGTTACTACTTACAATTTCAATCTGATGATGAAATAAATGCCATCTTAATTGCATAAATATGTATAAACATGTATATACATAAATAACATGATCATCATACCCATTTTGTTTGTTTGTTCAACGTTACAGATACTTAATCTTTAGAAACCTGACATGACAACACAAGGTCAGGAGTAAATGCAGACACTCCCTTGAATTAACATGGAACTGATTTAGTCAGGATTTCAAGAAGAGTTTTCATATGATGCCAAACAGTTGTTTGTTAGTTATATTGTATTTAACGCAGAAATCAGCAATATCCCAGCTATTATGGAAACAGTCAAGTCTGGCCCAGATCTTCATGGGTTATGAGAATAGTAAAACATAATTATGACACATTTGTGTGGCAAAAATTGTCAAATCCATGTGGTCTTAACCACAAACATTTGTTCAAAAAGTCTGCTATGTTTTAGACATGACCAAAAGGGTTAACCCCATCAGAAAGATGGCCACTATCACCATGCTCTTCTACCTGTGTCACCCTTGCACACAATGTACACGTGACCAAAAGGGTTAACCTCATCAGAAAGATGGCCACTATCACTATGCTCTGCTACCTGTGACACCCTTGCACACAATGTACACGTGACCAAAAGGGTTAACCTCATCAGAAAGGCGTCCATTGAGGCCACGCTCTGTCATACTCATGTTAATCTTATATATATAATGAAAGTAGTCATCAGTAAAGTGCTATCTAAATTCCCAGTTAAACATGTTACCTTGTCACATAAAAATGAAATTCACTTTCATTTTGTGTGCTGACCAAATGCCCTGCTACACATTATCTTGGAACCTGCTGACTACTAAGGAGTAAGAGAATGAGTGAGTATGATTTTGTGCCACTTCTAGCAATATTCCAGCAATATCGCTGAGAGGGACACCTGAATTGAACCCCTGTCTTCAGTGTGACGAGATGACACTTTAACCATTATGCTACCCCACTACCCCAAATGACCAGCGAGGGTAACCTCATCAGTAGATCTGAGTTCTGGGGTGCTGGATGTAACTATGTAGACTTCTACCCAATGTCAAAGTATCAGCCTATTGAGATGCGAAGTCAAAAAAACATATCAAAAGAAGGAACCATGCCTATTAACACTTATCAGATGGCTACACAGTCTGTAGTCACAGTGGCCGAGTGGGATAGGCAGCTGACTTTGTGTGCTGGCAATTAGGTGCCTGACTCTGAATGTGTGCGTTCAAATCAACTAAAAAAATTCTAGAATATCCCAAATATTACATAAGTTATAACATAAGTTAAACATTAGCAGACAAAAACTTTAAAAAATACTGATATTCCATAAACTGTAGAGTTAATGAACAGTCATAGCTGGGAGTTGGCTTTTAGCAGAATGTCGCGACAGCCTTAAATAGCACTACCAACTGTAACCCAAACTGAATCTTTCCACTGGCTGGGAAGCATCAACAGTTACACTTTGAACCTCAGTTCGATGAACTGGGACACCCCTACCCAACACTATATCACATTTTGCATTTATTATACAGCAAGTATAACCTTGTTGTCGTAGAGATGAATGCATTGTAAACAAACAAAATTCTCTCCACTATGGGGTCACAGCTAACACCTTGGCTGAAGCTAAGATGAAACATAATGGTTATGGGATTAATGTAGTTGTTTTTTGCTTTTTAGATAATACAGTAGTCACATACTACTATTTTCATATGTAAATGTATAGTGTCTTTGACCATTTAACATATCTCAAAAAGTTTCTATTTGATAAAACTCCATAAATGTTAATCACCAGGCAGCGTAAGATAATATATGAAGAAGCTGACCTGATCCGACTTTCATGCATTCTTCAAGTTGTCGAGCACTTAGGCAATAGACTTCTGAGGATTTTCCATGTATTACACAGGTAATGTTGATTCTATTTCCTGAAAAAATATGCATTGAAATAGAAATTTTAACAAATGCTGCTCATTAAAAACTACTGAGACATGGAATAAAATCCCATTGATTATGTTTTACTTGCAGGATATATGAGTGTATACAAGAGCTGCTTAAATTTTTTTGTGTTTAGGCCTGACCAATTTTATTTCTTGTTCTACGGATCCACCATTTTTATTTTGCCATGAATAAAAACCAACATAAAAACTAATTAATTTTCCTCTCTGACAAAAATAAAATCCTTATGTTGAAGTAGTCTTGAAATCAATGTGAAACCTAAACTCACTCAACTTATCTTTAGTTGAGATATAAAAAACTAAAAGAGTAAACATGGAAACTCATGTAAGTTTTTGCTTTGACCACTATTTTGTCTCCTTCCTAGGCTTTCTGAAGACAAAAATCCACAAAACAAGAAATAAAATTGGCCTGGCCTTAAATTGAGTTACTATGAGTATACTGTACACATCCTCCCACCATATATGTGCTATATATACAGGGAAATAGCGAACATATTTTCAATAAATTGATGAAAAGGAATATGCTTATTTAATGAAAACACACACACAGAACACTGTAGATCACAATACAAAATCAGCTACATGCTGTAGGACAACACAGCAACATAAGCTCCATTCGGTCTAGTATCAACCAGCCAGGAAACAACAGTTTGGTACTGAGCCTGAATGCTATTTGTTTGTTTATTGAAACAAAGTTGAAGTATGCATTATATTTAGAAACTCAATCTTAGTGAAAACAGCATTTAATGACATGTTTCTCAACCATTCAATCTATAACATATTTTGTAAAGTTGCATTCTCTCAACTAAAACAGAAAGGAAAGCACAATTTTTAGTCATGCATGCTGCCTTCTTTTTGAGTCTTGGGATTTCTCATTTATGCTTGTCAGTTAATAAACACCACAATATCACCCACAAAAAAAATAATCAACATCATGACCTTGTCCCAGATAACGCCAACATATCTAGAAATGATAACAGTCATATCTTAACAACAGTAAATGTGCCCACTGTCAAGATGGCTGTCTGGCTGGCTGGTACAGTTGTCCTCACTGTCCTTATTACTATTCAAGCAAGTTCTGTACACAAGAGAACTCCAGAAGTTCGCTATGAACCAAACTGGGCTTCCATAGATTCCCGTCCACTTCCACCATGGTATGATGAAGCTAAACTTGGAATTTTCATTCACTGGGGAGTGTTCTCAGTACCAAGCTTCGGTTCTGAGTGGTTCTGGGAACGCTGGGAGGGGACAAAGAAGGAAGCCATTTATGCAGACTTCATGAAGAAGAACTACAAACCAGACTGGACCTATGCAGATTTTGCTCAAGATTTTACAGCTGAATTTTATGACCCTAATGCATGGGCAGAACTGCTTGAAGACTCTGGTGCCAAGTATGAGACAGTTTGTACTATTCCTATCTACTATTGTCATGTTAATCAAATGTGAGGGATCAAGACATGAAACATTTTGGGAAAACTATTTCAATAGTAGTGAGTAAAATGACTTTGTTACTTAAGACATAAAGTTTGTGGTGTTTAATTTAATTTTACATTTTTACATATGCAGTATTTAGTCCTTAAAACCTATAACACCATGACTGTCTGCTGCAGGTACATTGTATTTGTAAGCAAGCATCATGAAGGTTTCTGCAACTGGCCAACCAATGTCTCCTTCAACTGGAACTCCCAGATGGTTGGACCAAAAAGAGACATTGTCGGTAAGAAACTACATGACCTATATTTCATAGTATAATGGTCATTTAAATTATCTCCCATGTTATCGACCTCCATGCATGCATACAGTGGCATTTTAATGATCTGCTGTTACTCCATCCTCCATGTTGATGAAGTAGTGAGTGAGTGAGTGAGTAGCAGTTTGGGATCATATACAGCCCTCATAAAGGCTCTTTGTATAGCTTTTTATTCACATCCTGTCACTAACTCATTAGAATTCGACTCCAGATTTGACTCTGCAGAAGCATCATATTTAGTTGTGCTGTGTATGGCATTAAACTACAAATACATGTAAACAAATTCACCGATGGATACATTTGTCGTCAGGTGAGCTGGCCCAGGCCATCCGCAGCAAGACAGACCTGCGCTTTGGACTGTACCACTCTCTTTATGAGTGGTTCCACCCTCTGTATCTGAAAGATGTTGCTAACAACTTCACAACTCAGGAATTTGTGCTGGTGAGAGAATTCTTGTTTAACAAATATCCCATTGCCTTCCTAATGCATGTCTCTCCATAAAAATACATGAGGTAACATATTAAACTTAGTAATCAAACACCCTTTCAAGATTTTGCTTTCTTGCATGGATGTATAAGAGTTCCAGCTGAAACATTGTCAGAAAAACACAATTGGCAGTATTGATGAAGTTGGTTGAAAATTGCTTTCCAACATATTTCTCTTGAAGTGAAGGCCTAGAGTGTCTGGATCCCAAGTGTATCAGACTTCCTCCTGGTGCTGAAAGAATTCCTTCGGAACAGAAATGAAAAACCATTACTGTCCATATATCAACACACCATGAAATTCTCACTAGCAAGCAGACCCTTAATATCGATGGTCTGACCATTCAGACAGCAGGCCACCTGAAGGATTCCTTTCAAATCCAACAAAACCAAAGACTTTAGTCTTTCCAGGTGAGGTCTTTCTGACCTTGGACCATCTTCAAGGTTGTCTGTACCCCTTATGAACACTTACGTGCAAAGTATGGGGAACTGTCCCCAAAAGTTGACACATGAATCTGCATGTATGTCTACTTGTCTATTCGTATTACCAGGGAATGTTTATATGCAGTCAAAGACCTCACACACCCCCACCCCACCACCTCACTCATAATGATATGAATGAGGATGTACAAAGTCTACATAAATGTGTTTTAAAAAATGACAGATCTTGTAAGATATGGAAAGCTTTAAAATGTGGAAGACCCCAAATTGCAACTTCATTTATGAAAATAAAAATTATATGGTTCATAAATTGTGTTTGACAATACCACTTCATGTATTGACAGAACAAAGTTCAGTCTAGGATGGTCTTTCAGTTATATCCTCACGAGTTACATTACTTGAACCTAAATCCAAAAGTATTTCCTTGGAAAAGTGATCAGGTTTTACACAGCTTTCAGTAATATTCCAGCAATATCATAGTGAGGTACACCAGATACAGGCTTCACACATTTGTCTCAGCAATATCCCTCTCACTGCATAATATCACTATCATTGTAAGAAAACAAAGAACACATGAAATCATATTGATTGTATGTTAAAAGCTTATGTGCAATGGTTGAATATTAGAAATGATGTCAATGATCTCAATTTCAGACTAAGACAATGCCCGAGTTGTATGAGCTTGTCAACACCTACAAGCCTGAGGTTGTATGGTCAGATGGACCCATTGGACCGGACACCTACTGGGATTCTACAAAGTTTATAGCTTGGCTATACAATGACAGGTTAGCTTTGTAGTTAAGGTCTCCTCATCCAGTCTCAGGCTTGTCCTTTGTCTCGCTATGTGGCCTTTTAATTTTCAACTTCTCAGCACCTATAAAGACGTTAAACGTGAAATGATCTCAGTCTTCTAAGTCAATTCAAAACATTGATCTATATGAAAAGGTCATAACTTTGCTGCTTTAGGAATCAACACTATGGAATGACATACAAGAACAAGTATTTACAATAAAACTTAATAAAAGACTTACGACAGCTTTTTGTTTACAATACTTACAGGATTGCACATACAAAAGGTATCGGAACATGTATTCATAGACTCCTTCAGACCACCATAAGAATGACCTAACAGCGCAATTGTTTGGCCGACATTGTTTGCAAACAATTTAAGAATGCAAGTGAGTGAGTGAGCGAGTGAGCGAGTGAGCAAGTGAGTGAGTGAGTGAGTGAGTGAGTGGGTTGAGTAGAGTTGAGTTGAGTTGAATTTTATGCCACACTCAGTAATATTCCAGTCACATGGTAGCGGTCTGTAAACAATGAAGTCTGGACCTGACAATCCAGTGATCAACAACATGAGCATCAATCTGTACAACTGGGAACCAATAATACGTGTCAACCAAGTCAGCGAGCCTGACCACCTGATCCCATTAGTCGCCCCTTACAACAAGCATAATCGCATGGGTTGCTAAAGGCCTATTCTAGACCTTCCTTGGTCAAAGGAATGCAAGTATTAAAACATGCAATCTGCAAGCAAAATAGAAAACTGAAACTGAAACCTTCAGCTGAAGGAGTTTGAGGTCTGATACACCTAAGAGTCCCTGGTTTCATCAATGCAAGACATCCAGCTGAGAGTGGACATGATCCCAGGTTTTATACAGAGCTTATACTCTCTTCAACATGCAAAAGACATTGGTTTTTGTACATCTGTGTTTAAGTTATCTAAATAAACTAAAACCGATGGAGGAACTGAATATCGAAGCTCATTGTTTGATAAATTGCACTTGTACCCAAACAGAAAAATTACTTTTAAAACATAATTGGAAGTTGAAACCCATGCATCAACTGCTTCAATTTTCATGCTACAAGCTTCTAGAAAGACACTTAAAGACAATCACAGATTCATGAATCATGATGGATGTGAAAACTTTAGCATATTTTTTTTCCATCTGAACCCTTCATGACAGGGTGAAATCTGAGACCCTGCTTGTCACATCTAACATACCGTGTTCTTCTAGGCAGTAGAATAGAGCTGAAAGGTTAAACTGCAACATGAGCTCATTTGCTTGCTCAGCAGACTTTACTAGGTTCTTAATATTTAAAATCAAATTACATCAACAAAAATGAAAAAGATGACAAACTGAAGAGACAAATTATTCCCTTGACTACCCTCTGCAGAACTTCATGAACCCTGGAGAAAATCAATACCGCACCATCACCATTCTCGTAAACTGAAAGGGCATCTCCTTAAAGATAAAATAATTTTAAAAGGTAGGGTTGTGGGTAACTCTTAGTCATCAAAAAGGACCTTCAAAGAGTCTTTTCTTGACAAGACATGCTATGTCCTTAGCTATCAGTATCAGTTCAAGGCGGAGCACGGATGTCTAAATATCACAGGTTCTTTTTGTCATCACAGTTCTTTGTCATCTGTAGAGTGAAAATACCCAGATGGCAGATCAATTTCCTTTCATCTTCAGACTAATAGCACATTTTTTTCAACGAATCAGCACCTAATACCTTTCTGAATCATGGGTTGCACATATATATATTTAAAAAGACTATCAATACCAAGAGGACACAATGTGACATATTTTCATGTAAACTTGAGGATGTTTTGTGTTCTGCATGCACAAAACTTCACGTTTGTAGAAGCTTGATGTATATTTTAGACCCATTTGATTGAATCTGTGCACTTATTTTCGAAACTTTAGTAGTCCTAGGAATTCTTAACTGCAGTAGTGTAAAGGATGGGTTTGTAGTTTGTAGGGCTATGAACTTCTTGAGAATAGCTATCTAGTTCCATCAGATTGAATATGTATTTATCAATGACATTCACTTTGTCAACAGGAAGGTAATAACCTTTTTCAATGTATTCTAAAACCTGAAAATGCACATATATGTCTTTATCTTCAGTCCCGTCAAGGACACTGTGGTGACAAATGACCGTTGGGGAAACAATGGTATAAAATGTCATCATGGGGGAGTCCTCACCTGTACAGACAGGTACAATCCAGGTAAGACTATCTCCTCCATATCCCTCATTGACTATGTGTCCTTCTTGTACCCTGCTTCCTTGTTCCCCAAATCAAAGTAACACATTTCCCCTGAATTTGCTTGACCACCACTTCCTCCTAATCCCCTGTAGCATACACACAGCTGTTTTCACAATAATTTCCTCTTTGAATCAAAATCCCTTTTCTAAAACTTTAATGAAGAACTTCGATTTGATGTCTTACCTAACCCTTACAGGCACCCTTCAGCCTAGAAAGTGGGTGAATGCCATGACAATCGATAAGACGTCTTGGGGATTCCGCCGAGAAGCCAGTCTGAACGACTTTCTCACCATGAAGGAAATCATTGAAACTTTTGCAGAAACTGTAAGGTATCTATTTTCAGTATCTCTGTACAAGGGTCAAACTTGTAAATAAATATTCATTTACAGGTTGTGATTGCACAGAAAACAAGTACAGATGATGCCATTTACCAAACAATCCTGTCTCTATGAGCAGTGACCCATGCCAACTGGTGATGTCAATAAGTTTCTGTTTTATCAAAACAGAGGTCTTACGCACGTTGGAATTCTTTACTGGATTGCAAATTGAAAACCAGTCTACTGAAGTCATTAGTGAAGTAAAGAACAATGCTATGTGTGGTTCTAGCTTTGACAAAATTACCCCAGGAACATGATCAATTCATGTGACACAATATTACTATGAAGTAGGTCACTTTTGAGAGGTTTCAATCAATGACTTCACTTCCTTTCCCTACATAGCTGTGGTGGCAACATGCTTATGAATGTTGGTCCTACCAAGTACGGAATGATTACACCGATCTATGAGGAGAGACTACGGGGCATGGGGCAGTGGTTGAAGGTCAATGGAGAAGCTATCTACAGCAGCAAACCTTGGTCCCATCAGAACGATACCATCACTCCTCGTGTTTGGTGAGCAGAATAAGAGTTGCAGATCACCTTTGTGCTTGAGTATCCCAGACAAAATATATATATATATAAATTATCATACAACAATATTCCAAAATAGACTTTATGCATCTATATGAATTATTACAAAAGCAAAATATTCAGGTGCTTCAGCAAAAAAGAATTAATGCTATATTGAATTAATGATTACCAAGACACTGTAATTTTCAGGTACACAAAGAATGAAGGCAGTGTCTACGCTATCATATTTTCATGGCCAAATGGAACCACAAATAACCTTGCCCTTGGTGCCCCAGTGCCCTCTTCCAGCACAACTGTCACCCTTCTAGGTTACCAGGGTCAGTTCACATGGAACAAGCGGGCATCGGGTGGGATGGCAGTTAATGTTCCTGCCATCCCTGTCAACCAGATGCCATGCCAGTGGGGTTGGGTGTTCAAACTTACTGGCATCACCAACTGAAACACAGGGAGACACCAATAGCAGACACTCTATTCTTTTGGATGATTCACGGTTTCACTGTGAGTCAGATATACCAGTAGACAATGGTATCTAAAACTCGGGTTGGAGTAAATGTAAAGATATCACTGTACATCAATTGTCTATAAAAATTGAAAGACTATAAAGATAATGTAAAACGTTGCATTCTGACTTTCCACTGGTACAGTATAAATTTACTATGTTATTGTCTATGATGTATTCTACAGTTAATAAAATAATATGTTTCAATCCCTGATGTCTTTATGTTAACATCAGTTATTATCACCTAATTAGGAGATACTTATGTCCTAACTAGCAGCTAAGTAAGTCCAATGAAGAGACAGTATCTCCTAAGAGACAATACCTCCTACTTAGAAGACAGTATCTCCTAGTTAGGAGATACAAAGTCCAAATAAGGAGATAATTAATTCCTCATTAGGAACTCAGACTGTGTCTCTGGGACACTTTTGCTAAGTGTACATGAAAAAGTCGTGTTTTTCTTAAGTGAAACTATAGTCCATTTGCCACAAAAGCGCACTGATGAATTGCAGTCTAGCTTGAAAACTAATAAACATAACATAATCAATGAACCACTGATCATAATCAGAACATCACACCAACTCTGTGAGTTGTTTTCAGAATATTTTTCATTAAAATAAGAAAGTTGTTTAATAAACTATCATTAAAATATTGACACATTATGTGAGAAGGATTGTTTTAGGCACCTTTACAAGCACATTCATGTCAAATTCAACACCTTATTTTCACATGACATGACTGCTATTCTGCCATTGTGGCATTTCATGCATGCCATCTTCCTGACCTCTGTCGTTCAAGTACAGTCAATATTCTGATAGCACACTGACACAAGGTCACCCATTAACAGTAAAACCAAATATACAGACATATATATGTCATGGCCAGTCACGTACCATACTCTTAACAATCTGCTGATACAGCAAGATGTGTTCAGATGAGGACAGGCTCATATTTATGATTCAGATCCAGTAGTTTTGGAGAAGGAGGCTGAATTAAGATACCCAAAAGTTAGAGGGAAATGCTCCTCAGGGATTTTTCTAGGGGAGAAAGGGGATGTGCTGTATTGGTGTGGGATATATCACTTTCTTGCGTACACTCAACAATAAGTAAATGCCATAACTTGAAGCCTATGTTCATAAAAGAGCATTACAAATTCCTGATTTTGAAACAAAGTAAAAGTCAGCATGAGTTTAAAAGGGTGGAAAGCTTATCTTTGGTCCAATAGGTGTTTTAAGATAGTGAAAATAAACAGAACAAAAAGCTGTAATACAGTCATTATTCACAAATGCATGCATTAAGTACATGTTTCTCATTGCAAGTTCAAATAACTCTACATTCACAACATATATACAAATTAAGTCTGCCATATTATGTAGAACAAAAATAATCAACATCATGACCTTGTCCCAGATTACACCATCATATCTGGAAATGATATCAGTCACTGTCCTATCTTAACAACAACAAATGATACCACAGTCAAAATGGCTTCCCTACAGGCTGGTACAGTCATCCTAACCATCCTTGTAACTGTACTTATAACGATTCAAGCAAACTCTGTACACAAAGAAGACATTTCAGAAGTTCGTTATGAACCAAACTGGGCTTCCATAGATTCCCGTCCACTTCCATCATGGTATGATGAAGCTAAACTAGGAATCTTCATCCACTGGGGAGTGTTCTCAGTACCAAGCTTTGGTTCTGAGTGGTTCTGGGAACGCTGGCAAGGGACGGATCCAAAACAGAAGGAGGCAAAATATGCAGAATACATGAAAAACAACTACAGACCAGACTGGACCTACGCAGATTTTGCTCAAGATTTTACAGCAGAATTTTATGATGCCAACGCGTGGGCAGAGCTATTTGCAGATGCTGGAGCTAAGTAGGAGATGAAAGCTATTATCTCTGTTCTGAATATGATGTTTAGATCATATTAATCAAATGTCAAGATTCAAGACAGGAAACCTTTTAGAAAACTACTTCTTTTGTTGTGGGAATGGTGCTTATATAAATTGGTAATATAGGACATGAAGTTGGAATTGTTTTCTTCTATTTACACTCTTGTGCATGCAGTGTTTGGTGCACCAGCCCAAACATTCACCCAATGAATACCATGACTGTCTGTTGCAGGTATATTGTCTTTGTAAGCAAGCATCATGAAGGTTTCTGCAACTGGCCAACAAATGTCTCCTTCAATTGGAACTCCCAGATGGTTGGACCAAAAAGAGACATTGTAGGTAAGACGCTATATATTCCAACCCAGCAGAGACATTTAAGTGCTTCGTCAGTGTAGTTTTGTCCCATGCTCTCAACCCTCCCTGTGAATTAACTGATCAAGTCATATCTATAGTTGATACAGATAGGTTTCCAATAGTACAGCTATCCAATTGTTGTCTCAAAACCATCAGGTTAAGTGAGTGAGTGAGGTAAGATTTACGCCGCTTTTAGCAATATTCCAGCAATATCACGGCGGGGGACACCAGAAAATGGGCTTCACATATTGTACCCATGTGGGGAATCGAACCCATGCCTTCGGCCTTAACCATTTAATGCCTTAACCACTAAGCTACCCCACAGCCCCTCAAAACCATCAGGACTCAAGGTAAGAACAGGTTCCTCACAACCAAAAACAGACCACGAAAGGATGGTCTCAGATGGTCCAGCTCGGTGACCCAATAGCAGGGATGACTGAGTCATTGTTGTATCTTACATATTTGATTGCTTACAGAGATGCAATATAGCTGGATTCTTGCTGACTGTGGCGTTAGACTGTGTTAACAGACAGATACCTTCGCTAATTGATACATTTGTTGACAGGCGAGCTGGCCCAGGCCATCCGCAGCAAGACAGACCTCCACTTTGGTGTGTACCACTCTCTGTTTGAGTGGTTCAACCCCATCTATCTGAAAGATGCTGCCAACAACTTCACAACTCAGGAGTTTGTGCTGGTAAGAATATTCCTGTGTTAACCCTCTGCTTTCCTTATGCTATGTCCATCCACACAAATACATAGGGTTGTTGCCATTGATAAACAAACATTCCTCCAAGTTTAAAGTATACTATCCATCAAAAGCTTAGACTCACTTAAAGCAATCACTACATGCTATGTACATATATTGCTGGTTACATCGCTGACTTGAGGGACAACCAAAAACCTTATACAGATGAAATGCACAAGGATCATGCATCAAATCCCAGAAAAGCAGGTGCAAATATCGCGGAACAGCTGCATTTTGGTGTAAAAGTTTGTTAGAATCATTTTTTTAAACTCATGACAGTAATCTTTTCAAAGTTATGAATTTGTTTTACAATACATCAGTTCATGTATGAGCAGTACCTACAAACAGTATGAAATACTTTGCAAAATCTAGTTAGAACAGCTGACTGACAACAGTGGCTACATTTACACAGGTGAGTCTAAACTTTTGATGGGTAGCATATATTTATCTTCATGGATAATAAGAAAAGTGGCTCTAACTTTCTCAGCCTAACTCTGGACAGGTCAGATAGATCCCTTCTGAAATCAACATTTCTGCCAATGATGCTAGACTGTCTTGATCCTGAAGTTGCCATAAGTTTTTCCCTGTGGTATAAATAATCCTCTATCTTGAAATCTGTGAAGAACAGGAAATCTGATGGATGAGAATGAAGGAAATTCCATATGTTCAAAGCTACAGTCACACATTGCATGGTAACAACAGAAACAACATATCTTCACTGGCATTTCAGCATTGATATTCTCATGTAGTCACCCAAGTGAGTTACACATATAACTGACTATTCATTGACAGGTAGTCAAATAGTCAACACTCGATGTCTACTAATCTACTAATCCCAATTAACTCAATTGCTCACCTCTTATCAGTGCCAGGAACTCCATGTCTTCCCAGATGTTTTTTCACTATCAGTTGGGGATACCTGAAACCTGACTCAGCAATTCTGTCCATTTTCATCAACAAGAGAACATTTAAGGTTATGTTGGTTCCATCAAATTTACGATTTAAGTTTAAGTGCACGTATTCAATTTTAGAAATGGCAGTGATGTCCATGTTTTCATATTCAGACCAAGACACTGCCAGAGTTGTACGAGCTTGTGAACACCTACAAGCCTGACATTGTATGGTCTGATGGATCTGCAGGACCAGATACCTACTGGAATGCTACAAATTTTATTGCTTGGCTCTACAATGACAGGTCAGTTACTATAGACAAATGTAAGTGGAAAACATTGACTGTGTGAACTGTAAACTATCACCTCTCTTCAGTGTCTTTATGATGAAAAGTAAAATCTGAAAATGAATAAGTGAATCTTTATCTTCAGTCCTGTCAAGGACACCGTGGTGACAAATGACCGTTGGGGAAGCAATGGCATAGTGTGTCATCATGGGGGTTTCCTCACCTGTTCAGACAGGTATAATCCAGGTAAGGTCATCTTCCTTTTCCCTCACTTGACTCTCCTTCTGTGTTCCCTCTCAAAACTGATTACTTGTTTTCAATGTATACATCATACTTCTCTCACTATGCTACCACTTCTTCCTAATCCATGGCACAATTTTCTCAGAAACACTTTATCCCTAGTCATCCACTGTCCAGATCTGGATTAAAATCTATTTTTAACATTTTAATAAAGAACTACTGAGAAAGATATGGTACTGTATGGATTACAACTTCTTTATTATATTATGATGCAACTCAGTATAGATTCTCCTACCATTTTCAAGAAAGAATTAATTTCTAAAACTTCTTACATGCCAGTCAAACAGATCTATTATTATGAATTATTGATGTACTAACTGACAATTTCAGGCACACTTCAGCATAGGAAGTGGGAAAATGCCATGACAATTGACAAGCAGTCCTGGGGGTTCCGCCGAGAGGCCGTCTTGGATAACTTTCTCACCATGGAAGATATTATAGAAACCTTTGTGGAAACTGTAAGGTATCTGAACAGTCAATTGCAGTATATTGTTTCATTACTGATTACCATTATCAGATTAACTGACTTAGTTATTTACTATTATTTTAAAGCCAAACTGGATTGCATGGAATACAATGATCGGTGACCTTTCACTCGATTCATGTGTACTTAAAATGAAAGGAAGTGAGAAGGGGTTTCCATGATTGTCAAACAAACAGATGGTATTGCACCTTTTTACATTTGTAGGGCACTGACAACAATGTTCTTGTTTTGTCTGTCATTGCTTACATTTTTTTCTTCCTTCATTTTGTATTGTATTGTTTTATGGATATTTAGATCAAAACATATCTAAGCCAATCTATCAAAAAGAGAAAAATACTATTTGTGCACAATATCATCAAGAACATGATCACTTGACATGACACAATAAAACTATGAACATTATCAGTTCTTAACAAAACATGGAAAGCTTACATCATAAGACCATATACTTAGATGAAATATCGGACAGCAATAAAAATAATGAATGATTTGAGGTATATCACTAGTGAACAAAAGATGAAATATAATATAGTCAGATGAAATCAATATCACTTTATCATGATCACTTTGTGATGGTGTCCCTATTGTGACACAATATTACTATGAAGTAGGTCACTTTTGAGAGGTTTCAATCAATGAATTAATTCACTTCCTTTCCCTACATAGCTGTGGTGGCAACATGCTCATCAATGTTGGTCCTACCAAGTATGGAATGATTACACCGATCTATGAGGAGAGACTACGAGGTCTGGGGCAGTGGTTGAAGGTCAATGGAGAAGCTATCTACAGCAGCAAACCTTGGTCCCATCAGAACGATACCATCACTCCTCGTGTTTGGTGAGCAGAAATAAGAGCTCCAGATTGCTTTCGTATTTGTGTATGATGCACACAATATGTCACTTAAGGCAACCTAAATCTTGCACTAAAATACGATTGGAACCCATTCCTGGTAACTGTATGTACTAAATGAAGGCATTGCAGAAACATGACCTCCACCTTGGTTGATACAAATCAAAGCACTCTGACCCACAAACTGTACAGTTGATATGATTGTGTGTTTGTTGCTCAACACCTGGTGACACTCAGCAATACTGAAGATATATGGTGGTTGCCTCTAAAAATATCAAATCTGGACCAGACAATCCAGAGATCAACAATGATCTATGCAAATGAGACATGATGTGTTGACAATGTCAGTGAGCCTGACCGCTTGATCTTCTAAGTCGCCTCCCAAATTGATATGGAAACCACTGCAATGAGGTTATGTGTAAGACATGAAGAGACACCATCCAGACCCACTGTGAATAATAGCATGTGAGCAAACAGTCCAAGACTCAGAAACTAATCTCACAGCAATCTCACAGTGCCCCTTCCTGATTTCTGTGAGCTGGGGACATGTTGGATTTGTCAGAAAAAACATTTATCTTGTGAGGAAGAATGCATATTTGTCTTGTGAAGGTTTTTGAAATGTAATTATTACATCCCTATCACAGAATCATTTTCACAGATTAAAGAGCATATCAAAGATCATGAAAACAACCATTCAACAGCACTCTAACTACTGAATTCTACTCTTATTAAAGCCTTCTGACACATTTTAGATGACTTTTTGCATTAGTCCAAAATTATAAATAAACACAAAAATAATGTATGTGTGCAGCAACAAAGTTTAACCCTTCATTGTAACAGCATATCTGATAAACCCTTTATGATTTGAAAAATGATTTTTATTTTCAGGTACACAAAGAATGAAGGCAGTGTCTACGCTACAATATTTTCATGGCCAAATGGAACCACAAATAACCTTGCCCTTGGTGCAACAGTGCCCTCTTCCAGCACAACCGTCACCCTTCTAGGTTACCAGGGTCAGTTCACATGGAACAAGCGGGCATCAGGTGGGATGACAGTTAACGTTCCTGCCATCCCTGTAAACCAAATGCCATGCCAGTGGGGTTGGGTGTTCAAACTTACTGGCATCACCAACTGAAACACTGGCACCAATAGCGGACACTTAAATCTCTCTGATGATTACTGGATATTTTATATTGCTTCAGGGCAGTCATATACACCAGTAGACAAGCGTATCTAAGACAGTGGTTGGAGTAAAGCTTAGAACATAGAGATAATTCCTGACACAAACAGAGAGAGCATATAAAGAGTGCATACAAGTTTTCTGTAATTATCTGCCACTGGAGTTGATTGGTAGACTGTAAATCTTCACTGTCAAGACTGTATATGACAGTTACAAACAAATTATGGTTTAATCATCTCTGCGTGTATACTGTAAATCACGAAATGTTTGCGTCATGATATTTTTGCGAGTGGTGACCAACAGACATTTTTGCGTCACAATATTTTTGCGACTTGCCTAATTCTCAAAACATAGTTTAGTTTGACAGTTTCAAAGCTTACTTGCATCTGAAAGTTTTATCTGAAGTAAATCCAATTACATATTAAAGTTTGCTGCTAATCTTGAACACCATTTAGTGGAGTACTTCCGCATGTATGCAATCAGTGTTTTCCTAAAAACAACACTTGCTGCATAGGCCGTTTTATGCACACGAAGTCAACCTTTTGAAATTTTGCTATGCACACGAAGTCGAGCTGCGGCTAACTTTGATGTCAAAGGTGTTGTTAGAGCCACGCTAATCCGCTAGTGTGTGTTGTTTTAAGATTGTTGACAACTTGGGCGTCCCATTGGTACCATACCATAAGGGTGAACATAGTTCACCCACGTTGTTCACCCAAAATGTCACCCTTGTCATCAGTGTCATCATTGTTATCATATGAGATTGTTTTTTTACAAATATGAACACATTTAATTAAATTTGATACATAAGGACAGAACTTGAGGTAGATTACATTCAGTTTTGATATGGCGAATGCACAGTGGAATCAACGATTTCTTCCTACCTCTCGTGGCGGCAGATATCTGTGTGTTAGTGGCTTTATGTACCGTGTGAACAAGAGGAAGCGAGATTGGATATCATGGAAATGTACACAGAACTGTAATGCCGCTGCATCAACCGTCAATGACATTGTTACGAAGGTGATAGGTGACCATAGTTATCCCAATGTCGAAGTAGACATAAAGGTGAGCAATCCCTAATATGAAAATGAGTTAGCTGCGCGGAATGCCTCTGCAGTTATCTTCCCCCAAGCAGAATGGAAAGGGCGTTTTTTCCATTACACCCAGTGAAATCAGAAAATTCATCAGGAGATGTGTGTGTTGCCATTGTTACCAGTCCACGAGGTATGTATTATGATAAGTGTTTTAAAAATATATGAAAAGTACAATTAATAAACACAATAAGTAGATGCTATTCATCAACGTTTTCTATGTTTGAAGGTTGAGGAGTTGTGGCTGGATACATTGGAGAGTATGCCTGATGACCCACGATGCTGAGACCTAAGTGACTACGTCACCAGTTACTGGATGGAGGGTGACTTCCACAGACCACAGTGGAACCACCACGATTCCGACGGCTTCCACACCAACAGTCACCTTGATCACCAGTGGCCAAAAACGTCCCTTGAAGAAAAGGAAGTACAGGGATTTGGAACGTCGCCTGGACGTTCTGAGACATAACCTCGGGAATGGACTCATGAGCACAAGAGATTATGCAGATGCTGCATCTCACCTTCTTCATATGGGATGATATTTATTGATCAATAAATATGTTGGTCGACAGATAGTATTTTTTCCTGTTGTATGTGCTTTCAACCACATAATCCGGATTATCCCCTTGTGAAAACACTGGATTATTTCTTTGTCTTCTTTAAGTCCCAGTTAATTGGTACTTGGTCAAATGCACAGGACGTCGACCTTTTTTCTTACCTCAACCGTGACATTTTACCCAAAGGTCGACGTCCTGTGCAGACACCCATAGGCCATATAAGCTTAAAACGGTTCAAAGGGATTAAATTAAATGGACTGACTGACTGACAGTGTCGGCGAAGCTGTTGATCTCCAGATAAGTGTCATGAAAGCTATCCACACCCGCTGGATGATCTCGGCCTTTCAAACAGTCTCCAAGAAATGTGTGTTGCGTGGTTGGCGCCTGTCTGGAGTATTGGACATACTGATTGAGTGACTTTTGTTCAGGTATTCATTGTTTGACATGTGACACATGAGGACGAGTAATGCTAGTAATTAGTCATTCTCTGCGTGGTTGTCATTGCTTAATATATGTGTTCTCTAGATCTGTTGTTAATAATAAAGCGTGAATAATAAAGCGAAGATAGGACAGGTTGTTTGCTGATTATTCATTGCATTCTACCAGCAAATTGCATCATGATATTTTTGCGAGCTTAAGTTATTCGCAATTTTCGCAAAAATATCATGCTCGCAAAAATATAATGATTTACAGTATGTAAAAATCATATCAGACAGAAATTCCCATATAACCTTTACTTACATGGAATGAGCTGAGCACATAATGTGACAGATCATCAATCATAAGATAATGATAAGACATTAAGAGCGTGTGCCACAATGCCCTGTCTTGTTACAATGTCCAACATCTTCCAGGTGACATAGCTGTTCCTGACATGAAAGACACATATAGTTAAGGATGTCAACTTCTTTATGTTGGACACAAAGTTTCAGAGTATATTCTTACTTATTCATGACATCCATAAATTCTTGCCTTTGCGAGTATCACTTCAAAATGCCATTCAAAGACTCTGTATTACATAAACATGGAGATCATACAGTAAGGTCTGTCAACATGTATAATAAGAGCAACAGCACATGAATATTTTAGTTGACATCCATAAATTCTTGCCTTTATGTGTATCACTTCCAAATGCCGTTCGAAGACTCTAACTGTGTTCCAAACAATACTGGCTCATGGAGATCCAAGGTAGAATAGGTCTTCAGCAGTGAAAGGAGACTTTGCTTGTCGTAAGAGGCAACTAATCGGATATTGTGGGAGGCTTGTTGACTTGGTTGATACATGTCATCAGTTTGCAACTGAACAGATCAATGGTCATGCTGATGATCACTGGATTATCTGGTTGAGACTCAATTATTTACAGACCGCCAACACACAGCTGGAATACTCCTGACTGCAGTATAAAACTGGCATGATTGCAGAAAATCCATGTGTTGTGAATGGAAATATTATTTTCTAAATCCAAACAATATTAATCATACAACTATTTTCTCAAATAATATCACTCCAAAATGGAATATCTCCTACTATCTTTAATGGTATATTTTCAGAGACCAAATATTAGTCTACAAGACAAAAGTTAAAAAGATCCATAAAAAAATTATGCATTTCATATAGGAGGACATTAAAAACATGTTTGACCTTTGTACACAATTACACACACAATCAGGTCAAATAAAAGTTCTTTCATGTGATCACGAGACGACTATTATATCTCCCCTGACCATCATCATCCGGGCGTTTCACATATTCATTCTTTCTAACCTCTGTAGTTCAAGTAGAGTCAATGTTGTGATAGATCACTAACTCAAGGTCACCCATTAACTATGAGTCTACATATGTAGATATACAGGTCATGGTTAGAAACTAATCATACTCCAAACAATGATGCAACAAAGATTAGGCCCATACAATCAACCTGTCTCTGACTGGTGTGTAATACATGAAGTTCTTACCTAGACTGTGTTAGTAGAGCGCTTAACATCAGAACCAAGGTTTATGACAGAACATCTCAAATTCCTGGTAAAACCAGGCTTTTGATGATGTCAACATGTGTTTAAAAAATGGGCTGATTAGCAAATATTTTGTTATAGGTGCAAAAGTATAAAAGTTTCTCATAATCTTTGTGTGCATTATTCACTCTTGACTGCAAAAATAATGATTTGAAGTTTCAAAGAGGACATCAACAAAACAAACTTCAGTTAGTCTCATCCAGGTTGTGTTACACAACAAGATGCATATTCGGTGATGGCAGTCATGAACAGTTTATTTCAGAGAACGCATCTCTTATTGAGAGTGAGTGAGTGAGTTAAGTTTTGTGCTACTTAGCAATGTTTCTGCAACAGCACTGCAGTGGACACCAGGAATGGGCTTTACAAACTGTATCCATTTAAGTAACTGAACCCAGGACATTGGTGTAATGAGTGAACATGTGAACCACAAGCTAGGCTACCCCACCACGCCTGCCATCACAGACACATGCTTTAGTAATCTTCACTGCTTATATCACATGTCACGTTCCTTTTGATCTTGAATGGACAAGATATTTGTACACATTTCAAACATTAAAACTGTTCCACTGAACCATGAAATGTGTACTTGAAACAATACTGTATATGTAACATAGATTAGTCAGCATAATTATTTAGACATGTTACATTATCTTGTGTGATAGGTACAACAAGATATTTAATCTTCATTGAATCCTGGTTCTTCAGTGACCCATGCAACTGATGGGATCAGGTGGTCAGGCTTGCTGACTTGTTTGATACATGTCATCATATCGAATTTCACAGACTGATGCTCTTGATATTGATCACTGGATTGTCTGGTCCAGCCTTGTTCATATACAGATCATAGTCATAAGGCTGGAATATTGCTGCATTAAACAACAAACCAACCAACATTGTCAGCTCTGGTTGATACACATGACCACATCATGCACAGATAAAATAATCAACATCATGACCTTGTCCCAGATTACACCATCATATCTGGAAGTGATATCAGTCACTCTCCTATCTTAACAACAACAAATGACGCCTCAGTCAAAATGGCTTCGCTTCAGGCTGGTACAGTCATCCTAACCATCCTTGTAACTATACTTGTAACTATACAAGCAAGTTCTGTACACAAGAAAACTGCAGAAGTTCGCTATGAACCAAACTGGGCTTCCATAGATTCCCGTCCACTTCCACCATGGTATGATGAAGCTAAACTAGGAATCTTCATCCACTGGGGAGTGTTCTCTGTGCCAAGTTTTGGTTCTGAGTGGTTCTGGGAACGCTGGCAGGAGAAGAAGCAAGCTAGCACGGTAGAATTCATGAAGAAGAACTACAGACCAGACTGGACCTATGCAGATTTTGCTCAAGATTTTACAGCTGAATTCTATGATGCCAACACATGGGCAGACCTATTTGCAGATGCTGGAGCTAAGTATGAGATGATAGCTACTCTTGCTGTTCAGTATATCTATCTTAATCAAAGAATTGTGGAGCACATTGGTATAGGGGATAGCATGCTGGCCTCTCACGCCAAAGGTGACCTGGGTTTCACACTGTCCCTGGGCAAGTCACTTTGTCCACATTGCACTCAGTCCATCCAGCTGTTTAAAATAGCTACCTGAGAAGTGGATGTACAGACCTATATGGTCGCCCTCAGTGCTTAGTAGCAGCTTTGAAAATACAATTCCATCAGGGAAATAATGTAACACCAGAGAGCAGCATCACTTTGAATTCTGAGCAATTATTAAGACTTAAACCATGTTTATATGAATTCTGATTTAGTGTGTAGCAAAGTGTTTATATGAACTGGTAACAGGGCATCAGCGTTTCTTTCATTTACACTGAGTTTCGCATGTACTGAATTTTCTGATGCCAACACATAGACAAAACTAGTTGCAGATGCTCAAACTAAGTATGAGACGATTTATGTTATTCCAAATCAGTATATTCATGCAAGATCATAAATGTCAAGTATCAAGACTTAAAACATGCCAAGATAAATACTTCCTTAGTGTGTATAGATATGCTTATATGATTTGATAAGCATGAAGTCAGCGGTCATTTACATTGACTGTGAATTTTGCATTCACTGAATTCTGTAATGCCAACCTATCGGCAGAACTCCTTGAAGAATCTGGAGCAAGGTATGAGACAATTTCCAGTATTATCTAGCATATTTATGTTTATCAAATGAATTAAGACCTCAGTTTTGTTTTAGAAAACTACTTCTTTGGTTGCAAGGCAACATTTATTTGGACTGGTACTACAGGACATAAAGTCTGTATTATTCAGTTATCCATTTAACACCATGACTGTCTGTTGCAGGTATATTGTATTTGTAAGCAAGCACCATGAAGGTTTCTGCAACTGGCCAACAAATGTCTCCTTCAACTGGAACTCCCAGATGGTTGGACCAAAAAGAGACATTGTGGGTAAGACACTGTATAATCCAGTGGATACAGAGAAGTGTATGGTCAATGTAGTTATGTCCCATGCTCTCAATCCTCCACATTGGCTTTAGAGAATTCAGATTTGAGTAGATAGAGGTCTGTCATAATGAGCAAGAATGGTGACAAGCACAAATACATTCACTAATAGCATTTGTTGTAAGGTGTCCTTGGTCAATATAATTATCATACTGTGTAGTCAAACATTCCATATGGATTAAGAGCAATATTGCATGGGAGTATAATGCACTGGCTGAATGAAGGCTGCTACACATCCGGGTTCAAATTGGTCTTCTGGAACCAATGCTTCTCAAAAGAGATGATTAATAGTGATCAAGCGGTCAACAATTGAAAGACTTATTATTCACAGTCAACTGTCACATATATGGAATATTGCTGGATGCAGTGTTAAGCAACCAACTAAACAAACAAATGGTAAGATGAAAAGAAAAGGATGACATGTGCAGCAACTTCAACTCTGGTTCCATGACCCAAACGTATGAGGCGTTATGTTTAGCTAGAATCATGCTGTGTGTAGCATGACCACAATAAACAAGAGTCACCAGAAGATGACATATCCCCCCCGGCCCACATGTTTGAAAGGAGAAATAATCTGAGAGTTACTCATTGTTTTTTTAGACTAAGTTTGAATTGTTTCATGGAAATTATAAATGCCATATATCTGTCACCAGCAAAGTCACAATGTCAAGATCTGTCTCATATATCTGCCAAGATCTGTTGAAAGATGTGAAATGGTTTTCGAGTTGTGCTCTGGGAACGAAGCCCACCCCTCCATTTTGAGACTAAGTCCGAAACATTTCCATGGAAACCAAGAAATAAAACATCACAAAAAACTTTAAAAACCAAAAGGCACCACTTTGGGGTCTGCCACACATATCTAGAAAGTTTTACTAACAGATATTAAGAAGTTTTGAGTTCTGCTCTGGAAATGAAACACACCTCTCACTATTGAGACTAGGTCCAAAACATTTCCATGGAAACTGAGAAAATAATAAATCACAAAAACCTGTACATAGCAAAAGGGACCACTTTAGGTTCTGATTGATATATCTACCAAGTTCTGCAGAAAAATATAGAACGGTTTTTGAATTCTGCTCTGGAAATGAAGCCCACCCCACCATAAGACTAACACCCAAATGTGCCATGGAAAAACACACAAAAAAAATATAAATGCCAAATATCTGTAAATAGCAAAAGGCACAACCATAGGCTGAGATTACTATATCTATCAAGTTTGGTCTAAAAATATTGAATGTTTTTTGAGTTATGCTCCGGAAACAAAATGATTACAGATGGACGAACGGATGGATGGACGGACGAGGAGTCGACTATATCCCCTGTTACCATTACATGCCGGGGACAAAAAGCTAACACACTAGTTAATGCATACATTTGTCATCAGGTGAGCTGGCCCAGGCCATCCGCAGCAAGACAGACCTCCACTTTGGCTTGTATCACTCTCTCTTTGAGTGGTTCCACCCACTGTATCTTAAGGATGTTGCCAACAACTTCACAACACAGGACTTTGTGTTTGTAAGAAATTTCTTGTTTTGATTTCCTAATGTCTCAAGACTGATCAAGCTTTGAAAGTAATGAAAGTAAGATCTAGCGCAAATAAAAAACAAATCTGAAAGAAATGAACATTTTTCACATCACTGTTGACATTTTGAATACTGATACAACACTGTGAGTGTTGAACATAAATCAGAAGTAGCCTATGAATGAAGATTTAACCTACTGTTTGGTGTCTAGTGTTGGGTCTGAGCATTTGAAAACATTATTTCATTTCATTAGCTTATGTACAACATTACTGATGACACAAATGGCATATTATTAGTCTTTCGTTTGTTTCAGATTGATAATCATTTTTTTAAATAGTCCCATATTTTTTATTTTAGCCAGCACTACAAAATATGGAATACATATACATCTTCTATCAAACAGCAGCCTGAAAATACAGATAGTCATAATTTGGTTTAGTGCAAAGAATTATTAAATCCTATCTAATACAATTGAATTAGAAAAGAAAATAACAAAAGACGTAAAACAGAAAAAATGTGGAAGTCACAGTTATGAAAATACTAATGTAACATAAACTATGTTTAGGAAGAGAATACATTATCAAAAAACAATATCTGAAATTCAGTTCAAGGACACAAGTTCTTGTATCAAGCATTTTTGTAAAAGAAAGACTAAATGGTCTCTGAGGTATCTTCCTGATACAAATCTTTCTTCATCTGAAGTTCTCTTTGTTTCCACAAGATTATCAAAACTGTAGAAAGCATGGAGACATTTGTATTAAAATATAAGCTTATGCTCACTCATTCAGAGCTAAAAATGTCAGTATTGTCAATCTCGTCTCATTCAGAACAAGACAATGCCAGAGTTGTATGAGCTCGTGAACACCTACAAGCCTGACATTGTATGGTCTGATGGATCTGCAGGACCAGATACCTACTGGAATGCTACAAATTTTATTGCTTGGCTCTACAATGACAGGTTGGTTTCCAGTTCTAAAAATATTTAAGGGCTTCATAATTTTCAACATTTTCAAAACTACAAAGCCATTCAAACTCAGATGATAACAGGTTTCCAATCTGATTTCAAACGCGGGAGTAATATATAAATGTCCTTATAAATCATTATCTAATCATTTATTTAGCATTATGAATATGATACAGAGAAACAAGTATGTAAAATATTTATGTATCATTCAGATGAAAGTTTGAACATAGGCAATTTATTCATGTGTAGCCAGTGGAACATCAGTGTTCGTCACATGTTTACCCAATTTTTTTTCCAGGTTTGAAATGTTGAATTTTTATAGAAATGTTTGAAAACATACATGTAAAAATAATTTCTCTTAAGATGAATAACAATCCCAGCTGGAATTATCCCATCACAAAAAGTTAACCCCTCAGTACTGTACATCACTTGCTTGACGTCAGCTGTTACGCCAAAATTTTGGTATAAATATGTGGACTTAGGCTTCAATACAGCCATAGAACAAGACTATCCAACTCCCTTCTATACCTCAACATCAGAGACATTATGGATGGTGGAAGCATTAGATTTCTTTTTCTCCACCTGATCCCTATACTCAGAGAGAGATTTGAGACCCTGTCTGACAACTGTTTTGGCCTCCCAACACAAAAAGTTAGCACCCGTTGTGCTATGGGTAACCCTAGGTCACATCCAACATGTTACCACTTAGCCCTTGGGTCTTTTGGCAATCAGTCCCACCAATTCCCAATGTTGTATATCAATAAATAATATATTTATGTATTCTTTGTCATGTCACTAAAAAAACTGCAAAAAACATATAATGTTCTCCAATACAGTATGTTGCTCAATATAGTGAAAAGATCAACATATAACATGAGGTAACATATGTCTCCTAAGCAGTTCTTTGAAACACTTAAGATTTAAAATCATATTAAAAAAAAAAAATGAAAATGATACTGCCAAGACTTTTTTCAGAAAAATTTGATGATTACTGGAATAGTTAAAACTGCATCATAAGCTTTTGAAACTGTTCTAAATTGAGAGGATTTCTCCTTGAAGAAAAAAGTAATTTAATAGACAGAGTTGTGGGTAACAATTAGTTCTCGAAAGGGTTCCAGAATCTTCAAATCTTCTTGACAGGACATGCTTTGTCCTTAGCAAAAAGCATTCATTCATGTTTGATGTCAGTATTTCAAAATATCGCAGGACTTTTATCTTCTTTGCTATCAGTACAGCAAAAATACGAAAGTGGAAGGAAGTGTTCAGTTTGTACTGGAAATAAAAGTTCACCATGGACATATATGTCTTCACTGAATCAGCAACCGATACTCTTCTATATCATGGGTTGGGTTCTTTTTATTAACACACTCTTAATGCCAAATGAAATTACATGTTGACATTTTAGTTTGTATAAAAGGACTTAACATGACTGAAGAAGCTGAATGTATACTTAAAAGGATCTGTACCAATTTATCTGTTCCACAAGGTGAGTGTCCAGTTCTAGATGGTAACTAGTAACATTTACTTTCATCTTTATCTTCAGTCCCGTCAAGGACACTGTGGTGACGAATGACCGTTGGGGAAACAATGGCATAGGGTGTCATCATGGGGGATTCCTCACCTGTTCAGACAGGTACAATCCAGGTAAGCTCATCCCTCTGCTTTTCCCTCTCGACTAGTTCTGTGCCCTTTCCTCCTCTAAACCAACATTGTTTGCAAATGTATACATTGTTCTTCACCTACTCCTCCAATGTTTATTCCAGCGTTTGAAATATATGCTAGTCTGACCACCCGGGATGGCATACTTTCAACAAAGACTGCCAGATTCTCAAATTCACCTGTCCGACGGTCAGGTTACAATTTAGACATGTATATGAAGATATTCATCATATTTCAGGATATACACTCACAAAGCTGAAATAAACAGTTAAGTCTTGTCTTGCATTGGTATTAACTGTGGAAAGGTAAGTTTTGGTCAGGGCTGGCAAGTTTTACATTTACAAGCCCTGTGCTTTGGCTGAAATTTTAGGGAGTTTCTTACCCAGCTTACTGCAGGTCCAACAAGTGTTCACAAATACTTTACACCGAAATGTCCATTGTCAGAATCTGAATCCAGTTACTTTATATTTGGATAAAGAACAACTGACTTTTGTGACATCTGAACTCACAATTTTATATTAGGCACCCTCCAGCCCAGGAAGTGGGAGAATGCCATGACAATAGACAAGAAATCTTGGGGATTTCGTCGAAAAGCCATCCTGGAAGACTTTCTTACCATGACAGAAATTATTGAAACCTTTGCTGAAACTGTAAGGTATATAAGATTTCAGTTCCAGTACCGACATTCATAGGTATCTGAGTCTAGCTCGACAAGTATTCTCTTACTTTGTATGAGATATTTTTTCAACCATTGTTTCCTTACATTTCTCTTTTAATACAAAATACTACACATCTTTGTAGCCTATGGCGTATGGAGTTCAACTGAAAACCAATACAAGAAAGCAAACCAGAATTGTACCTGTTCTTCTAAATATAACCCATTATCCCCTAGAACAAGAGCACTTCATATGACATAAAAAACATCATAAGATCAGGTAATTAGATGAAACATCAGAGTTTTGAACAAAAACAATGGACGGTTTGAAGGAGATCACTTTGGAACCAAAGGTGACATAACTCACACTGCAAGATAAGAAAACATTTTGCAATATGAAAATGAATAGCATTAATGACATTTTCATTTCCCTCAAACAGCTGCGGTGGCAACATGCTCATCAATGTTGGTCCTACCAAGTATGGAATGATTACACCAATCTATGAGGAGAGACTACGAGGTCTGGGGCAGTGGTTGAAGGTCAATGGAGAAGCTATCTACAGCAGCAAACCTTGGTCCCATCAGAATGATACCATCACTCCTCGTGTTTGGTGAGCAGAAATAAGAGCTGCAGATTGCTTTCGTATTTGTTTATGATGTACAAAATATATCTTCAAAACTAAATATTTTTTATGTGTTTACACAAAAATATTTAAAGAAAACAACACCCATACCTGCTTGTGTTCAACATCCTACAGATACCATTACAGGACCAACCTTGTAAATTCTCCTGACCCAAACTGTTCTTACCATCAATGAACATGGCTTTGATGTCTGTTTCAGCATCATACTGAACTCATATAACTCCTCTTATCTGTGTCAACGAAAATTTAGATACATCCATGAAATCTGAATGATTAAATAAGACTGTTTATTAAACTCTACTTCTCTTAAATAAGCCTTCTGACACATTTTACATGAAACTCAGCATATCTGGTAATCCCTCTATTTAACGGACAATTTGAACTTTCAGGTATACAAAGAATGAAGGCAGTGTCTACGCTATCATTTTTTCTTGGCCTAATGGAACCACAAATAACCTTGCCCTTGCTGCTCCAGTGCCTTCTTCCGGCACAACCGTCACCCTTCTAGGATACCAGGGTCAGTTTACCTGGGACAAGCGGGCTTCCGGTGGGATGACAGTTAACGTTCCTGCCATCCCTGCCAACCAGATGCCATGCCAGTGGGGTTGGGTGTTCAAACTTACTGGCATCACCAACTGAAACACAGGGAGACACCAACATCGGACACTAATTCTTATTGATTATTATTAGATTTCCCTTTGCAGTCATACATGAGTGAGTATGTGAATATGGTTTTTCGCTGCTTTAAGTAATATTCCAGCAATATCAAGGCTTGGTGACGTCAGAGATGGCCTTCATACATTGTACCCATCTCTGGAATCGAACCCGGGCATTCAGCATGACGATAAATGTTTAACCACTAAGCAGCCCCACCATCAACAGCAGTCATATAAGCCAGTAGAAGTTGTACACTTCCATCAAGGGTAATACACTCTGATGTGTGCCTTTTTGTAGCAGTGTTACCAGAGCCGGTGCTAATAAAGGTCAGGAAACGGTGGTAAACTGATTACAGTCAGTGAATCAGTTGTATGTAGAATCTTTGAACAGAATGTTTACCCAAATTTAAGTGTCACAGCTGTTCAGTTGTTTTTTATGTAATTTTATGAACAGAAATAAATATAATTTTTCAATCGGATTTTGAACTTGATACTTTACTGTTGCAGAGTTTAAAAAAACAAATTAATAAGGAGCATATGTGATAATAAAGCGACATACTTTAAAGGCGCAATGTCACATATTGTCAACAATATATTCCATCAGCTTCCTACTGATGCAATAAAAGATCTATTATCCCATAGACTTGTCTGCAATTGATAACTGAAACTTCTCGACATAAGGCTTCCAAACAGAAAACTCTTGCCAAAACTTGAATGTAAACAAGTACATCGAAAGTTGTCACAAGCAGTTATGTCGGTGTTTGCTGATATGGTTTCAATCACAAGTTGTGCATGAGATATTCACAGAGAATACTCAAAGGGACATAACTCTATGGTGTTCACTTTAAGTAATGTTTGGCCAGTAGAGGGCACAGGAGTCAATTTAATGCAAAACTTCAGAATTTAATATTGTAATCAATATATGTGCATTTTCTTTAATAAAGCATATATGGTGGCTTCTCTGAGGGCTGATAGTATTCATGGGAGAAATGCATAATTTAATTTTTGAGAAGTGTAGTGTGATAGAGTGACTTTAACTGTCCTGTATTGTAGTGTATTGGGGTAGGAATGGGAGAGGTTATCAAATATTATAAACCAAAAGTCACTGTGTTCTGTAATCTGTTTGTTTGAAAACATGATTAAATGGTAGTTGATTCCCTGAAACTGCTAGACTATTCACTGCGTATTGACACGTAGAAACATCGCAAACAATTGTTTTGTTGTGTCATTCACAGTGGTGACGTCATTCAATTCATATTGTGATGTAAAGTCAGAATGAGTTCACAAATGAGCAACTCCAGATGCTGCCATGGGAACAAGCTGCAACGTCCAGCTGATGACACTTCACTGCTGTCCTCGTAGTGGAGGTAAATGCTGCAGACAGTAAACCTTTTGGTTTGCATTTTTGTTTACAATGTCATGTGTTGGCCTATTTCTGCATGTTATTGAGTATTTGAAGCACGGGAATACATTTGGAACCGATTTGCTGAAACTGACCGGTGCATGCACTATATTCCTTTCATGACACATGTTACACAATACAAATATTAAAAGGATGATGATGGTGACAATGTCCTGTTTGAAAGTCACTGATATCAGGAAACATTCAGAATGACCTTGAGACCTAAATACCAAGATGACTGGGAGATGAAGCATTAACCAAGTTTATTCAGTCTGGGAGTACTCTAACTGCCATACTTGGTCAGACTTGGATAGCCAAAATGTCAGGTGATGGAACAATGTGTTTGACACATCCATAACCTTCACCACACAGACAAAAGCACAATTTCCCATTTTAATGTGTGAGTGAGTGCGTGAGTATTGCTGGAATATTACAAAAAAACAGCATAAAACTAAAAACTCACTCACTCTCTCTGACTCAAGCACAAGTCTGGTCAACACGCTTGAAACACACTTGAAGTGTCTTAGTGAGTGAGTGAATGAGTTTAGTTTTATACCGCACTCAGCATTATTCCAGCTATATGGCAGCGGTAATCTGGAACAGACAATCCAGTGATCAACAGCATGAGCATCAATATGTGCAATTTGGAACCGATGACATGAGACAACAAAATCAGAAAGTCTGACCACTTGACCCTGTTAGACCCTCTTACATCAAGCATAGTCACCTCTTGTGGCAAGCATGGGTTGCTGTCCTGGTGTAGCCTGCCATTTCTTCTTGTTAACTAACCCCAGAGAGCAGTTTTGTCCCAGGATATTTTTACCCTGGGAAAAGTTTGGGCTAGTCTGAAGTCCCTCTAACCCCCAGGCCAAAGTTTCCCCCTGTATATAGACCTGAAGTGTGCTTCTCACTAGATATATAGGTCATCTCTTTTTGTCCCAAGAATAACAATATTTTTTTGTAGGGACTAGTTTTACTTTTCATTAGTAAGACATCTTCACAGGTATTACTTTCTGTAATCATCTTTTCCTAACTCTGAATGAACATCAACGCTTAAATGATAGATAAGAGATTCTGACCTAGCTTGGCCTCTTCTTGCCCATCCTTGCTCTTTATAATATGAAAAGGAGGAGATTCTGGCCTAGCTGGCTACTTCTTACCCACCATTGCTCTTTCATCAAAGGGGGCAGATTCTGGTCTAGCTAGACTACTTTTTCTCCACCCTTGTTCTTATATTAAAAGGGAGATATTCTGGCCTAAAGCTAGTTAGGCCACATCTTCCCCACCCTTGGTTTTATATCAAAAGCGGAAGATTCTGGTCTAGCTTCGTCACTTCTTCCCCACCCTTGTATTTACATCTAAAGGCGGAGATTCTGGCCTGGCTAGGGAGTTTGACCTAGGTTGGCCGGTGGAATGTTTGGCCTGTTATAGCGGATCTTCATGGGCATCCCATGTTAATAGCATTTGAAAGGGAATTATGTGCTTGTCATCATGTTAAATAATGTGGCTGTATTCCCATGACTGATCATGTGTCTCTTTCACAAATCTACAATCATCATCACTTTATACATACAATAACTCATGTGCACTAAGGGGTCATGTAAGATACATATAATAAGAATTATCTTGTCACATGATCACACTATCACAGCAGTATCATTTGATCATGGGAGCACCTTTAGAATTCAGCACCACAATTTCTTGTGAGGACGTTCTCAGCCGTAGGTCACATGTCACTGAGACATGCAATCAGTTTGTGAGAACCCATCGGAGAAACCCCCTACCTTCGGATTGTTAGCCTGACAGCTAGCCCACTCAGCTACGTCCACATTGTTGCACACTGTGTAAATTTAGCTAGTCATTCCTGTGACGTAAACGGAAAGAGTTGAGTAGGTTACAGACAATTACAAGGTTACAGGTAGACTTGGTGTCTCGTGCTTTCAGTCTACTGACAGTTGCCGATTGGCCCAGTTACCATTTGGCACAATCGCCCTATTCCGTAATTTACAAGACACCATGTTGTGTGGAATGAGCCGCTACGGCGTGAACGGAAAACGGATGTTGTCGTCAGGCGTCAGACGTCGATTTCACAGTGCATGCATGAATAGCATGCTTGTATAAAAGTCATTGAGTGCTTTCGTGACAGAAAAGAGTTGTAACAAACACAGTAAGAATAATGTGGATCGTGCTAAGGAATGAGTGAGACAGGGGTATGTCTTGCAGTAATGATGGCACGAGGGTGAGTTAGACATTGAATCGGTACTGAAAATATGTAGATCTACAGGTGAAAGTGGCTGGAGTGCAAGTTTGAGGCCGATTTGTATTAGCCCAAAATTTCTACATTAAAATATTTCATCGTTTATTTAACTTTTGACATTTTTGATCTCCCATTTTTATGTGAACAAAGTATTAAAAATGCAAAAGGAAAACAAATGCATCTACTTACTCTGTTGGATTAAGTCCCTTACCCTAAACACTGACCCTAAATCTAACCCTAACCCTAAACTTAACCCCTTGAAATAATTCTAATAAATTGAATATGTTGACTGAACCGGCATGAAAATGTAATGTCCAGTGTAATGCATTCTTACCACTTCGAAAAATAAATACAAATAAACTCCATTTCAGTGTAATGGTGCAAATTACTGAATAACAAAGATATATATGTATATTAGTTTACATTTGTAATTCATTTGATCCAAATGATTACTTTTGAAAGTGAAAATTACAAAATATATTTATATTATTTAAATTGACCAAACTGCAAATAACGGAATATGGCAAAATGTGACCTGTGTAAGGCATTCATACGAAATTTAAAGAATACAATATATATAAATACAGAAAATATAACACCTCAGCACCTCTTAATACAAAGAAATATGACCATATTAGTAAACAAAAGAAAAAAGTATTTAAAACTGGTGCTTGCAAAAAATTGCGCATCCGCCGGTGAACTGCTACTGGAAACTCGCAACATCGTTGGGTTTCTGCAATGACACCAGTGAAACATCAATGAGTGGAGCTTATACACACTCGCTGAGTTTAACAACCTTGTTGCTATACCAGAATCATAGGGCATTGTTTCAAGAACATGCTTTTGAACAAAATCACCTGCAATTACGTAAAATAGTATTATGACGTGTCTTTAAAGTGTGTGGTGCCGTATTCTAAAGGTAGGCCTGATCATGTGATCTAGGTGTTAGCATAATAGAGTGATGTAGAATCATTGATTGTTCGCCACATCAAGTTTTGCTGCAAAAATAAAAAAATTATCAACCTGATTTAAGCTGCACACCTATAAATTGCAGTCATCAAAGTTATGGATAAGAATAAAATGTTTGAGGTGTGGCTCAATGTAGGCATGTCCCATCGCTGTTAAAATATAATAACAATGCACGAAAAAGACCATCATGATGACCAGTTCCTGAACACAGACTTCATTGTGTGTGAAAGGTGGAATATTATTATTATTATTATGGTATACGTAAAAATATACAATGAGCCACAGATATGAAAAATGACATAATGAACAAATCACACCTGGAACATGCATATTGAATGAGCTTGCCCTGTTTTATCGGTAGCACTGTCAAATTAAAGAATTTGCATAGAGAGTGTTTCCTTGCACACACCTACTTATATCATAAACATGGAATTATGATTATTGTGATAACAATAGCGTATCATGGCCGACAAATTATAAATATTGTTATATACTTCTAGGCCAAATGTAGAGATATCATGAAAATCAGGTAATATGATACACCCAGCCGTATCACCCATACTGCATATCTTGACCATGCTGAACACCAGTGCTTGTCACCACACATTAGACAATGTGATCATTCTCAAGCAGTTTGTTTATGAACATGTGGACACTGTTTCAACAGTGGACTGAACCCAGTTAGTTTTTAGTAACCTGATACCTCCTGTAGCTAGTTCCACATCAACAAGAATTTTTGGAGGGTGGGAGGTGTCATACTAATTACTGAATAACACGTTTACTGCTGCTGAGAGATCCTAAAAGATAGGCACTTTTCTAGCATTTGGCCTAGGACTATATATGGGTCCCTACATTACAGCCATCACCCTCTTCCCTTTGCCCACTGGTCAACAACCCGTAACCCTACCTAACTTTTCACTCCCCCCTTCTATTTCGTACCTCTAATACCATATTTGTAAGGCTGTGAGGTGGATTCCAAGAAACTCAAAGTTTCTATCTCCTAACCATATATGTCTCCTGGAATACTATGAACTGCTACCGAGGTCCCCAGACAAGTTGCTCCATCTTGATAGTACAGTCATTTTCCCTTTACCCAATCTTGCCTCCAACAAGCACTACTTTCATGCTTATTTCCTCCGCAACCGAATTCCTACCTCTCTTGTCTTGTTTATGTTTCCTACCCCACAAGCCTTTATTTATCATTTCCTATTTTAAATGTATTATTAAAATGCCTTAGTCACCTGCTATTAATGATATCATTCCTAGATCTAACATTATAACAATATTTATAATTCCTCGGCCATGATACGCTATTATTATCACAATAATCATAATTCCATGTCTATGATACTTATCATTCTCAACAATATTCATGTATATACAAAAGAATTCACTATATCTAATCTCAAACTTTGATCAGCAGCAGCAGAGTGCATGTGCTCCAGAAAGATCCTATCAAAAGGTAACATCCTTACATATCCATGACTACACAATATAACAAACAGGACAATCGGAATGGGTTTATTCTGTGTTACACAGTGTACAAATGCAAGTTTTGATATGATGAATCATATTCTATGACACACAATAACCATAGTAACCATGAAAACATCCTTGCTGACACTCAGTATTCGGCTTGAATACAAAACACATCTGTAAAATCCCAGTGAGGTGTAACCATGTTTCAACAGTGGTTTGCTTTCTGCTTATTCCCATATCACATGAATCTAAGACATTTGTTATAAATCTTCTCCAAACATATTTCATCCTTCTGTAGAATTTCCAAACGACCATTGACTAATTTGTGTGCATCTCTCTAAAGTGCTCATGTGGGTATATTATGGCAACTTTACTTAGGTCTAATGAGCCAGACTACATCAGTCACATCTGCTATTAATGAAATCAAACATTGCTTCCATGCAGAATTCTAGGTCTACATTTAGAAAGTATTAGCACAACTTGGTATTATTTACATCAAGATGTGTTCAGTATAAGGTTTATTACAGATTTGATGAACTCTGCCATTCTGCTTGATATTTTCAGCAACATCTAGTTGAATAAAGTCTCAAACTGTGCTGGAGAGAGCCTCTACTTTGGTTGCCACAAACATATTCTCTAATTACCTGAAACGAAATCTCTTTATAAACAATTATACACAATTCCTCCTCAGATGTCCATTAAGGAAATGTTATCAAGTAAATATTTTTACATAGAGTTTTTAATTTAGAAGCACTGCTGAAATGACAAAGCTCTGAATGAAGCAGATATTTTCCACACTTCAAGAGTCTTTCATCCCACGGCAGCTGCATGTCAGTTCAAATGGAGTTGTTTTTATTAAATAACTCTCGATTTCTTGAGGGTTGCTTTTAACGGAAGAATATCCTTAAAGATTTTACAGAATCGTTAGCTTCCTTCTGCTAAACATAGGCAAGATATGTAAGTGCATTAAGGTCCAATACTATATCAAGTGGTCACCTGACTACTATTGTGTGACTACTGACTACTCCGTGATAAGTTCATTCTCTCATCCAAGATATTCAGGTGCATATTTCTTTTGTCAAGTGAAGTTCAAGTAGAGTCAATAATCTAAAGGATACTTACACAAGGTCACCGGCATTACATGTATGTGTGTTCAACTACTCAGATATATATAGGTTATGGTAAGAAACTTATCACACCCTTAACAATCTGCTGATACTACAACCATACACTCAGATGACAATAGGTTCATATCACTGCCTCTGTGTGTAATATACCTGGTGTTCACCTAGATTCAACAGGTAAATGGCTCAACTTCCAAAACAAAGTTTACCAAAGAATATATATCAAAATATTCCATTTTGAGCTAAATATTGAAGGAAAAGTATTGAGGTCCTTTCTCTCATATGTGAAAATGCAATCTTAGTTATCATATTAAGATTTTTCCAAAATAACGACCTTCAGTGATTGTATAGAAAAGTAAAAAGATATTTTTCAACATTCAAAATTAAACATCTTATATAAGATATGACATCAATAAATGTATTTCTGCATGGAGGCTGAAATATATTGCCATACTATCAACTGTCAACTCGTTAATTCACATGATAAAGAATGAGGACACCTTTTATGGATGTTCAACTTCTTCTTTATTCTCTATAGCCAACATGTTGACATAGATTCACCATATGCTTGACTTAAGAATCTATCTTGAAAACTTGCTTCTACAGAGTAAAGACGTTGTATATTGTCCTCAGTATTAATTTCCCCAACTTCTAGAATCAAAGAAGAAACTTCACATGTTGTTCTTATATAAGTTGTTCTAACCAATGACTGCCATCACAATGCATGCAGTCATAGCACTTTGGTTAAATATGTACTTACATCAATGTCTTCATCAACATATTCATTAGTCCTTCATCAAAGCATACTTCATCTTAATTATCAGCAAATCCTCAGTTGATGCACCAACCATATCAATGTGTTGACAAAACCATACTCACATACAGATTGGAAACACATGTCTAACGCAAGATCATAACACAAATGAGCATGTTCATGAGAAATACCAACACTGCCTGTTAATGACTTCATTTAAGGAAACTAGTGTGTAAAGGAGAACAGCTTCCAGAAAGGCTGCCTTCAAATAAAAGTAAAAAGCCCTTTAAAACTAATTTCATCATATCAGGTTTGGGAAAGCACTTAAAAGGGAGAACAATAGTGAAGCAGACTACATTCCATGCCTAATTATGGAGCAACCATTTGATGTTCACCGTCAAGACGTTTTATTCAAGATCAACATAGTTTTTCAATTTCTGGAAGGACAATTACTTTTTTTCAATATATATATCAATCATTTTTTAAACTACCACAAACTACTCCCTGGACATGATGAGAATGACGTTTTGCCTGCAAATATGAAGAATACTCTGTAAAATGGGTGTTTCAATACATTTTCAGAAAAATTCTTGACTCCACAGGAAAAGGTATTTTAGTGAAAAACATACTTGGCATTTTGACACTGGCATTTAGACCTACTCAGACTGCAGCCTGCCATCACTAAACAGTACTTTCAAAATACACAAGCTGAAGCAGCAGTATTTATTTTCTGACAACATCCCTCCCTGTACATGAGGTTGCTTATAGACCATTACTTAAATTGACACTTTTCCAGACAGTATCAGATCAAGTAAAGTCTTATCTTCAAGAACATCAGGTCCGAATTTACAATACCATATTCAGTTTCACCACTCAAACTTTATTCAACACAGTATACTGGAGATATGACGGAGAAACTTTCCTGTGTTTGGATCAATGGTTGTTAATGTCAAGATAATAATCAGTGTCGATTAAACAAATCTCATTGGGTCAAACAGCATTCACAATAACAATAAACCCATGAAATGTGGGTTATCACAAGCAAGCCTGAACTGACAGATATCACACAGCCACCCACATCAGGTGACAATTGACATTAAGGCTGGAATTAAGACTTCAGAACAAATTAATATCTTGCCCAGTCTCAGGAACTAGAAAATTAACATTTTGTTAATAAAGTTAATTCACACTCAGTTGATATGAAACAGAGATTAATAGTTCAGCAAGTATGTTTTTGATCAATATTCCAACAATATAATGGCAGGGGACACCAGAAAATGGCTCCCAACATTAGACCCATGTGGGGAATTGAACAAGTGTCTTTAGCAAACACTTTAACCACATAGCTACCCATCACCCAAACAGGTTAATATCCCATTCATGATTATTGCAACCTTATACAACAACATGCACAGCTAGATGTATGAATCTGTGAGTGTTTGTACAGCTACTTAAAGTACTAGAACATTCTACCTACAGGTGATGACTTTTTAGTGCTAGTCAAATGACATACAATTGTACCATGCTCCAGTTTACAAAGGATATCCTGCACAGACACAGTAAAATGACTCTAAGTCAACCTGTTTCCAAGATACACCCATAATGTCAAGAACCAGATAGGGTACGAGCTCGTACCATATATTCAAACACCCTTCGAGTAGTCTCCATAGAAACAGTCCTCAAACATGCATGTTTAGGTTTTGACTGTTTGCTGTTTAACACAATATTCCACCTATATGCCATCAGTCTGTCAACAAGCAAGTCTGGACAAGGCAATCCAGTGATCAACATCATCTGCATCGATCTGCACAACTGGGAACCAATGACATGTGTCTACCAAGTCAGCCAGCCCGACCCCCTGATCCCCAGGGGGTTGCCTTAGTTGCCTCTTACGACAAGTATAGTCGCCTTTTGTGGCAAGCATAGGTTGCTGAAGACCTATTCTATCACAGACCTTCACAGGCAATATTGTTTTGAACACAATTAGAGTTAGAAGTGTTAAAAAGACAGCAAGTCTGACAACCAGTTTTCCTCCCGGTATTCACCCCTTATGACAAGAATGAGCTGCTGAATACCAGCTTTAACCAGATCATCATGGGCTCATGTCTAAGTAGAAACATACACCACACTACCTCATACACTTTATACCATGACCGATACAAACCCTTTCCTTGAGCACACAAAAAGTTTAGAGAGACCACTATGAGCTTAGCCAGGTCAACCTCAAGACGTAACAAATGTGAACATGAAATGTTACTGGGGTCAAGGGGTTACATTATAAGTTGTTCACTGGTCACAAGGGCAGCATTATCCAGGGTTGAGGTACCCTCAATTTGTGTTTATGTTTCCTGAGCCCAAATATAAACAAACATCGAGGGTACCTCAACCCATGGTCCTGGAGCTACCAGAGCTACGTATTAATCTTACTGAACACCTCAACGTTAATTTTGAGCTGTTTGATGCAAGGGTATCAGATAATACACTATAGCCAACCTGTCTGAATCAAATGATCCAAATCTTGCATCTTGATGTTTCTTCCTGCAGCTGTTGTCTTTGTAAAGTCACTGAAATGTTACCTTTGTAATATTAACAGGGACTACATTTGAGTGTTTTGTCAACATTTATGTAGACAGTCAAATGTTTTTGTAGCCATCGCAGGTTTTTGCAGACTATGCAAGAAAAACAGATTTAGAGTTATCTCCCTGCCATCAATTTCTATTTGCAAAACATAAGAAATTTCTGTGCACCATGGGTCATTTAATTTCATTCGAGATAAAAACGTAACTACCATGAAGTACTGAATGAGTTGCTATTGGCAGCGAGATAAACAGAACATAACAGATGAGTGCTCAGCCAACCAGAAAACAACATTTATGTGTGAGGTAAGATAAACAATGATGAGGATTCCATCACATCTTGAATTTAGGCACCAGTTACTGCAGTCTCCTGGAAACATTTGAGGACATTTCAGTTTAGATACCCTTCCAGATGAACAAGCACATAAAATATTCTTTGATCATTGGCTCTGCTAATCCGTTTCCATAGCACTCATTGTTTGCCTATGTGTAATGTTGACAACAAAGGACAAACCAAAAGTTGATGACAAAACACATGTTGTCAAGTTGAAAACAAGGCATGGTATGATGAAGCCAAACTTGGAATCTTCGTCAACTGGGGTATATTTTCAGTACCAAGTATTGGCTCTGAATGGTTCTGGTGGCTCTGGCAAGGGCAGAATAATCCCCCATGCCATTATTTTCATGAAGAAGAAATATAGACCAGACTGGTCTTATGCTGATTTTGCCAGGGATTTTACTGCTGAGTTTTTCAGTCCTGTACATTGGGCAAACATATTCAATGCATCTGGCACACAGTAAGTTCACAATACCACCTTGTCCTCTGTAACTATAGATTCCCTTAATTCTGCTTTCTATATAATCTGAATATTTTTCAAGATTAGATCACAGTTGCTATTCCAAACTCAAAGGGACCACAAACTTTAGGTTGTAATATAATGTAATAGTAGTTTGTTATACATAGCTAAAATTATACATGCGTGAGCTCGTGTGTGGACGTGTCAGTTACGAGCTCTGAAAAATGGGCATTTCTTTAGCCCAATACAGAGCCAAAATAGGCACATTTTGCCAACCAAACAAGATAAAAGGCCTAAGTATGCATGGACTAAAACTTGAGAGGTGTTACCTCTCGCTAGGAGTGCGTTTAATTTGTCTGATGAGTGTCCTACTTATCACATGTGGCGATGTCGAGTCAAACCCTGGACCCACTACACGACAACAAACCCTGGCTGTGGACGAATCGGGTGCACTTGGCATAAACGTGAGTGAAAAGGACAGCACTGATATATTGACCATACTCCTTGAAATGAAAACTGATATCAAATCTATGAACAAAAACTTTGTAAACCTCAGTGACAAGGTCGACAAGATGGCGACAGATTTCAGCAGCCAACTTCATCATCTACAACAAGAAAACAAAGAGCTAAAGTCAAAACTATCAGCGATGGAAGATAAGATTACTGACTTCGAATCTAGGAACCGAAGAGAAAATCTAATTTTCCATGGGATTCCCGGCGATAAAGGCGAGACGTGGGAACAATCGGAGAGTAAGGTGCGTCAGTTTCTATCTGAAGATTTACATATGGGCAACGCCTACGAGATGGTGATAATACGAGCACATCGGCTAAATCAGCGGAAGCCAGGTTCTCCAATCATTGCGAAATTTCTGACATCTAAAGATAAGAGCGACATCTTCAAGGCAGCACGTGCGGACAGGACTGAGGGATCACAACACAAGCGTGTGACAGAGGACTTCCCCCAGAAAATACGAGAGGACAGACGAGCACTTTCACCTTGGTTTGTGAAGGCAAGGAATGCAGGAAACAACCCGAAAATGAGGCAAAATAAGCTTATTGTAAATGGTCAAGTGTTTGTGTATGATAGGAATTCCCAAAACATCGTGAAAGAGAAAGGATCGCACAAAGAACCGCCATACTCAAACAATAACACAACCACGTGGGCCAGTTTGTTTGGACCCGGAAATGAAATAGACAAGGAAGGTGAAGGACGGACCCAGTCGGAAGATAAACAAACCGACGAATGATGCGATGGCCATGGCCTTATTTTCAACATTCTGACGTGGAATATCGGCGGTCTACATAAACATGACAATGAATATTCCCAGGTGAAACCTTTGTGTCATAATTTCGATATAGTATGTTTTTGTGAATCATTTGTAAAGGCTCATAACGAATTTTCCGCCTTTTTGTCCGGTTTTCGAGCAGTCAACGCTGTGAGAGATAAAATGAAACAGTTAGGCCGCCACAGTGGCGGAGTCACCGTGTTGATAAAGGAGAAATGGCTACAGGATGATATAATTACAAGACTTTATGATCATTTTCAAAACACTGTTGTTTTACTTTTCTCAACTAAGTGCTTGCATTGGGATAAAGACACTCTGCTTATATTTACTTATATCTCGCCAGAGGGCTCTCCAGTGTATGATGCTAGTGACAGTGATGGAATTGCCATGCTTGAACATTACTTAAATATTATAGCTGCTGATCACCCGGACAAGCAACTATTTCTAGCTGGTGACCTAAATGCTAGGACTAAAGACTTTTTAGACTTCATTCCTAATGATAATATTGATTTTATTGTAAGAGATGTTGATGATTATCCCTCAGATGATTTTGAAATGTCCAGATCAAGTAAAGACAACATACATCATAACAACTTTGGTAAAAAACTGATGGAACTGTGCTGTGCATTTGGAATCCATATCATGAATGGTAGACTATATGAGGATAAACAAGGACAGTTTACTTGTGTTACACATAATGGTTCTAGTCTAGTAGACTACATGATTGCATCAACATCTGTGTTTCCTAGAGTTGCTAATTTTGGTGTTGGTACATGTGATGTGTCTGATCATTTTCCTATTTACTGTTCTCTGAATATCCAGCCACCCAACATTACTGGTGTGCTCGAGTCACCTGTAGCAACAGATCCTCCAACTAGCAATTGCATAGAGAGTAATTCAACAACAGTATGGACTAAATACGTGTGGAATGAAGAGCTCTGTGATATGTTTATCTCTAAGTTCCAAAGCCTGTATGGAAAACTACATAGAGAATTATATCACTATATAGACATTAATATTGAAGATTCATTAAATGTTTTTACTGAGCTGTACCAAAGAGCTGCAGAACACAATAGGAAGGTATTTTCAGGTTTCCATGACATTAATTCCAAACCTCAGCCCCCATGGTGGGACGAAGAACTTGAACAATTAAAACATTTGAAATATAAAGCACTGAGAGACCATAGAGATAATAACTTAGATATATTGATTTATAAAACCCTACGTAAATCATTCAAGAAGACTTTCAACTACAAACGAACAGCTTACTTTGATATTCAAAAAGAAAAACTTATGGCAGTGAGAAACAACCCAAGAGAATTCTGGAGAACACTAAAGCAATCAGGTTCAATATCAACACCTGACAAAACATACGATATAAGTTGTGAAAACTGGTACAATCACTTTTCAGGGCTTCTTACTGAGTGTTCTGGTAATGTGCATGACAGAGATATCAATTCAGAGGTCTACAAGGATGAAGAGCTTGTAACATTAAACTGTGACATTACCGAAAATGAAGTCTTATTTCACATTGATAAACTGGCAAAAAACAAGTCCCCTGGACCAGATGGTATTGCAATTGACTTCATTAAAGCTTCTAAGACATTTATCAGTAATTACTTAACAGTGCTGTTTAATAAGATTTTCCAGGAAAGTATTTTTCCTGTGCACTGGGGCAGAAGCATTATTTGTCCTTTCTATAAATCTGGTGGCAAAAGTAACCCTAATAATTACAGAGGTATTTCTCTTATTGATTCAGTGTGTAAAATATTCACTTCCATTCTTAACAGTAGATTACAGGTTTGGTGTGAGGAGAAGAATATTATTCATGAAGCACAGGCAGGATTTAGGAGCAATTATTCTACCACTGACCACATTTTCTCACTTCAAGCTATGGTTCAGAAATACTCAGTTAAGAAAAAAGGAAGGTTCTACTGTCTGTTTATTGATTTCTCTAAGGCCTTTGATACAGTTAATCACAAAATTCTTCTGTCAAGTCTGAAAAGAGTTGGTGTGGGTGGTAAATTCTATAACATCTTGGTATCAATGTATGATAGGTTGTCAGCCTGTGTTAGAACATCTAAAGGTCTGTCAAGCTATTTTGATTGTAGTATAGGTACTAGGCAGGGCTGCATCCTCAGTCCCCAACTGTTTATTATCTTCATTAATCAGCTCATGCAAAGTATGGAGCAATTTGGCGGCCGTGGTGTATTTATTTCACCTGACGTTAATAACCTATATGCTCTAATGTTTGCGGATGATGTTTCCTCAGTCTCAGATACAGCATTCCAGCTACAGAAGAAGATTCATGGCCTTGAGAATTTTTGTCGAGTCACTGGTATGAAGGTCAATATTGATAAGACTAAGGTTATTGTGTTCAGAAATAGTGGGCCCCTTAGACAGTATGAAAAGTGGTTTCTTTTAGGGCAAAAGCTGGAAGTTGTTTCATACTACAGGTATTTGGGTATCGTGTTTACTCCTAGGTTAGTGTGGACTAAAGCTCACACTACTCTTGCATCACAAGCCAATAAAGCCGTTATGGCTATCTTTAGATTCCAAAAACGTGTAGGTTTTCTGTCATGTGCAGATCTTTTTAGAATATTTGATGCTATGGTAAAACCGATTCTCTGCTACGGTTCAGAAATTTGGGGTGTTACCCACTGTAAAATCATCGAACAAATACAGATAAAAACATGTAAATATTTCTTAAAAGTTGGTATAAATACTTGCAACAACATGGCACTAGGTGAATGTGGCAGATTCCCTCTTCAGCTTACTTATATGTCAAAGGCAGTTAAATATTGGTGTAGACTTTTAACTCTCCCAAGTTGTAGGTTGCCCCACCAGTGTTATTTAATGCTAAAGTCACTAGATGAATCTGGACGAACGACTTGGGCATCTCATATCAAGAATATATTATATAGACTTGGGTTTGGCTTTGTCTGGATTGCACAGGATATTGGTAATATTGATGTATTCATGTCTGTTTTTAAACAAAGACTATCTGATAATCTTTCACAAGACTGGTTCTCATCGCTACATAATACAACCAAGTGTTCTAATTATATACTCTTTAAGTCCACCTTGAATGTCGAATCTTATCTCTCTATAGATATTGCCCCATATTTGAGAAATTCTTTAACAAAATTTAGATGCGGCAAATATAAACTTTGTTCTGAGACTGGCAGATACAACAATATCCCTTATGATTCAAGATTCTGTCACTTTTGCTATCAAAAGAATTTGTATGTAATTGAAGATGAAATACATGTTTTACTTTATTGTAAAGCCTACCTAGACATAAGAAAAAAGTTTCTGGATAAATATTTGAAACACCCTATATCACAACACAGTTTTATAAACATTATGACCTCAAAAAATATAGATGTTATAAAAAACTTATGCCTATTTTTATATAATGTTGGGAAAATAAGAGATTCTGATGTATTTAGATAAACGCATGTAAATTCTAATTATACCTATGTTTGTATTTTGGGCCACTGGCCTATTACTGAATAAAATGTCTGTCTGTCTGTCTGTCTGCTAAAATTTACAGCAACATATCAGTTCGTGATTGAGCAAGCATGGTATTACACCGCTTTTCACAATACTCCAGAAGTATCACAACAGCAGGGATACACTAGAAATGGGTCTCACATATTATACCCAAGAGGGGACTATCAAATACAGGTTGTCAGTATGAAAAGCATATGCTTTAACCATTTGGCTACCCCATCAACCCCAATACCATTTGTCATATGTGTTGTTTTGTTACAAATGTGTTTGTTGTAAATGCATTGCACCTGGTCTATTCTTCAGTACAGCTATAAACATTTTTAAAAAATGACTAAAATAGAGTGTACTCAATATTTCATCTTGATTATCAATGACTGTCTATAGGTCTGAATAGTAAACAATAAGCAGGGCTTGACAGGTACTCAAGTACTGGTGTGGTATATTTTAGAGGCCTATGTGAATCCTTAGTAAGTACCTATCCAAGGGAGATAACTCAAACTTTTCTCTTAACACACTTGAGGCAAACAGGGAAGACAAGTGGTACAATGTCCAAATGAATTTTGACTATGATGCAACTGATTAACAATACCAATACCAATGTGTTACCAATAAAATCATGCACAGGTCTGGTTTTGAAGCATGGGTTCTCAAGTCCGTTTTCATTTCTCAGTCAATAAATGTCTGAAGCAATTCTGTTACCCTCTGTGAAACATGGTAGCTGCACAAGGTACTGTTTGATTGGCTAATTAAGGTGTTGAGTAATAACAAAGGTAAGATACATTAGGGATGTCAACTTCTGTGTTATAACTTCTTTCAGTGGCATGTTCAAAAGTTGGTGAATCAGATCAGCTGTGATGTGATGTTTTGGGATGGATTCACTGTCGCCTGACAACAGTATAAAGAATCTATACCTTAACTACGAAAATAAGCTAAAATATGATAAAGAAGTTGTCTACTTTTCTTACTCCAAGTACAACCTTATCATTCACAAAGTCCAGACAGGTGAATTGGAACAAGCGATACGAGCCAATACTAACATTCACTTTGGGCAGTACCACGCCTGATATGAATGATTCCACCCTCTAAGACAAGGCCAACAACATCACGCTTTGTTGATGTAAGTACCGTGGAGGCTGTCTAAACCGGCACTCATCAGGACTGAAGAAATAGTCCGGTATAGAAAGCTTGCTGGATTGTAGAGCTGGTAATAAAAGTACATGCCACGAGTAGAACTGAGACTTTATGCTGGTGTTGACAACTTGTCGGACTGGACAGATGCCAGTTTTGACAGTTTCCACTGTATTGTATACTTTCCATAATTACCTGGTACTACTGACACTTAGCTGACCAGACTGAGGAGATGAATGTGGTTTCTAGTCTGAAACTCTTGAAGGTTAATATAGAGTAACACCAGAGACTGCCACTGATTCGCCAAATAAACTTATTATAAAGAATTGTTTGATTCAACAGAATACATATTTTAAACATAAGAGGCAACTCACAGCCAGGGGAACTTAGGATGTACTGTAAATTATCTCAACCATCATGGATTCCACAATGTCCTTAGCTTACTTTTCTAATCTTGAATAAGGAACTTCATCAAAGTATTTTTCAAAGCATGGTCACCAAACTGAAACCTGTGGTGGAAAACTTGAAAAAGCTACTTTTTGATTAGATAAAGTTTACCTCTTGATAGTTATTTCATTAGTTGTTAAAAGTTTTAAGAAAGGACTTTCTGATGTGCCTTGTGGGATGTCCTCCAATCTGTGTTTACTGGTATGAATAATAATGACACCATAATACGGAATCTCATCTCTTCAAAATCTCACTGGGGCAGTGGGGTGGCCTAGCCGTTAAGACATTCACTTATCTCTGTTTTGATTCCCCACATGGGTACAATGTGTAAAGCCTATTTCTGGTGTCATTTGCCAGGATATCGTTTAAATGTTGATAAAAGTGGTCTAAAACTAAACTCACCTACTCACTCAATATCTCATTTCGTGTCTTGTACATCACCTCATGACTGAATGATTGACTCAGTTGCTTTGATACATGAAGAACTGCTATTCAAATTCATGTCCATATACAAGATATTTTTACTGATGCTACATCCCATTTTCTGTGCTTCAGTCCCACAAAAGACACTGTGGTGACCAACGACCAATGGGGCATTTTTAGACATATGCATGGACAGATACAACCCAGGCATGTTTACTTATATAGCCAGTGAGACTGTAGTTCATCCACTGTGAGATGAATATGATACATGCCACAAATATCAGGTTGACGTGTCATTCATTGTTCACTGAAACAAACAAAATATGACATCTTTTGACCATGTAGACAATGTTGACAACCAGTGCCAACATTACTGTCAAGTAACACTTGAGGATGGTAATTATTTTGCAGACTGCCTTGGATATATTTCATTTTGCATATCTTACATTGATATATAATGCTCAAAAAAGTAAACCACTCCTTTTAAGATTCCTGTCAGTGTGAATACCAAATAATGAAATTCATGAAGGATATTGTTTGATTCACTGAATATAGCATCATGGAAAACCCTTCATCAATATTGTATAACAAGCGTGTGTGTGTGGTTTTATGCACCTTTTAGCAAATATCACAGTGGGGTACACCAGAAATGAACTTTATACATGGTACCCAAGACGGGAATTGAACCCAGGTCTTCAGCACAACAAAGTAAGTTTAAACCACGAGGCTATCCAAAGGCCCTTGTATAATAAGACCAGTTCATCAAAAACAAGCACACATTTATCCTCTCATGTAGTGAGAAGGAAACTGAAGGAAGGACAGGTAACTCTGTTCATTATATACTAAGCATCAAAAGAAACGTCAATAGATATTCCAAATTTGACAGGCACTTTATTCAATTCATTACAGAATGTGATGCAATAAGTGTATGGAAAAGCGGTTTTGTTTACAGTTTCTACACACATTGATGAATAACTAACCAGCATTTCATTGGAATACGTTAGCGTTTAATGTCCAAACAGAGTCCTGACTTCAGTACCTCGTGTGACCACCACGGGAAGCAATGACCGCAGCACAACGTCGAGGCATGGAGTGCACAAGTCGATTGATGAATGCCATGGGCACCTGGTTCCACACTCTTAGGAAGGCTTGACGCAGTAAATCAGCTGTGTTTGGTCTTGGGATGACGTCATTCAACCGCCTTTGAATTTCGTCCCAAAGGTGTTTAATTGGATTTAAATCGGGACTTAGGGCTGGCCACTGCATTACATTGACACCATTCTGCTGTAGGAAGTCCCGTGTAGCCCTTGCAGTGTGGGCTCTGGCATTATCGTGCTGAAACACGTTGTTACGGTGACGAGCAAAATGTGGTATAACGTGGGGTCTGAGGGCTTGGTCAATGTAACACACTGCTGTGATGCCGCCTCCTCTTCCAGGACCAAGATTCTGGAATACCACAGGACCAACTCTCTGGTTTAGGCCAATTCCCCCCCAAACCATGATGCTGGCACCTCCCCATGCGTCCCTTTCCATCACACACTCGTCTGGCGATCGTAACGCTGGCCACGACGTCGCCAAACTCTTGTTCTGCCATCTGCCGTAGAAATGCAGTACCGACTCTCATCTGTGAAGAGAACAGTTCTCCACTGTCTGTGTCTCCAGTTTTGACGGTACTGGGCAAACTGTAGACGTTCACGGCGATGACGTGGCGTGAGGATTGGTCTACGGTAAGGTCTGCGGCACTGAAGGTTACTGCTGCTAAGACGTCGGCGTACAGTGGAAGTGCTGAGCGGTCGCCTATATGTCCCAATTGTCTGACGTGCTGTCTCAGAGGCCTGTTGGAAAGGAGTCTGTACGTGGCGTCGCACAATGTGGCGATCTTGACGTCTCGTGGTGACCCGTGGTGACCCTTGGTGACCCGGTGCGGGGACGGTCGTCTGTGGTGTTGGTGGTCCGGAAGCGTTCCTGAAACCTGTAGATGGTCCGAACATTAACATGGAAGTGGTTAGCAACGGCTTGGGCAGTGTGACCAGCTTCTAGTCGTCCTATGGCTTGGTTCCTCTGAGCTGACGTAAGACGTGGCATCCTGCTGACGTTTTGACGTTAATGTTTCAACCAAGTTTGGGGGTGCATTTTATAGGGCTGGATCAAGAGAAAAGCACGTGCAGCATTTGATGCATGTTCATGCTGCGTTTTGGTGGACCTTCCCTGGGTTCGAATTTGTGTTTGGAGACAAATGGTTTTTGTCACGTAAAGCTTGATTTTCTGACCAAAAAATACAGTCACAACATTTGCTAAGTTTTCAGTTTTATGGTCGCAGTAAGGAAACTACCAACCTGACGTTTCTTTTGATGCTTAGTATATAAGGGGCCAAAATGCACCCCCACACAAACAAGTCACTTTTGGTTGTATTAAATGACCAGGATTAGAAATAACTTCTCCCCAATACTTCTAGTATCTTACAAATAATGCATTGGTGTCATACCTTCACTAAAAATTATGCCAAGAAAGTGCTTTGCCAAAACACTAAGCATGACAATTCACTTAAGATGTTCAGATGTGCGATCTTCATCCACAAACACTTTTGAAACATGTAAGCTCATTGTGAAGTTTATCAGAGTGTATTTTCCCAACTAATGTTGCATGTTAAAGTGACAATTGTTCAAAGATATGAAACCCCAACGACAAACATCATGACAAAATACACGCAAAGAGACAATGTCAGACATGTCAGACATGTCAGAAATAATATCAGCTTGAAACTTTTACCTTAAGTGCCCATTTGTTTCTTCAGAAGCACTAAAGCCTCGTAAGTTTGAGAATGCTATGACAATAGACGAAAAGCCATGGAGTTTCAGGCAAAAAAATGATCTGGCTGCCGACCTCATCATGGAGGAAATTTTGGCCATGTTTGCCAAGACTATCAGGTGAAGAGTCTTTGAAACTAGTTCCCTGTACACTTATCCCCTACATAATGCAATCCATATGCCATATGCATAGGTTCCAAATTATGGGGAGGATGCATGAAGATCTTGCACATGTATAAATAGTGAAATAAATAATCTTCAAAGAGGTTTTCATACAAAGGACATGGAGCTGTACAGATTCATATGCATATTACACTCATTCTCAGTTAACTGGGACTATTGGGGTCTACATTTGTGAAATCATAAAGTCAAATTAATATGATCCATGTTAACATTTTCAGTCAAAGACATATCTGAAGCAAACTCCTGTAAAATTTCCACACTCGGGGACAAACAGTTTTTTCATCATCAACGCCTGAACATTTCTGCTTTGTAATTTACGTTACAGTGCTTAATTACAAAAACTTGATACATAACGTAATTTAAAATTGTGATATCTTCGGTAATCATGGAAACAAACTTTTACATATTTTCATCTAACTATGGAGCGTAATCAAAATATTCTTAAAATCGGAAAATTAGAAAATCGGAGTAATTTACAAAGTGATATACTTATTCTCAAATATAAATTTCCAACATAAGTAAAATATCAAATGTCACTTCTAATTTAAAGAACTGTTTTATTACATTTAAATGATCTTTTTCGAATTGTTTAATCCTCTAAATCTTACACAACTGACAATAGTATATATATTGGAGTTTGCAGTTACCCAGGATTAGGTCATTTGTCTGTAACGTAAATTACTATTCTTACATTGGTTCAACACCGGCAATCAAATTCAACCACATAATTCAACTCTTATTTCAATCAAAAAAACTTTTAATAAATCTTTCAAATGATTCTCAAACGCAACACAAACAGCTTTTGAATCATCACAATTTTGATATTTAAATGAATAAATTTTCAGCTCTTTTGATTTTCTGCTTCAGTATTGTGTTTTGTGACATTAGGTTGGTTACCTTTCTGTTCGCCTTTGACACTGCTCTGCTAACTCTCTTTCTAGTTCTGTTCTTGGAAGGTAACTGTGGCAACTTCACTACCATGGGAGTAGCAGCTGTTGTACTGGATACACCGTTGTCATCCTCTGCTACGTCACATGTGGTTTGACTTTCGTTTTGATCTTGATTTGATGTTACAGGAGCAACATTTTGATCAATGTCATTTTTTCAAAAGTTTCACCTTTTGCCTGTATTTAGCCACATTATTTCTTATTCTAATCCTCCTTTTGTTTTTATCAGCTCTACTCAGATTTACAGTTGGTACATAGTATCCTTTAACACGCTCTGTTTCCATTTTGAGATATACTGCTCCGAATTTTGACTTTTCTCTTTCTCTGTAGTCATGCTGCTTTTGAGCCGCAGTTTTCGCCATGGCATCTGTAAGTAAAAGAGCATTTTAATATTTTATGATTTAATGATTTATGAATATGGTTTTTCTTTTAGCTATTTCAGTGTTATTGTCAACAGCTGCGATTGAACATCATTGGGTATGATTAGGTAATATACGTTACCATCACTAATGTGCTGACCAGCATTCATAAATGAATTAATTCAATTAAGGAATAATTCCAACATAATAAGTCGGCAACGTATTATCCTTTTGACAAGTAAATTTGACATTAAAATGTAACATACTGACACTTTCTTACATAAACAGACACTTTTTTTAAACATCACACATTAATTAACTATCAGAAATACAATACGTTGTTCAATGATACCACCCTTTCATTATCCATGCTAAACAATATTTTATGTGAGGTATCACGCTTCTAAATGCTTAAAAAGCAAATCAATTATTTCCCAAAGACGTCATTTCGATCACATTAAATGGATGTAATTTACGTTACCATTATGTATCTTACGTTACTTATCATTAAAGGGGCATTACTCTGATCAACATCATTCAAATATCAAACCTTACTTTCACTTTGAAGGTTCAGTAATTTGAGACATGAAAACCGATGCTACAATCAAAAGTCAGATACTTTTTATCTAAAATATGTCAATTGAAGTATTACTTACCAAACTTGCTTCAAGACAATCGTTGATGGCACGTATTTCCTCTCTTCCCAGAATATTTACTGCTTTAATCACTCGGAAAAACTGCCGTGACATGCCGTTTGTTGCCTGCAATGACTGGCATATCTTTGGGGGTTACACCTTTACTTCCAGGCCGTTTCCCAAAAACGGTGGTAACGTAAGTTACAGTAATGTAAATTATTTCTGGTAATGAAGAAAATGTTGCCATATGGTATAAACACTCCATGCATGGTTAGGGCCCATGGCTAACATCATTCCACCTGGCTCCAAGTATATCGGGTCGAATACAGCTGACAGAAGGCTAGGTTTTTGAGTTGTAACAGTAACGTATGATTACATCCTTAAAAAATCAGTACTTATGAAGAATATATTTGTCTACGTTGGAGGAAAACTTGATGTTGATTAAGCTAATTGTTTGAAACTAATAAAAACATATCACTTGACCCATTGCGAAATGGCGTCTTTATTGATTTTGGCGATGGTTTATCACAAGAACCGATAGAAACAAACAGAGGGTAACGTAAATTACCCAGTCCCTACCGACAAAATATAAATGCATTTTTTGTTTCATTCACGCAGAAATATGGACAAAGTGATATTTGCAAAAGAAACCACATATATGTTGTTGAATTTACGCTTATTATTTTAAGGAAACGTCTCTTGGTGTAAGTTTTGTGCAAGTTCATTTGTATTTGGTCTCTACTGCCGACATTAGAAAAATGGCGTCATTGAACCATATGAATTTGTCTGACGCTTCAAATTGTTTTACTGCAAAGCGTTTGATGCTTGAAAATGATTGTAGATGCTATTATTTGAAATATCTGTACATGAAAATTTGTATTTATGCTCAAATTTTAAAGTACAGCCAGCTATAAAGTAGGCGACAGCAATAGTCCCTCTTAACTGAGAATGCATGATTAATATTTTGACAGTTATAGGGTAAACATGCTCCAAGCAATATGGTATGATTAGTGCAATGGATGAGGAAAGATTTCACCCACTTGTGTGTGAGTGAGTGAGCAAGTGAGTGAGCATGCATGCTTGTGAGCACGAGTGCGTGTGTGTATGTGTGTGTGTATTAAATCATGAGTTAAAATGCTAATTTGTGAAGAGTACTTGTCAACAAAACCTGGAGTCTATTACTACTAGTTTCCTCAAATCCAATCCATAACTCTAGTGCTCTGCAAGTTAAGCATAACACTAAATATGCTAAAAAAGTAAATCTTGTACAATGAGTAATGCTGTAAAATTGCATCACAAATGACCAAAACTTTGTAGAATTTATATGGAAAGTCTTCACATAGCTTGTAGATATGTATAAGGGGAGCTCTTCAACACTTGATGACTCCAACATCCCAGCTGTAGGGTAGTTGTCACAAACTGGCAAGGTTTCACTGGCTGCAAACTTTTACCAACCATAACATAACGTATGATAATGTTTGTAAACTTTATAGCACTGAATTCTGAAGGTAGGTATCTTTAGGACAAAGCACTTACTGGCCCAATAATTACACAACTGCCCTAAAACTGTCATTGGTCAAATGACCATACCTTTGTGTCAGATAAATATTAAGATATGAATAGATTACGGTGACAGTTTCTGCGTCTTCTCATGAACGAGAATGTTCATGTTCCACGTTCATCTCTTATCAAACACCTTGAAGATGCAAATTCATATGTCAGGAGACATACCATAGGTGATGACTGATATCAACAGTACTCATCATCCAAGTCATCTGACCTTTGCTTGTTATCTTGTGATAACATCAGAATAATCTTCACCCAAGATCCTTGTAGCTTACCTTAGACATTAAAATATGTGTCATTTAATTATCTGTAGTATTGTAGTAACATAACCCTTTGAACTCTCTTATGTCCCAGGGTACTTATTGACAATGTTCTGAGTATTTACAAATGGCCCGTGACAATGATACAGTGATTCTCTTTCTTACTTGAACTATATGTTCCTGAGTATCGTTTAACAGATGACATGACTTTTAATTACATATGTCACTGCCACATGTGTGTCTGGTTATGCTCAACATTTCAGATACACCTGGCATATCATTGTCAAAATCACAGAAATGGACACTACTTTAAACTGATATGTTGTAATATGAAAATGTTTTTACCCTTTTATCTACACTGTTTCACAAAGCTATCATAGTGCAATGACTGTTTTAAGTCTATGTTACAGTATAGGAGTTACAACAGTCGTAGCACTACAATAGCTTTGTGAAATGATGCCCTGGCTGAGTATATGGGTATAGTCTCAGTACAAACTGCACATATCACAGAGCACCTAAAGCTGTGACCTCTATAGGTATTCATACCAAATGTTGCAGGTCTACATGTGACGTTTGCCATTAGCTGGCAAAAACATAATGCCCTTGGTTTAAATTATAAATATCCTTTGCAAAAAAAATAAATAAATAAATAAAAAAATCATGAATTGTACCTAGAGCTCTGAACTATGTTTCTGTTCAAACTAAATGTTGTTGGTCTTCTTGGTGCTTGCTCTGGGTACTATCTCTAAATGCCAGGTGAGCTAAACACCTAGTTTTACAAAGTCTGTACACACGTCCTGCTAGCATGGACAAGAAGTGATACAGGTGGATGTACAGGGTCATGGTAAACGTCACCTTCCCATCGGTACATATAATCTCACAGACTCAACAGCAGATAGTCGATGATATCTTGCCCCAAGATGAAGAGGCTCCTTGAAGGCTCCCTGCTCCTTACCTTTGTCTGTCTGTGTGTGGCAACACCAACAGCAAAGGATAAAGCAAAACTTCTTCGATATGAACCAAACTGGGCTTCAATAGATTCCAGACCTCTGCCAGCATGGTATGATGAAGCCAAACTTGGAATCTTCGTCCACTGGGGTATATTTTCTGTGCCCAGTTTTGGATCTGAATGGTTCTGGTGGCTCTGGCAAGGCCAGAAAGTTCCTGCTGTTGTTGCTTTCATGAAAAATAACTATCGACCAGACTGGACTTATGCTGATTTTGCAAGGGATTTTACTGCTGAGTTTTTCGATCCAGTACAGTGGGCAGACATATTCAATGCATCAGGGGCACAGTAAGTAAATCCAATACAGTTTAACACTTCATCTGCCTGAACATAGATAATTGTCAACTAACAAATTCTTAGTATAGTTTCTTATGTAACATATGTTATATTTGGGATTACATGTTCTCAGTACAGTACAGATTCTGATATTTTTGTTGGGTTGAGACTCATTCAGGATTTGAACTCACATCCTCCAAGTTACACACCTAATCAACAGCGTAGATCTGTAAATTTCTTGACAAACAGACACAAATACTGGCCACTGTAGACTTCAGGCACATCACATCAAGAAATATTTTTTCATGATGAAATCTTATTTCGGAATTTTAACAACACTTTTTGCGTTGTTGAAGAGAAAATACTGTAGTTTCTGATTTTCTAAAATTTAGTACCTTTCAGTTTAATTGGTCACAAACAAAAACATATCACAATATTATAATAATAGTAATGTTAATTTTTCTATCTGGTTATCTATACCAAATATATTTTCAGGTGTCCCTTAATTAATTACCAACCTTCTTTACAATGCCCTCCCTATGTTGAAATTTACTTAGCAAGCTAAAGGATAAAACACCAATATGCAGAGGCATACATTACATTCTTGCACATTTCAGGCTACTATTTACTTGGGGTGACTAAAATCAAAATGTCGTTGATGGGAAGAATTTTGACTGGTTGATAATTATGAATATGGAAACGGTGTCATTGATAATATCTTCCCTAAACTGTTGTTTAGATGTTCAATTTTGATGCATGCAAACAATACAAAAAGTTATGTCTTTATTCATGCTTTAGTTCAGTATACTACTTTGGTCAGTAATCCAAGCATTAATGTGTTACTACTCAGCACTGACATCAAAAAGTTGGATTTCCAGAACACATTTGCATTTTGCTCAGATACTTCTCAAATATCTATTAACAATAAATTGCAATGTCATTAATGATTATTGTAAACCAAAAGTCACTGTGTCCTGTAATCTGATTGGTTGAAAAACATGATTAAATGGTATTAGATTCCCGGAAACTGCAAGACTATTTACTGCGTACTGACACGTAGAAACCTCGCAAACAATTGTTTTGGTGCGTCATCAACAGTGGTGACGTCATTCAAATCATATTGTGACGTAAAGTTAGAATGACGTCACAAATGAGCAACTCCAGATGCTACCATGGGAACCAGTTGAAACGGCCAGCTGATGACGCTTCACTGCTGTACTCGTTCTCGATGTAAACGAGTGCAGACAGTAAAACCCTTTGGTTTACTTTTGTGTTTACAATGTCGATAAACATCATGTGTTGGCCAATTTCCGGGTGTTATTGAGTATTTGAAGCACGGGAATATTTCATTTGAAACCTCCGGCTGACGCCGTCGGTTCCAAATGCATTCCCGTGCTTCAAATACTCAATAACACCCGGAAATTGGCCAACACATGATGTTTATCTCCTAATTGATCTCTGTGATTTAAATCAATGGCCAGCCCTATAAAATACAATGTCTACTCAGAACCTTTGACTACATTTACTTTTCCTGACTGTGTTTTGTAGAGTTTGTTTGATTGCTTTTCAAAGTTTACCTTCAAATAATTATCTGGACTTGACAATCCCAGTGTTTTTCGTTATGAACACTAACTGATGACGTTGGGATGCCAGTCCATGCAAAGTACATGGTAAGTGAGTGAGTTTTGGTTTTGCAACGCTTTTAGCAATATTCCAGCAATATCACAGCATGGGAGACCTGAAATGGTCTCCACACATTGTATCCAAATGGAGAATAGAACTCAGTGTGACAAGTAAATGCTTTAACCACTAGGCTACCCTACTCCATTGAAATGACACAGGCTGTAATGGCAAGCATAGGTTGCTGATGACATTTGTGACCAAACATTCGAGGAGGATGACAACATAGACTTGGGAGGTGTACTTTGACATTAACACCTACCTTAAGTATGATTAATAGTTTTTTCCCTATCATATTCTATATTCTACAGTAATATACTCTCTTTCAGATATGTTGTGTTAGTCAGCAAGCATCATGAAGGTTACTGCAACTGGCCAACCAATGTCTCCTTCAACTGGAACTCCCAGATGCTGGGACCTAATAGAGATCTTGTGGGTAAGAAATTCAGTTCAATATCAGTGTACCACAAATATATAACACGTGGAGCCATGTCACTTTTTTGTTAAAACAACTACATGTTTATACATTTATGCTTCTTGAAACTGAAAAATATGTAGACCACAGGTGTGATAATCTTTTCTCACAATCCAAACCAACCAGCTTATTTCTGGAAGCAGTCATTTATCAGCTCTTCCCAGTTACATCCATAAAGAAACAATAGCTTCCCTCTCAAAAAAACATAAGTATACATCACAGAATAGCAAGAACAGATACAAATCTCCAGAATTACATCATGATAGGACAATCTTTTATCATGATACAGAGCAAAACTCATGTTCATTGTTTTTGCAATTTATACTTAGCTTCTAAATATCTTCAGATGTCTCTCAGAAACACTATGTTGCAATCATATATGCTTAACATGCATTCAAATGCTTTTTTACAGGTGAATTAGCACAGGCAGTACGGGAAAACACTAAGATTCGCTTCGGCCTGTACCACTCTCTGTTTGAGTGGTTCCATCCTCTGTATCTACAAGACAAGGCCAACAACTTCTCCACATCACGTTTTGTTGATGTAAGTTTTATACAACACTGCCCAAAGAATAATAAATATTACTATCAGAAGCATTTTAGCTCTGTATGAAGATTAGTGCACGCATAAACAGTATCAATACCTAGTTAAGATTCGATGTACACATAAAACATATCAAGTTGCCTTTGAAGATTTGATGTAAAGAACAGGTATTGATGATATCCAATCAGGAGGTAAAGATACAGCTACCTGACAAAGAACCATCATAAATATCAGGTGGTTTATATCTCCTTGCCCTGTAGAGTATTGAAAAAGAATCAGGTTGTACTTATGCCAAGTTGTGTTATTGTAAGTGTTATCAGTTATTATTTATATCCATGTTCCATCAGGTGGTATGGATGTTCAATTTTATCAATGTCAACTTCTGCACTATGAGGAACACAGCATTTCGGAGTATGTCCTCACTCATTCATTCATCTGATAGAGTAAGAACATAATCCAAAATGTTGTGTTCCTCGGAATAAAGAAGTTGGCATCCTCAAAACTCTCTTCCTTATGTGTATCGTTGCCCTTCTAACATCTGCAACTCAGTCATTCTGTAAAGAATTGACAAAGGCGTCAAGTCATAAATACCCAACACAACAGCTGATTGCAAGGTGCACAAGAGCATTTATGTTCTGCTGTCTTATCAAACATTGATAATACCAGTTGCTAACAAAGCCTGTCACAAACACATGGAAAGAATGGTCAGTTGTTCACTTGAAAAAAGAAATAAGAACATATAGCATATGTCAAAACAGAATATTGTACTGTCATTATTTTTCAGGTGATTACTAATGCAGCATATCTGGAAATGCAACTCATATGTCTACCATATAACAATTATTAAAAAACTTTAATGTTGTAACCTTAAGCAAACTGGTTTTGAATTTGAGTCTCTGTCCTTTTTGAAATCTTCACAGAAAGACCATGTTTGTTATACCTCATAAGTTTTGAAATGTGGACATGAAAGGCAAGAACTGTTGAAAATCAATATCAAAGGTTGAAATCTGTCTTGTCATATCGACATGTGGAAATTTCTTGTTGCCCTGAATCTTTATGCAACGATCTGTCAGGCAGTGTCTTTCCATATCAATGATTAATAAATGTATCTTTCTCATCAATGTTTATTTTAATGGCAAGGTTTCTTGAAGAATTTCTCAAATGAAAACTTTAAATTTTGGAGTAAACAATTTCCAGTTTTAAAAATGCCTGACACACAATCCATGAAAATTCTGTAAAAGTTTAAAGCTATGTAAGTTGTATTCATATAATTTTCACTGCAGGAGAAGACTATTCCCGAACTGATTGAGATTAGTGAGAGGTACAAGCCAGAAGTGATTTGGTCTGATGGTGACTGGGAGGCACCCTCCTCCTACTGGAAATCTCCAGAATTCCTGGCCTGGCTTTATAACGACAGGTGACAACACCACTGGAAAATCCTATGACAGCTGAATATTTCATTCAATCTCCTCAAGAGTTGTACTCATAAAACAATTTTCAGACACTGAACTATATTATCTTCTTGGTTCAAACACAGCTACTTTTCAGAAGTACTGGAATTGTAAATTACAGAACATTTCAGACACCCAGCTAGCAAAACAAAAACCGACTGAACTTTTATCAACATAACTTTTATCAACACCAACTTTTGGTGCTACACTTGGAGTAAATGTCATCATCAACTTTTGTGTTTCAGTCCCACAAGGGACAGTGTGGTGACCAATGACCGATGGGGTAAAGATGCTACATGTCATCATGGAGGTTTCCTCACCTGCATGGACAGATACAATCCAGGCATGTATGAACATACAACCAGCATTCCCAAACACAAGCATGGACAGATACAATCCAGGCATGGGTGAACATACAACCAGCATTCTCAAACACATGCATGGACAGAGCACATCAGTCTGAGTGAATGAGCTCAAAGCTCTTAAAACTAGTTCAAACTAGCATAAACTAAATGAAACATATTGACAGCCAGACAGAGACTTTTACTTGATTTTTCAGTTACATGTATTTGTTTATCACCTTCATAAGCAAGTACCTTGTTTGACTCAAAAGATCATAAATGAAGCCAAAGGTCCAGAGAGACACACTTCCATCTAAGATAATCTCATTAAATTGGACTTAAACTGTTCCTTATACTGACCATTTGTTTCTGCAGGAACACTTCAACCCCGTAAGTTTGAGAATGCTATGACAATAGACAAGAAGTCATGGGGTTTCCGGCGTAATGCTGATCTGGCAGCCTACCTTAACATTGAGGAGATCCTGGCCACATTTGCTGAGACTATCAGGTGAAGAGTCTTTGAACTAGTCCCTAGTAGACTAATCCCTTACACAATGCAATCTTTTCCTCTGATAAAGATGACAATAAGGGGGCACATACATGGGTTTGAACATCAGGTAAGGATGACAATAGGGGGCCACATCCATGGGTTTGAACATCAGGTAAGGATGACAATAGGGGGCCACATACATGAGTTTGAACATCAGGTGAGGATGACAATAGGGGGCCACATACATAGGTTTGAGCATCAGGTGAGGATGAAAATAGGGGCCATATACATGAGTTTGAACATCAGGTGAGGATTACAAGATGGTGCCACATACAAGGGTTTGAACATCAGGTAAGGATGAAAATAGGGGGCCATATACATGGGTTTGACCATCAGGTGAGGATGACAATGGGGGGCCGTATACATGGGTTTGAACATCAGGTGAGGATGACAATAGGGGTCCTTATGCATAGGTTTAAACATCAGGTAAGGATGAAAATAGGGGGCCACATACAAGGGTTTGAACATCAGGTGAGGATGATAATAGGGGGCCACATACATGGGTTTGAACATCAGGTGAGGATGACAATAGGGGGCTGTATACATGGGTTTGAACATCAGGTGAGGATGACAATAGGGAGCCGTATACAAGGGTTTGAACATCAGGTGAGGATGACAATAAGGGGCCGTATACATGGGTTTGAACATCAGGTGAGGATGCATGATCAGTCACAGCAGTTTCTGAACAAAATGGAGGCTCCAAAATAAATTTACCTTTAGCTATATTGCCTACACGCATATACAGATCTTCTTTGATATGTCTGAACTCGCTGGATTCACAGATTAAGTAAGTCATTCAAAGTCTTCCTTGTAATGTAATACTTGAGCAATATATTCTGAAAAAATCTTTGAAACACATTTTAAAATTGTTTAACTCCTTTTGTTTTTAACAGTTGTGGAGGCAACATGTTGATCAATGTTGGTCCAACCAAATATGGTATGATCAGTGCAATCTATGAGGAAAGATTTCGCCAACTTGGTTCATGGTTGAGTGTCAATGGAGAAGGTATATATTCCACCAAACCCTGGACATCCCAGAATGACACAGTTACGAAAGGAGTATGGTGAGTGTTATGCATACTTTCAAATCAAGTGCGTGGTTTAAAGTGAAGGAGTTTTATAAACTACCTGTAGACATATACCAGAGTAATTTCACAGAGGAAGAACAACAGGTCTGGTTGTTGACAAAGGCAAACACTTTAATCACCAGCTGCACAGATGCCTTTATGGATTAATCAAAGACAAATGCTGTAAAATGTCCTATCATACCTTCAAAGAACTGGTTTAGCCCATATCACGTATAATCAAGTAAATAAGGTATCTTCTAGAGAAACAACAAACACTTGTCCCAAAATGTACCACATTCATTTTGTTTTCTGCACTTAGAAGATATTCTACTACAGACTTCAAATCTCTATGAGAGACCTCTAAATGAATGAAGCAATGACATTTTAGAAATGGGAACATTCATTTACTGAAATACTGAACAGAGTACTGGTATGTATTAGACACCAAATGTCGATCCTTCCCTTTACATGACAGGTGTCACCTTTGAGTGGAATAACTGTATGTTTCATCCACAGGTATGTACAGAAGAATAGCAATGTGTATGCCATTGTACTGAACTGGCCAGAGGAAGAACTTCAGCTCGGGGCACCCAAAGCAACTGCAGCTACTACAGTCAGTCTGCTTGGATATGATGGCAACTTCAACTACCAAGATCGATCGGGAGGCGGCATTACTATACAGATTCCACCAATCCCCATCAACAAAATGCCATGTGAATGGGCCTGGATCTTCAAACTCACTGGACTCCAAAGCTGAATGACCAAATCTGTATACTAGTATGCCGACTGGTACTTGCTGAGGTCAAGTGTAGGTAGGATGTAATAACGTGGTACATAGAGAAGATGAGATGCTACACAACTGTGCAAAATCTTCAGCACAGAATAACAATAAGGATTTAAACACACAGGGATATCATATTCTCTGCATGTGCCTATGTTGTCCTTAGAACTTTATCACTCAGATACTGAAATAAAATATATTTTGACAAAAAGAATTATTTCAGTTTATTATTACTTTTCACCTGTAGTTTCAATACATTAATAAGAAGCAGCTAAATAAGTGGACCTTGTCTCAGTTAACATCTTTAACATCTTTAGAAGTTGGTGAGTACAACATTGATAAACTTTATGGATAACAACTTCTTTATTACGATAGTGCGATGTTTCAGTACAGATTCTTGCACCGTTGTCAAGCAGGAATGAGAATTCTGTAAATGACAAACAGTGACCAGGATCCAACGGAACAGCTGTGACCATAAAAAAAGAACTGGAAATTACATTTTACTGAGAAAGTGTAATCCGAAATACACATTTAAAGATTTCCTCACTGGCATTGTGTATTCAAAGAAACCAGAAGCATGAAGTAACAGCTCCAAGTAGGGTCCCAAGTCAATCTCACAGAGGATCCATATTAGCTTAAAATGTGAGATTTGAATGGCATAGCCTAGTATATGGTGCAATGTATAGTTGACAAAAGGAATATAGATGCTTGAACCATTACTGAATAAATTTCATAACCACTTGTTATAGAACAGCAAAAAAAATAAAAATATATAAACATGTACATTAGGTCAAAGCTTACACTACTTAGAAGCTTAATGTCTAACTACCATAAATCACAACTAGTGTTTCTCCAAGGATTATTCCCAAAAAGAATTGAAAGAAAGTACTGACATAAGAACAGAACTGTTATCTTAATTTGAGAAACAAAAATATACAAAAGAACTCTATGAGCAGACATGAACTTATATAATTCAACAAAACAACATTCATAATTTCATATGTTTAACATTTTTACAGAACTGTCAATAAGATATTTTTCCTGAATATGAGGTTTATATAATAGTTAATAAAAAAGCAGCAAGAAGAATATCTGATATCAAAACAAATTCAAATCTTTCTAGTTTCATTATTTGTGAACTTTGCATTTACTGCCAGTTAGGTAGATGTACGTGTATAAAATCTCAGTACTAGTGCTGTAATTTTCTTTCAAATACATAACTATCACTATACATTCTGCTGCTTGTAATGGTAACATTATCTTTTTTCACACCCTCCAATAAAAAGTACAAAACCACTATGCCAGTAAACAAAATATCATGTCCATTAGGTGTCAGTTACCAGATGAATGACAGAAACATTTAATTTATCATCATACCACTAAAAGCTGGACTAATGAAAGTCAAACCTTTGCAAGCCTAATTCCGAAATTTCATCTGTTCAATGTTTATGAAATCTAATAATATTGTTACCAGAATGTGTCGTCAACATCGCAGAATGTGTTGGTGAGGTAAATTCTGGCAGTAACTGTTGCTCACAAGTCTGTTTGACATTAGTAATATTGATCTTTTAAGTTACAATAAATGCTAAAGAGCAGAAGTTGTCATAGAATTGTAAACATCTGTTAAAAACATACAAATAATAAAAACATACGCATAGATATGTTTATGTCCATGTTTAGATGAGCGTTTACGGTGCATAAAATCTTATGATGTCAAATCACAATGGTTGTTTCTTCATGGAAAGTCACAAAAAAAGAATTGAGTGCAATATTGGCATAAGGAATGGAAGAACACTTACTTTAAGAGAAAATGAACAAAAGAACTCTAGGAGTAGACTAGAATTGAAACAATTTTAAACAACATTCAGAATTTGACCTGTTTAATAGTTTGACAACACTGTCAATAAAAAACATTTCTAGAACACTACGTTTACATCAGTTATTAAGAAAGCAACAAGTAGACTATCAGTGATGACAACAAAGTCAAGATATTTTTGTTCCAATTTTGGATAAAGTACAATTATTCTCAGACAATGAAAGTGATTGTTACTCCTTGAGCAATCCTATTTATTATGAAAGCCGGATAGAAAAATCCATAAAGATTTTAAAAAGTTTACATTTGATGGAGCTCAGGTGAAATGTACACTTCTAAAATCTCAGTACTTTTTCTGTCATTTTTCTTCAAACACAAAACTCTTATTTTATATTACAGTGATTTTGAGATACATTTTTGAATGTCATTTTTATGGTGACATTCCTTTTTCATACATTCCACTGAAAAGTACTAATCATTAGGACAGAAAACAAAATAGCATGTTCATTTCAAGTGTCAATCATTCAGAAAAATTATATACAATGTATTAATCATGATACTGATAAAGAAATAAATTACTGAAAGACAAACTTTTACAAGTATATGATTCCTAAATTTCATTGTTCAATGTTTATGGAAACTATCAATATTGTTCCCAAAATGTGTCCACAACAGTGCAGAATGTGTTGCTGAGGTAAATTCTGGCAGTAAGTGTTGCTCACATGTCTGTTTGACATTAGCAATATAGATCTTTTACCTTACTGTAGAAACCAAAAAGTGTTACTTCTATCAGGTACCTTGACAGTCTTATACATGAATCCGGCCTTCTTCCATAAATGGTTGCGTAATACTTTGTAAAGTGTCCTCAAAGCCCTCTCTGCCATTTCTTTGATGTGCAACAAAAGCAGACGGCATGCTGAAGCAAGCTCCTTACAGCGTCACTGTCAGGGTGGTAGTTTGCAGTGAAGTGGAGCTTACAGCCAGTGCTCACCTGGTCATTTAAATTAAATTTTTCACATTTTATCCCTGAAATCTCATCTAAATTTGAAATTGTGTGTTACATTAAAATATGAATTTTTTCATTCATGAAAATGTTTCTTTGTTTGAAGGTTTGATCAGGCAAAATATAATTCTTAACAAAAGCATCTGTTTCATAGCTACCTTCTTAAAAAAAAGCCCATTATATCTAAATATGAAGCTTTACAACCTATGAGGTTGACACACATAAAAAAATTTGGCTAAATTGGCTTGCTACATGCTTGACTATGGCCATGAGAGGGTTTTTATTGTCTGTCGTACAGACCCTGAAGCAGACATATCCAAGAAAGCCCATGCAAGCCTAGAAAATATGGCAAGTCCAGATTTCCTTAGCTGAAAATGAAGAAAGTTTCAGGGCTCCATTTCATTAAATCATTTTTTGTACAATGAACTTTTGTCTATCAGTGAAATATGCTCATTTCAGGGACAAGCTGTTAGTGTAGGATTTTTACACCAACCTTCCAACATGTTTGGTTCATGCATGAGGACAAGCCTGCCAATCCTGGTGTCACTATGCTTAGCACTGACTTGCCTGGACCAGTCATGCTGCCATCTTATAGCCACAGTATTGCTTGATATGCATTTGACAAGCAACACTTTTCCCCAGCCAATCATGTGAGTCGTGGGTCATACAAATAGGACAGGACATGCTCGCCATTTTTGTCCCAACATGTTGTCATCAGTGATTTTCAGTGATCAGTTAACATTTTTATCCCTATTTTGCCTTCTACTCCCAACGGAATTTGTTTTGGCAGGTAATCAAGACTCATGCTTGAAAATGATATAAGTATCTCTGCTGAAATGTCAGTACTGTACAGCACAAAAGTTGATCCATAAACACTTGTCAATACTTATTGCTTACAACTTCTAGAATGCCTCTCAAGGGTGATTAATATGAAATATTGACATTTGAATCTCATTGCTCTTACACTGTCTTTTGGTTTCTCCTGTGTAAGTTGTCTCATGGATGCCTGCCTATCCTATATCTACACTTATCACTCACTCATGGAAGATATTGCAGTGTAATATTTTTAAGGTGTTATTACACTAGTGTAATACCGCTTGACATATGATGTGATTACGGTTACAGTTACGACATCACAATGCCAATGCCTCTGTTGCAATGGTATGAGACCTTACTTGACTCACGGAATATTCATACGAGTCATCACACTGTAGGCAACTTCTGTCAGTTTGTTTCTGAGTAACAAACAAAATACAAAACTTGCCACCGTGAATCCCATTTTTATCAAACTTGTGAAAGATTTAATATCTTGTAGTAACTTGCTTTGATGCCAAATCGTCAGTTTGCTTAATAAAACTGATATTACACAGGAGGTCATTTAGTATCCTCTATGTCAAAACATATCTGATAATACAGAGTTGTTGAATACGGAAAATCACTTGGAATAATTAAGCGTCATAGCCAGCAGCTAAATGAAACATTGAAATATGTGAATATAGCCTATGGGACAATAGGGGTGAAGATACTAGGGGTGAAGATGTGACATCAACCCACCTATCTACATATTTGCCTCCCCAAATGACCCCACAGCGTCTTCAAACACCTTCACATCTGCCGGTTTCTTCCTTCCCATCACCCACCCACCAAATCTGCCTAAAACCCATCTATCACTACCAACATATTTAGCACACCAACTGACCTCACATCCATCCATCTAACTGCACTCCTATTTGTCTGTCTTCCCACCCATTGACGAACCTACCCATCTACCTACCTATCTGCCAGCTCACCCACCTACCTACCCACATAATTAAAGTGTTTAGCATGGATGTCTAATACTACAAGGCTTTGACATGAAGACAGAATAAGCTGTGTAAATATGTATCAGAGTATTAGCAGAGCAAGAGGCTGTAAAATCACTGCTTACCCTGACCAAGACAAATCATGACAAACTGCTTCCCTCAGCTCCAGTAAATCACCCACACACGTACACGTACATCACAAAGCCTCCTAGAGAAACTAAGCCTTTCAAAAGTAGTGGTACCGTGTAGGACATGGAGACCACTCTTCAGACGAAGTAAAACAGCTCTGACTGAAATAGAGAGTAGGTGGAAAGTGATCTCACTCTGCAAGGTTCATCAGCTCAACCCACACAAGACATGATCATGTAGGGATTTAGTGTGTGTTTTTTTCTAAGAAATGTTTCAAGTGTGTGTCTTTTCCCCAATCACTACTGCTGACGCCAATGAAGCAGAGGTCGATGCTGATGATAATGGTCATATACGACAAAATGTTATGGATGTCAACGTTGTGAAAGCAATAAAGAAGAAGTTGACATCCATAACATTTTGTCGTATATTAGAATACCGACTTCTAAATGCCTCTCAAGAACCTGATAACGGTCATGCCACTGCCGCTGCTGCTGCTGCCACTGCTGCTGCTACTGATGATGATGATGGTTTCATAGAGAGCCAAGAAAAACCTCACAGCTCTACATTCTTATCTCTACTGGGAATATACAACAAAGCTACCTATGAGGTACCAGTAAATAAAATATAACATCAACATATTTGCCACACCAACTCACATCCATCCATCTGAATGCACTCCTGTTTGTCTGCATAACATATGTACCAGGTACCCATTCAGTGCTGGATGTAAAGCATTAAATGAGCTAATCAAACTCAATCTGTATTTGCATGGACTTTCAAAAACAGAAGCAGACCCACACAGCGCTATTAATATACTATCGTCTGTTTGCTGTGAAAATGTACCAATGAAATTCACTTTAAACAAAGAAGTAAACCAAATTTACTCGAATTAAGATCACGAGTCCTCATCCTTTGCCTTGCCAAATGAACATTTCAATCAGAATTTCATTCAACTTAGGATAAAAGTTGTTTAACAAACAATCATAGATTCAAATCGCTATTATTGGTTTGTATTACAAGGGGATAGGTGCAATAGATAGAACAGTAAAACAAATGCACATGAGGTATATGATGAGCATTAACTTAGACCATCCCTACTTGTTCTCGCTGTTTCATTTAAAGTGCATACCCCCTTGTAATACAAACTAATAACGGCTAAGTGAATCTGTGATCGTTTGTTAAACAACTTTTATCCTAAGTTGAATAAAATTCAGAGAGTTAAATTTTCAACTGGCGAGGTAAATTTATGATGATTCACAGCTTTAATTCTTGTCTATTCGACTTTCCTTCTTGTTTAATGTGAGAATTCATCGGTGCATTTTCACTGCAAACAGACCAGAGAGATTACATCACCAGATAACTTCACAGGGTAACTCTACGAGAGAAAATATACATTAAACAGTTGATGTATCACAATGGTTTACCCACAAAAAAGTCGATAGTATTGTTGATAGTATGCATAGTGATTTATAGTCTCAGTGGGCACATTGCTTAAATTCATCAGCAATCTCAGGTTTGACACCATTCATTTCTCAGAAGTCTGTTGATACAGAATGATTGCAAATGCTTAAGTTTACAGTAACCTCCCTTGGGATTGGGTAGGAAAATGGATTGTTTAGTTTGTTGTTTCATGCCATACTCAGCAATATTTGAGCTATATGGTGGCAGTCTGTAAGTAATCAAGTTTGGATCACACAATCCAGTGGTCAACAACATGAGCATCAATCAATATAATTGGGATATGATGCCATGAGTCAACCAAGCCAACAAAGCTGACTGCTTGATCCAATTGGCTGGTTCTTACAAGCATGGGCTGGTGAAGACCTACTGAAACACGAATCTTCACAAGCCAACAAAAGGAAGGAAAATAGCTGACTTTGACATTATTGGCAATTACCTTTACATTTTCATAACACTACTATTCAACGTGATTAATATGATTAATTAATATAATAGAATGTCATAGGAAGTTCCTGTTTCAGATTAGATATCAATACAGAAATATATAATGTCTTGTGAACTTTAAGCTTTCAAAAACACATGCTTAATCAGCATATTTGTAAAACTGACCTCCGAGTGCGTTAGCTTCCTTAAATAGAACATAATTTGCACAAATACTCTAATTGCTTTGACCATCATTCTCCACCAGTCACATGATTCATTATGTCTCAGAGACAATGATGGTGTTTGCTTTTATTAACACATCACAGCAACAGAAGGGTTGGCTCAAAACATGGAGAACACAGAAACAGAAGGGTTGGTTCAAAACACAGAGAACAGAGCAACAGAAGGGTTGGTTCAAAACACAGAGAACACAGCAACAGAAGGGATGGTTCAAAACACAGAGAACACAGCAACAGAAGGGATGGTTCAAAACACAGAGAACACAGCAACAGAAGGGTTGGTTCAAAACACAGGGAACACAGCAACAGAAGGGTTGGTTCAAAACACAGGGAACACAGCAACAGAAGGGTTGGCTCAAAACACAGGGAACACAGCAACAGAAGGGTTGGCTCAAAACACAGGGAACACAGCAACAGAAGGGTTGGTTCAAAACACAGAGAACACAGCAACAGAAGGGTTGGTTCAAAACACAGAGAACACAGCAACAGAAGGGTTGGTTCAAAACACAGGGAACACAGCAACAGAAGGGTTGGTTCAAAACACAGAGAACACAGCAACAGAAGGGTTGGCTCAAAACACAGAGAACACAGCAACAGAAGGGTTGGCTCAAAACACAGAGAACACAGCAACAGAAGGGTTGGTTCAAAACACAGAGAACACAGCAACAGAAGGGATGGTTCAAAACACAGAGAACACAGCAACAGAAGGGTTGGTTCAAAACACAGGGAACACAGCAACAGAAGGGTTGGTTCAAAACACAGGGAACACAGCAACAGAAGGGTTGGTTCAAAACATGGAGAACCAGAACTACCTTCTGTCAACATCTATCAAAATATTCACTTCACTGCCTCTATGAATGGAAAAATATTGTAGTCAACATAACATGTCTTTTGAGTGCATGATCTTCATAAAGAATCACACCTTCTCACAGATGCTCCTTTGCCTTCTCTGATAACCTGTGTTTGCTTTTGTACAATCCGACAATTGATTGGCCATACATATTGTTGAACTATCCCACACTATGAGTCATTTGTACTCTCCAATCCACGATAAATATTTTGTTGCTTTCTTCAATCTATCATACATATGGTCAACTACAATCCCCTGGACATCCTTATACCCTCCAATCCACAATAAATATCTCACTACCAGTCAGTTGTACTCTCCAATTCACAATAAACCCTTTTTAACCTTCTTCAATCCGTTATAAATATTTTCACCGTAGAATCCCCTGGCCACTCCAATCCACAATAAAAATTCTTGAACTTCAGTCCATCATACAAATTGTTGAACACTCTTCTTCAGTTTTGGACACCTATATCTAAGTGCACAAACTCACAATCTTCTGTCCACATCTTTAACCTCACACACACTGCTGTCAGTGCTAACAATCTACAGACCATTACATATTCTCAGTGGTCTCACAGACCCTTTTATACTCTGACCCTCCATTAAACAGACAGGTTTGTGCATTCCTGTGTATCTCTCAGACATCACAACCCCCTAATAGAAATGCCATTTTAAGGGTTGCCGCTCTGTGAGAGTGCCACCTAATCCTTCTGGATCAATACCTGGAGACAAAATATGGACACTATGCTACAGCACAGCACAGTGATCAACATGTGGCATTTGTAAAGAGTGAGGCCAAACTTACATGCGCTTGTCAGTGAGCTTCTGCCCGTCTGCTCCTCAGGTCTGTGTGGTATCCATTTTTCTATACATTTTCACATCCCATGAACAGAGACTTCGTGTGTCAACAGCATGCATGTAGACTGTGGCTGTCGATAACAGGCTGCATCAGTGCTGGAGATTGTTGCCTCTTGTAATAGGAAAGTCACTGGGCAGAACTCTCTGCGTCTGTTGGAAACGTGACAGCCATCTGTCAAACAAAAGATACAGGGAATCAATACAGTGTTGTTTATAATTGATTTCAGTTTTTGATATGGATGCATGGGCATATAATGCTGAAGGTGACTCTGCTGTTTTCTTGTTCATTTTTTCTCAACTAACACATGGTGGTCTGATGGCTGGACAGACACACCGTTCCTACCTTAAATATCTAAAAATGAACACATATAAACAAAGAATATTCATTGAATAGTATAGTATGAAAGAAAAGTAGGCTGTCATGTTAGCAGAATGAATTCAATACCTCAATTCATATTGACAGCAAGAATAAACCCATTGATATTCCTGATTACATTTCTTGTATTGTCAGTTCTATGCCAGTCTCATGGCTCTCATCAAAGTGTTTTCCTTCCTCCGATATCACACTGACATGCTGAGAAGGAAATGCAATTATGACCAAACATGTTTGCATGACTGCTTAAGCTACAAGTGTCTTGTTTTAATATTTTGATAATCTTTTTCACTTCTGCAATTAGCTGTGTAAACTTGTGTCCCTCAAAACAAGTCTTGTGCCAAAAACCTTTGATATTAACTTGGAATAACAAGATCATTCCTGTTATGTGTACAGAATTTTATTTTTCTGGACCATACCCTCGCTTTCAGCATAGACCATATCATAAATTTTATGTAATTTTATTACATAATTTTATTACATGGTCTCTGCTCCCAGTTTGATCAAACAAGCAAATGCATGCCCAACTCCTTCCAACACTTACACAATTCTCTCAACCAAGTATAGATGCATCACCAAAACATTTACTGCTTGACAAGTATTAGATGAGCCATGACCTGACAAATGACCCCAATTTGCATATCTGGGAACACCCTCCAGAGCATTCCATTTGAAACAAGAGGGAAACAGGCTGTCATCTAAATATTAAAAAGTTCAATTTCATGCGAATCATGTTGTGATCGTGTCTTACTGAACTAAATCGCTCTGCGAGACACATGTTAAACGGTAGCGGTATTGATTTCACACCATGGTCAGCATGCATACCTAACTGTAGCAACCAAGTGTATTTGTCCAGATTACTTGCCCCACCTGCTTGAATTCAAACTTAAACTTATTCTAAATAATGACCCTGGCTAAAGTCTACTCTTGTGACTTATCCTTCCACATGGTATTCATCAAGTACTGCATGTTTTGAAAGACTACAGTCATCAAATTATACCATTAACGTAATCAAATACAACAGACTGAATCAGTATTGGTTTAACGAAGTTGACAGATTCAGTTGTCATGTAATCATTCTTTAATAAATATTGACTCCCAAGTTGAAACTTAAAGGTTAACCTGGAATCAGTCAATAAAAGAACTGGGTGAGAAACCAGCAATCAACATAGCTATGTGATGTAACAAACAGGTGTATAATATAATCAAGTAGGTTGACAAATCAATACAATTGCAAGGTATAACCGTGACAGTACAAAATAATCAAGCAATACCAGAGCAGTGATTATAGTTATATAGACAGTCATGGTGACATTCACCGCTCAGCAACAGTAATCCAAAGTGCAGGAAAGACTTGAGCACATTTCAATGATTGTCATGGGCGGAATAGATACCAATTTTCAAAGGGGGTGGTTCAACCCCCCACCTGCCTCTGCCAAAGCAAAACATTAATTTGAAAGTAGTCTTTAGTCATGTTCAAAAGGGGACCCGAACCCCAGGATCTGCCAATGGTTATAATGATCCTCTCACACAGTGCTGGTCTTGGGATGGCTTGCGACACAATAAGAAATGTGAGGCAACAGTTACCTCCCCTAATATACCTAACCAAAAGATTTAAGAAGGAACAGAGTTTTTCTGAATGACGGCTTCTTTATTATGAAGAACAAAACATTTCAGAGTATCTCCTTACACCTCAAACAGGACAAGAAAGTGAATGACATATTTGTCATTCTACAACAAGACAAAGACCCAGCAATCATATTGCACCACTGTAACCAACAGCACCCCTTTCGCCATTGCATCTTAGAGAAAGTGGAATGGCTAGCTTCCATTTCTAGACTACTGAGAATCACACCAAACAAGATCTAAACCAGTGTCTACAAACTAATCAACTCTATACAACACATACCCCTTGACTCAGCCACCCCTTGAGAACTCCACCCTCACAAAACAATCTATCAATTTCTCCTCTTACAACCATAGAAATCCAGCACCTTCACCATGGTTTCACCAAGTCTACCCACTACCCATCCATCAACAACATCATCACCTCCACCCTTCACCAACTGTACACCAATAAAGACTGTGGTGTGATTACGGTAGAAACATAAGTGATCATAAAGATACCTATATTAGTATCAATGCTCATACATCTACACACATGGCTTATACTGGAGACATATGGTGTTATAAGAAACCCCACCACCCTCAAAATTAAGAAGGAAATGCAGGAAAAGAGATAGATTAAGAAAAAAAAACTTTATGAAGAAGGAAGGACTTTCACTTTACAAAGTATAGGAAGCAAAGTAACAAAGAAAATAACATAAAAACCTATGCCAAAGAAAATTTTTACTCAAACTTGCATAAACTGTTATTTGAAAAGTATGCAGCAAGTAAATCTTCTTATTGGAAAGCTTTACGTACATTGTGAAACCTTCCGGTTCCTGTTCAACTATTCAAGGTTTAAAAGAGAACAGTAATGATTAGCACCCGTCTAGTTTTTCTGATTTTGGTAAAGTTGGCAGTCAACTTCAAACCTTAACGCATATGATGAATGCATAGAACTCCCTAATTTTTGTCAAAGAACTGATGCATCAATTGATGTTATATAGCAGTGAAAGAAATCTCTGATATCATTAATTCAATTCCTTCCAAGAAAGCAACTGGGCCAGATAAAATTAGTCATCAATTGTTGAAGAAGACTGTCAACTCCATAAGCAGAGTTCTTTGTTTATTATTCAATCTTTCTCTTCAATCAAGTACTTTCGCAAACGTTTGGAAAAAGGCCCATGTTATGCTGCTATTTAAGAAAGGTGATAATTCAGTTGTATCTAATTATAGGCCAACATCACTCATCAGTTGTGTTGGTAAAATGTTTGAAAGGGTTGTATTTAAACATCTAAATAACTACTTTCTTGACAACAAATTATTGTACAAATATCAGTCTGGATTTCAGCATGGCCACTCTACTGTACACCAACTTACCAATTTACCACAATGTATGTACATCACTTGATAACAAAGAAAACTACTGTATGGTACTGTACATTTTGTGATCATTCTAAAGCTTTTGATCGTGTCTGGCATAGAGGGCTATTATTGAAATTGGATATGTATAGTGTTAATGGTGACTTACTAGCTTGGCTTGCTAGTTACATAAGCAAACGTACCCAACCTGTTTTTGTGAATGGCACATTGTCTCATTCGAGAACGCTACAAGCCGGGGTCAACAGGGTTCAGTCTTGGGTCCCTTTCTTTTCATTGTGTATGTGAACAAAATAGCCGATGTATTAAATTGTTCAACAAGTATCACTTGGTGCACCTTCCAATAACATGCAATCATTAAAAATAACTATGAACGAAAACTTAAGCATGTTAAGTGATTGGGCTTGGAACTGGTTACTCAAATATAACCCTTATAAGACTAAAGCTGTATTGTTCTCAACAAAAGCAAGTGACAAGCTAGACAATTTACATCTTGACGGCTGTAACATTAAAACTGTACCTTCTCATAAACATGTTGGTGTAACATTATCTTCATATGGGGGCTGGCCTCATCACATTAATGATGTTTTAAAGAAAACCTCGATAATGATAAATTCCATAAGAAAGTTAAAGTTTTTGTTAAAAATAAAAACACTTTATAAGATTTACACTGTTTTCATTCGTCATCATTTTGAATATGCGTGTGAACTGTGGGGTTGTACAACTGAACAAACTAACTCTCTGGAAAAATTACAGTTCTAAGCAGCTCGTACAGTGACAGGACTTCAAAAATATACTTCTTGTGATCATTTGTATTTTGAAAATGGCTGGGAAACTCTTAGTGAACATAAGAGAATTAAGAAACTTTGCTTGTTTTATAAATTTCTTCACAATATTGGACCATCTTACCTTCAGGAACTATCTCATACATGTAGGCCAAAATCATCTTACAACAATTGCAACTCTTTCAACTTCTCCCTTCCATTTACGAGACTGAAACTATCCTCATCTTTTTTCCATCTACGATATGAATGTGGAACAATATTCCCATAGAAATAAGACAAATAGATTCTTTAACAGGTTTTAAATTAAAAATTCAAAGTAAAATAACTGTACCCCTATCTTTCTTTTCATCTGGCGCAAGGAAACCGAACATTCTGCACACAAAACTATGGTACAATACAGGTCCGCTAAATTAGGATTTATTCAGAATTAATTTAAAATCAGATGCTTCTTGTACTTGTGGTTGTTCCTGTGAAAACTCATGGTATTACCTTTCAGAACGTTCTTTATATACAACGCAGCATAAAGAATTGATTGTAAATGTAAATACCATCGTTCAACATCGCATAGCCATTAATTTAGATTTATCGTTGTTTGGTCATGCTACTCATAAAAGCTTCATGAAAACAAATTATTATTTGAACATGTACATAGATATATTTAGCTAACTGAAAGATTTTTGTAGTTTATTCTTGTATATATTATTGCCACAAATCTCTGTTGTCAATGTTTTCATATTGTAAATATGACATATGCAACTTCTTGAGAGGGTGTTCCTAAGTTGGATAACTTGTGCCCAATCTATTTAATTTCCACATAAAATAAGTTTAAAACAAACCAGTAAAGCAGAACCAGCACCCATCTGTATCTCTCTCTCTCTTTCACACAAATGGCCTCCTGCTATCAGCCATCTACTGATGTGACAAGCCCAGCTCTACATCACCTGAAACCCGACTGTAAGACAACTGCAGGAACACCTCCAATCAACAAGAACTCAAAGGTGTTGCGTACAGAATCAGGAATGCCAGTGTTGAGGCTTCTGTATGTAAAACATTGGAATCAAAGAACACTTTACATCAGGTAAATGAATGGTATGCAACCTCATTCACCAGATTGAGGAGTAAGGATATACTCTGAAACACTGTGTTCCTCATAATAAAGAAGTTGACATCTTATCATGTGTATCATGGCAAGTGATGGCATGGGGGCTTGTGCACAGAGCTCAGGTCATGAATTAGTTGAAGTTCAGCGACATCTTAAGAGTTTCTGGGATGGCAGTCCTGCCCTACAGCGAAGCACATGTGATTCATGTGGTCTCAGCTTAGGGTAATGAAAATCAGATTCTGATAAAGCACTGCGAGCAATCACTTGATTTTTAGAGACAGCACTACTGATGACGACTTTATCACTTCTATACGCCATTCAAAGGCAAGACCTATGAAGATTCTTCAACTACCTGGGTCTGAACAAAGCGGACGCCTGCAGAACTCTGTAAATGTCTGTAAAAAACACTGACCCCAACTAAATGTCAACATGTACAAGGTAATACAGTTAAAACACTGTATCACAATGAATAACATTACCTCATCACATTAGTTCCAGGAGCTTATTACTGAGCAAATGGATTTCCCTGAGAAGTTACAAAGTTAATTATTTTGCTTCACACTGTCAAAGAACTCATATATACTGTGAGACTTGCACAATAATTTCCAAATGGTGAAGATTTTAAGGTGGCAATAATAAACTGAACTCACATTTCATTATATTTTAACTGTGTGATTGTCAACCTTGTCCCTTTAAATCATATTTGTCTCAACCAATTCTCATCAAGTACTGAGAATCTAAAGCTTGGTTGACATTTCCAATCTTAAAAACACTAATGATGAATTCACAATAGCGAAAAACTGAAGCGAAATATGGGTTTTTTTCAGTATGAATGTTGAATGATGAAATGATGAACTGCCTTCACAACCAAACACATACTTTCCCAACGTCACAAGATCATTTTTTTTTTCAATTCACTGAATAATCCCTGTGTGAGAAAGTTTCAAATTTTAAGTATACATTTCCAATTTTCACACTTGTTAGAAAATGCCTTTTTTCATTTCCATCTTTACCTACGATTCAGATTGAGTCAGGACTGAGTTCCTGGATCAAAAGAGATGTCATTGATTTTATATTTTATTCACCCTGTGCTGCTTCCACTGAGGAATTGAGAAGGTTGAACAATCAGTGGCACTGCTGGCAATACCTACAGCTGGAACATTTCATGATATGGCACGTATTTGTTGCAGTTTTCAGGAGTATACAGTTACTATAGTAACGTGTTGATTTCCATGTTAAAACCATTCATTAAGAAGAAGTCTGCCCATAACAACTCATTCTTACCCATGAGGTGTAATTCAGATTCACTGACCTGGTTGACACATGGTATTGGTTCCCAGTTGTGTAGATCACTGGATTGTTTGGTCTTGACATGATTATTTGCAGTACACCATAATGATTCAAATATTGCTGAGTGCAGTGTAAAACGTAAAACTCACTTACTCACTAATTTAATAACATGCAAAGCAAAGTCCTCTACTGAATGTTTAATGAAACAATGCAATGCAACTAAACATGTACACTGTTTTACAATGATTAACAATGAGACATAACAATTCAGATTTGACAACAAAAACAAACAACAAAAGAATCAAACTCTACAAACTGCAAGCTGTCAATGACCTAGACCACACAATCAAGTGAATGATGTTATGAGAAATGATCAATTCAATGTAAGACCTGCAACATTTACAAAATCAGCCATCCCAGACCACATTATCAACTGTTCTGACCATAACATCAATGAAGAAATATTATAAAAATACATCTAGGCCCTAACCACAATTTTGCAGAAGTGGATCAAACCTGCTGACACAAACTCTGAATCAACAAAGACGAGGAACAACTCATCCTTACAATCCACCTACAATGAACTGATAAATCAACAGACTTCTCCAGATATCAGTAATTAATCTTATCTGCAATGGCTATTTTGTTCCACCCCATAAACAGTTGGCTTCCTCCTTCCTTAATTACTAATATCCATTGCTGTGGATATTAATCCATTTTCTGCAGACCATCATGCTATCTTTGTTAGTCTATGCCAGATGCATGTTAATCTGTTCTGTGCTGTAGTACTTCACGCTTGCTTGACAGTGGTATAAGAATCTGTGCCAAAATGTCTCATGGTAATATAATGAAGAAGTTATTTTCAAATAACAATCCAACAAATCATTTGTCAACACAAAAACGATAGATGTTATGGTCAATGGTCCATGTGAAGCACACATTCGAGGATAGCCAACAAACTGCACTGATTTATGAGTATGCAAGAGTACACATGGTGTTAATACCAAGCCTTTAGAAAATATCTAACATTATAACGCACACCTATTCTTCTGCTAATGCTGATACAGGAAATATCTCCCATGAAAATCTGGGTTAGAAATAGTTTTCTGAGTAATCCATGCCTGTCGTAAGAGCGGACTAACGTGATTGGGTGGTCAGACTCACTGAACTGGTTGACACATGTCATTGGTTCCCATTTGTGCAGAATTATGTTCATGCTGTTGATCCAGATACTGTCACCATACAGTCTGAATATTGCTGAGTGCAGTGTCAAAAAACAAGCCCAAACACCAACCAACAATAAAGTATCTGTATTTGTGCATTTAAGTTGTTCTCAATGCAGATCAGGCAGCTGAGGCCATGTGTCATCAGTGCTTCATTATCCATCAGTTAGATCTGAACAGCAGCCTTCAGTAGAGTGAGTGAGGTTTATGCTGTTTCTGGCAATATTCCTGCAGTATCATAGTAGGATACACCAGAAATGGGATTCACACATTGCTCCCATGTGGGGAATCAAACCTGGTGTGACCCGTGAAGGTCCCGGGGTAGAATAGACCTTCAGCAACCCATGGTTGCCATAAAAGGCGACTATGCTTGTCGTGAGAGGTTACTAATGGGATCGGGTGGTCAGGCTTACTGACTTGGCTGACACATGTCATCGGTTCCCATTTGCGCAGATCAATGCTCATGCTGTTGATCACTCTATTGTCTGGTCCAGCGTAAAATCAAACTCACTCACTCAAACCTGGTGTAGCAGGCCATTTCTTCCATGGTCCAAGCTTTCCCCATGGACAATCTTGCCTAGGCCAAACATTCCCCAGCTGAGTTTTGTGCCAGGATATTCTCTCCACAGGGATAATTAGGGCTTGGCTAAAGTTTGTCCCCATCAACAAGGTTGGGGAAGACTTGGAGTAGCTAGGCTCCTCAATTTGATACATATATATGAACAAGGATGGTAAAGGAATAGCGGTTAAAGTTGATTCAAGCGTGGTAAATGTTTGGCCTAGTCAAAACATATCCAAAGGAAGATTAAGCAAAGATTTTTGACCTAGTCCAAAGTTTCACCAAGGAAACACCTGTTACACCAAGTCTTCACCTTTAACAGTGAATGCTTTAATTACTAGGCTACCATCATCCCTGTTCAGTAGAAGTCTCATGTCTCATGGTTTTCTGTTCTTTTGTTCCCTTTTATTTTTGTTTCTTAAAATGTAAGTGCATAATTCACAAAGCCATGTCAAACTGGTCATGAAGTCAGCAGAGAATGCTGGAGAGCATTCCAGAAACCACGAGGGAGGATGTGAAAACAGTGGAGGAAGCCTTCATCTGATGGAACCATTGTCCTGTGGACAGAAGCAGAGCGCTAATAGCCGGTTGTGTGATAACCATTCATTGCAACCTGCACGTAGCTAGGAATCACTCAGTTTAACTGTCATGTGACCCCATGAGAAATGTCAAGTTGTTTTTCCTGCTGGTGGCTAAATAAAACAGGTATTCATCAATCTGTACCCAATGTACCAGGCAACACAACAGCAAATATCAGGAAGATAATAGGTATGGAATAAGACTGTCTGATTCTGGTGGTCTTACAGAAATGTCAACAGTGGTGCTAGCCATGTTACTCTCGTTTCTCTGTCAGACGGATGCAGATATGACATGAGGATGATTGGGGATAAAACTGTGCTTTTTGTTACCTCTGCTATATCCTGTGACTTTCCATTTCTGGCCACTAGCAATGATTTGGAGGTCAACTTTACATTGGAGACATTGGAGAGTTGGACAGTGGCATACATGTTGTGTTTTCATTGTAGACAAACTCAGGAAGGAATATATCCTGAACAGCAAAACAAATGCAATTTTCACCCAAAATGAAATCTTACACTGGAGACATTGGAGAGCTGGACAGTGGCATACATGCTGTGTTTTCTTTGTAGACAAACTCAGGGAGGAATATATACTGAACAGCAAATGAAATGCAATTTCCCCCCCACAAAATGAAATCTCATAAAAGTGAGCGTTCATGGTTATGAGTTCTACTTGACAAAAGGCAAAGTTGCATTTCTTTTGCTGGTTGGTATAATCTCACAGTCCATGCATGGGGCATGATGTGACTTCCTGGATCGGGAAGTGACTTGAATGACTCCACACCTTGACTATGTGAGTGAGTGAGTGAGTGAGTGGGTGTGTGAGTGATTGAGTGAGTGAGTGAGTGAGTGAGTGGGTGGCTTGAGTGAGTAAATGAGTGAGTGAATGAGGAAGTGAACGAGCGTGTGTTTGCATATCACTGATCCTAAAACAAAACTCCTTTCATCCCTTATATATTTCTTTTCAAAAGTTTAGACTCACAAGTGTGCATACAGCCACTTACTTCAGTCATCTGTTGCAAACAAAATTTTGCAAAATATTCCAAACTGTACAAGGGTACTCTTTACACGAACTGATGTATTGTAAGCAAATTCATAATGTTGAAAAGACCATTGCCATGAGTTCAATTAATAATGAAAGTCAGTGAAAACTGGCAAATTCTTTAATATTCTTTATATATTTACACCAAAATGCAGCTGTTTACATGCACAATATTTGCACATGCTTTTCAGCAATTAATACAATTCATCTGTACAAGTTTGCCCAAAGTCAGTGAAGAAATCAGTCTTCGATGTAACCATACATATGTATCCATATCATATAGTGAGTGTTTTACGTGAGTCTAAACTTTTGGAAAGAAGGATATTTAACCTGGAACAATTAAACGTCCATACATATATCCACAAAGTAAACGGACCAATCAACATCTGCCATACACAGCCACCATAGAAACCATCCAATACCCAATTTCAGTTGAACCACCAACCATTCATGAAGTGCCTGGAATGCCAATTTAACTTGTTACCCCATTGAAATAAAGACACAGACACAATGCCCTTCAGTATAAACCAAACCAATTGGCAATTGAAACATAATGGCAATGCTTTTATACCAATTAACTGCTCTTGAAAGGAAAAACAACCTGTTCATTTCATTCCTTCATTTGTTTTTCATTTTCCACTTAACGCTGACCATTAATGTCTATGAGAGTAATCCCAAAAAGCAAAGTGAAATCGACATCAAAGCTCCAAGTCACATGAAAATCATGCTGCTCCTGGCATGCTCTTGTAGCAAAATTGATTACACCGATCCCAGGGAGCAAGGCAGTTGGATCAGCCTCGATGCGACATTCAACACTGCAACTCTCGGAAACGCAACACGCATTTTGATCATTGATCCTTATTAGAAGGAAGTGATCTCGCGACATGTTCCGCCATTACTCAATAACTAGCATGTATTTGATTCTGGAATGTATGGATAGGGTATTTACCTCCACAATTAACATGGTAAAGTTTCAGCTGAGTGCTAAGTAAATCTCTTTAAGGCATGTAACATATTAGTTTCCATTACGCAAATGACGACATATGACTTTGACAAGCACTCATAATGGTTTTGAGTCATAAACATGCCATTTGTTTAGGATTGCAATGAGAGTAGAGTTTTAGTTACAGGTAGAGGAATTTTCCGCAAATGGAATAACTTACAGCAACATTGGCAGCTTGTTTCTGTTTCCAAATGGTAATGTATCACATACTCAGTATAAAAACGTAGTTCCACATCGAGGACAGCCAAGATGTGTAGACATTTTGAACAAGATGATGGAGGAGTGAGTGAATGATTGAGTGAGCTTAGTTATACACCGCACTAAGCAATATTCCAGATATATGGCGGTCGTCTGTAAATAATCAAGTCTGAATCAGACAATCCAGTGATCAACAACAGGAGCATCGCCCTGCACAATTGGGAACCAATGACAGGAGTTAAGCAAGTCAGTGAGTCTGACCACCGGATCCCGTTAGTCGCCTCTTACGACAAGCATTGTCGTATTTTATGGCAATTATGGGTTGCTGAAGGCCTATTCTACCCCGGACCTTCATGGGCTGCTGAATAGGCTGAAGGCCTATTCTACCCCGGACCTTCATGGGTCAGTTGATGGACAAGCAATGAAGAAATGTAAATTTGACTTGAGGAAAATTGCAAAGACAGAAGAAATGTACAACTCTAAAAATCAAAATGAAATAACTGTATTTTGTAAATTTCAGCAAGCTATCACATAAACTGTTTCAGTTTTTTTAAATATTAAGAAAGAAGACACTAGGATATAAAACACTGTATATAAAACAAGAAGAAAAAAGTAACCTGCATACAAAGGTCAATAAAAGTATATTTATTCTGAGATTAAGTTCTGCATCTTTCAACAAATACCTATGAAGATATCTCCATGACTTTGAGGCTCTTGCCCACAATAACAGAGAGAGTTGGGTTTTACATTGCTTTTAGCAATATTTAAGGAACATCAGAGCAGAGAACGCCAGAAATTAGCTTCACACGTTGTACCCAAATGCAGAATGAAACAACAGTTTTCAGTCAGTGTGTCAAGCGAATACTTTAACCACTACGCTACCCCAACTGCTGTTCTTTGCATGGAACACAATCAGAATAAACATATGTGGGTTTGTTGGAGGCACTGTACATCTTCAAAGGTTTTAGAATGTGAACAGCACACTATCATTGTCTAGCATTGAGGTGCTCATCAAATGTTTCAACCAAAAATAATGCTTAGGACATAAGGTAGCTTGCTAAAAATCAGCAGTAGTCATGCTGCTAGTTGGAATGGAACAGAACAAGTTGACAGCCACAACAAAGATCATCAAGACAATAATATTCAGTTGGTGCAGTTACAGCATTGATAAGGAACTGCTGCATCAACATCCTGGTTGTGGCCAATTTTTGGCAGAACTTTTGCAGCCATTGATGGTAACACAACACCTATGCCCATAGATAAAGCCAATTTGACATAACCGTGATACCTGCCATGATATTTTTGTGACTGCATAACGTTGCTGAACTGCCATGAGTCAGCTGTCTCCAGTGCCGCCCGACGAGGGGACCACGGATTAGGTACTGTTGATGTTTGTTCATGTTCCCTGAGCCAATCAGAAAATGACATTTGTGTGTGAGATAAGATAATTAGTGTCTACTATCCTCATACCAGTGTGCAAAATAGTTTCCAAATTTTGCTAGCCATGAGGCTAGCTATGCTGAAAGTTACTAGCCCACACAAAAATTCACTAGCCCAAACTTTGAATGTAGAAAGTAACCAAAAGATTACAAAAAGGTAAATTACCATCATTCACCAGGCAATAACCTTGCATGATTTAAAAGTCTATTATACATTAACAAATTGGAGAGAGTGATAGATTTAAAAAGTGACCCCATGAATATTCAATAGACAGTCGGGCCAGTGGCTGTGGAGATTCACTGAGATTCACTGGCTCGATTGCTACTAGCCACAGGATAGTGGGCCAGTGGCTATTTGGAACACCATTCATACTAGTTACGTGTACTGACATTGTAGTAGCATGCTGCTCGGTCCCCTGTTCTGTCAATGAGTGCTTTGATGAAACACAAATCAGAAAAATGACCAATAACCAATGTTGACCTTTTATGCTTCATATTATGGCATCACTAAACATGAAGCACTGTGGGAATACTGATTATTTTTTGAGAATATATTTCTTAAACTTAGGGCAGCTGATCAAGGTGGATCCGAGAGTGCGAAACGTACACAAAACTGCCTCAATATTAACACTTCTGGTGTTAGCAGAATCATCAAATAGCCTCACTGGCATAAGCATGAACATACTGCTATGTTATCATGGGCATCATCACTTCATGGACATTGTGCCATCCCAAGGATAGTCTCTTCATGGACATTGTGCCATCCCAAGGATAGTCTCTTCATGGACATTGTGCCATCCCAAGGATAGTCTCTTCATGGACATTGTGCCATCCCAAGGATAGTCTCTTCATGGACATTGTGCCATCCCAAGGATAGTCTCTTCATGGACATTGTGCCATCCCAAGGATAGTTTCTTCATGGACATTGTGCCATCCCAAGGATAGTCTCTTCATGGACATTGTGCCATCCCAAGGATAGTCTCTTCATGGACATTGTGCCATCCCAAGGATAGTCTCTTCATGGACATTGTGCCATCCCAAGGATGTCACTTCATGGACATTGTGCCATCCCAAGGATAGTCTCTTCATGGACATTGTGCCATCCCAAGGATAGTCTCTTCATGGACATTGTGCCATCCCAAGGATGTCTCTTCATGGACATTGTGCCATCCCAAGGATGTCACTTCATGGACATTGTGCCATCCCAAGGATGTCACTTCATGGACATTGTGCCATCCCAAGGATAGTCTCTTCATGGACATTGTACCATCCCAAGGATAGTCTCTTCATGGACATTGTGCCATCCCAAGGATGTCACTTCATGGACATTGTGCCATCCCAAGGATGTCACTTCATGGACATTGTGCAATCCCAAGGATGTCACTTCATGGACATTGTGCCATCCCAAGGATGTCACTTCATGGACATTGTGCCATCCCAAGGATGTCACTTCATGGACATTGTGCAATCCCAAGGATGTCACTTCATGGACATTGTGCCATCCCAAGGATAGTCTCTTCATGGACATTGTGCCATCCCAAGGATAGTCTCTTCATGGACATTGTGCCATCCCAAGGATGTCACTTCATGGACATTGTGCCATCCCAAGGATGTCACTTCATGGACATTGTGCCATCCCAAGGATGTCACTTCATGGACATTGTGCCATCCCAAGGATGTCACTTCATGGACATTGTGCCATCCCAAGGATAGTCACTTCATGGACATTGTGCCATCCCAAGGATAGTCTCTTCATGGACATTGTGCCATCCCAAGGATAGTCTCTTCATGGACATTGTGCCATCCCAAGGATGTCACTTCATGGACATTGTGCCATCCCAAGGATAGTCTCTTCATGGACATTGTGCCATCCCAAGGATAGTCTCTTCATGGACATTGTGCCATCCCAAGGATGTCACTTCATGGACATTGTGCCATCCCAAGGATAGTCTCTTCATGGACATTGTGCCATCCCAAGGATGTCACTTCATGGACATTGTGCCATCCCAAGGATAGTCTCTTCATGGACATTGTGCCATCCCAAGGATGTCACTTCATGGACATTGTGCCATCCCAAGGATAGTCTCTTCATGGACATTGTGCCATCCCAAGGATGTCACTTCATGGACATTGTGCCATCCCAAGGATAGTCTCTTCATGGACATTGTGCCATCCCAAGGATGTCACTTCATGGACATTGTGCCATCCCAAGGATAGTCTCTTCATGGACATTGTGCCATCCCAAGGATGTCACTTCATGGACATTGTGCCATCCCAAGGATAGTCTCTTCATGGACATTGTGCCATCCCAAGGATAGTCTCTTCATGGACATTGTGCCATCCCAAGGATGTCACTTCATGGACATTGTGCCATCCCAAGGATAGTCGCTTCATGGACATTGTGTCATATCATGGATAGTAATTTCGTGGACATTATGCCATCCCAAGGATAGTATTTCATGGATGTTGTGTCATATCAAGGATAGTCACTTCATGGACGTTGTGTCATACCAATGATAATCACTTCATGTCATGCCAAGGATAATAATTTCAGGGATGTAGAGTCATAAGGATGTCAAGGAAATTCATTTCATGGACAGTAGCAAACCCTCATGGCTAATGAGACCCAGGAAATCCATCCATGTCATAGGAATTTTTAAGAACTAATTTTAATTATATATAGCACAAAAAACAAGTTCAGCAAGTGTTCAGCATGTCTAACAGAACTAGAACGTCCTTGACGTCCATCATGATAATCAAGGAAATGTTCTGTATTGATTCATGTCTGTTCTGTTCAAAGCTAAGCAGACCTACAGTATATCAGACTTGATCCAGACAAAGACCTATATCATCTTCTGTTTCCAGACTTTAGTAGACACAGACAAGACATTAATGTTGAGCTTTACTAAATACATAAGGTCATCCCTGCCTAAATAGACAGGACAGTTGAGCTTTAACCACATGTCCTTAAAGGAAAACTACTTGTGAAAAAATTTATACTCAACGAAGAATGTCCAAACAAACTAAACCTTGGCAAGAAGAAGATAATTGATGACTAATGTCACAGGCTGTTGTAAACAGACAAACATAAATGATTTTGTAACTTGATAGTTGATAGAGACGCCACAGGAGTTTGGTGTCAGAACTGGTCCCAAGCCAATTCTAATTTGGACATACATAGAAAGCAACTTCCAGTGTAAACCACAAATACACCCACACAAGCACAGACAGTCACTCCAACAACCAACTCAGCATCTAGTCCAACCCACACATATTTCCACTTCACACAATTCCCATCACACACACACTTCCTCACACCCAAACACACACCCACAAAATATTAAACAGCTTCTCTTCCTCTAGTCCCAAACAGTGAGAATAATCATCATGAACATGTTTCTCATATTAATCAAGATACAGATATGTGTTGTTTATAACTTGTTTGCTTATGAAGTCCAAACGTTTCATGTTAATATGGTTGTGTACAGTTCCTCCCTTGGAAATTGTTACTATTTATGGTCATCAGACACAATGAACATATGTTTTTTGGCAGAATACACAGCGCAAAATGTATTGACATCTGATTAAATCATACTTCACACAGGTACTACAATCAAAAAACAATGCTAAAAATGAAAAAGAATATCTCACGTTCACTTACTGCAACAACATTCACAGAAATATGTCACATACTCCTGTCATGATGTGTTTCGAGGTGATTATGATGGCTCAAGGTCAAAGCTGTCTCACACACTTCTTGTCCAACCTGTCAAATTACTGGAAGTTTAGGCCCAGCATTTTTCAATGACATTACATCTTCTCATCCTGAGATCAATTCTTCAACCCATGTGATGTGGCTCCAAGGCACCTCATATATATCATGACATTATTGAGATTACCGAGAATGTGAAAAATTACATCAAAAATCCAAACGCTTCCTTTAATGAACATATTAGGGTCCATAAGTAGGTCACGGCACTCTGTGAGACCTCCCACTGACAAACTACATTTCATACCCTTTTGAATGGTCTCATGGCTGTCACGTGACAGTAAGGAATGAATAATCGATTCAGGAATAACATATTTCTGATCTAACCATCACCAAATTAGCCAACTGTTATGACTGCAAACAGCTGTGACGGTCAAGCAAGGTTGTACAGTTGGTCCCATCAAGTAAAATCTTATTTAGTTGCCCCGTAATTTGGAACCAGAACTGGTTCTTGAAAATAAACTTATCACTGGAAATCTGGAAACACTAGTAAGTTGAGTCCAGTTTTGCATATCGTAAGTTGGCATGAGCAAAGGGAGTCAGCAACCAAGGTAGTACTGGAAGCAAGATATTACTGGCCCTATCGCATGTTGCCATAAAAGGTGACTATGCTTGTCGTAAGAGGCGACTAACGGGATCGCGTGGTCAGGCTTGCTGCCTTGGTTGACACATGTCATCGGTTCCCCATTGCGCAGATCGATGCTCATGTTGTTGATCACTGGATTGTCTGGTCCAGACTCGATTATTTACAGACTGGAATAGCTGGAATATTGCTAAGCGCGACGTAAAACTAAACTCACTCACTCACTCACCCTATCGCATGTCTTACAGACATGTATCATCCACACTGACACTGCTGACCTCCACAGGAGATATAGCTTGCCTGAGATGTCTTTGTCTGTCTTCTAGGTGAAATCTTACCTACTTAAGTTGACAGTCAGTGGTCATTGCTGTGACAGATCAGCACTGTCAGCATAATGTCAAAGAAGTTATTCTGTTATGTTTCCCTCAATGTAATGAATAAGTTTCCCTCAAGATAATGAATACGTTTTCCTCAATATAATGAATAAGACATCAACAGCTGACTTGTTACTGTGTCCGTTACCTTGATATTCATGACATTTGCCTCAAAGTAATGATTCACTGTAGCTTGACTATTTACATAGTGTTAAGGAAATGATCTTGGCTGATTAATAGAACCTACCCCAGTATCTTCTAGCAAAAATATCTACAACAGGAAAAGAATATTTAAACTGCACGGCTTGCCAATTACTCTTTTTGTCATTTTATTTTTCTTTATTGACCACAAGTATTTTGTTGTTGTTGTTTTTAAATTCTTTTCATTCATTTCACTAGGTGTACATTGTAGGTGGAGTGAAGATTGATATTACAGCACTTACAATGTGGTACAACCCAGGAGATGCATGTAGATTACTACTCAAGGTTCTCTAAGTGTACAATTAATCTGTTTGGCCATGTTTCATATATGTCAAAAACTGTTGTTTTTCCTGACTATGTATCATTCTACTATTACAATATCCTGCTGTATTGTCAAGAATTCTGCTACAAGTAGGGATTTATTATTAATATTAGAAGTCAATCTAAATCTTTTACCAGCCAGTATAATGTTGTTGATAAATTCATAGCCAGAATAAGTCCCAGCAGGATTGTGATATCTGTGAATGCTAAATCACTTTTAAGAATGTTTCCAAGAAACACACATAAGCCATTCCAAAACATCTGTCCATATTCACAAGAAATAGAAACATGGATGATATATCTTCACGTTCCATTTCACAAAATGTACAACCATTTTCATCAACTTAGTTTCATTTTCATTAAGTCTCTTTTGGTGTACAGTCGTGCCCCGTTTATCTGAACACGTGTTTTTATTGAAATTGTCCGGATAAGCGATTTTTCGGATATCTGAATCACGGGCCATATGTATAAGAAACGTACAAAGAAACGAACATAGTAGGCATCAGACACAACCTTTATTGATTACGGTACATATAAACAAATATCAGTGCATACAATGTCTCATAGCTGCAGTTATGCTCGCTTGAAGAAATCATAGCCTTTTGCACTGGCTGTATAGAAAAGCGAGAGGACTTTCGTTGGTCAGTTCGTCACTGTCGACATTCACAAGATCATCGGCAGTAACAGTTGCAACTCGTGCACAGGATTGTAGTGCATTGCGAAGTTCCGACAAGGCCATGTCTACTTGTGGGTCCTCATTTGATTGGATAATATCCACATGACGAAAGCAGTTAGCAACTGTCTTTTCGCTCACAGCTGTCCAGCCTTGCTTGATCATCTGGACTAATTAATTATGGTGACCAACAAATTGACACGCCTCAAAATTAACTCAGTGTCACCTTGCTACTCAGAGGTAATTAATCTTCTCATGCTTCAAAGACCGCCGACTTCTTTGTTACGGCACGCGAGGCCCTCAGTAATCGCGTGTGTAAACATACAGGTGCTCAGCCATCTGGATATTTGAGACAAAAATAATTTAGTGTTTTGTCTGTGAAAATGACCGTACGGTTACAGAAACCAGATTTCTGGATATGTGAGTAATTTTACAACGTTGTGAATTCGTTTTAAGGAATTTTCGTTCAGAAGGAGAGTTTTCCGGATGTCTGAGGTTCGGATAAATGAGGCACGACTGTATTTAATCCTATGAATAAACCTGAACTGGAAATCCAATAGCACATTTATATCACATGTACATTGTTTATAGTTAGTGAAAATAATGGGATAGTTATGAAACTATCCTGTTTATTGTACACCTTTGGTGAAGCATCAGTTTTTGTCAGTTTGTCATAAAACATCATTTGCTTGATATAAGAAGAGAACATACTGCATCGCGGATCACCAGATTCTGGTGTACAAGTTTATTTATATTGCCAGTTTCTTGAATTATTCTCATAAAATATGTTAGGGATATTGTTATTTTTATGATCGATACTTCATCAGTGTGTGAATGAATATATAGATCTTTATTCATAATTTCAAAATTTACATACATCCCTAACTATTTTTGTCCAGTATAAATATTTCTGATGACATGAGGATGTGTGATCACTGGACAACATTTTGTAATACGAGCACACTGATTACTGCACAGTTAAATTGAAACTGTCATATCTCAAACATCTTTACTGGGAGGGATGACTGTAAGTGCATGAGTTATCTTTGTGAGTGAGTGAGTGAGTATAGTTTTATGCCGCTTTTAGCAATATTCCAGCAATATCACTGCAGCAGACACCAGAAGTGTGCTTCACACATTGCACCCATTTGGGGTCAATCGATCACAGGTCTTCGGCATGAAGAACGAACACTTTAACCACTAGGCTACCCCACCAACCCAATATGGTATCTCTGCCCATTTCACAAAAACATCACAGCACTAAGACTGCAATAGCTGCTGCAGTGTAACATTGTCACACAACAGCCCAAGGCTGGCCTCTGGATGAGGCCCTTTATGGTTTTACTGCTGCCTCATCCTCGTTACTTTCAACCTGAACTTCAAACAATGGAGAAATATATCTTAAGCCCCAGCTTAATAATTATATAAGTGTTCCTGTCCTCCGGTTCACAAGCAATATGATATTTTGACAACTATTTGAATAATCCATTGTTTGTAAGGTGACATGAGAGTTGAAAACAGTAAGGTCAAGACTCTTAAATTGTTTAAAGTTTTTACACAAAAGGACAACAGGTAATATATCACCATAAAGAATACAGACCACTCATGATTTGTAATTACGTGAATCTGTCCCCTGGGACATAAATGTTACAGCATGAGGAACTGGCGTCTAAATACTGAAATGGTAATTGCATGTCGCCGATGCACAGAGTAAGTAACTAGTTCAGAGCAACTGAGAAAGTTTAGTTTTAAGCTGATTTAGCATTATTCCAGCAATAGGAAGACAGGGGCTCCAACAATGCATTCCACACATTGTACCCATGTGGGGAATCAAACATGGGTCCTTGACATGATGAGTGAACACTTCAACCACTTGGCTACCACAGTAGCAGGGGATTGAGTCATCCCTTAGAGGACCCCATCATCTTGTCAGCTGGCTGTCAGAGTCAAACTCCTTGCTCATGCAGAGGAGGTATCCGACTTCAAGTCAGAAAGCCTGTCAGGACCCGGAACATTTTGATTGATACATAAGCTATTTAAAACTGATTGCACGATCAAGTGGAAAGATTAAGAGAGAGTGGAATAACTGTGGTTTGAGTATCATATCTTAAGACAGAAAATATGATGCTTGTTGCTACCTTGTCTGGTGCTTGTCGTTCAAAGGATTTGAAGGGATATGTCAAGGACTGAGAGATTGTGTCTGAGTTGAGCATCCATGTTCAACTCTGGTATGGCATCTCAATAGTTTAGCATTATAAACCCAGGAAAATAGTTTGGACTAGTACGAGTAGTCACACATATATGCACAGGCACATCTTTACAGGTATGTAAGGCGACTATCCTTGTCGTAAGAGGCGACTAACGGGATCGGGTGGTCAGGCTCGCTGACTTGGTTGACACACGGCATCGGTTCCCAATTGCACAGATCGATGCTCATGTTGTTGATCACTGGATTGTCTGGTCCAAACTCAATTATTTACAGACTGCCGCCATATAGCTGGAATATTGCTGAGTGTGGCGTAAAACTAAACTCACTCACAGGTATGTAGGAATCACCTCAAACCCATTTTTCTCACCTTATCAAACTTTGTGCTGACATTCAAATGTTGTTGTAGCACCTCAAATGTTGAAATGATCAAGTTTTAAGCATTGAAATTTATCAAATAACACCTACATGAACACATCCAACAGTAACACACATTGCCCTTCATGAAAGAACGAAGGTAATGTAACTAGAGTCTTTCATGATGCCCAAACTGACTTAATACCATCAGTGAAAACAAGTTTATTGATGTCTCTGAATATGATGTTATGCTGTCTTTGCAAATATTTTCAGAGCTGTCTTGTTGTTTAACGTCACACACCTATATAGCGTCTGTCTGTTATAATCGAATCTGGACAAGGCATTCCATTGATCACATGCATGAATATCTATTACGTAATGGGGATATGATGACACGTGTCAACCAAATCAGTGAGTCTGACCACCTGAGCCCATCAGTTGCCCCTTGTAACAAGAATGGGTTATTGAAGATCAATTCTAAACCTGATCTTCACAGGTCACCAAAATTTCAAAGTGAGTGAGTCAGTTTAGTTTTACACCACTTTTAGCAATTTTCCTTTTACATGTACATAATATTAACGTATATGAATATTTCAAAATAATGTGTTAGCCCCAGGTGATATCTTTTGTTCTTATTTTTCATCTTTGTTGTTTTTGCATTCTTGCACTATCAAATTACAGCGTAACATGCATTGTTGTTTCAGCACAATCGATAAGAGAATAGCTCTTGTCTGACAGAGACCAGGAGGGTAACAGAATGTATGTGAGTTTCTTAGTGTATTGAATTTTACACCACTTTCAGCAATATTCCAACAATATCACTGTGGGAAACACAAGAAATGGTCGAAACACATTGTATCCATGAGGGAAATCGAACCTGGGTTTTCAGCATGACAAGCGAACACTTTAACCACTAACCTATCCCACCACCCCACAATTTCAAAGAAACAGGATTGCATATGAGTGGAATATATAATAATAACCTAGCAGGTAAGATGTGAGAGCTTTGTCTAGTGTGAATTTATGATTTAAAGTCTCTACCATGGTTCAACTAAAACTACTTTACACTGGTAGATAAACTTGTACTGCTTGATGTGTGAAGGTGGATCTCAACTTTCAGCTGGTAACCTACTTACTCAGCATGTCAGGGATTCAAGAACTAGTAGAGAGGAAATTGACCAAAGGGGACAAAATGTCCTCGCCAGGAGTGGTCAGTCTAGGAAGTTCGCAGCTGCCCACCACCTAACTGTGACCTCGGGCAGGTAGCCATCTCGGCTGTGTCAGGTAGGATGGCTGAATACTCCAGATGATGTTGTCATGATAGTTTTGTATAACTTATTATTCTCAATTCACAAGAAGAAATTAGGTCCTTAATAAGCATTTACAAGTTTGAAGGACAACGTGATCTGATTTTTTTTTAAGAAAAATGAACTCTGTAAGGTCTTGGCATTTAGAAGTACATGCTCGCAGAAACTTATAGATGTCACCTGTATCATGATGAACATGAGAGAGTTGTATAATCATACTCTATCAGGGTTGAAGGATGATGGAGTGGGAATATGTTCCAAAGAGTCATATTCCTCTGATACAGAAGAATACATCCACAATTCTCATCCTCTGTCAATCTTTTTCCTTTGTATTTATTCCAGATAAACACCTGTGACATTTACAGGTCACCAACAGAAATCTTTATAGCATATGTCATGCATGTGGCAACATTCATCTGTAGTTTTTGAGGCATTAAACACACATTAACAAAATAACACACACAATAACACACATACACAAACACTAACAAACACACACACTAAGTCACACTAACACATTACTGAATATTGTTTGAAGTTTGAACAGTCTCTCATCTTAAAAAAACTTCTGCTGACTGATCCCTTGCAAGAAAATTGAAAATTATTGCTATAATTTGTATATTTCCAACCTGTATCTATGCCATCACACCCTACCCCCTCCATCATGTCCGACAGCCAAGCAGAGACAGACCACAACGGAAGATCCACACCCACTGCACAAACACACACCCCTGCTGACCCCGCACCAGGACAGCCCCCAAAAAGAGCACAGCCCACCCCCAGACTGTACACGCAACTATCTCACACAGCCACACTCATCCTGAAGCCAAGAAAGAGAATGACTACACACAGACATCACACAACGAATCTGATGACTTGCGTTGATTACTATCTTTAAACACAATTGCTCTTTTGAGTGTATATCTCAGTGCAGCTTCTTTTTTGAAAAGTCATATATCTTGTCAGTAACCACATTTTCCTGTCTGCCAAACAAGACAAGCTCTGTGGATAGTCGCATGTTGTAGACATGATCACATTTGCCTAACTATTGTAGAAATTACTGTACAACTTAGAACACACTTCACTCAAAACTAGTTTTGAAAATTGAAGTTCCTACTTTTCCTGACCTTTAGTTTCAATAACAGAAGATATGAAAGATAAATATACATGTTTAGAACCTTTCTCACACTACATATTTCTTCAAAAACACAACAGAAATTTTTCACTGAAGGATTTGAGAGTGCATCTCCATCTTTTCTCTTGGTATGACATTTCTTTTTGTGTGACATTTCTTTGTATGACATTTTGTTTGCATGACATTTGTGTGCAATTTGTATGACATTTTGTGTGACCTTTCTGTTTGTATGACATTTCTGTTTGCACGACATTTCTGTTTGTGTGACATTATAAGTTATCACATCATGTCGAAGGAAATACGGGGTTTTATCAGTCACCTTCGGATCGGGGAATACAACCTTACGAGGGACTGATAAAGCCCCGTATTTCCCTCAACACGATGTGATAATGCATTTATCTAGCTGAATGTTTTCACTAAATCAAAACAAAACAACACGCATCGAATTGACTTGCTGCCATGTTGACATCAGCTGATCGTTTGACCTCAATGCACTGCATGTTACCAAAGGCTTGTCCATGCATGCTTTTCTCACTTCGCGTCGTCACTGAGGTGTAGCGGGGTGATGTGACTTTCGTAGCAGGAGTACACGACTTTTTTACTCCCGCTCGCGGATGACATTTCTGTTTGTATGACATGTCTGTGTGACAGTTCTGTTTGTATGACATTTCTGTGATATTTCTGTCTGTATGACATTCCTGTTTGTGTGACATTTCTGTGAATTTCTGTTTGTGTGACATTTCTGTTTGTGTAACATTTTAGGGATATTTTCTGCATCTTCATCAGGTTGTTGTCTATAAAAAGCGTCATGGCCTCAAAGAGTTGCATTAAACCTAATAAAAATAAGCACTTTATACAGTTGTATATTCATATCAATATACACATCACCATGCTGCCACACACACCTAATATATGCAGTCTATGGTTTGAGATAGTAGGAGGATTAGTACTACTGATATAAATAAAGTTCTGGGAAAATGACACTATTCATCAATGTTTGAACCAGAAAATTAAGGTTATTCAATGGTGATGTTATTAATATACGATATTTGTGTTTTAGACAATTATTAGTTTGCAGTATATTTGTAACTGTTTTCATCCTAGCAACATTTTGAGAACTTTCAGTCAAATGTACTCCTTCTTTCCTCTGTGGTTTATTAAGGTTTCCTCCAAGAACTCTTCCACTGATAGAAAACACTGATTTAATTTCAACATCATGTTGAATATAGAGTCAGCCAAATTTCTGTTTTGTTTCCTACTCCCCAAAGCTATGGAACCAATATCTTGTCACCTGCTGAGTTCCTGACCTTGGTAAAAGACCCTGAAGGAAGGGAAGAACCTCATTTCCTGACTAATAAGACTTTAACCCAATACAGTGTTACAACAGTCTTCAAAAAACACATGGCTGGATCAGAAAATCTGGTGATAGAGAGCATGAGTATACCTTCAGATCTTGATCAATGACCCATGAAGATCCGGTCTTCAGCAACCCATGGTTGCCACAAAAGCTGAATGTTTGTCGTAAGAGGCAACTAACGGGATCGGGTGGTCAGGCTAACAGACATAGTTGAAACATGTCATTGGTTCCCAATTGCGTAGATCACTGTTCATGATGTTGATCACTGGATTGTCTGGTCCAGACATGATTATTTACAGACAACCGCCAGATAGCTGGACAACTGCTGAGTGTGGTGTAAAACTCACTCACTCACTCTTGATCAATATTGACATTTAAAGAACAAGTCACTAAGTCTGATCTAAGGTAAGCATTGCAGGTACTGGTTACCATCCATTTCCAGAATTTATAGAAGACCTATCTGAGGATGTATAAAACAAGATATGTGATTCAATATTTTTACAAAAATTAATGTCTGCAATAATGAATCTAAGGTGTATTATTCCATAGAATTCTTTCAAATTGAACAATTAAAATGCTTGTGCTCACATAGTCATAAATCTGAACCTTGGTAAGAAAATAACTAATAAAGATAAGTCATCCATTTTTATTCATTGAGTGAGTGAGTGAGTGAGTTTAGTTTTACGCCGCACTAAGCAACATTCCAGCCATATGGTGACGGTCTCTAAATAATCGAGTCTAAACCAGACAATCCAGTGATCAACAACATGAGCATCAATCTGCGCAATTGGGAACCGATGACATGTGTCAACCAAGGCAGCAAGCCTGACCACCCGATCCCATTAGTCGCCCTACTACAAGCACAATCACCTTTTATGGCAAGCATGGGTTGCTGAACCTTTGCGGGTGTTATTCAAGTAGATAGGATCTATGTCAGAATTGGTCTTCAGCAACTTGTAAGGGGCAACTAACAGGATGTTGTGGTTGTGCTCTCTGACTTGGTTGACACATAATAATGTCACTGAATCTCAAGGGCCCAGATCTTTATTAATCATTTTCATGACAAGGTTACGATTTATGAGCGTGTGTGAGCATGGGTACATTGTAATGGAGTTGTTCAGCTACAATATTTATAAGATATCAGTCACATCATTTCAGGATAATTAAGTGACAATAAAACTTGGCTGATTGGGTGTGGGAGAAACTCTGTAACGTATGTTAAAACAGAATTCTAGGTTGACCTAAAAAATTTCTAGAATCACAATGGTAACTTACAGCAGGGTTCACAAACTGCATGGTCCAGTCTACCAGCTGTCAGACTTTTGTGGACGCTGTTCAGGCCAAGGCAGCTGAGTGGGTTAGATGGCTAACATGAATATTGTTTGCTGGTCATTAGGTGCCTGGTTTTGAGAGCATTGGTTTAAATTCCAGATGGGACAATGATGTAAAATAGTCTAAGGATTCATGCAGGTCAAGGTTTCTGATATCTACTATGCATTTTAGTGACAAAAGACCTAAATCAGGAAATTTACACAAATCATTCTGCAGAGACATTTACATGTATCAACATTTAGAGTAAAGGGAAATATTGCCAACTCTGTTTTTATGTCATACATTTTTTCATGTAACCAACATATTCAGCATAACTGCTGCAAATTTTCCACAGCTTGAAATCCTAAAAAATGGAAAACAGTCTTTTTTTAATGTTGCTTACACTTGTTACCATTCTGGGGCTAGAGCTGGCGATTTCAGTGATATGGCTCCAATCAAGAATGTGAAGCCCCCTCAATCACTATCTTAAAACAATATATTACTAAAGTCTCCATGAACCAACTCTATCAACCTGATGAGATTATTCTTGTTCACCTTAAGCCAAGCTGGTAAGCCCATACGCCTGTCTGAATTAAGTGGCTTCTGATCTGACGACACAAGCATGGTGTATTATCCTACTTCCCCTGAAAATGCGGTGCAGGTTTTACTGACAATCCAAACACGTCAAAGTCACGGACATTTACCCACTCTAGAAAAAAAAAAACACATAGGTTTTTTAAGAGATTATTGTTTTCAGAAATATTCCATCAATATGACGGTGGGGTACACCAGAATTGTACCCATGTGGAGAACTGAACATGGGACTTGGGCATGACAAGTGAACATTTTGCCCACGGTGCTGCCCCACCCTATAGAGTTGTCTTAGACACAAAAATGAAGTCAGTATCACAAGCATGGATTTCACAAAGCCTCAGTCTGTGTGTCCAGATGGGGCTAAGACACCTGTGTGTATGTACACTGCAGAGTGGATTAAAGGATATTAATACATACTCTGTGAGCAGTACACATCACAAGAAAGAAAGGAAAACAATGGCAAATGACACAAACCAAAAACAGTTTATATGACCAACATACTTTGATATACTTCAGCTACACCGTTGTCAAAAAACAGGATTGGCCAAGGGAAGCAACTACACAATGGCCAAGGGAAGCAACTCTCCTCAGAAAACAACTGGGTCATCACCTTTGACCCCTTTTCAAATGGGGAGACAACTAGGTCATGTTTTTCCACAAAAATGTCCAGCAATATGCTGTCGGCATGCTGTAAGTATTGACCTTTACTGAGAAAGCAGCCAAATATATGTCAAAAACATTAATGACACATATGGTGTAAGAAATCACTTTTAACAAGTACAGTTTATATCTGACCCATTGACTATCAATGGTTTGACCTTTCCTGATGAAGTCTACCAGTAGAATTCTTGATATTTCTTACTGTTATCTCTGCTGGCTACTCAAACATAAAATAGAACATAACAGAATGATAAAATGTTCCACGTGGTCAAGACTAACTCTCCATGAAGAAATTACAATTACTTGTCAACAAAATTTTCATTTTACTATTTCTTGAAAATATTCAACAAATATCAAAACTATTAGTCTAATTTATCATTTCACTCTCCTTAACCTTGAAGGATTATTATCTTGCATGGTAATCACAAAAAATGTAATCTGCTGCAAACAACAAGCTGTCATTGCGCATCAACTTACAGATGCTTATAAATCCCTGATGAAATCAACTGAGATCGAAATGTGACTCTCAAAGACGACATTGACGTCAATGGCTAACTTATCTCTGAGCTTAAATACCAGGAACTCTCCAGATGATACTTTTCTGTGATATAAAACTGTTTTTATTTCACAACTCAGACGAGATTTGCCTGTCTCCTAAATTCCATGATAAAATTCTTTAATCTATTTGCAACAAAACATGAAAGAGACTTGGCTGTTGAAGATTAAACCTTTGATTAATAATGACTTTGGATAAGGATGTAGGTGTTTGTTATAGATATACACTAAGTGTACATTTATGGGTAGTAGAGTACTGCCTGTCTTGTTAACTATCCAGACATACCGTTAGACTGTTGACTTCCATGACTAGCTATGATACTACAGACTTAACTTCTTAAACATGCCAGTAGAATGTTGACATCAATAACTAATCATTATACAACTGACTTGTTAACCTCCTAGACTACCTGTTGACTTATATGACTAGCCATGATACAGGAGACTTGTTCACTTCCTAGACTACCTGTTCACTGTTGACTTATATGACTAGCCATGCTACAGGAGACTTGTTAACCTCCTAGACTACCTGTTCACTGTTGACTTCAATGACTAGCCATGCTACAGGAGACTTGTTAACCTGCTAGACTACTTGTTGACTTATATGACTAGCCATGCTACAGGAGACTTGTTCACTTCCTAGACTACCTGTTCACTGTTGACTTATATGACTAGCCATGATACAGGAGACTTGCTAACTTCCTAGACTACCTGTTCACTGTTGACTTCAATGACTAGCCATGCTACAGGAGACTTGTTAACTTCCTAGACTACCTGTTCACTGTTGACTTATATGACTAGCCATGATACAGGAGACTTGCTAACTTCCTAGACTACCTGTTCACTGTTGACTTATATGACTAGCCATGCTACAGGAGACTTGTTCACTTCCTAGACTACCCGTTGACTGTTGACTTATATGACTAGCCATGCTACAGGAGACTTGCTAACTTCCTAGACTACCTGTTCACTGTTGACTTATATGACTAGCCATGCTACAGGAGACTTGTTAACCTCCTAGACTACCTGTTGACTGTTGACTTATATGACTAGCCATGATACAAGAGACTTGTTAACCTCCTAGACTACTTCTTGACTTACATGACTAGCCATGCTACAGGAGACTTGTTCACTTCCTAGACTACCTGTTGACTTCAATGACTAGTCATGCTACAGGAGACTTGTCAACCTCCTAGACTACCTGTTCACTGTTGACTTATATGACTAGCCATGCTACAGGAGACTTGCTAACTTCCTAGACTACCTGTTCACTGTTCACTTCAATGACTAGCCATGCTACAGGAGACTTGTTAACTTCCTAGACTACCTGTTAACTGTTGACTTATATGACTAGCCATGCAACAGGAGACTTGCTAACTTCCTAGACTACCTGTTGACTGTTGACTTATATGACTAGCCATGATACAAGAGACTTGCTAACTTCCTAGACTACCTGTTCACTGTTGACTTCAATGACTAGCCATGCTACAGGAGACTTGCTAACTTCCTAGACTACCTGTTGACTGTTGACTTATATGACTAGCCATGCTACAGGAGACTTGCTAACTTCCTAGACTACCTGTTCACTGTTGACTTATATGACTAGCCATGATACAAGAGACTTGCTAACTTCCTAGACTACCTGTTGACTGTTGACATATGACTAGCCATGCTACAGGAGACTTGCTAACTTCCTAGACTACCTGTTCACTGTTGACTTATATGACTAGCCATGATACAAGAGACTTGTTAACCTCCTAGACTACCTGTTGACTGTTGACTTCAATGACTAGCCATGCTACAGGAGACTTGCTCACTTCCTAGACTACCTGTTGACTGTTGACTTATATGACTAGCCATGCTACAGCAGACTTGTTCACTTCCTAGACTACCTGTTGACTGTTGACTTATATGACTAGCCATGATACAGGAGACTTGTTAACCTCCTAGACTACCTGTTGACTTCAATGACTAGCCATGCTACAGGAGACTTGTCAACCTCCTAGACTACCTGTTGACTGTTGACTTATATGACTAGCCATGCTACAGGAGACTTGTTAACCTCCTAGACTACCTGTTGACTGTTGACTTCAATGACTAGCTATGCTACAGGAGACTTGCTAACTTCCTAGACTACCTGTTCACTGTTGACTTCAATGACTAGCCATGCTACAGGAGACTTGCTAACTTCCTAGACTACCTGTTCACTGTTGACTTCAATGACTAGCCATGCTACAGGAGACTTGTTCACTTCCTAGACTACCTGTTGACTGTTGACTTATATGACTAGCCATGATACAAGAGACTTGTTAACTTCCTAACCAGTAGACTGTTAGCTATTGGCTATGATACATCCAACATTAGTCATGATATGTCCAACATTAGCCAAATTTTCAACATTAGCCACTGGCCAAAATTTGCCATCATAAGTCCAACATTAGCCATCATAAGTCCAAATTAGCCACAAGTCCTATATTAGCCATAACAAGTCCAACAATAGCCATAATAAGTCCAACTTTAGCTATGATAAATCGAACAATGCCCATAACAAGTCCAGCATTAGCCATAAGTCCAACATTAGCCCAATATTAGCCATAACAAGTCCAGCATTAGCCATAAGTCCAACATTAGCCCAATATTAGCCATAACAAGTCCAGCCTTAGCCATAAGTCCAACATTAGCCCAATATTAGCCATAACAAGTCCAGCCTTAGCCATAAGTCCGACATTAGCCCAATATTAGCCATAACAAGTCCAGCATTAGCCATAAGTCCAACATTAGCCCAATATTAGCCATAACAAGTCCAGCATTAGCCATGAGTCCAACATTAGCCCAATATTAGCCATATCAAGTCCAGCCTTAGCCATAAGTCCGACATTAGCCCAATATTAGCCATAACAAGTCCAGCACTAGCCATAAGTCCAACATTAGCCCAATATTAGCCATAACAAGTCCAGCATTAGCCATAAGTCCAACATTAGCCCAATATTAGCCATAACAAGTCCAGCATTAGCCATGAGTCCAACATTAGCCCAATATTAGCCATAACAAGTCCAGCATTAGCCATAAGTCCAACATTAGCCCAATATTAGCCATAACAAGTCCAGCCTTAGCCATAAGTCCAACATTAGCCCAATATTAGCCATAACAAGTCCAGCATTAGCCATAAGTCCAACATTAGCCCAATATTAGCCATAACAAGTCCAGCATTAGCCATAAGTCCAACATTAGCCCAATATTAGCCGTAATAAGTCCAACAATATCACCATGTGATAATCGGAAGTTGGCTGTTACCCCAGGCCTACGTACCTCTTGTGATTAGGAAGCAATATTCCAATAACACATAGAGACACCAAATGGTACATGTTTGCGAGAATAATCAAAAATGTCAGAGCAATGACTTACATTTATCAAAAATAAATGTCACTGTGCAAGAATCCAGCTTGGATTTACACTAACCATGAGTATTTAGAAGCTCATTAAAATCAAATCTTAGTTCTCGCTACCCATAAACATATATTTGAAGACATCCCATTAATGGTCACATCAGAATGACCTCTCTTATGAACAGTCAAAATATCACTTATCACATCAGGAGCATTACAGCTGGAATGTTGTTGGTAAATGGAGCCTTGGAAACGACAGTTCCAGGTTGCATGACTGACATTGTGAAAATTGGAAACACAAGTAATTCACAAGCAAGGTAGACTGAATCTCTGTCAAGACTGTCAACTCTTGCACATGGACCCAGCACACATAGACAAAACAAGACACTGACTCCAGCTAGACCATGATACCATATTTACACATGAGACACTGAACCTATAACACAATGACCCCAACTAGACAAAGATACAATATTTACACATGAGACACTGACCCTATAACACAATCTCCCTAACTAGACCATGATACAATATTTACACATGAGACACTGACCCTATAACACAATCTCCCTAACTAGACCATGATACAATATTTACACATGAGACACTGACCCTATAACACAATCTCCCTAACTAGACCATGATACAACATTTACACATGAGACACTGACCCTATAACACAATCTCCCTGACTAGACCATGATACAATATTTACACATGAGACACTGACCCTATAACACAATATCCCTAACTAGACCATGATACAATATTTACACATGAGACACTGACCCTATAACACAATCTCCCTGACTAGACCATGATACAATATTTACACATGAGACACTGACCCTATAACACAATTTCCTTAACTAGACCATGATACAATATTTACACATGAGACACTGACCCTATAACACAATCTCCCTAACTAGACCATGATACAATATTTACACATGAGACACTGACCCTATAACACAATCTCCTTAACTAGACCATGATACAATATTTACACATGAGACACTGACCCTATAACACAATCTCCTTAACTAGACCATGATACAATATTTACACATGAGACACTGACCCTATAACACAATCTCCCTAACTAGACCATGATACAATATTTACACATGAGACACTGACCCTATAACACAATCTCCCTAACTAGACCATGATACAATATTTACACATGAGACACTGACCCTATAACACAATCTCCCTGACTAGACCATGATACAATATTTACACATGAGACACTGACCCTATAACACAATCTCCCTAACTAGACCATGATACAATATTTACACATGAGACACTGACCCTATAACACAATCTCCCTGACTAGACCATGATACAATATTTACACATGAGACACTGACCCTATAACACAATTTCCTTAACTAGACCATGATACAATATTTACACATGAGACACTGACCCTATAACACAATCTCCCTAACTAGACCATGATACAATATTTACACATGAGACACTGACCCTATAACACAATCTCCTTAACTAGACCATGATACAATATTTACACATGAGACACTGACCCTATAACACAATCTCCTTAACTAGACCATGATACAATATTTACACATGAGACACTGACCCTATAACACAATCTCCCTAACTAGACCATGATACAATATTTACACATGAGACACTGACCCTATAACACAATCTCCCTAACTAGACCATGATACAATATTTACACATGAGACACTGACCCTATAACACAATGACCCCAACTAGACCATGATACAATATCTCGAGATGATCCACCATTGAACAAAAGATCTGCACTCTGGGTTATTGTGTGCATATCGTTTTATACTGCTTTTAGCAATATTCCAGCAATATCACATCACAGGGGACACCAGACACACATTGTACCCATGTACAAATTCATGCTTTAAACACTTTGCTTCCTACAGTCAACTGTCATGACTCAGTATAAGGACGACAAATATGGCAGATTGTCATCCAATTCAGCAAGAAATAAATTAAAAATTACTCTAGAATCATTGACAAGCCAGGCTGTGAGTGATCCTCCAAAGCTGCCATTATGTGCAGTGCTAGTACAGACAGCTATACCACCTTCTATAACATGCATACTCACCTGTCATGACAGCATATAGCTACGCTGTCCTACAATACCCACAGGGGACACCTTGCAGGGGTCCATTGTCTCCCTTGCAAATACTGACGGAATAAAAACTAACATTTTTCATAACATTCATGGAGTTTACGCAGTATGTTATTTCATGCCTGCTTTTATCGAGTGCATGCAATCTATTTTAATGTCTGATTCACGTTCGGGTTCATTTGTCGGTCATTAAACAGACAGTAAGCCTAATTAGGTCTTCCAAAAATATATAATCAATACCCAGAAATAACATGCCACATGTAACACAGGAGAAAAGGGACATAAATGTGATGGAGAAATATTTGTTGTTATTTTTACAGCAATTTGAATTAATAGCCTAGATAAGCTAAGTTATCATACACTAGATCAGGTTACTGATTTAAATACATAATTAATAAAATAGGTGACATAATCCGATAAATATGCATTTGAGGTCACCGAGTAGAATCTGCTTCAGCTCCAAACATTGGCATGATGTCAACGGAAACATCTAAACTATTGACTGTTCCCAATATGTGTTGATACTGGTTTCCTGGTGTGCGTGTGATTCTATAAACAGACATGGCTGCAAGTCATTTGGGGCTGGATGATAAATGGAGAGATGCACATATTTCTTACATTGATTACATAAAAAAGGACATGACAGGATAATGAGAGCATTGTGTACCTTTACATGTTGGAAATATCATCTATTTGGGACACAAAGTAATCATTATTCTGGCCACAGGTTCCCGTAGTAGCCAAGTGGTTAAAGTGTTCACTCATCACACTGAAGAGCCAAGTTTGATTTTCCATATGGGAACAATGTGTGAAGTCTAGTATTTCTGGTTTCTCCATGAATTGCTAAAGACAGAGTTCAAGTATGCTTACTCACTCGTTCGTTAGTTTGTGAGTGAGTGAGTGAGTTTGGTTCAGTTTTACACTGCACTCAGCAGTATTTCATGTATCTGGCATTGATCTGTAAATAATCCAGTCCAGACCAGACAATCCAGTGATCAACAGCATAAACATCGATCTGCCCATTTGGGAATCGATGGCATGTGTGAACCAATCCAGTGAGTCTGACTACCTTGTCATATTATTCGCCCAGCATGGGGTACTGAAGGCTAATTCTAACCCAGACCTTCACGGTCTCATTTGTAATATATGATATTCAAAATATGAGAATAAGTTCCACTGATAATTTCTGTGTTGGTTTATGATATATGTAAAATCACCTAGAAAAACATTTGACTTTCATCTAAAGTAATACTTTTAAAACTCCAAATTTGACCAGTATTGATGAAGTGATCTTCAAGGATAAGCAAATACTGTAATACATAATTACCAGTATGATTCAGTCTACAAGATAGATATTATCCTTCAAAATTACAATCATGCACCGGTTTCTCCCCAGTAATCTGTAATATGAATAACGCCCCATCCCTTATTATTTCTGTACATATTGGCTGTGGCCCACCACATATGGTTAGAAGCATCACATCATCAAGTCAACACTGCCTGGGTTTGCCAAGCTGCTTGTTGGATCATAATCTATTGTAAACACTCGAGGCCAAATATTAGCAGGCAAACACAGGAATCACAAAACCACAGGCATAACTTTCAAGGGAGTTAATGGTAGCATTGATAACTTTCTGAACTGAGTTGACACTCGTCATTATATCCCAATTGTGTAGATGGATGTTCAGACTCAATTATTTATAATATTGCATTTGCAGAGTGTGGCATAAAACTAAACTTGCTCACTCACTCCTGAATTTAGTATCTTCTGTTAAATCTGTTACAGAGTAATCCCCCCAACTCTGATATCACTGATATTGCTATAGGTAACAAGTGAAAACTATGTGCGCTCACTCAAAGTGCATGTCATTTGTTTATAGTCTATCATCTCTATAATAATAGCATAATTAGGGCCTTATTTTGTCTATGCATTATTTGGTCATGTGATGATACAGAGTTGACAGTCTTTCCTGAGACTGAGTCTCATTCACTTGTGAATTTCTTCTTTGTCAAATGTTTCTCACACTGACAGAGAGCCCTTTTGACAATTCAGTCATGCTGCCATGACAACTTCAAGGTCCAAGGACATCACTCACTACCTGTGATCCAGGGTTGAAACATCGATGATGCATACTGTTAATTAGTACCTGTTCCAGTTTCATGTACAGTTCATGATTTCATCATCATAATTGATATCTTGCAAGGTCGAGACTAGTGTGGGCTTGAATCCCAGATTTTACATAAGAATCATACCCATTCTCAAGGCAAGCTCCTCCGGGAACACCTGGTGTCATCACTGATTTTGAAGGTTACCTTGGAGACAGCTCCATAACTAACACTTTAGAGACAAAAATTAAATCAGACACATTTCCAATTTTGACTTGTAAAATGAGTTTTAAATGTATAACTGTCTTGTTTTGACAGGCATTTGTAACAGGTGATACTTGAGACTCAGTGCAAGAGTTCAGTTTCACATCACTTTTAGCAGTATTCCGGCAATCACAGAGGGAGACACCAGAAATGGGCTTCACATGATGTGCCCATGTGGGGAATTGAACCTGGGTGTTCGACATGACATGTACGAGCAAATGCTTTAACCACTAGGCTACCCCACTGCCCCTCCATTTCTTGGGAAGGACTTTTGCAATCATTTTGACAAGCTTTTGACACGAACTTGGACTAATAATCCTGGAAATGGTATTGCAACATCTATTTATGCATAGAGCTGTCAAAATATGACATTCCTGAATTACTTGGTGATGGATGGTCTTGTTATTAAATCCCTTCCCTCTCATTATTTCTTCAGCATCCAGGAACATGTGAATATAACATGTGAATTGTATTGCTAATGTTAATCTTCATGAGGTGAACTCCAGTGTCATGAAGTCAATATTCATGAAGTTCCTGAAATCTTGACACAGATTGATTTCAACACTTTTATCCAGCAAGACTTAACAAAGGCCTCAAACCAACACCAACATTTATCCATCTGAAGCTGAAAGGTAATCATTTGTCTGACAGGTTCCAAACACCAAGTTGTCATAGGCACAGAGCGTTTGTCACTCAAAGAGTATGACATGTCCAGAATCCTTCACCATTGACATTTTCTGTGTTATCTACAAGACCGTCTGCACTGACAGCTAGCTATTACCACTATTTACAACTTCTAAGAAAGCACTACATTTTAATTATGCTTTGACACTGACATCACAAACACTCATTTACGTCCACATTATGAAACCATTTGGTTCTGACTGGAATAAAGGCACAGCCATTATCCTCTTTCCGTCTTGGCGCCAAGGGAATATTGGCTTATAACCTATTGAGAAGATGCTGGCTTTATGCTTTCGCATCAGAAAGCTTCATAAGTCAGTGGTGGATCTTGTCAAAAGATGCCAGTGCTTCCAGATTTCTATTTCTTGATTATGGAACGAAAGTCAGAGATGCTTTGATGAATATGACCATGTGATCATTCAAGTCGTCTTCAACTGTAGGAGGTACTCAACAGAGTTAAATAATTTTGTCAAAAAATCTTGAGTCAGTTTCTTGTTAGTTTTTAATTCCTTTGGGATTCTTGGAGACAAATGAACGTCTACAGTACTATCATAAAGCAACCTTTTTGTATCTTTTACACAATAAACCATTCCTCAGGATGATGCAAGGTGTTGAACATTAAGCAAGACTTCCCTGTGGTAAATTGATTTATGTTCACCCACGAGGTTTCAAGTCATTTTCTGTCCACAATAATAAAACTAGAAGTTAAAAACTGTAAATGTTCTTGTCACCTAGTAGCTACCTAGGTGACTGCAGTAACAATGATATTTGGATAATGTTATTGGTAGCAAAAGTTTGAAAAGGTGTCTGCAAACCATCTGAAACCAGCAATGCACTTCCATAGGTCTCTTCTACAATTTCTTTGATTACAATACTATTAAGTAATAGATGTGGATTCCTAATGCAACATGATTTTCCTAACTTGTTCTTCATGATCTAACTTGCTTCTCAGAAAGCATAAACAGTGCCCATTGAGAATACTTTAACAATAAGCATGAATCACCACAGCAATAATTTGTAATGTAGTGAGTTTAGTTTTATGCAGCACCCAGCAGTATTCCAGCCATATGGTGGCAGTCACTAAATAATGTCTGGACCAGACAATCCAGTGGTCAACAACATGAGCATCATGCTGTGCAACCAGGACATGATGATGTGTCCATCAAGTCAGCAAGCCTGACCATCCGATCCCGTTAGTCACTTCTTACGACAAGCGTGTGTTACTGGAGACCAGTTCTAATGGATCTACACGAGTTGTAATTAGTGTAACAGGTTGCACGGGTTACAAATACATGCAATGGCAAGGCAACTGTTCAACTAAAATTCATGTTACAAGCCAATATTAGAAATGTGTCTAATGTAATTTTTATCACTTAAGTGTCAACTTTGAAATTATGTCCACACATAAAGTTTAAAAAATAAAGAAAATCAGTGACAACACCATGTGCCATCAATCAGCATATGTTACATGGTGATTCTCATGCTAAACCTAACATTCCAAACCACACTAGTCTTGACACATCAATTAACACACTGATGAACAAATCGTGATCTGCTGATGGAACTAAAATAAGTACTGAAAAAAGCTTCACCAATGTTTTAACCCAATCACATGTAGTAATGCCCTCTGTAACTTGAAGTTATTCAAACATACACCTAATATTTCTGTGAACCCCAATGACTATGTTGCTGATAAGTTCACTGTGCTGGTGAAAGATCTATAATCCTGATGATATAGTATGTAGTGTGACTGACAGCAAAAACAATCAGCACAGCTCTTGGTGGATCGGTTCACATCCTTTCTGAGGGTCAACACCCAAATCCGCAGAATAATGGACATAATTTATAAATCAAACATACAGTAATGCACTGTTATATGAAATTCAAGGGAAACATTAATATTCATTAGTTAAAAATACAGTTAGTCATAAGCATTTGAATTTTATACTTAAAATATGCTGCAAATGGCCATGGTCCTTATCTTGTCAGTCTTTAAATCCTTTGAGTTTTCTGCTCAATAGGGAGAAGGGATACCATCCAAGACCTCCTCAGCACAGATCCCCAACACCTCTTACTCATCTTGATTCAACATGGATGACATTGAGCTCCTTGCCAAAGGAGATACCAATTTCAAAGAACATGTTCTCCCTTTCGAGTCCTTTTCTACTGATATTAGCTTGACTTTTGGACACGACAAATGTAATACTTTGCATTTGAAACATGGTAAGGTAACTAATGATAGATCAGTCAGGTTACAGGGGGTGAGGAGGTATTGACCATCTTGTGGGAGATCAGCCCTACACCTATCTTGGAATGAATGTTTCAGACAAGCTCCAGAATGTCCAAATTCAAGATAAACTTCAGGCTGAGTATTAAGCTTTTTGCTGTGTCAGTCCTCTCCTATCCCTTTGGAGTACTTGATTGGACAAAATGAGACATCTAGAGTCTTGACTGCCTGACCAAAAGGACCATGTCTGATAACAGAGCACACCACCCTCATTTATCTCTTAATCTTTTATATATGCCAATCAATTCAGGAGGATGTGGTTTGATTAATGTGGAGGCTCTTCACTTTTGCACATATTTATTTATTGGATGATTTTCTGGTGATGCATGTCAAGACTCACGATGAGAGCAAGGAATTCCACAGCTATTTTAAACATGCCAAGGTTGCTGGACACAATCTGAAAATTGAGGTTGATTTTGTTGATGGCAATGTACTGCTGGAAGGTACAGTGATGGGAGGAAACTAGGTGACGTCCAAGAACCAAGACTGCCCAGAGTTGGTCCTTTGTGGAGAAGCTGACTGAGAAGCTATTGCATCATGTGTAACAGAACAGCAATCCAACCGAATTCTTCACCTGGATGAAGTCAGCTGGTCTGAAATGTGAAACTGAGGGCTTCCTTTTTGCTGTTCAGGACCAGTTACTTCCCACTCGCAATCATCAGAATGTGATTCATAATCAAAATGTGAACATGAAATGTTGATTATGCAACGAATTTACAAAGACTGTCCAACACCTTGTCAGTGGATGCCCTTCCTTTGCACAAACAGCATATCTTAAAAGACATGATGGCATGGCTTGCTGCTTTTACTACCGTCTTTGCCATACCTGCGGCTTTGACCCTGAGGTCCCATCCATGGTACAACCATGAACATGTCCATTATGTCATGGAAAATGATGCTTTAGTCTTCTATGGAATAGGCCAATATACAGCCTGAGACAAATCCCAGCCAAGAAATGTGATCTTGTCCTTTTTGATAAAGCCGATGAATTAAATATATCATTGAATTTTCTGTCCCTTTTGACAATAATAAGGGTATTTATAATGTGCTGAATTCCACACCAAGGACATTCTCTTCCCACAGAGGTGTCATATCTTCCTACGTAACCTCATAGAGCTACTCACAGGCCTCTGGTCACTATAATTATACACAGATGCAGAGAATGTTTAACACCACACTCATTAACTATGAAGTCTGAAATAATCAAATTTAAACCTGAGAATCCAGTGATCGCCAGTTGATTTGTTGTTTAATACCACACTCAACAATATTCCAGCTATGAGGTAGTGGTCTGAAAGTAAGTGAGTCTGGACCAGATAATCAGTTAGGATACCATGACATGATCTGTTGCATCTCAAGTTTATGGCTTCCTTTTCAGCCCAGCTACAGATGAAAAAACAACTGTTTGTTACAAAATTTACTGTAAACTGAAATACTGTTCAGAGCAGCAATGTATTTTTTAACGAAATATGCATTTCTTTGGACTATATGTAAGAGTTTGCAATTAACTGTAATAAATATGTGCAAATGTTCATTTAGAAACAGGACACTATCCTACAACCTTGCTTTAACTGTTCACATACACTCATTCAACAATTCACTTGGAGAAATGAATTTTTTATGCATGCATGCATATACATACATACATACATACATACATACATACATACATACATACATACATACATACATACATACATACATACATAACATTACATACATAACATTACATACATACATAACATTACATACATACACAGACAGACACAGACACAGACACAGACACAGACACGCACACACACACATGTGTGTGCGCTCGCACACGTGTGTGTGTGTATATATTCACCATCTCTAATTCTACATATTGTCATCAAATTTAACAGCAATTATATATACTAGGCACATGAACAAACTGTGCATACAAAAATTTAAAATCTAAATTTACCAAACCTGTGTAGACACATAAGGATTTAAACTCAGAGCTTACGGACATGTATCCAACATGCATGCACGTGTCACGAAGTAAGTGGTTTTGTCCTTGAGATGTGCAATACATTGTTGCACATGCATTCTTAGAAGGAGAAACAGAGCAAATGAATGCCACACAATACTATTGAAACACATGGCATGCCAAGGCTAACATATGCACATCATGAGGCCATTGGGATGGTCCGTGGGGAAATGTCTCAACGACACATGGCTGCACATTTCCACTGCCACCGGAACACCATTTCTGCACTGGTGAGAGAACGTTAGAACGCACAGGCCTGTGTCTCGGAAAGGACTTGCTTTGGTGGTGGTTCCGTGATGATATGGGGTGGAATAACAGCATGCCAAAGAACTCCTTTGGTGATAGTTCATGGCAACTTAACTTGTGTGGGCTACACCACAACTTTGACTTACTGACTTGGCCTGCAGATCTCTCCCTGATAGAGCATGTTTTGGACAAGATGGATTGACGTCTATGCCGTCTTTCTCACTGGCGATATAATGACCTTGACCCTGCAACAGAACTTGAGAGAATCTGGCACGACATCCCAAAAGCCTTCCTAGCATGTTTAACAGGCTCTATGCATCGTCAATACACTGCTGTTTTCAATGCCAATGGTGGACATACATGATCATTTGACCCCTGTCCTGCTTGTGGACTCATGAAGTCATTGTGATTGACTTTTCAGTTGAAGTTCTCCTGACTTTATGGTCTCATGATCCCTCCATTAAAGTTTATATGTGCCTTTAACATTGTTATAGTACTTATCAACTGGGATAATATTTTGACAACACACAGTTTCTTTATGTGCCTAGTATAGTTGAATCGGCAGTCATGAAACCAGCTGTCATTTGGTATGTAAGCAGTAATTGCCATCACTAAGTAACAGCTGCATGTAAGTTAGGTTAAACATTGTTACCATTTATAGGCATCATTTGTTGGCATCAACAGTGCATGTGCAAATTCTGCAAGATCCATGTCTGCTCCTGAACAAATAGACTTCTCCATCACAGCAAGCATTACATTACTTTGCAGACGATAAACAGAACTCCTGAGCTGCTTTCAAATAAGTTCACCAATAAATACACAAAAACAATACACTTTGTAAACTTTCAACTAATCAGGCTTAATCAATACAAAATACAATCAGGATTGCTGTGGAGTTTCAAACTTTCATTGACACGATTTCAAATATTTAATTTTATGTGTCACAAGGGTGAGATTCTATTCATCACTGAAAGTCATTTTCAAAATAGTTTCCACAGCAAAACTGCCAGCGTGTTGTGTATAAAAAGTTTAGCTGAAGCATTATATCCAGTGGAGGCAGTTTTGGATCATAAAATCTGAATCCCTCCAAATGTTTCAAAATCAAATGTTCAAACAGATAATTATATTGATTTTCCTTATCAAAGCTATTTCACAACCTTTGAACAAAACTACAGTTTTAATGGTAAAAGTGTCAAATTCTTATCTCTCCTTCATGTCAATGAGGAATTTCCATGTGATTAGAACCGCCACTCACGTAGCCATGGTGACAGGAATGGCCTGCCACTACCGAAGACTCTGTAATGGGACATCTCTGTCCAGAAGGTATTGGCTTTAAGGTCGTGTTGACGGAACATGAGAACATAAGAACACGAGTACCTCATTAGTGCATCAAATGGTGTGATGACTCAAAATTAGTCCCCCCAGGAAGTGTTTCTGGCACGCTATGATACTGAGGGTGTTCATTGACTTGTTGAAGCAGGTACTAAGTCCTGATCTTTTATTGAATCACCATCAACAAAGGAAAGTGACCACCCATAGGTGTCAGTCAGGATATAGTGTTTTGTACATTTTAGTGAGGGCTATTCTGTTTCAAATGTTTGCTTGAATCAACAAGTGAAAATGGTTAGTGATCGTTGACAATTACAGGAAATACTGTCCATTTCAACAATTATAGCAAATTGTCATCTATATTTCAGTGAAGGCAATATTTGTTGTTCTCTTGAATCAACATAAATAAATGAAAGTGACCCCTGTATATATTTTCACAACATCAGTGGTACACTTAAGCATGCTCCTTTCACAAAGATTTAGAGAGCATTATTATAACATTCAAGGTGGTGGTGATCTAGCTTAGTGGTAAAAAGCATTGACTTGTCATGCCAAAGACCCAGATCCCCACGGGGTACAATGTGCGAAGCCCATTTCTGGTGTCCCCTGCCATGATATTGTTTGAATATTAATGTTGCTAAATGTGACATAAAACTAAACTCACTCACTACAACATCTTTAGCGTCAGTGAAGGTGTAAAATGTTTTAGCTGAGACATGTTGAAGACATTTCAAAATCTGATCCATCAGTGGCAAGAATTATGTCAAGTGGAATTCCTATTTTGTGACATGTACCATAGGTTCCCATGTAGTTTAAAGTGAGTGACTGACTAGCCTTTGCATGCGTTTATAACAGGTGCCACTGGAGACATTGATGGCTTAAAATATACTTTCCATCTCTTGAATTGTAACATGCCAAAATGAAGAAGTCATTGCAAGGTATTTTGGTTAATTTAAGGAAGTTTTTCAAGAAGTTCATACTGATCATCAGATTTCTTAATCTCATTCAGAAACAGTGTATGTCTGTATTATGACTGCACACAGTATCAGCATTGAGGAAAAAATGTTGATCTGTAATGGGTTTTTTTTTCATTTCCAATCACATTTCTATGAAAATTTTACTTTACAAGAAATGGATTGAGCTGCAATGACATGCTGGAGTTCATGGACAGATGAAAAGGTCAGAACTGAATAATTTCAGCCACATTTTAGTGGGTTCGAATATGGATTTAGAGAGGACAATTCCAATGATCTGTCAGGACAGCTTGAGTTACCCTGGAGGTGTGAGCAGGTGCACTGTCAAATCTGGAGCTGTGATGCAGCAAAAAGAAGAACAACCAAAGGCCTCAAGGCATGATGTAGGGTCGACTATTCAATCCATTACCTCCTCTGTGTCAATTGTTCCAGAAGATAACAAGGTTACTAAGTCTCCCGAAGAGCATCCTGATATCCCATCACAGATGGCCCTCACATATGTTACCCACTGGACTCATATTGTCAGAGAACTCTAACATGGCAATGAACCTGGTCAATATAGAAATGACTTTAACATAAAGACAATCCTTCTGTAATGTCTCTTCTGTCAATTTGATGACATTGTGCTCATATCTGACTCAACTGATTCTTGTATAATGCAGTCATGTAGCTGAAGCATTTGCTCTTCATGCTGATGACACAGTACAACAGGTTCGAAACCTCACATACAATGTGTGAAGCCCATTTCTGCTGTCCCCTGCCATGACACTGCTGGAATATTGCTGGAATATTGCTAAATTTGGCACAAAACTAAACTCACTCAATTGTATAACACCATGCTAAGCAATATTCCAGTTTCACGGCAGCATATTGTAAATTAATCAAGTTTGGACCAAATAATCCAGAGACTGACAACATGAGCATAGATATACGCTTATGTCAGCCCAGTCAGTCAGCCTCACCACCCGATCCTTTCAGTCACCTCTTGCGACAAGCATTAGTTTCACACTATAGCTGTGAAACTGTAAGCTGCAACCACTATGATATCCACCTCAGTTTTGACAAGTTACAGAGAGCATGAAATGTAGAAGCTAAAATCTAACAAAACCACCATTCATAATTTGAGACCAGGCCTAGATTTCTCAAAACAAACTCAAGTTTTTACTCAAATTTCAAACAGAGTATGACAATCTGAAACAGCTGAATTTTCAACTCAGCATTCTAAAAAAAGAAAAGCACAAGCAACTTAAGTTATTTATCCACCAAGCACAATTTGTCTACTATGTTTGAGTTCAACATCAATTTCAGTTCATTCTGGGAAATGCATTTTCTCAAATTTGAGTAAAACCTTATCTCATAACTCAGACTTGCTTCGAGACATCGGGGCCATATGACAAGATCCAGTGAAGTAACAGATTGCCACACCCTGATGAATGACCAAGAATATACTCCAACATGTTGTATTCGTCATGTTTTGTTACAGAAATTGACATCTACAGATTTCCCTCTTTATCTGTACCACTTCTAAATGTGCTTCAAAGACATTTTCAATCATATGAGTCTGTATAACATGCAGCTTCCACAAAGGTTTGGTGTATGTTAGGATGTGAAACAAAATGGAACTCTTGCTAACCAAAAGACAAATAAATGGACACAGGTGGAACAAGCAAACAGATACAACTAGCTTTATCTGACCATCATATGAAATACTTTTAAGTTTATTGGTCACTGACGTTTTGACATGTTTCTGTGTCACCCCTTCCAGGAGGGTGACAACTGGAAAATATATTACCCACTGCGACAGTAACCCCCAAACTCCTTCCCTGAGAATCTGTATCACTAACAATCGTATGACATCATAATATGACACATGCAAAGCCCAGCGTTAAAAAACATTGAATCATCACTGTTTTTTAGTTTACTGTGTACAGATTAATTTTACCAACTGCTATACTTCAACTATTTTATATATTAATTTTCTTGCACGTTAAACTTAAACATGAATAACCATTTTTATAACAGTTTTAAGCTTGTCAGAATATGATTCACTGATTTTTAAAACTTCAATCAAGAGGCGGACGTCACGTTGCTAACATTTTATTCAGTTGGTAGAGACCTTTAACATAAAAGAGAATATATTGTAAATGTGTTGTATGCTTCTCTCAGGGGTAATACAGTCTGATGTACACCTTTTTGTTGCAGTGTCAGCCCTTGTGTACCTTGTCTGTCAGCTCAGGAACACTGATACGGTGATTACAGATGCCTATACATCAGACCATACTACCCTCGAGAGAGGCATACAAGCTGCAGTATGAAATCCCTGATTTATCTCCAATACAATACAAATATATAACAAGTTAACAAAATAGTGTACACAGAGAACATAATTTGATCACTGATGAGCCAAATATTACTAATAAGTGGAGCGAACTGAGAAATCCTTCTCACAGACAATTACTGTCACTCAGACAGTTGGCTCTACTCAATCAGCATCACATAAACAACATCACAGCAAACTAACATAATAAGCTGTGATGATTAAGCCTTGATAAAATGTTTTGTGATATGTTTACCTGTAATTGGACTAATCTTGTCTGAAACATGAAAGAGTCATTGTATGTAGTCGACACAAAGAGGTCATCTTTGATTCATGATAATAAATCTTACTGACCAAAAAGTAATTAAATGAATGCTTTGAAGTGATCATTGCTAACAAAGTCAGTGTTGCGATTACTGTGTTATCAACAATTTATCCACTGATCTTTGTATTGGTTAAGGAACATACTGCTGAGTTAGCATTATAAACCCAAGGACAGTTGGGGTAAGCTAATGGCGGAATCTGAACATCCCAGTTTAATTTTGGCTGTAATATTGCTGAAATCAGCTATATCACTTAAAGAAACTCACTCACTCAGTACTACACTCTTCCCTAACAAAGTGTATTTCCAAATAAGACATATGATGCATTTGATCACTTTCTAAAAGGACTGCACATCAAAGAAATGGGGCAAATATGAAATCTTCAATAACACAAGACACCAGTAGGGTCATATTGTCAGAAACTGTTCTGGACGAGTCTAAAGGGGATATCTTGATCTTCCTGTTTGTTCTTGAAAACCAATATCCATCATTTCCTGAACGTGGTTATGTATCATTTTATGCAACTTCAAGAAACATTGCACCAATATTATGGTGGGGGACACCATAAATGGGCTTTGCACATAGTTCCTATGTGGGCAATCAAACATTTGTCTCAGGCAAAATGAGCAAATGCTACCCACAGCCCCCTGTCAAATATGAAAGATGTCTAAATGAAATACCGAGTTAGAAATTTTCTACATGAATAAAAAACACCTGCTGGAAATATTCTTCCACTTTTCAGTGATATGAAACAGTCCCTACACATATGGATGGGCACTACGAAAATCTCAAATACCTGAAGAAATCATTCTGCAAAACAATTTTGGCTCTATGACTGACATTACTCTATGTTAAATTATGCAAGTTCCAATACAGGAAGATCATTCTAAAGAATCACAAAGCTATTCATACATTTCCTCAAGAAATATTTAGAGGTTTAACCAGGGTTTTATAACTCCATCATTTGAAATGTTAATCTCATTCATCTGTGCCAACAAGATTAAATCTAACTGACCAAAAATAGAATTTGGATATTATTTATTCAGTTTGTCCAAATTACCTGAGTTTCAGTATGTTTGGTATTAACCTATTCAAATACTTGCATTTAAACTATAGGATTTTGCAATAACAGACGACAAAAATATGTGAATGTCTGATTGGAACATGATATCTTTTGTTCCTGTCTCACCGATTCTACAGACTCCAGGGACTGAAAACCTCAGAATATGATTCCAATGTTTGGAGCTATGGTATACCACCTAGCACACAACTCCTAACTAACTGTAGTGATGTAAGGACTAGTGGTAGATCAGATTTTGATTTCATCGCCTCTCCTTTATCATACAGTGGGGATGAAAAGATGATTGAAGGTTGTGGGTTCGGATTACCTGCAGAGTATACCATTTTGATACTGATTTTAATGGTTAAGACCTGCATTTGTCTATGAGATTGGCTTATCTGCAGCAACATACAGCAATCGATATGTCTAACACAGAATGCTTGATACAAGGAAGAGAAGATTGCCTGCCAAAAGGTGCTTCCTTCCATTTTTTTTAGGAAATATATTATAAGTTAAAGTATCTCTTACCACTGCCATACAGCTGGAATGTTTCTGAGTGAGGCATTTAACAACTACCAACAAATCTGAATTCTCTGTAACCCTTCATCAAGTCATTCACACCACATGCTCATTCATTCAGTATTGCTTAACAATATTCAATACACTTCTGGAATTTGCTTAGAGCTTCCAGAAATGAATTGTCAATAAAGATTTGGTTGACATCTCACACAAGCTGGAAGTTTTCAATGATTTTTCACAAAGAAAGATTTCTAAAATTTTGGTCCCTGAAAAGTTCCAATATGTTGTCTTCCATTAGTTGTCAGTCTTCATTCTCAGATTGATAGTGAGAGATCCAGAAATGAAAGGAATGAGATACAATGCCTAGTATTTCTGTGCAAGGAAATTTCAGATAAAAGCCTAAAAATGAGCGGAACAGTACGCTATTGTTGTTACCATAGTAACAAATAGGAAAACCTTAAATGAGAAGCTAACCCCTGGAGCAGAAATTCCTGTCTTGTTGATGGCTCTCATTTTCATGGCAATCTCTCGCTTCCATTCACTCATTGATCTTCCGAGAAGCACACAAGAAATCAACAAGGCGAAGACATTTCAAACACATCACACACTTTGATTTGTAGACACCTGAGTGAAACTGACAGCCTTGTCATCTCTCTGCTGGTAAATTACCTTCATTGAAGGATCAGGTCCACCATGATATACTGCCATTACAGTACTACATATAACTACATATAATCTAAATTGTCTGTGGTTGTGCTGCTGGCATTGGTCAACATGTCTGTTGGCTTGTGAAAACTCCTAAATGAGAATTACTGACCCTCTTCCCTAATACATTTCATAACCCTGTAACTATGCATCGAAGTATCAATGCATTGCACTTGTTGAATCTCTGACAGAAAGTAATCAATGGTAGAATAAAGAAATATTGATGCATTGATAGTATGAGTGACTATCCATAGTTTAGTATACTGACTTCCATTGATATATGCACAGCACAAAACACAGGAAGTACCATATTCGATTTTTTTATTTAGACATTTAGAGTTATCTGCCCCTACGTGATCTGGGTTTAAAGTTTCACATAAAGTACTGTATATTACTGTAGATAGGAGAATTTTGAGAATCAAAAAAGTAGTCTGTAGAAGGGGTCACCATATCTATGAGACACAATTTCACAAAAGTATTGAAGACTGAAGACCAGGGTTCAAGTTCTTACATGGGTGCAATGTGTCTCCACCGTGATATTGACAGAATATTGCTAAAAGCAGCCTAAAACTAAACTCACTCACTCTTATGAAATAGTGGAAACACCATGTTTTCATCTCACTGTGAACATATCCTGCCCTAGCAATCACACCAGTCAAAAACACATGCATAGGCAAACCAATTGTTTACCAGAACTACAAATTAGTACTAACTGCAATGCATCATTTTAGTTACTAATAATGCATCTAAATCGATCTCCATATAAATCATTATCAATTTTTTAACAAATATCTTTCATTTTGTTATCCTGAACAAGCAGCCTTGGAGCAAGTGTCATATGACACCCTTTGAAATCTTCTGAAAAATTATGAAATGTAGACATCAGTTACTTGAGATCCTGGTTCATTGCCCAACATAAAGGAAAGTAGATTGTATGAAAGGTAGCATTGTCCTTCTCTGCTTACCATTTTGTAGAAAGAATTTTGTCTCTCTGAAATTTCATGTATAGATATTATACATACATCAATAAAAAGTCAGTGGCAGAGAATAACCAGGCTCAACTTCAATTAAATGTTTGATATGCATGTGAACTGTTCACTGTTATTTCATACCACGAGCATCCTGTGAAGATTGGCTTTGAATTGCTCTTCAGCAACCAATGCTTGCCACTTGAGGCAACTAACATCATTGGCTCGTCAGGCTTGCTGACTAGGTTGACATATGTCATCTATCACAATTGAATAGATCAAGGCTTTTGGTGTTAATCATTATTATACAGACACCATATAGTTTGAATATTGCTGAATGTCACCAGGTGTTAAACACGAAACCAACCAAACAATCATATCACAGACAGTGACATTCAAGCTGTATCATAACAGTTGGTTGACAAATGAGACATGGAAATGAAAAGCAATGGTTAACAGCATGAGTACACAAACCATGTTGTCATGACAACCGATCACAAACTAGAATCACATGATCCTCTTGGGCCAGGTATGGGCTGCAGGGCCTATTCTGACCCAAAATAACTATTCATTGACACATATATAGATCCCAGCTTTACTGATAATGGTTTGCACACAAAATATAAGTATTATTATTGACCATGCTGTCATTCTATGACTTCATAAGTATTATGAAATATTTAAAACAAAAACAATTAAATAAAGTTTGAAAAAGATTGAAAATCAAAGTCAAATGAACAAAGAATCTAAAACAGATTCGGAAACTGTTGAATCTCATTTCATTAAGAAGACTAAATGAGGAGACAATTTAGCAATTTAACTATTTGATTGTAACATTTCAAGAGTCACATAAGACTATTATCATTTTTTAAGGTGGAGTGAGTGAGTCAGTCAGTCAGTTGAGTTTTAAGTGACACTCAGCAATATTCCATCTATATGGCGATGGTCTGTAAATAATCCAGTCTGGACCAGATAATCCAATGATCAACAACATGATCAATCTTCACAGTTGGGAATCAATGACATGTGTCAACCTAGTCAGCGGTCCTGACCACCCGATCACATTAGTCACCTCTTACGACAAGCATTGTCGCGTTTCATAGCAAGCATTCATTGCTGAAGGCCTATTCTACCTGAGACCTTCACAGGTCTTTTTCAGGTGGAATTACTGAGTGTTGAAGCATCAGTATTTCTATTTTAGCTAAAAAAGATGATATTCAGTGAAAGTTAAGACTCTTGTCAGGACAAATTGGTCATGATTATTTGAGTAGGTGTGGGTGCTAGATCAGTTAGGGCAGTCTTCGCTGTGGCATCACAGTCTCATATGTCATTGCTTTCAATTTCCGCTTGTTGAATTTACTCTACAGTATTGTGACACTTGTCTCCGAACATAAAGCCAGACATCCTTCACTACTCTGTCTCACACTCCCTGAACCATATTATTTTCCCTACAGCCATCCTCCATGCAATACTAAATGCTAAAACTGCCCTAAATGAAGCATGTTTATATTTCTCAAGATTCTGAATCTCTTGTCTCCCTGGGGCTCTTTTTCAATTTAAATGGGTTTATTTGTTACAATCAAAATTATATTCAGTAATATTCATTTATAACAAACTCAAAGGGACTGTTGTTTTCAGTTCGTTGCCAGTGAAGTTCGTCCTAAGCGATTCGGGAATGTTCATGAATATTTGGAAATTACCAAGAATCGTCACCTCGTCACTGGTTTCAGACAAGATCATGTTCACACAGAAAATGAAATAAGACAAAACCAACGAACATATAATTGTCATGGATCATTCATTTTGCCTCCTTGTCTTTAAGTATTCATGTGGACATGGAAATTTTAAATTCTGCTGCAATGTTAGTCTTGGATTTACCGCCTGCATCTACAGCTTGGATGATCTGGTATTTTGTGTCGAGATCTAGAGCTTTACGTTTCTGTGACAAGCCTTCCATGCTGACTTGAAAGAATGACTTCCCAGATCGCTACTTATGCCTTGACAATGTTAACAAGATTAACAAGATTAAATAAATGATAAAAGTTCACAGGTAAGTTTATTTTATTATCCCTTTGATCCCATATGTGCTTGTTTTCACAAGCTAACTGGTGACACGTGAGATGACATGCGAGTAGATTTGGATCAGCTGTTCGTTGTAAACACGTCAATCAACGCGTGAAATAGCACCTGTCAATTTGTGTGTTGTAACAGATAATTCGTACTATTAGTGTTCGGTGTATATGGTAGTTAATTCATAACAATATATAGGAAAGCAGTCGGGACTTCTGAATTTCTTTGTTGTAACCTGCATGTACGTTATAAGTGAACTTTACTGTATATTCAGAGACTAAGTGTTGATCTGATCCTTCATGCACACAGATGGAGTCGTGCAGTCACACATTTGATGAACTTACCCCATGCTGTGATGCATTCCAGATTTTACCTCGACTCGCAAACCCTGGAACCCCTAGTTAGGGGTTTTAGTGTATTAGTTTTAGGGGTCCTTGCTGGCAATATGAAGATCCTGTGAAATAATGGTAAAGAGATGCTGTTTGCTTGGAAAATTGAGTTTAGTTTTGTGCCACACTCAGCAACATTAGAGCTATATGGCAGCATTCTATAAATAATATATTGAGTCCAGACAACCCAGTGATCAACAACATGACCATCGACCTGCACAACTGGGAACTGATGACATGTGTCAACTAAGTCAGTACGCCTGACCACCCGATCCCGTTTTAGGGCCGGGAATGAATCACTGATCATATAGACTGATGGCTGAAATGATACATGAAACTGCTCTGAAAGAAACAACCAAACACATAGCAAAGTCATAGATGTGGTGTTGCTACAATGAAAAATATTGTGCATCCCTCCAGATGCAAAGAAGTATTTGATCATGTACACAGACCATCGTGCCATCACACATTTGATGAACCAAACTTATATTTTTTAACCTGACATTTGTCCTCAAGAGAACAATGACAGATTTCATAATATGTGAAAGATTTAGCCATTCATATCTCAGTGCAAAACGGGTGGTTGGGTAGCCTCGTGATTAAAGCATTCTCTCGTCATGCCCAGGACCTGGGCTCAATTCCCGACATGGGTACAATGTACGATGCCCTCTTCTGGTGTCCCCCTCCCATGATGTTGTTTGGATATTGCCATAACAAGCATATAACTAAAATCACTCACTTAATACAAAAGAATCCTCCACTCAAAGCAGTCCTAAAATAACAACGATTAGACACATCAATTATTTTTGGCCTGGTTAATCAAAGGGCAATGAGAAAATCAAACATATCTAATTAGAAGGATCTTTTGAATATTTGAGCAGTAATGATAATGGACCAATCATTAAATAAATAATATTATAATTATTAACCTAAAAATATGACACCTAATATCCTTCTTTGTTACCTTAAGAAAAATCTTTCTAGAGCCATAATTATCAGTACATGTTGCATATACTGAAACAGGGACCAAAGTGAGAGATTGAGTTTAGATTTACTCAGCAATATGCCAGCTATATGGTGGTGGTCTGCAAATAATTGAGTCTGGACTAGACAATCCAGTGATCAACAGCATGAACATTGATTTGCATGATTGGGAACCAATGACACATGCCAACAAAGTTGGTGAGCCCAACCATCCAATCCTGTTAGTCACCTTTTACAGTAAGCATGGGTTGCTGAAGACCTATTCTACCCAGGGTGGGCCTTCACAGGTCACAGGAGCCAAAGAGCATACATATTTTCATCAGATTTCCCTGATAAACATATTTACATACTTTTTTAATTGCATAATGACATACTCAAAATTGTTGAGTCTTTAAGTCTTAAATTAACATTTTCGGTTAACAAAGTTTGGTGTTTAAGAATAACAAAAGCAAAACATGTTTTTTATGTCAAACAAATAATAATGATTAAGCTCGATGAGACTGAGTCACCAGCGTAGTTTTTTCTTTAAACTGAGAGTTACTGTTCATAGGAACAAGTCATCAGTTTGTTCTGGCCATGCTGTTAATTACAGGACAGTGACTGTCAGTTTGGTTCACACTGACCATATACCACTGTCAACAATACAGAGATCAATGTACATGGGACCTCCGTGTAATTACAGCATTATTGGATCTGAGCCATTGTCTGTGGGAACCATGCAAAGAGAAATTAATTACTGTGTAATTAGTCAGATTTCAATACTGATACACAAACATATGAAATAAATTGAATAGAAACTGTTAAAATGGAATTAGCCTCAGTTGATAAAGTACTACTAATGCAAGTAAATTCAGCTGAGCACTTGGGATCAGCACTGAATGTTATCTTCAGTGCTGATAAAAGGAGCTGAACCGGAGTTAGACCTGTAGAAGCTCTAGGAAGTGTACAGAAACTGTGAACTCACAGTATGTGCATATTAATCTACCTAGTTGATGTTATAACCAACGATGTTACAACTAACACCTCTCTTTCATGTGACAGAATGACAAATTTCATACTGTCACTCTAACAAGACATTTTCAGAAAGCATCTGGTATCAAAATTCTCACTGGCAAAAAAATATTCATTGATTGATTGTTGTTTACCAACACAGTCAGCAATATTCCAGCAATGTGGGATCAGTCTGATTATAATCAGACAACAGTCTGAATCAGACAACCCAGTGATCAACAGCATGAGCATCAATCTACACAACTGAGTATGATGACATGAGTCAACCATGTCAGGGAGCCTGAACACCAGATCCTATGAGTCACATTTTACGACAGCCATAACTGCTGATGACAAATTCTAACCCCAATCTAGACAGGTCTGCTAAAATATGGTTGCCTTCCAAACAAATAGGGAGCAATCAGAAGGCACAGCGTTCTCTACAAGTGATTATGCTGCCTGTCAAGTAATTCCTCTTGACATTTCATTGTTAATGTCTATTTTCAACAAACACACAAATTCTCTGATTGCCTGTTGTTGCATTAATCATCACATATTGCTCGTCATATTCAGTAATTGCCCTTGATGTCAAATCTTGACATTTCAACGACAACAACTTGGGTCTCAATACACGTGATCATCTGCACTGGATGTGAAGGACTCTGTGTTTTCCATTTATGCAGTCATAAATCACCATGTTTGAATACGCACGGCACCAAGTGCAGCGAACACATATACCAATAACAAGTTAAAAGACATATCGCTATTCCAAATTCTGAACCAAATGAAATATATTTACTTTCATTATACATGACCTTCTTGTGACCAATCTTTGCTACATACACATTTGCCAATTAAATCCTTCTTTGTCATCAATTTACATAAACATGTGTTCCCACAAGAGTATCTGAAAATGACAAGCAAAGAAATCAGTTGGCATACTCTCAAAGATACACAATAGTCAGTTCCTCAAATTCTACAGAAGAAAATGACAGTCAGCAGATGATGGTGCAGTTCATGTTCTTGTGGCAGTTTCTTCATAGTTTTGATTGTAAATACTGACAACAATTTTAGACCATTGTAAAGGTATCTGAAAGAACACAATCCAATCTGTGTTTCCTTTTCCATTTAGAAAAGATTAAATCTGACTGAGTGCCACTCGTAATATAAGTTGGCCAAATGTCACAACACAAAAAGGTCTGCAGCTGTGTAACATCAAAACTGATTTGTAAATTGACAATTAAGAAATGGGGCCCAGATCTGACCCAGAAACACTGGCATGCAAACATGGATCTAGACACTGATCAAGTCATCTAAAGGTCTGCAAAATCAAAACTAAGCTGAAAAATGTACATCTCTGACCAGGAGATGGCATTAGTTTAGCAGTGCTGTGATGCCACAGCATTGTGACATCAAGTTCATCATAGCATTGTCAGGTCATTGTACAAAATCTACTGTCAAAATATTTCTCTCCAGTAAATATCTCCTTGGAGATATCATTTGATCTCGCACAAGCAATATCTCTTGTTGAACACAGTTTTTGACAATAAAAGATTGTATCTGCATGGAGTGAGATGTTAGTTCATCTCTTGTGATTGTAGTTCATCTGTTGTGGCATTAGTTCATCGGTTGTATTTTTAGTTCTGCTGTGGTGTTAGTTCATCTGTTGTGATGTAAGTTCATGTGTTGTGATGTCAGCTCATCTGTTGTGAAATCAGTTCATCAATAAACTAGGCTGAGATAGTGCTGAGTGCTGTCACAACTGAGGAGCACGGTTCTGTATGCAGATAACACTGCATATTTAAGTTCAACAACTTCACCTGGGAGCTTCACAGGCATAATATTTTGACCACTACTTAAAATTCTTCAAACAATGTTCATGTTCTTCCCTGTTCAGATCAGAACTTTCTAGTTTATTCTTCAATTAAGCATACATGCTTTACCACATGATGCTTCTTGTTCCGAACGTAACAACATGTACACTTGTCAAAGTATCACTATAGGATACTATAATTATCACTACTATTACAGGATATTTATATAGCGCACATATCCATGCATCTAGGGCTTGCTCAAGGCGCTGGTGTATGGTTCCCTAGATCATTGGATGTCAGTCTCAACTTCACATTGTATTATCAATCTCAACTCCCTGGAGAGCATACAACACCTATATGTTTATATAGAGCACATATCCATGCAACTAGTGTTTGCTCAAGGCACTGGTATTTGTTTCCCTTAATCATAAGATGGCAATCTCAACATCATATTATGTTATCAATTTCAACTTACTGTAGAGTATACAACTATTGCTGCCACTAGGCACAATGTGTTTATTGTGGCGCAGTCACCATAACAAGGTACCCAATTAACAGCTAGGTGGACTGGGACACACAGTCACAGTACCTTGTCCAAGTTTACTGCACGTTGCAACCAGGTGTTTGCATGTATTCATGTGGCCAGCATCTGGTCATATACCAATAGATTCGTGGCTTCTTTTAAGTGCACAGGGTTGTGTACTGTACATTAGGGGTTGTGACAACAAGAGTCTGCACACAAGGTTAACTCCAAGGTTTTCACACCTAGTGTAAGGTGGGCTCGATCATGGCACCTCAATCTCACCTCAACGAACAAGTAGCATGGTGCTTCAGCCTGCATGCCCAAGGTCCTAATTAAGTCAAGTAGACATTGACCTAAAAAAAGGAAAATCTGTAAGTTCAAAAACTATAAACTTGTTCTGTTTATTTCGACATGACCAGTGTTCACCAAACTGATTATAACAATCCATTCTTCATGTCACTATTCCAAAATTGCCACCATCAGGTTCTGGCACCACAAAACAGAATAAGAACACATGTTCTTCACCTCATTAAATTTACTTTTTACCTGAAGAAAAGTCCAAGCAATTAAAACTCCATTTCTACATGTAATTATAGTCTAAGTTTCCAGCAAGTTTCTGAGCCAAGTATCAACTGGTTCATCTGATTGGATATTTTTCTCATTTTTTCTCACATTATTGGATTTTGAGTACTGCTGATTGGTTTTGTATTGAACTCTCTAAATGTTCCGTATTCTTGAAACAGTATTATGAGCTGATCCATGGCCATTGCAAGAGGCTGTGCGATATATTGGCCAACTCCTTGTTACCTTCTTCAGTTTATTTCATTGATGTTGAATGTAAAACTGCAGTGGAAAAGAAGACACAATCTTGACTGTCCTCGAAAATTGATTCCATTTGGTTCTGAGGGCAAAATTGCTGTGAAAATCAAACAAATGGACCGCTGAAACTAATTTACGACACCAGGTGTTCATGAAAAGTTTTGCATTACACCTACATTGGGAATAGAGTCTAAAATTAAAACAATGTTATTGTGCTTAATGGATCTTTCTAAAACATTTTAGTAAGACATAAGCAAGGAGAAATCATTCAAACAGACATGCAAAAAAAATACTCTTCTTAACTGAACATCTACAACTGATACCAAACTATTAACTTTTGTTCTGACACAATTAAAGCTCACTTTCAAACACTCAAAAGGTAATCTGCAAACAAGATAAACTGAAAACACCCTGTAAAGAGATATTCCTCACATTATGTTCCTGACAATCCATCTCAATCCTTTGGCATTCAATTTACATGGAACAAAAACCATCATTACCCGTTCAATATCATGCTTCCCGACCACAGCAGTGCCTATCTAAATGCTCTCAAGAAAACTGTCCGTTTGATCTATACAATACAAGCACTTTCAGCAAGGACAGTCTGCAAGGGCTGAAGCTTCGTCCACTCATCCAGATCAATCCAAACACTGTAAGACTGTGCAGTGCAGAAATTTTCTCATCGCTGATTGAGATTACAGTGCATCCTCGCAGACAGCTATTGTTGTAAGGACATAAATTTTGACAGTTCAACCCTAAATCTATTGCCTGTCAATAAGTATCCTGGAGGTCCTCAGTGAAGATGGTTTGTAATTCATGGCAGTCTTCCAGGGACACGTTTGTGAAATAGTTAAATTGGGTCTAATGCATTAGGATTCTGTTCCAGATCTATATTGCAATACAGATAGTGAATGATTCCCTTCTATTAGGTAGGAAAATGAAGCAATTTCAAATTTTTCTTTCTGTGTTGTGAAGTTAATGTGGTCAATTTGATTCAGCAAATGTGTTTGTACGGGAGTGAGTGCAAGAGTTTAGTTTTACGCCACTCTCAGAAATATTACAGCTATATTGCATCAGTCTCTAAATAATCCAGTCTGGACCAGACAATCCAGTGATCAAGAGCATGAACATTGATCTGTGCAACAGGAAACTGATGACATGTGTTGACCAAGTCAACGAGCCTGACCACCTTAGTTGCCTCTTACGACATGCATGGGTGGCTGAAGATCAATATTGTAACCCAGACCTTCACATGTCTGTTCATATTATAGTTCTCTTACATCACTGGGATATAATAGGATTTCAGTAACCCATGCTTGCCATGATGACTACGTTTGTTGCCTCTAGGCAACTATCAGGATTGGGTAATCAGGTTCGTAAACTCAGTTGACACGTCATTGGTTCCCAATTGTGCAGATAGATGTTCAGGACGTTGATCACTGGATTGTCTGGTCCAGACTTGATTATTTACACATAGCCGCCATATACCTGGAATGTGGCGTATAACTCAACTCACTCACTCACTCTGTGCCCCAAAACATTATGTTTAAGTCGTGACCCTCAGAATGATCACACAGATAAATCATGGTGTATGTGTGTGCTCTTACAAGAAGGATCCGCCAAAAGTGACGTATGAACTGTAATGTTCACAACTTTAGGTGATAATGTTTCAACAAGAAGTAATTATGATGATTTCGTTTTACATCATTTGCACATGTTGGTGTCATGTCCTCTAATAGCCAGTGCTATTCATGCCATAAAGTTCTAACTTTGATTACACAATGATATATACATAAAGAATCTCTCTTTTGTCCTTTTCAGTATCAAATATATCCATATGAATCAAGCAAACTTTGAAAGTAACTCAGAGTTTTAAATTTTCAAATGTTGACGTATTAATTATCAAATGAGTGCAACCTCAGTCTTCAAACTGTTTCTGCTTGTAAACAATAATTACAAGTGTCAAAGCTCTGAAACAAAAACAAGCTACAGTTGTGGAAGCAAGGAAAACAGCTTTATGTGATTTGGGAAGTTTAGAAACTCTATACATTTCAACTGTTTCTGCTTTACCTAAAGATTTTAAATGACTCATCTCAAGTTTTCAACTCTTGTTATAAGCTTTTACCTTCTGGCTGCAGATATTTAATCCCTGTGTTAAAATCTCAGAGAGCAAAATAATCTTATATTCCTGTTAGTATATCACTCATTGCAGATATTTTATCCCTGTGTTAAATCTCAGAGAGCAAAACAATATTTTATTCCTGTTAGTATATTACTTTCAAATCAATTGTAAATATTCTGTTATCTGTTGTGTTACGCTAGCTGTTATTGTTATAACTAGTTGTGTTTAACTTTTAGAGATTCTATATGTGCAATTGCTATGTATGTCTTAACTATAGTCTATGTTTCTGTGTCAGTATGGTACTTTCTGACTTGTCACATTCATCCAATGTACACAAAATTCCTTTGTAAAATTGCCTTGTCTTGTCAACCCGTGAAGGTCCAGGGTAGAATAGGTCTTTAGCAACCCATGCTTGCCGCAAAAGGTGACTACGCTTGTCATAAGAAGCCACTAATGGGATTAATTGGTCAGACTCACTGACACATCACTGGTTCTCGAGTGCGCAGATTGATGCTCATTCTGTTGATCACTGGACTGGCTGGTCTAGACTCGATTATTTACAGACCGCTGCCATATAGCTGGAATATTGCTCAACGTGGCATAAAACTAAACTCACTCACGTCCCGTCACATCACATCACGTCTCGTCTCATCTTGTGTAAAAATTACAGGTCACAGGAAAAATTAGTGCTACCATTTCATTGTGTTGTCATGGTAATCAAAGACTTTGCTTAGAAAGCATTCTGATGTAACCTCAAACAAGCAATAACTTGTGCTATTAAGTACAGACCTTACCAGTAGACACTATTTGCTTGTCTTCCCATATGGCTCATAAAAACAAAGGTATATAACTTGTTAGGATAAAAATGGCACAACAACAATTCCTTTCTGGAAATGTTCAATAGTTATGTGTGTATATATACATCTGCTAAAGTTCTGTGTTTGTATTACACTTGTATTGAACTGATGGCCATGAATACAATACTCCTAGTTAGCCATTATGGTTGATTCTCGGTCAAGAATCCTTCATTTCTGAAGATTTGAGCGGAAGTGGAACTGAGACAGCTATTGGGCATAATGCAAAGTTATAGAGAAACTATAAACCAACAAAAGCACAAGTTGAGTGAGTGAGTGACCAAGGAGAACAGAGGATGTTCTAAAACACTCTTTGCAATATTCTAGGAATATCACAGTCTGCAGGCCATGAAATGAGCTTCACACCGTGTATCAGTATTGGGAGGCAAACCCAGGCCTTCATCAGGACAAGCAACAACTGCAACCACAAGGCTACCCCACTGCCCTAATTTCCATACTTACAAATGAGCCAGTTACATTTACAAGGAAACGAACAACTTTAGAAGTCATTCAAGTCAACACTAATGATTGAATTACCATCGAGCCAAAGGTAAAGGCAGTTCTTAAAGTGCTTCGCCCACACCTAATTTAGCTGGTCGAGTAAATTTGTTAATCTCCTGCTTTGCACTTTACCGAACCATTTGCAAAAGCATGTTCCTGGTGAGTGACCTCAGTGCAGCACCGTAGCTGTAGCAAAGTAGGAGCATAAACCTCCCAGCAACAGTTGTGCCTCCCTTTTAAGTGTTAGTATTATAAGTGATTCTCACATGAAGAAACCAAATGGATGTAATCAGCAGATTCTTCATGACCATTCTCGGTCAGGTCGGTCAGTCAGTTGGTGGGTCAGTCAGTTGGTGGGTCAGCCAGTTGGTGGGTCAGTCAGTTGGTTAGTCAGCGACCATTAGCTGGCCATAGGGTGAAACATATAGCTTAAATTAGAACATTTTTCACATGTTAATAAGACATGATATTTGTCCTCTACTTCTCATAAAGGACAGTTTGTAAAAATAGGTCCATGATGTCACATGATATCACTAATCTTGAACCCATGACATACATTTACATCAAAATTATGCATATAAATTCTAAATTTGCTTCTAAACTCTTTTCAGTTAAATACGTTAAATATCATCCTCCCACTTGATACAATGGCTTCACTTTATTGTAATTACTGACATAGAGGGATTAAGAATATCACAATGCCATTTTGACAAAATATAACCTTCAACCTTTGTTTAAATTAAAATATAAACGATTGTAAATCCCCAACATCATGAGATACACACAATAAAGAAAAGCCAGTAGCAGATAATACATCGTTAAAACCTGAAACCCACTTATTCTTGTATTTATCATGAAGTATTTTTAACTTAATACAATACTGATGTGGATATCTATCTGTGACAGTCTTACTAACTTAATCCAATATCATGCTGGCCAATTTCCAGACGTTACTGAGCATTTTAAGCACCTGAATTGATTTGTAAATGACTATAATATATTTACAACACATTAAACTGATTCCTTGTAGATTAAGCCCTGGATGCACAGCATAATTCCAAAGATATAATCTTTAGACAATCCAGTGATAGATGTCATGAGCATTGATTCAACAAGTGGAATACAAAGACACACAAAGGATACGCTACCGGTCTGCTCTGCATATGCCATGTTACAACAGAATTCCCAGCGCTAGGTAGGCCTGTCTTGGGTGAGAGCACCAGCTAAGTGTTGATCCTGTAGAGGTTGTCTGTGCATCCTGTTTGGGAGTCTGGCTTTAAATACATGGCACAGCTTATATTGTCTGGTCTACAGACTTTAACAGCATTCCTTGTGACAAGTGTTTCATAAGATTTTTTTATGACAAAAGTAAGACTGCATTGCCATGACAACCTGTCTGGATCAGCATATTACGGGATTTGTTTTTTTGTGTTTGTTCATATATGCTGCACACAGCAGTTTTCCAGCTATATGACTACAGTCTGTAAATAACTGAGTCTGGATCAGTCTAGTGACTGACATCATGAGCATTGATCTACGCAACTGGGATATGATGGCATATGTCAAGTAAGTCAGTGAGTCTGACTACCTAATGCTGTTAGTCACCTTTTATGACATGCATAGGTCCCAGATCTTCAAGACACATAACTAACGAACATTGCATTTGCCTGGGTATTATGTTTTCTTCCAATTTGTCTGTCTCAATATATCATTCTACAAATTAGTCCCAGGATAGATACTGTTCATGCTTAATTGTATAACAATTTCAAGAAATCATAAATTTTTATTTTGATTGTAATTGTCTGTGACATTTATTATATTTACATAGAGGCATTCCCACTTTGTTGTCCATTTATATCGTAACAAAACCATGAATTCATAAAATGGGAGAAAATCGGTCCCAACAATGAGAAGGAGGCTCTACAGTTGTGCATACATGCAGAAAGCTGCTGGTCAGCATATGGCCTTAACCATATTATTTTCCTGGCTATTTCTGATTGTGTTCTCGAAAATGTATTTATGTTTTATTAATTGTGACCTGACCAGCAAGGCTGTGGTCAGAATAAACACAGTGCATTTAATTGAGGTCACATGACCTTGATCTGGCACTTGGCAAATGATGTTTTATTCTAAAAGATCTTTGAGAGTACATGTCAGTTTTATCAAAAGTTGTTGACACGTTAGCTTAAATTCTCCATAATATGCTTGGCATTCAGTTCTAATTAGGAAATGTGTGCTTTTTGTTAGAAAGTTTACTGCAATCACAGAGGGTATCTTCATGCCAGCTTGTGACAACAATTAGCGCCACGACCATGTGTGCTAAATTTACAATGGAGATACTGTGTTTATCGGGTTCCTGCAACACAACCAGTTGTGGCTGGTCTGATGAGCATCACAAGTTATTAGCTTTCAAAAAGTGTCAGGTTATGGCAATTTCTCTCACAGAACTGGTCTGAAAAACAACACTGCCTATATACTACTCATCAGCAGTGAAGGTTCAATAGTGTAAATGTAGCCACTTACTAAAGTCAACTAATCTACCTGAGCATTCTGTACTGTTTAAAGGTACTGTTTACATATGAACTGGTGTATTGATAATTCATAATGCTGAAAACATTTTTATCACACCTTCAATAAATAATGAATCAGTGATAATTGGTGAGTTTTTAACAAAGACCATATGAAAGACCTTTTACCAGAGACCATATGATAGATATAATATAATCTGATATATAGTCTCTGCTTTATCAAAACACAGCTGTTCACATGTACAATATTTGCAATGGCTTTTCATCAATTTGATGTAGAATCCTCATGCAATTAGTCTGCATATGGTTTGTAGTTGGTTCCTATAAGTTAGTGGAGAAATTCATCTTCGATGTAACCATATACATAAATATAACATATAGTGAGTGCTTTACTGAGTCTAAACTGTTGATGGCTAGTATGCACATGTATATTTGAAAATATTAACAGGGTTTTTAATCCAGAATACCAGATTTGTCTGACAATCTCTAATCTGTGACAAGAGCTTGGAAGAGATCAGGTGTTGACCATTTTAACCAGTGACTGGCACCAGCAACATGGGATCCTATCATGGTTGGTGCTGGTTAATTCATTCATCAAGTAATCAGTCCATAACAGAAATGGATGTTTGTCCCTCTACCATTAGCTTAATCAAGTTGTTTTATCACATCCTTTCATTATGTTATCTTTTCATTATCTTAGCTTTCATTAACACATCAAGGAACACGAACTTGTGATTCTAGTGACTTTGCAGCATATTGGTTCTATCTCCTTCATGTCAACCAAATAATGTTGAACAGTAGCAGATGTCATACTTCATTTATTTCAGCTGGTTTAACCCAAGTATATACATGCCTTTCAGAAGGTGGTCACATGTAAAATATGTCATATTTGAGATTACTCTTTCTCAGTAAACTACAGTCTAGTACTTTTATTGGGTTGAATCCCATTGAGGATTCCCAAAACATACTAGAATCTGTACTTTACTGAAAACGGGCAATCCAAACAAAACATGATGAATATATCCACGATTACATAAAGAATCTTATCCAAATGTCTATCAACATGTTTCCATCAAATTTTAAAACGTTGAGACTTTATATGTGTTGATATTTATACACTAATGGGTGTGTATACATATTTGATATGAGGTGATCATGAGTTACTAGTCCTTTCAAATAATGTGTAGTTGTCCAAAACAGAGCTAGTTTCATGATTCTGTCTACATCATACACCAATTTTTGCCACAATCAAATATTTATCATACTAGTGTCACCAAAATGAAAACGAATCACAAATTCTGTCTATATGAATTGCTGCCATGGGGATTCAACTGTCAGCTTCTTCTACATCACTAACGTGTATTCACTTTTCAAATCTTTTATGATCTCTTTTTCTATCAAATATAAATGTTTCTATCAAATAGATGTTGATGACACAAACCCTTCACTGCCATTCTTCCAATCTTTGCAGTTTGTTAACAGCAGCAAGCTGTATAAAGTACTGGTAACCAGCGGCACTGATGTTTGTGTCGTCACTTGATCATGACATTGTAACTGTTGATGTCACAGAGGTCGGTAAAGTATTCAGAAGACAGTTCATTCTCCAAGGACATATGTCTTGTTTGCATGAAAGGAAAATCTTTTGGAAACATGCTTTGGATGATAAAATGAGTTCTGAATATAACTATTCAGAATGCTAACCTGTAAATAACAGCAATTTTGCAAACTGCCAAATGCGAAAGAAAAAACATATTTGCTGAGCAAATCCTTTTTAATCTTTTCAATAACATTTTCATATGAAGTTGAAGTGGTGAGTCTTCTTTATGTGTAAATGCCATTGTTATTTTGTAGCTGTTGGCAAATATGATGTGAGTCTAGTTTTAGAAGTGCATCATGCGTGATATTTTTACAGTAGCACGTCAGTCCTGTCACAACACTCTGTTGTAAGACCTATCTGAAATATGCACAGGCCTTCTGGTTAACTGAACTGAAAATACATGGTTTCTATTTTTTTAAATTTCTTACAACATGACACGCTTAGACAATAAGATCATTACTTTTGAATTTAAACCCTGTCATTTGTGAGAGAAAAAGCTGACTGCAATAATAGGATGGAGATGTTCTTTTCTTATTTGTTGGTCTGTTGTTTATGCCACATCATGCACTATTCCAGCTATATGACAATGGTCTGTGAATAACCCAGCGACTGAAATCATGAACACTGATTTTCTAAACAGGGATACAATGTCATGGGTCAGCCTGACCTCCAGATCCCATTAGTCACCTCTAACAACAAGCATGGGTTGCTTAAGTAAGGATCTTCATATGGAGGAACTGGACAGATGTCAAACTGAATAGAAAGTACATCCACTTGTTTCTTCTCTAACAAATTGTTTATTACATGTCATATTTTATTTTCTTGCTTTCAAATGTCTAAATATGTAATTAAACTTAAAATGTAGGACATGTAATTCAAAGTTAAATGAATCGGTGAACATCTGGGTTAAAATTTGTCTTGTCATAAGAGGTGACTAATGGGATACGGTGGTCAGACTCAGTGACTTGGTTGACATTGTATCCCAATTGTGTAGATTGATCTTGATCACTGGACTGTTCACTTACAGCAATATTCCTGCAATATCACAACAGGAAACTGCTTCGCACATTTTACCCATCTGGGGAACTGAACCTGGGTGTCCAGTATGAGCAAACACTTTAACCACCGTGCCCAATGACCATGAGTGATATTCGGCTAATACTTTCAACAAAGTATGTCATTTCTTTATGGGCACCAAGATATTGATGAAGACTGTCTGCTTTTGTACACCAACTTATAAAACTTGTGTGATAAATCATTCACTTTTATATGTTAATCCTTTAATCAACACATTCACCAGGGTTAAAAACTTCAACATTAGATTAAATAGAAATGCCATATCTATTAATATAGTGTTAAGGCCCTGCTACAATATACCTTAATTCTGTGGAAGGCATATTTCAAAAACAACTTCTTTTTATTCAAACACAGAGCTAATTCTTGCTCCCCCATTAGGTAGATGTTCTGACAGTGCACAGAATGAAACTATACACTTAAAACAAGTCTACACAACGCAAGGAGGGAGAATATACAAAGATAATGATGTAATGACTAAACTAGACAGATAGGATTAATGTGAAAAGAAACAATATACCATTAAGAGCAAAATTGAGGATATTCCATTTTGTGAGCATACCACAAGCACATGAGAAAAAATTAACACATAGAGATCTTGATGCAACATTTCCAAAGGAATGGAATAAATTTTCACATTTTCCCTTAATCTACCTTTATCATCTGTTTCCTCCTTGGCTTCATCATTTGTATTTCATCAATCATGTAAATCAAGTATCGCCTACTCTTTTTAATGGTACATACAGCTGAGTGTGAAGGGAGGGGGTAAATGGTTTATGGCTTATTCACACCACCTGTCATGTATTCATGTTCATCCTATTTCTTAAATACCTTTCAAGAAGTTTACCTTAATGATAATGTTTGCATCATATACCCCTATGTCTCCGACATCACTGTTCTCAAAAGAATAGAATAATCTTACATATTGCATAAAATCTAAAGGTCTAACCCACCCTCTTTGGGTGACAAGTTGTGTGTTACAAGAAAGAGAGTCTTTTTTTTTAAATGGCATATAAGAATCTAGGCTTTGTCGGAACAGCTGGACCAATGACACATCAAATTGGCCAAAATGGCCGCCAACTGCATGGAAACACCTTGGGCTTGCTTCTTGTTACTTTACTTTCTCCTGAATCGAATGGTTAATCATTGCCTGGACCAACCCAGTGACAGATTCTTGTAAGGTAATTTGAACCATTATTTTTCATAATCAAATTTAGTTTCCATAGCAACCATATGTGAAAACTTACTTTTTGCCATTATGCTCCCCAATGTAGGAAGATAATTTGATGAAACAGACGCCTTGTGTGCAGCAAGGTCAGTGATGTGTTTTTCAAAGTTTGCATATTCACTTCTGGTGAAGCTGACTAGTATGCTGTAAAGCTTGCCATGGTAACATTCATAATATTTAAGAAAATGCAAAAAATGTGTTACGTCCACAGTACTTAATATACCTAAATATATACTTTTTAAAAGAACAGAAAAGTGATAGATATATCTGTGATATACCACCCTGACCATAACCACACATTGAACACAATGTCATCCTGATCACTATCTCATTATGACCACAATCTGGTCATAACCACAACCTTATCCTAACCACAATCTGATCATGACCACAATCTCAAGATGATGACCACACTTTGACCATGACAAAATTCTCACCATGAACACAATCTGATCATGATAACAGTCTCATCTGGACCAATTTCACCCTGACCACAACCTGATCATGACTACAATCTCACACCTTCATGATCACAATCTCACCATGACCACAATGTCACCATGACCACAATCTCACCATCACAATCCATCTAATCACCAACTTCATCAATACGCCACTAGTACAGTTTGATCATGTGTTATGGTTCTTGTCCTGCCCAAAACACTGCAAGAACTCAGTTTCCTTCAGAAAGTTTACTAAAAATATCTCTGACTTTTTTCCTTCTCTAGTCCAATGTCTTTTTCCTATGTAACATCATAGTGGAGGCTGTATGATTTTTCATAAATCTGTCTATCTCTGAGGGCTTGAGCTGACAAATTGTGACTGAAGAAACTATTAGGGTTTCTTGTCAATGCACAATACATTTGGCTTCACTGAGACGGCTGCCAGTAATTGACCTACCTTGATACACTGTCACATGGCATGCCTTGTATGAAATGAGAACATAATACTGTATGGTCAAACATCAGCACATAGAAGGAGCAGAATATATATAATGCTCCAGTTTCATATTGGTGCTCTTTCCATTCTTCCATGACACACAAAAATGTCTTAGGTTAGAAAGTGAACACATGCCAGGTCAAACAATGATAATGATTTTACGTATATTCAACTTCTTTATTCAGTAAAAGGTGTCATTTAAGATTCTAATGTCATTGTCAAGCAGTTAACCACCTAAAATTCCCCTCAAACAAGACTCACAGAGTTGAATATTTTTCATTATCCATATCAAAGGATGCTGTTTATTTATTATCATTTGGTCCTCAGGAAATAACAGAAGACAGACTGAATACCACCTCTTAATATGGCACACCTCACAGTGCCATTGGTATTGTTTTGCATACCACAGCCCTGCTATTGAGATAACTAATGTACCATGACAAAATGTACTATAAAGGCTGTAGTGACTGTTAACATCTGTTACCTGCATGTAAAGACTGTTACCTGCACGTAAAGACTGTTGTGAGTGAGTGAGTGAGTGAGTTGTGTTTCATGCTGCTTTTTGCAGTAGTCCAGCAATATCATGGTGGAGACACCAGAAATGGGCTTCTCACTTTGTGCCCATTTGGGGAATCGAACCTGGACCTTCAGTGTGACAGGCGAACACATTAACCACTAGGCTACCCCACCATCCCCAAGACTGTCTTGACTCAGCAGTAAAAATAGATGTTCCATACACAAAAGTAAATTTTACACTTTACATTTCACACACGCAAGACAATCATATGGAAACCATGAGATAGAAAGCACACATCTTTGTCCCTATCTAGACTAATGCAGAATGATCAGGCTGGTTATGGGTAGGGTTTCAACTGGGCAAGGGAAGATGACTGATGAAAGATGGAAGATGAATGAACAGATAATGGATTATAAATAATAGCTGAGGAACACCTCATAGATGAACAGATGATGGATGCTGGATGACATGGGATGGATAACATTTGATCATTGAACTGATGATAAATGATGGATGAGAGATGATGAATGAGTGAGTGAATGAGTTTGGTTGTACACTTCACACAATATTACAGTTATAGGAAAGTGGTCTGCAAATAATCAAGTCTGGACCAGGCAATCCAGTGATCAACATCATGAGCGTCGATCTACCCCACTGGGAACCAATGACACATGTATTCCAAGTCAGTGAGGCTGACCACCTGATCCCATAAATTGCCTCTTGTGACAAGCATGGGTTACTGAAGATCAGTACTAAGCCAGATCTTCACAGGTTATGATAAATGAACAGCTGGTGGATAATGAATGACAGATGATGAACAGTGGTTGACAAATGAGGGTTGAACAAATTATGAATAATCAGTGGGGGTGAAAATAATAAATGATGGAACATGCTCAATAAACAGATGAACTTGAAGATGTTGCATCACTGATAATAGATGAAGAATGAGATATGAAAGATCTTGGAGGGATGATAATCTAAAGATGGAAAAAGATGATGAATGATGAACAGATGAGTAATGGATGGACAGATCATGCATTATCGACAAAACCTGAATGATGAATGACAGATGGAAAGGTAATGTAATGAATGATGAATGGACATATTGTCATTAGGTGGTTTGAACACTGAAATATCAGATTATGAAAGATTGAAAACCAGATGATGAATGATTTAAAGGCAGGTGATTATCCACAGGCTGGAGGGATATGATTTACACAAATGCACAAGAGTATCAAATTCAAGACTGTAAATTCATTCATGCACATACTTATCTTTGAGATACCCTAGACATATGTGCATGATGCAAACTTTATTCCCCCTGATTGCCCCAGTACTGAATCAGATGCAGGGATGCATCCACTAGTGCAAACAGCACCAGTCAGTTAGCATCAGGATCTACATGCTGTGAGCTGTGTCCATCACACGACAATAAATATGGAGGACTTGCTAGTGACATATAAAAAATGCATAAATCTTCTTGAACAAATGCTGTTAAAGTACAGCAACTTGAAGCCTACAGGACATGCACTATACAAGCTGTGGCCTGTTACCTTGTACAAAACCAACACATCCTATCATCTCAACCAGTGATGCATTGACAGAACCATAATTGCATAAGCTGTAGCATGTTACATCAGCTCTGAAAATCAATACACATAAACACAAATCTGATATAAATGACAAAATCATGTGTAATTACCTTAGATTTCTTGTTTGATGTAGCTCTGCCTATCACACCTGTTGTTTCTCCGCCAGTGACCACGGTACGATCAATTCACGACCGAGTCTCATGTCATAGTGTTCATTTAATTGTCATTAAAAGGTTTTCCTTCAGGAATGTCCTTAGCATTTAAAGACTCCTAATACCCACTACGGTACTTTCATCAAATCCTGCAGGGGCTGGTGAGATGTTGCTATCTTTTCCCTTTTTGTGTCTGGAAGGGAAACAGCCATCTATAGTCTGTTCCTATATATGGAGTTCTGTCAGTGCTGGGTTAATGTGTATTGGTGAAAGCACCGGTATGTGTCATTATCACTTGCGACATAAAAGGAAAGATTTAATCTTTCAGAATTGCTTACTCTGCATTTTATGTCGTAAATGATCACGAAATTGATTTAGGTTCCTAGTTTGATGACTGCAGTTAATGTAGCTTGAACAATAGAAGATGTTTTAGATGAAACCTGAATTTATGTCACTGAGGAAATGTTTTTATTTAGTAGATATCGCATATAGGGGATATATTCATAAAGACAAGAATTTATGTATGTTATCTTTTGTACTAGAGGAACAAAACATGCTGGAGTTATTTTTACTCCTTCATCAGATAAGTTAAAAAACTAGGTGATGATGATGCGATTTAACGGGCGCTTATTTCACACACCAAGCCTGCCAGGCCATTTAGTGTTTCAACTGTTTGATTGAAGGAGGGGTGATCTGACCAAAGGATACGGTAACCTGGAAGTGTGTGCGGTGTTGCATAAAGAAATTTATATGAATTTTGACCTTGGAAATTTGCCAGAAGCAGCAGGGGGCTAAACTACGGACCTGAACTGTTATCAAGTTAATTATGATTTGCAGCCTAACTGCCTTATGCTGAGGATGTAACACAATATGTTTTTTGAGAAAGTAGGTATCACGTCGACATAAAGCAAGTAGCTCCTATAAAGTTATTTAATTTCCGTAATTATCTGATTTTGATACCAGTTCCATGAAAACATATACTGCACTGATAACACTAATTATCAATAATGATAAAATTGGTTCAAAATAGAAGGGGAGCCATTTATGAGGTATTTTCAATGAAAGCAGCCTGAGACACCACAGATCTTTCGTGCTAATGTTTTACACCTACTTCAGTGAAGTTTATTGCAATTTCTTTCAAGTTAAAATTTCCAAGGAAGAAAATATTACTACAGACAGAATAAATACATCATACTTATGTAATGATTCAAAACTAGATTTCCATTCAGAAAGAAGCATGATTTTTGTAATTCTGGATCCTGTTGCTGTTCAGTAGACATAGACATATGGTATATGACAAGATGGTGGCCAGATGAATATGTGCAAACACCTAGTTGAATGAACAGCAACGTGCAGTAAACTTACTACTTAAAAAGTACTGTGACTATGTGTCCCAGTCCATTCAGCTGTGAATGGGTACCTTGATAGGATAAGACAGATACAAATAACTGGTTGCACCTAGAGGCAACAAGAGTTGTATTCTCCCCAGGGAGTCGAGACTCATAATATGATGGGTTATTGAGATTGACATCCAATGATCGAGGTAAATATATGTCAGCCCCTTGAGGATATTACTCTCTCTCTCTCGCACGCACGCACGCACGCACGCACGCACTCACGCACGCACGCAAGCACGCACGCACGCACGCACGCACACACGCAGGGGCAAAGCTTTCGAAGTTCAGGATGACTATATGTCATACAATACGAGGTCCAGCTCATCTCTGATTTTGTGATACAGAGGTTCAGGGTTGAAATGGTATGTATTGTGGTAGAAGGCATTTGGCTCGGTCTGTTTAGGTTCAGTATATGAGATATTATCATAATACAGAAAATTGACACCAAGAGGCAAACTTTACATTGTTTCATAACATAGAAAACAACATATCCGTAATCTTTCTTCTTTCGAATGAACAAAAAACTGTGATTTTATGACGTGACAGAAATGATGGTATGAAGACCAAAAATATTGCATTATGGTATATCAAACCGAGGGCCAAAAACCGTGGGTCTATACCACTTTACCCCTACAGTCAGACACTGGACTGGTCCCTTAAGTCTGTGGACCTGATGAGTTCATTTCATCCGTTTCATCACTTTTCTCTGGAGTATCGGTATCATGTTCATGACATTACAACAAAATGACAATGCCCTGTCCAAACTTCAAAGAAATCTATGCTGAAAGATTCATTTGTTTCTTTGTCATTTAACACTCAGCAATATTCCAGTTATATGACAGCGGTCTGTAAATAATCAACTCTGGACCAAACAATCCAGTGATCAATGTCATCAGCTGGGATATAATGATGTATGTCAACCAGTCAGCAATCCTGACCACCCAATCCGAATAGTTGTCGCTTTTCTGATTCTGATCATACCAACAAACATGTGAACCATGAAAACCGTGGTGATTAACATGAATAAATTTGGTACCAGTCAAAATAGAAAATTACATCAGACATATTTGTCACTGATGCACGAGATTTGGAAATATTCTCAACATTTGAAAATTTTTCTGAAGGCCTTAAATGCTGCAATCTTATTTACAAAACTTTTTAGCATAATATTTGAAAAAAAGAGTAAGCAGATGGCTGTATTCTCCATTTGAGATATTATTATAGAGTCAAATATTATTTGTGTAAGTTTGATGCAAATCCTTTCCATAGCATGACATTGAAGGAAGGATTAAAGGTTAGATGAGTCCAAGATGAGCATTGATCTAATAAGATATGATGACCTGTGTCAACCAAGTCAGCGATCTTGACCACCTAATTCTGTTGGTCACCTCTTGTGATAAGCATGGTTCAAATGGGCAGTGAGTAGTGGCAACCTTAACCTGTCCTCTGCCTAGGGACACAGAACTCTTGTAGCCATCATTACTAGCATCAGTTTAACACAGACTTATGACTGTCTCTGTAGCAACCTGTATCTGTACTGCTGGACCAAGGTATGGAATCCAATAGCTTGCTGGTTAATTCGTGGTATGTGGACCATGTTCTAACCTCAGCTCAGAAGGTCTAAGGTTTGAATCCTATCACTGTACTTGATAATTCTATGGAATCCATTCTATGAGGATACCTTTGTGAAATAAATAATCAGTTATATTCTGATCACAAAAATATTTAAAGAATACCGGTTTGATCTCAACTGAAGATGTTAACAGCAAATTTCCGTTTTCTTTTGTTAATGTAGTTATGGTTGTGACAATTATCATTCTAACTGTATGATGGTTATCTGTAAGCAAGTAAGGCAGGCCTGGACACTGTTATGATGGCCATTTTAAACAAAAAAACAATCCACACCATCAGGTATAATATTAAATCTGTCACCCCTGAGAATAAATCAAATGGTAATCTATGTCTCAGTTGAGTCAGCTCCAGAAATAATAGATTGTTTTGGACTACATTCCATTAGGTTTTGTAGATTATCATATTCATACATTTTTAAATAAGATTTTTCTGGTTCTAAATGTGCATCTGACATAATATTAGCAGCATCACAGAGCCAGCACTAGTTTCTACAGATTTACAATGCTTCCAAACCAAAGTCCCCACAGGGTATATCTAACTATGGCCAATGATCTTTCAATCCAAGTCAGCTAAGCTCCATTACGCGATGTCACAAATTCTCATTTTTCTTAACGTAAGCAACAAAACCGTTTTCACATTCATAAGAAATCTCTGCTGAAACCAGAGTTGATTATACACTATTCTGATTAGCAACTAAATGATACCTTAATTTGAAAAAATAAGATACACAGTGTTTGAGAAAAGGTGAGCAGATCCTGCCCTACTGGTGGCAGTCACCATAAATATACTGAAAGCCATTAAAAACACAACTGGCATTTATTGTCCTGGAACTCACAACACTTCTATTGAAGATTGTCTACCTGTGCTACATGGTTGTAGGGATGAAAGGCTGATATTCTTGCCCATTTCAAGTTTTAATCGCAGAACATTCCTCTTTTATGAACTTCAATGCTTAAAACCGAACCTTTGACATTTCTCATAAACACAATCACATTCATGATAAACACTGTGCATGTGCATTACCTACACCCAGGCCCTATAACAGCACAAGGAAGTGTGAAACTGAATCACGTTGAGAAAATGCCATGCTTGACACAAGACGACAAGAATCAGGTTCTCACTATGGTTAGCATCGTTTCTTCAGATGTAATGATTGTCAGGCACTGTAATGTGCATCCATACACCGTTGGTCAACTCAACTCAGACAACGCTTTGGGGCCACCGGAAGTGATGCATCCGACCGCAACCTGGTGCACCACCTTTGATGACAGCTTGACAGGACTGCAATATCCAGGCATATGCTTGCCTGGTATAATCACTATTTGATTGTGATTCATAAGCAAATGCTCACAATACAGTCAGAACTGTACAATCAACCTAGAGATATCTTAAGGATGCTGAAGAATGTTGTTGTTTTTATGTAGGGTTTCTTCAGTGACCTATGGATCAGATCATCAGGTCTGGTGATCATGTAGGGCATGATCACCATCACCTCAGCATCTGGTTCAAGCAAACTCCTTCAAACAAGCACTGGGTCAGATCTGGTTAGAATTGTTTTTCAGTAACCCATGTTTGGCAGAAAAGGTGAGTGAGTGAGTGAGTTTAGTTTTACACCGCACTCAGCAATATTCCAGCTATATGGCAGCGGTCTGTAAATAATCCAGTCTGGACCAGACAATCCAGTGACCAACAACATGAGCATCGATCTGCGCAATGGGGAACCAATGACATGTGTCAACCAAGTCAGCGAGCCCAACCGCCCAAACCCGTTAGTCGCCTCTTACGACAAGCATAGTCGCCTTTTATGGCAAGCATGGGTTGCTGAAGGCCTATTCTACCCCGGGACCTTCACGGGTTGTCGGAAGAGGTGACTGACGGGATAGGGTATTCAGACTTGCAGACTTGGTTCACACTTCATCATATCCAATAGTGTAGTTCAATGCTCATGCTGTTGATCACTGGAGTGTCTGATCCAAACTCGACTATTTATAGACTGCTGCCAATTAGCTGTAATATTGTCAGGTGTGGTGTAAACCTGAACGCAATCAATCAATTCATACATGTATAAAATTGCTGAAATTTTGCAGGCTTGATAACAAGTAGACAACCATAATATTTCTATTTCTTTAATAGATAAATTATTTTGCAGTGATTGATAGCAGTTGAACTAAAACACTGAAAACTTCATGCAAAATTTAGAAAAAAGCCATTTCCTGAATTTTTATAAAAATTGTTTTTGAAAGTTTATGATGAACATTTGATGATTCCAATATCAACAGTATAATAAATAATCTGTTTTGCTGAGATGAAATATTATTGATTATGTGTGAAGAAACAGATGGAAATCTGCAACTCTAATTACATTCCACAAACAGATGCTGCGAAATAATCACAACTCATAAATATAAATGAGTTCTCTAACTGAGAAGGAAGAAAAATTAAAACATGACAAAAACACACAAAATAACATGACAATGTTACATGAAAATGACAAAATTCTTTCCATATTCACAAGAAATCTCTCCTAAAAACTAACTATGTCAAAAGCATGTTTTCAAAAGCAAATGTTTTTCTTTCACTATGAAACAGTGATAAGGAGGCTGTACATTGGCAATGAATTGTACTGTAACACATTAAGACTCTGGTATCCATATTGCAAAACATTGGGAGATAAGAGAGTTAAATTGGTTGCCACTTTTAGCACATAACCCAGCAGTCTCGTGGTGGAGGACACCACGAATGGGCTTCATGCAGGGAATCAAACCCAGGTCTTATGTGAGACAAGCGAACACCTTAACCACAAAGCTACCTCTCCACCCTTTGGGAGATAAGGGTTTGACAGTGAGTAATACAGACTGGACAGGCAGATGCCAGTTTCTACAGCTAAAAATTAATACTATAGTTCTCATAAAAGCAATCTCAAAATATGGTTGTACACTCCAGTATTCTATTTAGTTTCCTTTACTGAAGCACTCAGACACTGCAATTGTATCCTATGTCCATAATTGATCAGAAATTGTCTCATCCACACATTATCTGCCAACACAATGCTGTTCCTGTTTATAACACTTATATCTCACAAAGAAATCAGGGCAGTGTTAATTACTGTTACCACTACACTCAATCAAAATCATGTGCTCCCTGAGGGAGTATTACATTGTAAACATCTGAAGATATAGACATTAGACAGCTGTGATTGGATAAAATAGTGTAACATTTTGATGTTTTTTAAAAGCAAATCCATCTAGTACTTAAAACACACCATAATTTTAAGTATTCAGTGCCGTCATTTTCATCACCATGGCTTATGCTTAATGTGTGTACAGATATTTCAAGTTGGTTACATTTGGTGCGTAACCGAGGTTGGCAGACTGAATTAGCTGGAAATTTTGTTTTTTATTGTAGTTTAAGGGCAAGACTGTACCATGCTGCTGACAGCCTGGATGATTTATGAAAGAATGTATTACTACAGAAGTCTCTGGGATAACGTATGAAGTTGTGTGACCTGATATAAGACAGACATTATTTTGGCACCTCAGACTGATCTTTGGGGATTCTATTTTGTTTCCTTCACTGAATTTTTTACACACTGCAATTGTATCCCATGTCCAATAGATAGAAGCATCCAAACCACCCACTAATACCAGAGGCAGCTGTATAAGAAATCCACAAAGCAGATTCAAAACATCTCAGATTCTGCACATTTTTGTACAACCCAAAAACATCATGGCCCAGTACTGGTGTATATCCCAGACCACAGCCTGTCTACACAATGCTGTGCATGTTTATAATGCACAAAAAAAACCAGGTCATTGTTGATACAAGGGAACCGTTATTTTGGTACCTCAGACTGATCTTTGGCATCTTGATCAGTGTTGCCTAAACATACCAATTAACCTCCATAAGATGTTTCCAATCCAGAACATTAAGGCCGACATTACTGAGGATATACATATAGGGGCTCACTCAAAAGTAGAGCAGACTGGATTGTCCCCAAGATTGGTTTCAGCTTTATATGTGATAGAAGAGTTTGTCATGTTGTGTGGAAATGAGAAAACACAGGTTTGAGAGCTGACTGAGTGAATTTGTATACTGCCCCTTTGGGCAATATCTCAGTACTCACATCGGTATGTGGTCTTTGTTCTGACTTGAATCATGATGCATTAGCTTGGAAAGTGAGGAAATCTGATGCAGTGCACAGATGGAAATCTCAGACTTTCACTGCCTTGTGAAACTCACAAGCAAGCATGGTGTGATACAAACCTTGAACTATAAATAAGGCAAATCTAGGTTCAATGCAGAGATACGTGGGTGGGTAGGCTAGCAGGTGACCTGCTGGGGGACTGGGTGGGTGAGCAGGTGGGTGAGCAAGCATCATGCTGGGGATAAGAAATACAAGCTTGACAAATTGGATCCATGTGACGAATCGAACGACCGACAAACTCATTAACCGAAGGCTCTCCCATTCTTACCAAAATCCACTTGAACTTAAATGAAGATTTCAGCTTTTGCAAACCATATAAATGGCCAAGAAGAGGCTTCTACAAAAAAAATGACACTGTGTATATGGAACATGTTTCTGTTTAAGAAATAATTCATTCAAATTGGTAATTCATTTGGTAATTTAAAAAAGATCAAAACAACTATAACAGAACCTGTGTTAGATAGTGCTATTTCAAAAGAGACATCATGTTGTGAAAGCAGTATTAATCTTTGTATTAAGGTTCAGATATATACTATATTTATTCATATACATTTATTTCCTCTAAAATAGATCTTAAATGTCGCTGAACTTTTGAAATAATATGGCATTCGTTTTGATTACATTTTCAAATACATGATATAACTGAACTCGCAAGATACTATTTCCTTTTATAACATATCAGCTTGCGTGATTATCTCAAAATAAATTGTATGCCTCAGGTGATATCTTTTTTTCTTATTTTCGTCTTAGTTGTTTTTGCATCCTTGCACAATCAAATTACAACTTAACATGCACTGTTGTTAAAGGACATGATCAATTGAACAGCTCCTGTTAGACAGAGACCAGAAGTGTCAGATAATGTGGGTGAGTTTATCGGTGTATTTAAATTTATGCTGCTTTAAGGAATACTCCAAAGTTATTACTGTGGGAGACATAAGAAATGGCCTTCACACATTGTATCCATGTGGAGAACCAAACTCGGGTCTTCAACATGAGGAGTGAACGTTTTAACCACTTGGCTATGCCACTGTCCCTCTCCAAGAACATAAGTGGCTCAAGAAACTTTTCAGTTTTCCATGATACGAATCTGCAACTGGGTGAGAGCATTGCGATTCAGATATCACATTACATCTGCTCTATGTGGGAAGACATGAAGGAGTAAAATGGTTTTTGACATTTATTGTCTGGGTAATGACTTAAGCATAAAACATAACACAGTCAAAGCATGATTCAAACTCATGACTCCAGGATTAAGATCACAGACTACTCCCTCACCTATACGACCCTTGCTACACTGTGTCAGCACAACGTTTAACCCTTCAGAGTGAGTGAGTTTAGTTTTCCTTTGCTTTTAGCAAATATTCCAACACTATCACGGTGACGAACACCAGAAGTGGGCTTCACACATTGTACCCATGTCGGGAATTAAACCAGCTCTTTGACATGAAGAGCAAACACTTTAACCATTAGGCTACACAACCACACTTAATCATTGGATTGCCTGATCCAGACTCGTTTATTTACAGACCCTTATCATATAGCTGGAATACAGTGGAGCATGGCATTAAACAACAAACACGACCAACCAACCAACTTAAACCTTCTGAATGACCAAATTAAGACCACATCTAACATCAACAGAGTTACATGAGTCTCCTGGTCTGCAGGTCAGCGGGTGTCTTGCATCATCCAATCATCCCTTAATAATACAAGCTGCAATCCCGTTTCACTGGGCGAACCCAGCGTGTTAGTCTTCTTCTTCCGCTCAACTCGTTTGCACCAGCACTTCCAAGTAATGTCACAGTTTACAATTGTCTCAAATTTGTCTCCATCTTTAAGATGTTTGTAAAGTGTCTCAAGGGACTGCCACTGACATGCTAACCTTGGTTTAACATTCTGCTTCATGCCTAGTCTTACAAACACTAACTTTCTTACTGTATGTTGGTCTTTTAGATTTTGTTGAAGTTGTGGGAATTCTTTTCATCTTTCAACCATAACGAATTTCCTGCTGATGTTTGATTAACTCGTACAAGCCTTAAAATGGTATATGCACTTCTCAGCTGAAAGTCCTAAGAACATTATCACATGTTTCATATGGAGTAGTGAATACATGAAGGATCAATGATTATGTTTTCGTCTGACATACATACTCAGCTCAATATATCCTCATCGTTTACCATCACCACATACAAAATTTAGGTGACTGTGTGTCATCTCACCCAAACAGCATGAACTGGATTGTTCATGGTCTGAGTAAACAATTACTGTGGGTACAGTTGAGACACATTCAGTCATTCAACAATTTTTGTTTGATAGTGTTGGGTACAGATGAGACACATTCAGTCATTCAACAATCTTAGTTTGATAGTGTTGGGTACAGATGAGACACATTCAGTCATTCAACAATCTTTGTTTGATACTGTTGAGTACAGATGAGACTTAATCAGACATTCAGCAATTTTTGTTCCATTCTGTTTGGTACAGATAAGACACAATCAGGCATTCAATAATCTTTGTTTGAAACTGTTAGGTACCGATGAGACTCAATCAGACATTCAGCAATCTTTGTTCCATGCTTTTGGGTACAGATGAGACACAATCAGCCAGTCAACAATATTTGTTCTACGCTGTTTGTTATAGAGGAGACATGATCAGCCAGTCAACAGATGTGGTGCATACTGTTTGATATAATTGAGACATGATCAGCCAGTTAACACCGGCAAACAAAACTGGCTCATAAGACGCTCACATGGTCACTACACTTGATCATGAACAACCTGGGGCCCCTTCTCTCACAATGGCAAGCACCAGTAAGCATCAGGTCAGTGCTCAATTTATCCTTGTTTGCCAGTACATGATGTTTAAAATGGGAACAGATGAGACACAATCACCCACATTGCTAAAAGCTGCATGAAATTTTACTCACTAGTGAACTATATTGCCACAAATACAGCCTGAAATATTGCTAACTAAAGCACAAAATCCAATTATCTTGGTTCATCTTGATGAAATGTGATAAGTCAGCAAGTTCTGCCTTACATTCCGTATATTAAATTCACAAGTAATCCCAGTAACTTGATATGCAATTTGCTACCTGCCTTTACTTAATATGGAATTGCAACACACCATGACATTTAAACTTTTGTATCCACATTGCATCTATCTGGCCATGATTCATGATGTCTCATATGGTACTAATTCAACAACATTCATCAATCCGGTACTGGCATTAAAAGAAGATATTGCTCGGGAGACACCAAACACTATCCCTACTTTGAAACTACATCACAATGCTATGTACATCCTAGTGGTATTATCTAGTTATCATGGTGTTGCAATAAGATGGTACCAGTAACATCTGCCGTTGAAATAGCACTTGTGCTATTGAACTAAAAAATCAGGTTATTACTGTTTAAGAAATTGTGGAAGAATATTTGTGGATAAACATCCTCCCTCTGTCATTTCTTCCAAGCTCAAACATATCAAAGAATATTAATAAAGAAAAATATTTTTGACAAACTTTGTATATTTGCAGCTGTATCAGTGTCTTGGAAGATGGATGGTTGCTTGTGGCAAGCAAGAGTTGATGAGAATTGGGATGAAGATGTACCCTACCATCATATTGCTGGAATATTGCTAAAAGCAGTGTAAAACCATACTCACACACTTACTCTTGCCCCTTCAGCAGGTGACAATTTGACTTTAACATTCACCTGAGGAAGGGGCAAGAAGTTGTGTTAATAATGGTGAATGTTGTGTTGTAAATGGTGAAGTAGTTGTAAATCCATACCATATGTTGTTACTGCACCTGACTATCTTCTAATTTTTACCAAAGGCATTCGATCACTGTCAGAATCATCTCAAAATACAATGAAGATATACAATTTGATTATTTAAATTTGACACCATCAAATGTGTGAACTTTTTGCTACTGTCACCATACACATGTCACCAAATTCCCATATTCGTTAAATGTTACAGATGGTGGAATTGACTCCAAATTGCAAGGAATGAGTTCAAGAAATAGGACTACATCTTGAATCTTCAGCAACAGAAGCCTGGTGTTTGGGTCCAAATGTGCTTCAAGCATCAACACCAGTACAATGAATTAACGATTTCTCACCTCGACCCTGGAGACAATTTGTCTTCACCTGTTGTCTGAGCACTTGCCTAAACACAGGAAAGATCGCTCTAGTTTAAGGTCAGTGGTGCTAAACACTGAATGACTGTAGACGTCTTCTCCCATGGGTAATAGCCAGACTTAACCATGAAAGATTTGTTCAAAGGGAATATTTATCACCATTACATATGATTAATGGAAATAACAAACCTGTATCACTGTGATAGATTTGTTTTAAATGAACATATTATTCACACAATTGGAAAAGATTGAGTAATTAATGAAAATGAATTAATAATCACTTCCAAATGTGTCATATAACCTGACTGAAATAATACAGCTATTCATCACCATTATGATCCCTGATATTAATATTTCCCTCTTGATGTCGTAAGCACACAAACAGTCAACCTATTGAAATGTATACATCAATTTCTACCTTGGTTCTGCTTGACATGATTCACTTAGAAAACATTTGGTTATTTTCTGTTCTTTGGCTTACAGCTACAATCATTAAAGGTCCCACCTACTTCATATTCAGAGAGTGTAGTCTGTGAATCTTAGGTGAATCATATTTTTTTTCACTGTCTTTAAAGGCAGTTTCAAATTATTTTATATTTTTTGGTGGAAGAAAGAGCTTTGAAAGAAACATATTTTGTGAGACATTTCTACTCACATAGTTTAACATTCACAGACCTCCTTCAGTGATTTTCCAAACAGCTCAAGATCATACCCCAATTCTTCTAGTCATCCTAATATCTATCAAGGCTGGGACGGTATCCTGGATACCTAGGACAGGTGAGTTGTAACTAAGACTAAACAATGAAATAAGTTATTCTTTTCTGATTAAAATGGTGCTTTGTCTTTGAAGATTGAGATGTAATTTACAATCTCTTCTTTTGGATATATTTCATGGTTAAGATATTGAAACATGAAAAAAATTTACCTCAAGCTAAAGATTACATTGCCATTTCTTGCAAAATTTGATGTCAGGAATTAAGTTATAACGGGTATCCCAGTAGGGTAGGGTAATAGATATAGGGTAACTGGGAAGAAAATTTGGGCCCGTCCCAGCCCTAATATCCATCCTATCAATCACTGAAGGAGAAGACAATATATATCCAGTATTGCCTGTAGTGTCAAGGCCTACTGCTGCAGATGTCATATCAATCTACAAATATGAATAGTTCTATTACAGGGTCAACATCCACACAACTAACAACACAATGCCTCATGTGAATCATGTAGAACTTCCATCAAGACTTTCCTATCTAGATTATCCATGCCTTTGATTAAATAGCCGTCACAGCATCAACTTCGTCAATGGCAAGTCAAGCCACGTGGCTTGGGTGTTGGCTTATCAATTTGGTTTTCCGGCTGAACGGAAGCGCTATTATCCTGACCACATTCCAAAATGGAATCTCGGGGAGCCTGGATATGTTCCCAGATTGTGTCATCCTGAAAACGGCTTGTCAAGACTTTGTATTGAATTGCAATAATTTGGAAACAGTTCACGAACCTTTCCCTGTGAGTGTATGATGTTTCATTAATGACAACTCCTCTAGATGTATTCTGTTTCTCTGGGGCTATGGGTGACTGGGATAGGGAGATACAGAGACTGGAGATGACATCATCCAGAGTGAACAAGTCAGTAAGGAACGAACTGTGATTGGACAAAGCTGAGGCAGTATGTGCATTCTGATTGTTAATAGTAAGTGAGTGATTGTGGTTTTAAGCCAATTTCAGCAACATTCCAGCAGTATCATGGCAGGGGTGCACCAGAAATGGGCTTCACACATTCTACCCTTGTGGGGAATCAAACCCAGGCCTTCAGTGAGACAAATGAACATTTTGACCACTTGACTACACCAAGGATGAGTACTTAGTACTAGTGAGTTGGGAGATTCAGAGATTCAAACACACACATGACACATGATTTTGACAGAATGTTACAACACTTTTTCCATTTTTGGTCTTTGGTGTGAGATAGAAATGCTTTAACCAGTGGGCTACCTTCCATTACAGAGCAACTGCCTTCTGTTATCATATTTTCGAATATCAAGAAATTACCATGTATTTTTTTAATGGCACTACATTCAATCAAGATCTAACTTCCTCTATGGTTTATTATACAGAAAACCTGCCTGAGAAACGGAAGGCCAATGGTAGAGCTGGGTCGGGTAACCTGGATACCCAGGATGGTTAGGTAATGAGCTGGACCTGGGTACCCATCTCAGTACCCTGACCTGGGCCCACTTGCACAAAGCAATCTTAGCGCTACGACTGTCTTAAGCCTATGTTGAAGAATAGGAGTTATAATCATTGTAGCGCTAAGATCGCTTTGTGCAAGTCAGCCCTGTTATGATCATGTGACTAATAGATTAAATAATGTGATATGTTCTTCTTTCAATATTGAAAGGCTGTAATATCTGTCACCTGTTTTGAATATAATACAGGGTTAAGATATTGAAATCCTCTAAATTGTAGCCTCTGAGCTGAAGGATATGTTGCCATTTCTTAAGTCTTAAAATGAAGTCATGAATGAACATAACAGGTATTCGGGTAGAGGATTGTGTTCTGGGTACCTGGGTACAAAATGTAGAGTGAGTGAGTGAGTTTAGTTTTACGTCGCACTTAGCAATATTGTAGGGCATGATCACCATCACCTCAGCATCTGGTTCAAGCAAACTCCTTCAAACAAGCACTGGGTTAGATCCGGTTAGAATTGTTTTTCAGTAACCCATGTTTGGCAGAAAAGGTGAGTGAGTGAGTGAGTTTAGTTTTACACCGCACTCAGCAATATTCCAGCTATATGGCAGCGGTCTGTAAATAATCGAGTCTGGACCAGACAATCCAGTGATCAACAACATGAGCATCGATCTGCGCAATGGGGAACCGATGACATGTGTCAACCAAGTCAGCTAGTCTGACCACCCGATCCCGTTAGTCGCCTCTTACGACAAGCATAGTCACCTTTTATGGCAAGCATGTAGACCCATCCAAGATCTAGTCAGTGCTTCGATACCTGGATGTGCTGGGTCAAAATATATGAACACATGGTGATCTTGTGTAGCCACCAATTGCTTGACACAGATTGATAAATTAACCACTGGTTTGTTGTCGAAATAATTCAGCCTGGGTTTGATTCCACACATGAGTACAATGTGTGAAGCCCATTCCTGGCGTCGCCAGTGTGATATTGCTGGAATATTGCTAAAAACAGCATAAAATCAAACTCACTCACACTACTAATTTCCCCCATTACTTAATTTTAATTTTGTTCGTGAAAGGTTCGTGAAGAACATGAATGCTGTCTGGTAAAGACACAACCAGTATTAAAGGCTAAGGTTTAGCTGATTGGACTTGCTTTTTTTGAAGAGGGTTCAAGTTGTTTATATGCCAGCACGTTAATAGTTAATTTTGTCAGGTGCTTTATTGCAGCCTGTAAATGGACAAGCAAACATGGGTCTGACAGCAAGTGCAGTGAGCTATCATACTGTAAAGAAACAACAAAGAAAAATATGAGACAATGACTGTAAAAACATGACATTCTATAAACCAAGTCAGTTCTTGATCCATTTCTAGTGTCCCTTGTCATGATATTGCTGGAATATTAATAAAAGTGGTGTAAATTATTGTCCCTCACTCACTCAATCATCACGGATTGTTCACACAAATGAAATGAAATACGTTCAAAGAATTCCTGTTCAAATATGAAAGTTTGTCTTGTTAATGTTGCACCCTTGTCTTCACAAATAATATAGCTTTGAGATTGCAGATATCAGACTATAGCCTGTTTGCAGTGAAAACATACCAATAATTTTACCTTGCAAGATGAACTTGAATATCAGAATTTTTTTCAACTTGGGATAAAAGTTGTGTAACGAACTATCATAGTTTAAATCACTATCATTGGTTTGTATTACAAGGGGGTAAGCACAGTTGTTGGAACAATGAAACAAATGCTCATGTGGTACATGATGAGTATTAACTTAAACCAACCCTTCTTGTTCTCAGAGTTTCATTTAATGTGCATCCCCCCTTGTAATGCAAACCAATGATAGTTATTTAAACTATGATGGTTTGTTACATAACTAGTTTACTTAATTGGTTTACTTAATTGGTCATTTAAAGTTTAATTCATCAGTACATTTTCACTGCAAACCAACTATGAATGTTACAGGATTCCTGTTTGAGTGAGTGAGTGAGTGAGTTTAGTTTTAAGCCGCAGTCAGCAATATTTCAGCAATATAGCAGCAGTCTGTAAATAATTGAGTCTGGACCAGACAATCCAGTGATCAACAACATCAGCATCGATCTGCGCAATTGGGAACCAGTTACGTGCCAACAAAGTCAGCAAACCTGATCATCTGATCCCGTTAGCTGCCTCTTACGACAAGTCCTATTCAAGTTTGTAGGATTATGTGCCACTGTATTTTGCGTTTGATTGTGCCTCTGCTGTTGTGCAATCAAAACGCAGGCCTTCATACTGTTACAACATTCAGGCTGTGACATGACTATACCTTGAACCATTAGCAGTGCAGATTCCTTTGTTAGATTATGTCCAGTGCTTCCTACACTAATGGGAGGAACCTAGACCGACTCTCATGGTCTGAATATATATATTTTATATATATATATAACTCCTTTTAAATTGAAAAAGAACCCCAGAGACATGAATGATCCTGAGATGTGGGTAGAGAGAGTGAGGGGATATGGGTGGAGTGAGGGGATACCAGTTGTGTGTGTGAGTGAGGGATACGGGTAGAGAGAGTGAGGGGATATGGGTGGAGTGAGGGATACCAGTTGTGTGTGTGAGTGAGGGATACGGGTAGAGTGAGTGAGGAGATATGGGTGGAGTGAGATGTGAAATTCTGGGAAAATCAAGACTTTCTTCATCTATGCAGAAATAGCTTGGCAGAAGAAAAAGTAATGTGGTCTGGATAGTGTGAGATAGCAAGGCCAGGAGATTTCAAATCTCCATGGGATGTGGTTGCATTATGTTCCACAGCCAGTCTACTGACCAGATGGACCCCAGTATCCTTCTCGGTACTTGAGAATGTTACATGAGAGACAACAAGCACTTGGTTGCACTACCACCCTCTCCAGCTCTGAACTAGTTCCCGCAAGTAAAGCATCTGTTGTTGTCATTATCATCAGTAAACTGTTGCAGAAAAATGTTTTCCCTAAAACAATGGAAACACAGAAAGAAAAGACAACCTCCCTCCTTTGACCTGCAATGTATAAAAATCCAAAAAGGAAAACATACATCAATATTCTCAACAACAACATTGTGTCCTTTATTTGCTCCTGGAAGTGAAATAACAATGCACTTTTTGGGGGGTTCTGTAAATTCAGGATCAACAGAAAAGAATATTCATTTTTATTTCAGCTACTTTGACAGTCTACAAAGGTAATTTCACGGTGAATACGTATTTAAATATGTATGATAGGAAGATACAAAATTTGATCCCTTGAGATCATAAATCCCGATTGGCATTTCCCATTCTGATCACAATGCAAAGTGGGTAAATACATTGGTTAAACACACACTGCAATATCTAGACACTCAATGACACAATCTACCGTTTATACCACAAGACTGATGAGTTTGTCAGCTTAAACGGTATACCCCAAAATAGATAGATATTGATATATACACACAGATATTCTTGAGTGAAGAGATCGGAGCTGCATCAACACAATTAGATAACTGTCACCATGGAAACTAGTTTCACAACATTTATGGATGAAAAGTGTCAAGTGAATGAATTTGCCCTGACTGTTGCTGACATGATCACTTCCAAGTAGCAGCAAGGGAAATAAAACAGATGAAAGCGAGTCAGACTCCAAACAGCTTCTCACTAATACACATAGAAGTCAAAATCAACTTCCTTATTTGTTTTCTGGGAAATGAGGTCTTCTACAGAAATCCAGTACAACACCTCATCAACAGAATTTATGCATACAAGCAACACTATTGTACCTTTTCACTCATGTATCAAACATCGTCGCTCACTGAATAAAGAAGTTGTCTATCCATAAATTATTATCATTCTTGATAAATCTAAAATTCCCATGAAAGAAGAAACAATCTTATGGCTGTCATTTTTATTTTGTGACAAAATACATTTAAATCACATCTGTGATAGAAACTGCTATTACTTGACTCAAAGTATATGCGCACGCACTTAAACATCAGTGCAAAGAGACAAAAACAGTGTAACATAACTTAACTTACATTTGGGATTACACTTTCTTTGTATATCACAAATTCTAGTTGCCTACTTTTGTTGGACTGAGTTCCCTCTGTGATTCAAACCCACACCTTCAGAGTCAGGCACCTAAACGCCAGCACACAAAGTCAGCCATCTAACCCACCTGATATCGCAAGACTATCATGCTTGCCAAAATTTTTATGATTTACAGTAGCTGGAATAGTGCTGTCATTGTAAAGCTAGACTCAAAGACCTGGACCATAGATGTCATTGTATACAAGTTGTGCAGTGTGGCATAGTCTAAGAAATCTTTCAGAAAATTTCACACTATTCTGCATTAGTAAGTATTGTTTTAGATGCTTGTAGATTATACTTGACTGCAAGTTTAAATATGCTTAATTCCAATGCTCTCTACTGAATTATAACAGGAACATTGTTGAACGATTACAGTGAGTCAGTGATTTGGGTTTCGTTTTTAGCAATATTCTAGAAATATCACGGCAAGGGAACAGCAGAAATGGGCATCACACGAACGATCACAACATTAGTTTAAAATACATGACAGTGCAACATAACAATCAGGCATTTACATGGAGTCAGACTTTTTCCTGCATTTGTCCTGAACTATTAAACTAAACCCTAAGGGCATTACAAAAACGGTCCCCTCATGATGAATGTCAAACAAAAACACACTTAACTCCATAACTCATGCTGCAAATAGATTACGCCACAAGGACACTTTTCTCTGTCTCACAATTATTTCTTTTGGTTTTGGAGATGGACTTTTTTTCTGAAACAGACTATTTCCTTAAAAAAGCCCTCCTTACACTTCCCTGTTATTCTTATACAATTCATATAGTGTAACTGTTCACCAGGGTGCCGTTGTACAAAGCAATCTTAACGCTAAGGTGACATGTAACTCCCAATCTTAACATACTGTTAATGCTAAGGAACAGTCATCTGTAATAGAGCTTCAGGAAACAATGACACTGTATTTTCCATTTCATAAGAAAAATTCTTGCCCACAAGCACGTTTCACTTTCATTGTCACAGTATGGTGTATGCATTAGACACTGTCATATACATTTATGCCTTTCAGATGAGAATCTTCTTTCTTCAAAACTCCACAGTGGAAGAGAGCCAAAATGTTTCTTTCTAATAGCTTTTCTCCAGTATAATGGGAAAATAAAACCCTTAAGACTAGATCTTTTCAGATCTCTTGACTTTTTTCCTAGAACATATAAACTTTTTTATAAATAACCTGGACAAAGAAGTTTGCATTGCCCTCCCACAAAGTGCAGTAACACATTTCATCTCAAAAGCCAAACAATTCTTAGAATGTTCTTTCAAAACATGTATTTTAACACCTTCTATTTCACATGTATAACATAACTGAACAAGAGAACTTGAATTCAGATTTGTCAGATTACCTCTAATCCCATGTTCAATAAAATATTTGAAAAACCAATGAAATACATGTGACCAAGGTGTACAAAAGTACTCTTGGGTTATTATTTCCTGAATGTTCTTACTATCAACCACTGCTTTGTCCATCTGTTCACATACTAATAGTTTGAATGTTGTCAACTCCTGAGTAGATGAGTCCCTTCCTTATTAACACTTCCTGTAATTAACTGCCATCATACTCACACCTGACAAGGCTTTTCATTTTCAGAAACCTTGGCAATCAATGAAGAGTTGTAGACAAAGATTAATTAGTCTAACATCCATGGAGAAGGAAAGGACTTCACTCATTTAGCTGATCAATGTATCGCTCTGCTGGGAACTAGCCATTCTGTTGTGGATAATGGGTTTCTGATGGTGATGCACGACTCCTGTAATTTGTGGCTTCTTTTTAAAAACATCAACCCATTGAGATCTGCACCTCTGCACTGAAGTGAACGTCTGATGACTTTGTATCTAAATGATTGCAGACTTCTCTGTCTCATCTCAGTAAGTTAGTCTTGTGTCATACTCAGTGCTGTACCACATAAGCCTCTTCTTTGAGTGGCATTTAGGAGCTGGTATAATGGACAGAAATGACTTTTTCATTGACAGAACACTTCTTTGTTGCAATGGATGTGACAGTAAATTGTTTTCAGTACAGATCCAGTTGGTTTACAAAGAAACAGCGTATGGAGATGGGTCCAGTCAGAAGGGCCACTTGACAAAAGCACCCCAAAACAGAATGTCAAAAGAGCCACAAGAAAATCAAAATGGCAGCAAACCAATGGTCAAAAGAGAAAAATAATAACGTCTTCTTTTATCAGTGTATTACAGTAAAAGGTTATACACCATGTAGACACTGTAGTGAGCAGGTAGTCAACATCTTGCTCTGCTTGTGTAGAAGGGGATGGAGTCATCCCACAGACACCATCCTTACCTTGTCAGCTTGTTAACCTCTTTGGTCAAGTGGACTAGGCATGGAACTTTGGATCAGAAGGTCCATGGTTCCAATCAATTGCATTTCACCGTGATCATTTGTGTGATTCTCAGTGTCTGGAACCACACAAATAGAACAGCATCAAGAATTCTCCAATTCTCCTCTGTAAGTGTCTCCAATACAATATTCTTCACTTTTCATATCTTATCTTACTGCCATCCATATATGATTCCTACCACAACCTCTAGTCTATCTGCTCCTGAAGATTGTAAGACATCCTTTCAGATTTTGGCTGTAAATCTACTGCATCCCAAAACAAATGTCCTATAATCTGGTTTTGTGCCAATGTTCCACCCATTCAGGGCCTCAGCAGAATAGTATAAAGACAATATTTCAGATTTCAGCTTTCAGTCTCCTCAAGTCTGTTTTTCACTAATGTGCTACCCAATCAGGGCCTCTTCAGACTCCAGGTTGATCAATTAACACTTACACTTATGATTCATCTTCTCTGACCCACCTCACAATTCATCTGGTCCCGTGAAGAGGAAGTCTGTCAAACAGGTTGCACTGGAGTGGTCATCGTGATTGAAAAGGTGTGGACTAATGAACTTGCACTTGTAGTTCCCCCACACAATTCTGATCAATCAGAGAAGGTCAGTGAAGGTGATGTTGTCTCAGATAATTCAGTTACTTTAGCTACTAGTACTCTTTGACATAATTACAAACCTATCATCTGTCACCATGTTTTTGCTGAATACATAAAAATGCATGCATGTCAGATTTTATGTCAAGTATATAACTAATCCATGTATATCATCATTGGACAGACTTGAAATGATCTTCACACAATGAACCCAAAAGGGGAACTGAACCTGTGAATCCAGCATGACAACCGAGCAGTTGAACCATTAGGCTTCGTCAGTGAAAATGAAGAAAACTTTATTTTAAAAGTTCAGGCGTGAAAACACTCATTTGTCCTTAACAACTTAAACATGATAACATTTCAGTATCAACAAATAAAAAATAAACATAACTTGCTTATGAGTTTATGCAATAATACATTCCCCTCTTACGGCCAGCTCAGGTAGTCTAAACAGCATGCACAGTCAAGTACTAGGCCTAATACTCATCTCGAGCGCTTGTTTACACTGCCTTACCACGGTCTTGGCCTTACCCCAGTTACCAAGGTACGGCAACCATGATACATGCTGCGCTACTCGTAACACTATATCATGGTTTTTCTTTCTTGTATACATGGTTACTAATATTTTACTTACAATGCAATACAGCAAGTATTTATATGTATACTTCATATAACTTATCCATAATACTTCGATAGGCGGTGGGGTAGCCTCATGGTTAAAGCGTTCGCTCGTCACGCCAAAGACCCGCGTTCGATTCCCCACATGGGTACAATGTGTGAAGCCCATTTTCTGGTGTCCCCCGCCGTGATATTGCTGGAATATTGCTAAAAGCGTCGTAAAACTAAACTCACTCACTCACTCACTAATACTTCGACAGTTACCCACAATGCTTTATTCAGATACCCACAATCCCTTTCGTTCAGGGTATACGCCATATTGGAAGTCTCACGTTGTATTTCATTAACCACCCACCTCCCTTTTACAGGGGCTACATTCTGGCACTATTATCTATGCATGTTCATTGTTCATCATATCATTCGGGGACTGATTGTTGGGCCTCAAAACATTCTCACACAGGAGAAATTGTTTTGGCCCCCAAAAGTGTAAGCACCCATCGTGCTAAGGGTAACCCTAGGTCTCATCCGGCATGTTACCACTTTGCCCTAGGGTGTTCTTTGGCAATCAGCCCCCGACTATTTCCCAATGCAGTTTGTAGAAATAAAATATTTTATTGCACTCTCTGTTATGTTATTATTTGCATAAATTACTGTCATTAAACATACGTTTGCTTCTGTATTGTCATATCTTGAAAGTTTAAGTCGAAAACCCGAATCTGAATGAGTTAAGATGCTCAGACTACAGCAGAATATTATGAAATACAATGTCTTATGATTTATGTTGTTTTTTCATTTCAATACTCATATATTTTCCTTTTCCAATTAATGTTATCATTGTTTTATTGTCACAAAGTTCAGTTCACTTATGTGGGCGCAAGAGCAAACATTCACAGGTCAGTTTGTACTGTGAGGTTACCTTGAAGTGAGAACCCTTCAAAATAATAACACAATAATCCACTACAATCACATCTTATGAAATGAAATACAATGCTGGGGATTGTTCAAACCCTGCTCTAATGTTTCCAGCACTACAGCTCCAGTTTATGTATGTTGTCATTACAAATACTTATATTTTCATTGTCTTTTCCAATTTGAATCAAAATGTAATAGTCAAATAGTTAATACATTTGAGGGTTTGAAAGTCTGGCATATCAATCTTTAAGCACAAAATCTTAAAAGGATTACTCTGAAAAGCAGTCACAGCAATCAGATCATGAAAAGAAAATCACAGGGAAAATAAAATCAACGTGTACTGATCAATACATTTCCCATCTCAGCTTGTAAGTTGTAAGTGGAGAGGCGGAGTTTCATCTTCACATAGACTGTGTGTCTGTACAGTTGCAGCAACAGAATGATGGCTGTCGGTATTGAATCATGAAAAAACATTCCAAGAACCTTCAGTGTTTTAGTATCATTACACAGGGCTAAAACAAACACAGACAGATGGTTCACTCAAGCCTGATCCTGTACAATAAAAGCATCAGTTGATCAATAAAAGGTATTTACAAGTCACCAATTTAAGGTTATTGGAGACCATTAATATATAAATATAATTATCAGTCAACACTACATAAGAAAATACATAAATGATGTAACATATAATTTTCCAGCTTCTAAACTGTAACATTGCAGAACTGGACCTTACCGAGTGAGTGAGTGAGCATGCAAATGAGGGAACAAGCAAGGGAGGGATGACAGGAGGGAGGGTGGGAGTGGAGGGAACACGTACCTTCAGTATGACAAGCAAAGCCTTCAGCCAGAAGGCTACCTCAACGCCCCTCACATACTAAAGTATAGCAACCTTTATCATTATCAGTTTCAGCTGTCAAGCTTCCCTAGATTCCACCACACTTTGATTTATGAACATTACATTAAAACTAGGCAGTACAATTTAAAATGTCATTTGTTTTCATCACCTCCATGACAACCAAAGAGATTCTTTCACTCAAAAGTAAATTATTTCTAAAGCTGTACAAACTGACTATACCAGTTGAATGACAGCAACCATTCTGAAGGACAAGCTTATTATATTAAGGATGCTTTCTGATTTGGTTGTATGGTGACATAGGTGCCATAGGTGCCATAAAAGGCATCACACATGTGTTGTTCAGAGTATTTAAGTTTTACTCTACTCTGCAGACAGATGTCTAGATGGTGCTCACCTGCAGATACAGCAGCAGCAGGAACAACCACCTCACCATCACCGACTGCTTCTGGGGGCTATTGAGGTGAGAGTATGAGTGAGTGAACTTATGTTTATATCGCTGTGAACAATATTCCAGCAATATCATTGTAGAGGACACTTACAATTCACACATTATACCCATTTAGGAATCGAACCCGCTGTGTTTGATGCAATAAGCTAATACTTTAACCACCAGATATTGAGACTAAGGTGAAGTTATGGCTTACTTGATAACAGAGATTCCATCACAAAAGTGTCCAAAGATGACCTAAAGTAAGAAAAGCAAACTTTGAATTTAATAATCAGAGACAGGTGGACCACAGCCTAACAATGAGCCAGCTCTCATATGTGGGTGTAGTTTTCTTTCGGTTATTGATATTTATAAGACACGAGGGCATACCACTGTCTGGCCAGACTGTAAAATACTAACACTAAAACCGTTCCAAGATATCCATGGACTTTGATGACACCTTCAAAGGTCATAATATGGAAATTCTGGAAACTTCATGGCATCCATTTGTTGTAACAGAAGAATATGGTGATGGTGTTTATCTGTGACCTTTCTGAAAGAGGCAGAAGCAGACGGCAACAAGGAAGTACATATCTGCAACTATGGTGTGACTGATCTTCACTACAATGTCAGACAAGATGACTGCTGACAAAGACTGCAACCAGTCACAGTTCAACTCCATCAGGCAGCATAATACAAACTTTGGAGAGACTGACAATGTGAAGAACCCAAGGTGACTCCTTAACATTTATTACCTATTCATTATTGCACATGTGAAAACCTTAGAAGACAGACTTTCCATGACTGGGTTTGACATGCACCTGTTATCTCTGAACTAAATATTCTTCGTCATAACTTGCAAAAGAAAGTTTAACTGGATAAGCGATGCACCTAGCAAACACCTAGGCACATAATCGATTCACTAAGACAGTCATAAAATGCCTGCTGTAATCCAAAGATGTCCATTAATATTCCTTAGAACTGGAAGAAAAAGGCAATCTTCCACTGAATGACTCAAATCCACTAAAACACCACTGGCAGTTTCATAATTGATTCATGAAGGAAGTTTTATTCAAGAAACACTGTAATCCACTTATCACCATCAACACATAACTTGGAACACATTCTTCTATGCAAGAACCAATCTTGCCACGCATTCAACTTGACAAAATTATCCCAAGTCAAACAAAAAATAATATAGGCAAGATTTGGTAAGAAAGATCTTACATGGCAAACAATCTTTGCATAGTCTACAGTTGATTTATTTCATACATTATTATCCTCCAATCACAGCCTACGGGAGAGGTTGTACTGGTTGTGTGCATAAGTGATGAATTGAACAGATGAAGAGGTCTTCCACACGTTACATTCCTGGTACATCACAGCAATTGCCAGCAATTGTAATCAACATGCCAGAAACACGATTGACACACACCATGCTAAAAATCCTTATTCTTTGAAAAAGGTTACACTGTGACTAATCATAACAATATCTGCATTCATGATAGTGATTAAATTGAAGACATATAGTAGATCTGCAGTCACAAGGATCTTAAACCTGCACAATGGAAACATATATGGCAAACCTGGCACCAGATTAAAGTGTGCAAGAGTAAATTTCACCATTAAGGTTGTGTTAACCAACCAGAAAGATAAATCAACCTGTTGTTGAAATGCAACCAATTTTACTACAATGAGGTGATGCCTAGGGATACTGTAGCACTGCTGTCTAGTCACAGGGGCTTTAAATGACAATCATAAACATCAATATGTCTCCTACACACTGCACCTGCATCTCTTGGAGGCAATGAAGCATGCATGGAGGGTCAATGAAAGTGCTTCTTCTTCTTCAGAGACACTGTTGGAGACACCACAGGCATTGTTCCTTTTCATAACAAAAGATAACACTCCACAGTGTACAGCACTGTCGACTCATACTTCCTGTGACTGCTAATTTATCAGCTGTTTCTCCATTTTATCAAAATATTTCTCCAGATGAATTAGCCAGCCGATGAAGAATGTTACAGTTATGCTAACAGTCACACACAGAAAGAATATTATCTCGCTGAAGGATGGCACCAATTGGCAGTGATGTTGAATGACTGGGGCCATGATGGGGTTATCAGTTGTGAAATTCTCATCAGCCGCAATGAGAGGGTTTGACTGAAAACTGATCATTACCAAGCCTCACATGAAATGAGATCCTTGACAAAAACATGTCTGAGAGAATGTTCACCTTTACAATAATACATGCACCGAAGAGTTACACCCAAGACCCCAGTTCGATCCCAACCACATGATACAACGTGTGAAGCCCATTTCTGATGCCAACTTCCCCCCATCCCCTGTCTTATTTTGTGGAATATTGCTAGAAGCAGCATAAACTACACCAACTCACTCATCCACCAAGCTGCCAGGAAAACACAAATATAACTTTATTCATAAATCCAAAAAGGCACCAGTTCACCACCAGACCTATCTACATGCCAAGTTTGGTGAAGAAATATGTAATGGTCTGCTTTGGAAAATACAAACTTGCATGGAGGGATGTGAGGATAGACAGAGTTTAAAATAATGCAAGAGACCATATAATAGATTATATGGTCTCTGATAATACCCACAACAAAACATGTTGCAGAGGACTAAATAATAACCTTTCAGAAGAATGCACATAACATGGTCCAAGAAAGGTTGAAACTTAAATATCACTCGATGTACCATGAAATCTGATGCTATTACACTTACATTAGTCTAGCACTAATATCCAACTCAGCTGCTCAAAGCTGCTTTTTCCCTTGATCATTCAATGTCAATCTAAAATGGCACATACTATATCAATCTCAACTCCCTGGGGATCACACAACTCTCGCAGCCAGTACTCAGATCAAGGTAATGAGGCTTTTCCATCCTTTAGTTTGCTATTATGCCAACATTCACAGCTCTGTGCTCTGGGACACATAGTGCCAGTACTTTGTCCAAGTTTACTGCATGCTGCTGTACCCACAACTAGTTGTTTGCATGTATTCATGTGGCCACCATCTGGTCATATACCAACAGTCTCGTGAGTTCTTTTAAGTGTACAGGGTTGTGTACTGTACACTTGGGATTGTGACATGTAATATTATTTCACGTAATTCTAGACATTTTATCTGCTGATATTGAGATTACTGGTTTCTCATAAACTAGACTGTGTTATAGCATCCAGCAGGACAGACTTTCTCCCAGATCAGATGGAGTAAAGATACACCAGATGATGTAACTTGAATGATCTAGATAAACATATCTAAATATCATTTCACCAGGACTAAAATATTCCAATTTCCTTTTACTGTTGCTGCAGCTTTTCTTACGCATATCAAAACATCTGAAACAATTGTATTGCTTTGTTACATTATCAGATCACATCTGAGACAGTTGCCATCAAAGCTTTTTCAACACCCAAAAAACAATACATCTGGAAGTAGACTAGTCGAAAAGTGAAAAATAATGCCTTCTAATAAATCAAGATAAGGTTACTATCTAATACTATTTACTGTCAACTAATCAAATCATCAAAAGCAATAGTGAGTGAGTGAGTGAGTGAGTGAGTGAATGACTTTATTTTTCCAAAGCTCTTACACGTTTTCCAGCGATATCACAGCATTGGACACCAGAAATGGGCTCTTCAGACTGTACCCATGTAGAGAATCAAACCCAGGTCTTTGCCATCATGAGCAAATGCATTAACCACAAGGCTACCCCATAAGTCCTCAACAGTAATGGACCCATGAAAGTCCCGGGGTAGAAAAGGCCTTCAGCAACCCATGCTTGCCATAAAAGGCAACTATGCTTGTCGTAAGAGGCAACTAACGGGATCGGGTGGTCAGACTCGCTGACTTGGTTGACACATGTCATCACTTCCTAGTTTGCTCAGATCAGTGCTCATGTTGTTGATCACTGGATTGTTTGGTCCAGACTCAATTATTGACAGACTGCTGCCCCATAGCTGGAATATTGCTGAGTGTGGTGCAAAACTAAACTCTCTCACTCAAAAGTAATGGGCTAATGCTGGTTGCTGTTAATCATATTTAACACCTAGTAAGAGTCATCTGCTAGACAGTTCATACATGATTCTGCCATGAATATGGTAAACCATACTGAATGAATATTGCTACATTAAATTACAAACATAGTCCAGATATCACTGTTACATAACAATTATATTTTATAACCAGACATTGGCAGAACAGGATTAAATTGCATAATTCAATTTAATTACATGACATTTCCAGGTTTATAATATGGCCTAGACATCTGTTGTCATGATAGAAAAATAGTGCCAACCATATAGGTATAAGTTCCTATTTTCAAGTCTCTGTTGGTGTCTCTGGGAAGCAAACCTTACCATTTTCATCATTTGTACACCCTGACATGCACAGGTAGTAGGAAAAACTATTCTTTCCAGGTAAATATTGGAACCACCATAGCTGATATTTTGTGGAATTCCAGGGAACCATTTTTTTTATTGTCAGAGAAGTCACATCCCACATCCTCTTCTAGTTTGGTACCAAATATTACTGTCTTAAATGCCAACTATGTTCACATGAAAGATGAAAACAAAGTGCAGTTTTATCCTTATATTCACCATTAACTTCAGGGTTTTGAAAAAAATTAAAAGAATTAATCAAACCAAATCCTGCCTTGAAAAAAAATGTTTTGAATTAAACATGAATCTAAATTCACAACTGTTATAATTTTTATACATAATATGCATCAGGTTTTGAAATATTTCAGGCAACGGTTTTCACTCATTTTTACTAGTGCATATATTTCAAGGAAACATCTGATATGGCTTTAATGACAGAATAATTGTAAGAACTGTCATACTCCAACATGTCAAAAAGCACTTTTTAATGGGAACAGCATGATGCTAAAAGCAAGTCTATGAAGAGCTAAAAATCTGCTCAGTGCTGATATACTCATTGGTAGAACAAAGGTTTTCATATTGACTGGCATATCTCCACAAAAATGTGTACGCAAGAACTGATCTGAATAACTTCACACTATTGATCATCTTTACATAGGTATTAACCTGCAGGAAACACAGTGAGTGAGTGAGTGAGTGAGTTTAGTTTTACGCTGCACTATTCCAGCTATATGGCGGCAGTCTGTAAATAATCAAGTCCGGACCAGACAACCCAGTGAGCATCGATCTGCGCAATTGGGAACCGATGACATGTGTCAAGCAAGTCAGCAAAGCTGACCACCCGATTCTGTTAGTCGCCTCTTATGACAAGCATAGTTCCCTTTTATGGCAAGCATGGGTTGCTGAAGGCCTATTCTACCCTGAGACCGGTCGGAAACAGTGAAATCATGTGGGGTTCAGACACTGGACACTGTATGAAACCAGCAAACTTTCAATAGTCCGTGAAAGACATCCTTGGAGTGAGTGAGGAAGTTTCATTTTCAGTCGCTTTCAGCAGTATTACAATATTGTAGCAGGGACACCAGAAATAGGCTTCACACATTACACCCATGTGGGGAATTGAACCCCAGTCTTTGGTATGATGAGTGAACGCTTTAACAACTAGTCTACCAAACAGCCCTAAATACCCAGGAAAATTGTAAGAATGGATCATTGGAAATCAGTCATGACACCAATTGTTTGTGAAAAGAGAAAGCATGTCTTAACAGCTAGCTCTCACACACCAATGGAATCAAGAAGTTTGTTTGTTTCTTAACATTCAGCAATAATACAGCTTTACGGCAGCAGACTGTAAATAATCAAGTCTGGACCAGGCAATCCAGTGATCAGCAGCATAAGCATCGATTTACACAACTGGCATACAAATACATGAGTCAGGGGAGTCCAGAAATTATGACCATAGCTCTGTATAACTGGGATACAATGATATGCTTCAACCAAGTCCTTGGGCCCTTTCCCATTAGTCACTTCTTTACAACATGCATGTGTTGCTGAAGATCATATCTTCACAGGTAAATATAGCAGTATGTCTGTGGTCTTAAACTGCACAGCAGGACTCCTATATAAAGGTGGCTAGTAAATGGGGACCGTAAACCCTCCCTCATATTATATATTTACCAATATTATCAAAACTAAAACCCAATCATTAATGTTTAGTTATTTCTGTTGTGTAAAAATGCAGAGATTTTGCTGGTGGTGAGTGAGGAACAACTAAAATCTATTAAGAAAATCTGAAACAATGAACATTAACGTTTATTTCATAACATTATTTTTCAACAATATAAACTTGTTTAAAACTCAAAATATAGAGGGAAAAAATATGCAAATGAGTTAATGGTACAAGTTGATAGAGAGTGATTGTGTCATGAATGCTTGTTTCATCACTATCAGACATTTCCATACATAATGAATTCTGTTTGCTTTCTAATGTTTCTTATCAGCTGCTTCCAACCCTGTTCTATATTCTTCCTGAACCTAATTGTTTAAACTATGAGATGGACTTATCAAATACAAAGAAGAATATGTGCTTCAGTGACTTACCTTTTCTAATGTAAGTAAAGAAAGAATTCGTCACATACATGTCATCAATAATAACTACACCCACCAAAACTCATTGGATTGATGAAGAAATTAATTGTTCTTCTAATTAACGTTTACACATCTTGATCTTTAAGATTTGTTTCAATGTCAAAGTTATTTTTTCAGACACATCCATTTAACATTCAGACATAGACCTATAACAAATACATCACTATGGGAAATTTGCAACCATGGGTAGAACCGTCAACATTTCCTGACAATTCAACTGCCTAACAACTGTTCATTGCTGTCTGAGCTACCACACTTGAACAGGTTCCATTACATGGGAGAAATCCTATGGTTCACTAGATCTCATTTCAGCGTCAATCAAACCTACAGGCTCGTCAATCAGACCACCACTGTGCTGCAATAGACGTGATAATGACGTCCGGACCATGATGGTAATTGCACGTCAATGACAAGGGCACTGTGATATATTACTTTATTATCTTATATACCTAAGTATGATTGGTAGAATTATCCTTGTCTGCTCCTAATGGTGGAATGATTTCTGGATTTCTTTCATAGAAAAATGCCTATGATCTCTCACCATAAAAATAATTATGTATTTGATTGCATAGAGTGGCCATTACTGATTGTAATTATACGATGGACTATGGCATGATTATAAGGACAAAGGCCAACAGGATGGGCAGGATTTGTTATTTAAAAACTAAACGCAAGGCTTTGCACCTCACCTTGCAGTATATGTGGTCAGCATTTTACAACTTCCTTCAATTCTTTGAATCTTAAAGTACAGCCATTTTCATCAATATCCCAGATGATGATGATGGTCCCAAAAATAATCTGTGAATAATCAAGTCTTGACCAGAAAATCCAGTTATCAACAGCATGCACACTGATCTATGTAACTGGGATATGATGACCCAAGTCACCAAGCCTGGACATCCAGTCCTGTTAACTGCCTCTTTAATCAAATGTGGTTTGTTTGGGGACCTAGGTTAATCCCCACTGTTCTCTGCAAAGACTGGTATTTCTCCAAAGCTACACTGTATACATGAAATGTTTCAAAATTCTTGACCATTCTAAGGCCTTTTACAAAATATATCATAATTATGATGATAATCATAAGGATAAATAACCAGGGGAATTTTTAAGAATTCATGCTTAAAATATTGGAGTGTATGCATCATGAACATAAAAAAATAAATAATTTGTCAAATTAATTTCTGCCATATCTTCTCAGTTACTGATACTTGCTAATCATCAACCTGTCAAAAACCTGCAAAAACACTGCATCAGGAAGTAGTAAAATATGACATTGTTCTTTTATCACAAGATCCTTCTTAAACTAAAACTCTGATTTCTTTATATATACAGAAATTTCAACCCAAAATCAACCAGAACAATTATTATTTTAACCACCATTCATTAGGCATATTGAACTATACAATGTGACTGTTAATTCAATTGGTCCATTCCAATAAATCATTTACAGGTGTGCATTTAACTAATTACAGGTATTTCTGGAATTTGTACAAATTAATCCCAATGATGAAATCCATCTGAACCTTAACATTAATGAAACACCAGATGGTAACATACACCGTCTGTTTATCTTCCTAAGTCCACAGGTTAATTAAGTCTTGTTTCAGCAATCTGACAGCACTGAACATCAATAGCCACTCAGTTTTCCAGGCTCACAGTTCGCAATTAACTTTCCTTGGTCATCAAGATATTGCTGATGATAATGCTGAAATTCAATATTGGCTGAAAGAGACAGGTAATGAGGAGACTATGAACAAGTTTGTTTTAAACGGGAATGACCTTGGAGTCACATGACACCATTATTGTCGCTATCAACCAATCAGACTATTCGCAGGACTTGCTGTTGTTGAATGTTGACTGTAGAAATCAGCCTCCTACATAGACCATGTTAGTTAAATATTGGCATAGCTGTGTGTCATATATTTGTCTAACCTCGCCCTATTGATTTTATATTGTGTTGTTATGTTATTTGACTGCCCGTCTGATGTCAGGTTGTGATTTTTCAGGGTAATTGCGTAAAACACAGTTACAACTATGCAAAAGAAGTGAAGAATGTCATACCCTGGACCAGACAATCCAGTAGACTAACATCATGAGCCTCAATCAAGGCACCTGGGTAATGATGACATGCATCAACCAAGTCAGCGAGTCAGACCACTCAGTTCCTTTAGCTGCCTCAGCATTGGTTTGCTGCAGACCAATTATGGTTCCAGATCCTTACTAGTGACTTCAGTATGGATCTCAAATGGCGCTGATATATCTCAAACGCATATCCTTCACTTGTCACAAATAATAAAAGAAACAAAAATAAGTATGTTCAGATATTTATTTTCAGATTTGCCATTAACAATCACACATAAAAACAATTACATGAGTGAGGGAAAATGGTATAACCACATTTTAGCTCAATTCCAGCAATAAGACAGAAGGGGACGTCAAATGGGCTTAATGTTCTGCCCACCTCAGGGAATAAAACCCTCGACTGGGGGGACTAGCGATCTCTTCAACCACAAGTCTACCACACAGCACAAATACTGAAGCAGGAAGCATGGCACCGCCGTCAATGTCACGAAAGCACAACAGCCTAGTCCATGTGGAAGACAGACTTCTCATGCATCTTGTTCCAACTGGGCACTGGAAGTTGTGAATAGGTTCTGAAGGGCTTGGAGCAAAACATATCAGTCATCTGCCCTTAATGTTTTTCAGAATCATCCAGAGCAAGGTCTGTCTTGTTCTTCACCAGTGGCATGAAATCTGTCCCTCAGTCTGTGAATGAAAGAGAAGACACCTAGAGACAGCAATCAACACTTCTGATGCATTCACCATCCTGTAACCATGCAATGACCCAGCTCTGTCATGGGCACTTTATGGTCTATGCTGCAGCATAGTGAAGAAGTTGTGAAGCTTCAATACTGTCTATATTCTGTCTGTAGCTTCTTTTAAAGGAGTCTTTGTCACAAGTTGTATGGGAAGTCCGTCTTTCACATGCAGTAGGCTACTGTGCTTGGGTGCTTGAATCCAACATGGTGCTGGTGTGTTTCAGCACCATTGCTTTTTGCTGTTTTAGACATTTCTTCATTTTATTAATTTACTAAAGAATATTGATTCAGTTGGCTTGCTGCTTACTCTAATATCTTTATCTAACATAAAAATAACTATAACTGCACAATGCATACACACAAGGATTGTCAGTCACATGTAAGACATTTGTTTTCATATTTTATGCTATGGAATATCACAACCTTTTGCATGTCACATTTCTTTATAACAAGAAGAAGGAGACAAAGTCATCAACTCCGGAAAATAGCACTACCATCAGTTTCACCTTAAGTCAAAGTTGTTGCCATGGAAATGCCAACCTATTATTAAGAATTCCAAAACTACCAAAAGGAACCAAACAATCTGTCTATGTGCCAAATTTGGTGAAGAAACATGGAATGGTTTTAGAGTTCTGCTTTGGAAAAGAGCACTACCACCAATTTCAGTCAAAGTCAAACATGTTGCCATGTAAACGCCAAAGAATATCTTATTCAAAATTCTATAACTACCAAAAGGCACCAATACACCACCAGACCAAGCTATGTACCATGTTTGGTGAAGACACAGTGAACGGTTTTAGAGTTCTACTCTGGAAAAGAGCACTACCACCAATTTCAGTCTGTCAAACTTGTTGAGATGGCAAAGCCAAAAATATTTATTCAGAATTCCAAAACCATCAAAAGGCACCACTACACCACCAGACCAATCTATGTGTCATGTTTGGTGAAGAAATAGGAATGGTTTTAAAACTCTACTCCAGAAAAGAGCACTTCCACCAATTTCAGTCTAAGTCAAATGGAAATGCCAAGAATGTTGCATACAGAATACACTAACTACTTAAAGGCACCACTACTCCACCAGTTCTATCTATGTCACAAGCTTGGTTAAGAAATATTGAACGGTTTAAAGTTCTGCTGAAGAGATAAATGAGCACGGACAGAGAGACGAACAGAGCGCATTTTAATACACCCCCCTACATATTGCAGGAAATAATAACATGTCACATCAAGATAGATTTATCTTTCCTTATATATTTACTTTTTATATTTAACTTTCCTTCATATCTGCTATCTCCATTTGACTTTTACCATTTGTTTGTTTGTTGTTTACCGTTGCCCTCAGCAAAGTTCCAGCTTTATGGTAGTAGTCTGTAAATAATTTAGTTTGGAACAGACGTTAAAGTGATCAACATCTGAAGACCAATTTCTTTCACTAGCAACTTTTACTAAGGCTAACCTTTACTCCCATTCTTTAACACTGCACTTAGGTTACCTTAATGACTTACAATGAACTTAGTGTTCTGTGCAAGGAGACCCAGATCTTTACCCCAAATAGGGCTATATTCGCAAATACATCACAAGCATCCAAGCATCATGTGAGATTCTGTGTAAAAACAAGGTGGCTGTTTATTACCACTTGCACCTATCATATCACTATTACCACTTTATGCACATCAGTCCTGTTGTACAAAAATACTGAGCATCTTTTGGACCATTCTACACATTTTGAATTGCACTTGGTTCAAATTATATTTCTTTTCACTTCAAAATATTCTTAAGATGGATGTATGTAAACATAATAACTGAGCAGTGATTTCCTTCACATTAATGTATAGATTTCACTTTTCATGTTACGATGTACTTGCACACATTTACTGTAAGCTTCTAACGTAAGTTTGATCCTGCAAACACATGTCAATCAGGAAGTTTCACATGTCAGTCAGTGCAAGTTTGAACTGCAGGGTTCTTGTGTCAATCTATCAGTCTGTATATGCCAATGTGCAATTTGTACTTGGCAATTTTCTGAAAGATATACTTTTCAGACTGATAGTTTCACAACAGGAAATATTCATCCACATGTTTCACAAGTCAGTCTGCATGGACGAGTGAACGGCGTCCTGTGATGACAATGAAGACCCATTATGACAGGCTTCACATGCTGCTAGTTTCACAAGTCAATCTGTATGCCCGAGTGAACAGAGTCCTGTGATGACAATGAAGACCCACTTGGACATGACAGGTTTCACATGCTGCTAATTTCACATGTCAATCTGTCTGCGCGAATGAACAGAGACCTGTATTGACAATGAAGACCCACTGGGATAGACTTCACATACTGCTAGTTTCACATGTCAATCTGTATGCCCGAGTGAACAGAGTCCTGTGATGACAATGAAGAGCCACTGTGGGCTGACACGGCTGGAAATATTTTGACTGCATGGCCGTTCAGTAGCTCCATCTTTTCACACTGATCATCATCGTCATCATCCTCATCATCATAAGCATCTGAAATGGCCACTCAAGAAAATTAACAGAAACAAAGGAAGTTGTTGAGATAACTTACCTCTGTGAACAAACATGGGATTATTCATTAATATGCTTAGTTTCCAATTAAATTGTGCTCTTCGTGTTCTAAACTTGAAACAAAAAATAACTGGACTGGCCGGAATAAAAAATGAATCATTAAATTTGTAAATATTTTTCTATTTGTTTTCCTCTTAACTTTTACCTGAAACAAAACAAAAAGCAAATCATGCATAAAATGGGGCAAAGAGGCAATTAAAGATTAAGTTCCCATGCCCAAGTAGTAAGTAAAAGAATTTATGTAAAAGGACATGAGAAAGTAGTATATACATGATGATTTTCATCAGAGATTTATCCATGGACATAAAAGATTTCAACAAGTTTGAAAAAAAATATTAAAAAATACACATTTGTTCAGCACAAGTTTAAATCAGTACTTGCATGTTACCAAGTGTTGACATGAAGCTATATAAACCAGCGCAATAACTGATGTAATTTTAGAAAGTATGGGAAATCTCGAGTTTGGAATTTGATCTGATCATCACAACTGCTCACGTTAAGCATTGTCCTCATGACAACTTATACACAAACGTTGTCCTCATGACATCAGTAGTAGGGTTGATAGCAGTCCTAGACTACTGGCCCACATGGTGTCTCTCTTGAAAAGGGGCTTTCTCTGACAGAGTTCAAATGCAGCTGACACAGTAACGTGATAGAGATGCACCAAAATATATATATGGGCATATATATATTTCTTCCCCCATGGGATCATGGCTGCTGACAACATTTTTTTGTAGTTAATTAGTTAATTTCAAAATTAAAAAAAAAATTTGATGGCTGCCACCTTTCAAAAGCGGACATCAATTGATGACTATTACTACAGCTTGGACTAAATAGTGTCCTCATTATAAGTTACAAAATGCATTTTCCTTATGACAGCTTACAATATTACTACACACATGCCGTCTTAAGAGAATGTGCATTAATAGTCGTTGTGACAGAATACATGAATATTGACCACTGATGGCTTACAATACTTTGATAATAGATTGCAACAAGATAATCGTCATGATAGTATATAATAATATTGCCCTTATGGTCACATGAAGGAATATATCTTTATGATACCTTTTAGTAATAATGTCTTTGTCACAGCTAACAATAATATTGTATTTTGGGTGGTTTACATTAATATGTTTCTTATTGTGGCCTACATTGTCCTTATGAAAGCTTACAATATTTTAATACACATGCATTTAGAGTTCTTATGATAACTCAGTATTATCCTTTTGGTGGCTGACCTCTGATGTGACAATACTATTGTAACTAATGGCAACATGATTATACTTATGACTGCAAACAGTAATATTGCACCCATGATTGAATTAAGTATATCCTCGTAACAGTCATACTGTCTAGGTCACAGCTGCCAAGTTTGGTGACATACATTTCCTTATGTTGGTTTACATGTACATTCCTGGTGATAGCTTACATTACCAGCATCCTTATGATAGAGTGTGATGATCCTGTAAACAAAGAACTAAACAATCTACAATAAATCCTTTTAACATACACTGAAGTAAGCACGATGAAACTGACATTAACTGAAACGAAGCACATAATGAGGCAATATAAACATTGTACATCCTCTGGACACACTGGTGCATAGGCCACTACACCCTCATTGACACATGCAATGTACACTCAGCGCAGCTAATGGTGCATCAGAACCACAGCACAAGCCATGAAATCCATACCACAAGGAGGCAATACGGGAGGATATTGATGAGGGTGTCATTCACAAGCATTATACACCACATAACCAGAGATTATATACTCAGATCACATGCATTAATAACACTTTTAGAACAACAAGATGTACAACAATATTTTCCATCGATACTTAGCAGTGTGTGTTGTAAAACACGATTAAGTTTTTTCATATGAAAAATGTTAAATTTTCCTGCCTCCATTAGGAACCTCAATGAGAGAATCGGCTTGTGGTGAAGTAATATTTCAGCTGGGATATTTCTGGTTAGTCGTAGTGTTTATGAGAACATGTTTATTGAGTGTCTGTGCGGTTGTACAACTACACAGGAGAGGTCTCTGAGGATGAGAGATTGTTGGCACCACATACAATCCACACAGGACAATATAACCTGCACTTATCATCACAAACTACTTTCCATGGACAGATTATGTTTGGATATGTGTGTACTTTCAATTCATCTGAATAAAGAGGGTGAACAAGTTTAGATAGATCTTTGACCTCAGTTCTTGAATGTTTTGAAGCTAACAAGAATGTTTCTCTCCAAAAAAACATTTCTCATTATCATGTTGGTTGAAAATGTTTAACACTGCAGTCAGCAATTTCCAATCTGTATCCCACTGACCTCGAAATAATCGATTCTGGATCAGGTAAATAGATGGTGGAGAGTTGTCCAGCCATCAATGAAACATTGAAAGAGGACACATATTAAGTCACAAAGTCTGACCACTTGAACCCATTATGAGAGGTGCCTTTTGATGTACAAGCAATACTAGAACTATTCACACCCAAAACCCCTACCTTGATAAAATCGTCTCCTATACGATATATGGTACTGACATTACTTTAATAATCATTATGGATTATAATCAGTTGTATTATTTTATATTATAAGTCCAGCAATCATAAATTTCCATTCTCAGGCAGTCTAATGACAACACCAAAACCGGAAAAGGAAATGATTGAAAGGACATATCTTGTGGCTTTTCAGCAACAGTTCACAGAAATGTCTAAGCATTCATCACTTGGTCTATCTGAAAAAGATTTTCAACAATCTTATGGAAACTGGAAATCAGAGACAGATGACACCTAACTTAAATACAAGTTGAAGGCAACAGTATGTTGGCCCGGGATTTTGTGGGAGATAGATTATTTAGAGATAGTTTTAATGACATTTCAGTTGTACTAAACAAAGTTATTTTCAAAACATTAGCAAGTCCATGTAACGATTTGTTTGTTGAGAACAGCTTGAGGACAAATTCTCAGTTGCAGAAAAATGGTCAAACAGTTGGCCAAACAAAATAATGAAACATCAACATTACAATCACAATATGGTTAACGTCCAATAATTTGTTTGAGTGGCATTTTAGAAGTTGAGGTGTACAAATAGGACAAATTGTTATGGATAACAACTTCTTTATTGCATGATTGTGACGTGTCGATACAGATTCTTGTACTATTGTATTGAAACATCGCAATGATGCAATAAAGAAGTTGTTATCCATAACAATTTGTCCTATTTGTCCAATAATTTGATCCTCATCTGAATGTCTTGTCCATATGACCAAAGAGGTCAACCCCATCAGCAAGCTAACAAGCTAAGGGTGTCATCTGCAGGATATCATCCTATTCTCCTGTCAATAGAAGGCATGTCCTGATTCACATGTAGTAAAGCATTCATAACTCAGCTGCGCTTTGGTCACAAATGTGATGATCTGTCATGAGTTTTGTGCCACAGACCTTTTCACCGGAACCAAGAGACCTTATCCTCATGATCGAAGGACGATGGGGTAGCCTTGAGGTTAAGGTGTCAGTTGCCATGCCGAAGACCTGTGTTCAATTCCTCACATAGGTACAACGTGCGAAGCCTAATTCTTGCATCCCCCTCTTTGATATTGCTGAAATAATTGCTGGCAGCAGTGTAAATCTAGCCACTATCACACACTCATGATCAAAGTGGATGCAAGCCTAGGATGTAATCTGTAGTATATGTGTATCACTAAAAGTACTAAAATGCTGCAGTTTCTCGGTAATCTATTCAATGCAACATCACTTTGTCATTGCCAATGCATTGTGTAAACACTAGTCTTCATGTTCTTCTTCTTTGCCCCTCAGTTGGCAAAGTGAAATTTGTAACAGCTAAGGATTTATTCTGAATGTACCCTAAATACAAATATATTAAAGATTGCTATAGAATAGACAGATCAGGGTTTTATCTGCACTGCTCTGAAGCTGATATTTGATGCTAAGTGTGCAGCAACTATCAACAAATGATCCAGAATAGGAATAAAAATAATTCAAGTCGTGTTAGTAGTAATACAAGTGACTAACTATCACCAGATTAACTAACATTACAGCCTTTATCACTTCTGTTATATGGTAATTTGTACATCAGTGAAAACAGTACCAATAGTTAGGAGTCTACCTATCATGCTGAAGGTTTGGGTTCAATCCCCCGTGAAGACACCTAGGTTCAGGTCCTGAGGCAGGCACATTTGCATAGTATCCTTAGACAAGATACCCAGATCTACAGTGTCTCAGTTCACCCAGCTCTGAAATGGGTACCTATCAAGATGTACTGGCAATATGAGAGTTTAGTTCATCTGACTGGGAGATTGGCTGTATGATCCCTGGTGACTGGACAAAATCCACCTCTTCAAAACAGAAAAATGGACAAAATCCACCCTTCTCAAATTGCCGTAGCTAACAGTTTAAGTGTGTCCTGATTGTTGATCAAGCTGTTTTTCTCAAGCATTGCAAGCATTGTTTTGATAATAATTACATTTCCCTAACTGATAAAATTATTGCATGATTTACAAGCAATGTCTCAGATATTTTGTATACCTGTTGATGATACCCTAGGGTTACTCTATGAACTTTTACAATAACTATAGACTCTCTACCACTGAGAAATTACTTGTCGAAAACTGGTTCACATTTTTGGGGACACCTGGTATATAGTTTGTGTCAAAAACAAAAATTCACCATACATTATGGAAGTGTTATGGAACAGCAAGGGTGGTTGAAAGTGGCTATATTAGGGTTATTTGTACTTAAAGAAGAATGAGAGGAAGCAAATGATTAGGTGGGAGTGTTCCTAATGGAAACCGCTCTCTTGCAAGGGTTCAAAGACCACAGACATGGAAGCATGGAGCACGGACAACCGACCACTGACACACCCCTAGACCCCAGTGCTACCTTGGCCATCTACCACGGTCAGCCCCCTAAGAAAAGAACCAAAACAATGACCAAACGTCTCCAAGAATGCCTTTAAGGTCTTGAAGACGAAGGAAAAGACACTTGAAGACTTTCTCCATGGTGTCGGCCATTGTTTGCGTTAAAGATGTTTGTGCATAGACATGTCTGAATGATAATAAGAAATAAGAAGAATAACATGTTTCATCATGTGTGAAACATGCGTATCTTGGTCATTTAGTTATTGATTATGAATGACTTATATGAATAAAATTGATTTCTGTTATTAAACATGTCATTAGTTTTTTATTCTTAGGGTGAAATTTAGTAGGGGTTGATTTTGTCGGGGTGGAGTTTCTGCCAGTTGATTTTGTCCTAGGTTGCAATTTGGGGTGGATTTTGTTTGGGTGGATTTTGTCCTGGATTCATGATCCCAAGGAAAAATTATGGAAAGTAGGATAGTGTCATATGAGTTGGGATAGAATGTATGTAGCACTGTGAGCAGCCAATGCATTTGGGTATGAGTGTCTGCATATGAGGACATTTATTACCATAAGAACAAAGTCTTAAGGTTATTCATTGTTCCACTGAATACAATATCTACAATTTCCACTGAAATATCTCTCAGTTGAGTATTATAAAAGCAGACAGCACATACAAAATAATACCCAAACCTAAAATACATAAAACATGGACAACATAAAACTTCTATGTAAAGCTGTAGCAACATGCAAACAAACTGAAAATAAAATTCTAAAGCAGACGACTCACCATCATAGTCGTCTTCGGGTTCCCTTTCCCTGCCAAGGGCCTCTGGTTCCGATGCTACCCCTGCCACAGCCTTGCGGATATCCTGTCTCGCTTTGATGCTGGACGACACACTGGGCAGACGGATGTCTAGACGGGATCCAGCAGGGGTGCTCACCTGCAGCAGCAGTAACGACAATAACTTCACCATCACTGACTGTTTCGACTTCTGAGTACGCGAGTGGGTGGGTTGGCATTTGAGCAAGTCAGTCAGTGAGATAGGGAGAACTGGTTCTCAAAGGTTCTTCATGGTCAACCCTTTGTGATTACAGTGAGTGAGCTTAGTTTTACCTCACTTAGTAATATTCCAGCAACATCATGGCAAGGAAACAAGAAACTTCTTCCACACATTGTATCCATGAGTAAATGCCTAACTACTAGGATGGCCCATTCACTCTGGCAAAATGAGATGTGGAAGGGCTCTGTCAATGCTTTTACAACACTTTAGCAAAATTTCAGCATCACTGCACCAATATCGCAGCTGGGAACACTTGAGATGTTACACAAACTGTCCCCATTACTCACAGAGTTCAGCTAGCATAACACTACTGCCACAAAATAACATTCATTTCACATGAAACACACACACATCAATCATGACAGTCCAGGGTATCTACATTTGTATCTACCAATCCCTCCTGGATTCCATGGCAAATTTTTAAGAATTCTGCACCCCATATTTCAATATTCTGCAAAACATTCTGAAGTTAAAACATTTAGGAAAAACAACAAAAACATAATACAGACCTTCATAGTTTAATTCTCAAACACAGATATAAAGATAAGTTGACAGTACATATCACATCTTGAGTAAGCTTGATGACAAAGCACCGACAGCTTTTTCTGTGTTTGAGAATTAAACTCTCGCTGAAAGTAAATTCTCTCCTCTCATTCGTAACTTTGATGCAGACAAACAACGTTCGGTTTCATGCAAATAACAATTTTATATTTAAACGAAATCTGAAATAATTTCCATTTTCAAAATGATCGATTTTGAGAACAAAATTGCAGTGTCAAATTCATCTAATTATATTTGGAACATGCCTAAACTTGCTTTATTAATAAAGTATCTCTAATCGTAATTATTTTGAAAATGTTGTCACAATAAATATGTCAGTCTGTTTCATGTGAAACTGATCCTACTTCTGACATTAACTTTAATTTTCTTATCGGCTGTCAGTCAGTTTTCACTCAATCTTTAAAATAAGCCAATTCTGCGGCAGAAAAATGGCAAATTCTGCACGAAAATGCGTTTTCCACGGACCAGATGTTTTTCTGCATGGAAGGTAAATTCTGCGATTTTTTCTGCAACCGCGGAATTTCAAGAGGGACTGATCTACACCCACCTTTTGGTTGAGAGCATACAGTTTGTTGGTGATGTCCCTGCCAAGCATGGTGTTCATGACGTTGGCTAAGTAGGGTTCTTTGACCAGGAGATATTCCAGACTTCGACGTGGCCAGAAGATGTATCGACACATGCTGGCAGCTATTACAGACACCTGGAACTTCTCATCACCACTGACACTGGACTCAAACTCAGGAGAGTCAATGAACTGCTTGGAGCGGATTGTGTGGAGCAGGTTCCGGTTGCTGTATACATTCATCCTGCAAACACAAAGTCTTTATGTGCAAGAACAGGAGTGAGTGAGTTTACTTTTACACTGATTCTAGCAATATTTCAGCAATACCACAGAGGAGTACACACGAAATGGGTTTCACACATTGTACCCATGTGGAGAATCGAACCCAGGTCTCTGGCATGAATTACTATGCTGCCCCACCATCCCTGCAAGAATAAAAGAACTATATGTCCAATAACAAAGGAGATGTGTCCATGAACAAGAGAATGATGTCCAAGAACAAAAGAACTTTTAACAAGAACAAGAACAAGAACAAGGGATTATTATGTACAATAGCAAAGGGCATTCAACACAAAAAACCAAGATAATAATGTCAAAAAATAAAGAATCATAGAATAATAAAAGACCTTATACAGAAGAATGTGACAGAGACTGTGGTCACAACTTTTTACATTTAACTGTACAGAGATTCTGTTGAGACTTGGGGGGGTTAAATCACTAGGTAAAACTGAACAGCATGTGTTAACTCCTGGCCGTACACCATGAACATAAAAAGAGTTAACAGATGCTGTTCAGTTTTACTGCAAGATGGGGTCAGAGCAAGCCCTTGAAAAGTTGTACACAAGAATAAAAAGATGCAACCCAGAAAAAAATCATTTTCTATAATGCCAATCAAGCATCCAGAGACTCTGTTGATGCTTAGTATTCTTTCAAGAGACAAACTGGATTCAAAATGTCATATCAACAGAAAATGCTCAGGGTGTTTTAATAAAACCAAATACAAGAAATGAAATGACAGTTACAAGCATCTTAAATCAGTCTGTGGCTTTAGACACTAGTCTAAGAACTAAGTCCAAACTCTCTTTTTGTCTTGTAAGATCCATGAACGCCAAAACCCAATCCATCACCAAGGTCTACAGAAAATGTCACCTGAGAGGTTCACTCTCATTAAATCAAAGGTTTCTGACACAAAATGTCACAGAAATTATCAATCTGCTTTGAGTTTGTGAGACAGATTCTAAATTACATTTTACAGACTTTAACCATGGGCACGATAGATGGAAATACCATAGCAAATTGTCTTTTGAAAATGATTCATTTATAATCACATTTACATATACTGAAGAACTTGTTTCAGATTTGAGATGCAGGAACTGACAATGTAACTGTACACTGAGTTAAGAGTGAGTTTAGTTTTCCGCTGGACAATATTCCAGATACGTGATGGTCAGATATGAACTCTTCCGTTGTATTTGGCCAATCCTCTTGTGGCTATGCAGTTCAGGGACCTTCAATTAGCAATTATTAATGGCTTCAGAGAAACATACAACATTTTCTGTCTGTAACAGTATTCTATAACATCACTTTGGACATTGTTGCTAATGGATGGTTTCATGTGAACCCTTAAGTAGTCTTTGGTGATTTCCATGTTTCCTCAGTGACAAGACTGTTGAAACTCTGACAAAATATACACTATAGCTAGCCCCAGACATTGAAGCATATCTGGTGAATAATTCATATCTCACTCAACCTACTCAAATTTCCATATTGAACTGACTGCTAAAACAACAATGAGATTGGAACAATGGCTCTTGTTTATGTTCATGGTGTATGGACTAAATATTTCACTGTGCTCTTCTCATGGGGACATGCATCTTCAAACACAGAAACAGTATCAACATCACTGTCGGGACAATTCAAAAAAGTTCTTTGTTGGTTAAAAATATTATTTTCAGTATTTTCTGTCCCTTAAACCCCATTTTATAAAACCTGATTGCTTTGTAATACATAAAAACATCATAGTCATAAAGAATTGTTAAGATCTAAATATTTTCGCTACTTAAATACTTACCATAGGTCCATAGCATATGACCTCAAACTTCACTTAATAGGAAATCTGACGGAGTTGAATTGTCATTCAATCTTGAATGGCTACCTTGCAATCGACGACTGTCATGATACGGAAGTATCTGGATCCCTCACTGCGCATGCACGCAGACTCCATGAGAAACTTCACTTTTTACTTCTCAGTCCGAAGAGTCCGTAGTGGGGAGGAGCATCCAGCATTGGGAGGGACTGACCGCCCTATGGTAAGGTAAGTATTTAAATATCTAAAATATTTAGATTTTAACAAATCTTTTACTTACCTTACCATAGGTCTATAGCATATGGATACAACAGACTGGACGGTGGTGTAGGACTCCAGAGGACCGTCAGCATATAAAAATCCCACATATACCTCGGGGCAGCTGGACCAGTACTGATTCCCTCTGTAAGCTGGTCTTACAGCTTCAATCACTCGTAAAGGACACTGGAACCAGCATCAGAGTAGAAGGTCATGTACTGACCACCGGAGGGGTACAGTATCTTATCTCAAGTAAGTACAACACCCCTACAGACCATGGTAAGTAACATCATACCTTGCAGTTCGGCAGGACGAGTGAGATGCGGCGTCTACCAATCGTCCGAAAGACAGCAGCCCCTCCATATTTTCTACTGCTAAGTCCCACAAGTAATGACTAGCAAATACTGTCAAAGAACGCCAGAAACACCCAGCCATAATGTCCGGAACAGTGCAATTCCTCTGTAAGATGCTAAGATGCTGGCCATCGTAGAAGCTAACACCCGAATCTCACGCGGGTTGTTAGATGACCGGTGAGGAAGATTCTGTGCATCATAAGCAGCCAGGATGGTCTGCCTCAGCCATACAGCTATTGTGTTCCTGGTCACTTCCCCTCTCGCTGTCGAAGAAAAAGGCAGGAACAATCTCTTCCTGGTTCCTCAATGAGGAGCGGACTTTTTGATTTACAATCTAAGAGCCTGAACCGGACAAAGCAGCTGCTCCTCTCAATCCTCTGGTCCAATAATGGTCAAATGGTGATGGTGAATAGTCTGTCTGGTTGACCTGGCAGGAAATCCCAGAGGAGTCTGTGCCGCACCTTGTCTGGTCTGTTCAGCCTGGTCACATCCAGCGCGTTAATTTCACTCACTCTCACCGCCATCGCTAATGCTGTCGCTAATCCCCGACTGTGGGGATGGCATAGCAACTACTGCCACTCTGGAAGCCGGAACGGATTTTTTTCCTGCGAGGCTGCATAGCTCTAGGAACCAAGTCCTCGCTGGCCACCAGGGCGCAACCAAAAGCAGATGGATACTCACTGTGATCTTGAGCTTCACCACTGCTGCTGGTACTAGTACTGGTGGTGGGAAGGCATACGCATCTAGCCCTTCCCAAGACATTGATAGAGCGTCGATCGCCCAAGCTGCCAGGTCTGGACACGTACACTGGAAGCTGAGGGTTGAATTTTGTGGCAAACAGGTCTATCTATCTCTGGGTGAAGCATCTACTCAGTCAGAGACGGCTTCCCTGGTCACGAGAGTGCATCGGCTGGTACATTTCTGCACCCTGGAGTGTGACGAGCTCTTGCTTCCATGTCGTTTGCATCTAAGATGCTGGCTAGGCGAAACATCTGATCCAGTAAGGACTTGGATCTGGTTTTCCCTTGTCTCAAAATCAACCACACCACTGTCGCATTGTCTGAAACATTCAGTATGTTGGAGTGACGTAACAGTGACACCCAGTGATTTACAGCTAGAGCCACTGCTTCCAGCTCCAGATTGTTGATGTTCCAGTTTGCTTCTGCGTCGAACCAAAGCCCCGAGGTTGTTCGACTGCTTAGGTGCACACCCCATCCCTGGAGTGACGCGACACATGGTCCTGCACAAACTTGGTCAAACTCCATCACAGACGTTTGATTTGACTGTCCACCAACGCAGGTATTGGTGTAGATGTATCGGAAGCAACAGGCCCATGTGTGCGGGAAAAGATACCTCTGTAATGGACGTAACATCAGGCGCCCCCTGTCGACATCAGAAGGCCCAACAGCGACTGCCACTCTCTGAGGAGTAATGGTTCCAACAGCCCCCCTTGCCACAAACTGGGAGATCTTCCCCCAACGGTCGAGGGGAATCCGAACTTGATCATACTGTGTCTGGAACAGGCCTCCAATAAACACCAATTCCTGCGTGGGCTGTAAACACGACTTCTCTCGGTTGATCAACCACCCTAGCTGTTCTAGGAGACGGATGGCGAAGTCTAGCAACTGAGGCTCAAACTGGTTGAGTAGACAATCGTCTATGCATGGGTCGAACTCTATCTGCCTGAGATGAAGGAAACGAGTGATGGGTGTCGTAATTCTGGTGAATAGCCATGGGGCCATGGAAATGCCAAACAGGACTCGCCACTGGTAATGCCGACCCTCGAAAACAAACCTAAGGAATTTCCTGTGAGCCGGGTAGATCAGGACGTGCAGATAAGCATCCTGTATGTCGAGACTGCACAGCCATGTACCCGGAGTCAACTTGAGGCGTTACTGTTCTAGAGACACCATCTTGAAATGAGGAGGCTCCATCAGGTATCACTCATTGAATGCTGCCATGTTGTGGATCATCCGTAGTTTGTTGGAGTCTTTCTTGGGAATGAGGAAGACTGGAGAATAGAACCATGGCGAAAGGAGTGGGTCCAGTACTTCCTCGATGGCACATTTCCCTACCAGCACTTCAATGGTTTCCCTCAACAACTGGCGTTGTGTCTCCGAGTACGCCCGTGTCACCAGATGCGATGTTAAGATACCTGGTCTCCTGCCTACTGGTGTAGGGAACACTGGCATGGCTGGGGACAGGAGGTCCCAGTCGTGACAGGTGACACATGTCTGCCATCTTACGACGCTCGGTTGATGAGAACCTCTGGCCGCGACCTCTGGTAGATCCGACCTGACAGAGTCTCTTCTCGGGATGTAGCGTCTCTTGCCTCTGTTGTGTGTTCCCAATTTACACGAAAGGCAGATGAGAGGGCTTCAAATGCAGACAAAGATACCTCCATATTCGTGAAATCGGCATGTTCCTTGTACACCTCTGGAATGGCATTCCCGAAGAGGGCTTGTGAGGAGAAAGGCATTCTAATCAACTTCTGTTTCAATTCCTCCTGACATGAGCACGTATCCAGAAAACCCATCCTGCGCATGACTGTCGTCATTGCCAACGCTGTCCTCACATGTCCTTAATAGGTCATGTTACACCTTGCCTTGCCACAAGAAAACAGACGACAGATGCTGCAGCCGTGATTCATTTGGTTCCGTTAAGTCCACAGTCGCCACTGATGTAGTTGATGGTAACGCTGATACCAGTTTCAAGATGCGCGGCAACTCTGTATCAATAGCTTGTAATTTAGAATCCTGAACCATATAAGAGATGGAAGATGATAGTCTCTTGATGGCTTCGTCAAACACCACCCCGGAATCCAAAAAGTCCAGACTATGCATCTTGCAGTCCTGCTTCTTAGACTTGGGCACCCTAATTGTAGGATAACTTAGCAAAGTCATCGTTCAATGAAGAAATGGCATCCGCCACCATAGGGTGTGGTGGTATCATCAGTTACAGTTTGACTCTAATGGCTCTGCCACTGTCTACTCCAGACACCGGGGAGGGGCAATCTGGGAGCCTATCCGCTATCCAATCATACATCACTAACAACGGCAGGTACGATCCCGCATCTTCCTCCAGCTGTGTAGGGTCTTCCTCATAATCTGGAGAGAATTATTGTTCCTCATCAACATTTCATGAAATGGTAGACTTGCGCTCTGGTGTGCGCTTTCTATGTGTCGACTGTCTAACACGTGGAGGAGACACAGATCAAGATCTTGACTGACAATCCCTGCGTCTGTGGTGAAGAGATCTGCCCCTGTGATTGGGCAATCTGGATGGTGAACGACGGCATCAGCAAGCACTGGATGAGCTGCTCCTAGGGCTTCTGGAATGAGATCTCCTAACGCCTAAACGTCCTGTTCTTCTCCTGTCACTAGTCGCAGTCCCATTGCGCTCCGAATGCTCGTGCGACCAATCCTGGTGCCAATCTGTCAAACGTTGATGTGATCGTAGATTGGGATGCGCCGACACACGGTTGTACTCCTCCCTCTGTGACGTCCCTGTAATGTCCGGGATAAGTTGAGGAGTCCTAGTCGGAGGTGTTGCATGCTCTAGAGCTGTGCCTGACATTATCGCTGGCGCTGGTATAAGTAGTGCTCTAAAGTCCGTCGCACCGTCAGATGCGTAAGAGCATCAGGCCTCGCCAAGTCCATCCATCCTCCTGCTTGGGTGGTAGGCATTAGCGTCGGTGTCGGTGTCAGAATCGGCATCGGCGTTGGAATTGGCGTTGCTCTCTGAAGCGCTGAGTGATGCTGATTCAAGGGCGCTTCCACATGAGCAGCAGTCTCAAGCGCTGTTACAGGAATCTCCAACATAGACTGAGTCTCCGGGGTGCACGGGAGAGACAATCTGGAACCAGATGAGGAAGCTGGAGACCGAGACATTTTCCTAAGTCTTCCTTTTTCTCACTACTGCCAAGAATTGAATTCCTGATTCGATAGGTCTGAGCACACCGCACACCGCACACCGCACACGGCTGTAGAAGGGAACAGGATACAACAGCAGAGTCTGGGCAAATGGGTGCAGGTCCTTGCCGGGCTTCAGACCTCTACAAACTTCACAAACGTCACGTGTCATGCACAACTGCTGCAAAAAATTGAAATAACAAAACGATAAAAAGGGTGGAAGACAAGACACCCCTTACCATGAAATGGACTGCTCCACACATCGTGCTACAGCAAGTTGCAATAGACAAGTGAAATAGCTGCCACTTCAAAAAGGCACAGCAAAACTTAGCCAAAAAGCAGCACTAAGTAACACAAATCTTAGCCCTAGTGGACATAATTATCAGCAGAAGAAGTCCACTTGCAACGAAACCAATCCGATATAAAATTACAGAGGCAACATGAAAATGGGAGACATGTTACCATGTCTCATACGAGGTAGCCGACAAGTGTACAATGTACAAACGTAGAATATATGTCAAAATCGGCGGTCTGTAAATAATCGAGTCTGGACCAGACAACCCAGTGATCAACAACATGAGCATCGATCTGCGCAATTGGGAACCGTTGACATGTGTCAACCAAGTCAGACAGCCTGACCACTCGATCCCGTTAGTTGCCTCTTACAACAAGCATAGTCGCCTTTTGTAGCAAGCATGGGTTGCTGAAGGCCTATTCTACCCCGGGACCTTCACGGGGCCCAAATTTGAATGAGACATTCCAGTGATTGATATCCTGAATATAGCTCTACACAATTGGGATAATGATAACAAGTACTGCAAAGTTCAGTTTGGACAACGATTTCATTGATATAAAGATGTCTGACAGAAAAGAACGAGAGCTTTTTGGTTATAATTCCATATAAACCATTAGAAAATTAAGGTAAGTTAAAATGTTGGACGTAAAACATGAACAGCCATTGAAATACCCCCTTCCCTAATTCTTTAAAACTTTTATCAGACATCAAATTTTCATACTGTCCCCTAGCACAACTTCCAGCTGTCAGTATTTGGTGCCAAGTCATGTTGAAAGACTTAAACGACAAAGCTAAATGTATAACATGGAACTACAGAGGAGCTACTGCTTATGAATATTCATAAAGTGACATCATATTATTTTCATAAAGAGACATCTGTGAGTCATGTCAGTTGTTACGAGAGTATATTTTCTGTAATTTTATTGTTATTGATTAAGTGGTAGTTATTATTGGGTCACAGTGTTTACAGTTTTGAGTGATAGTTACTATGGGTCACATTTCGTATCACGGTGATAGTAATAATTTTAGCTGCATGCCTTTTAAGGTAGTACTTTAGAGTTGCCTCCCCTTAGGCACTCTTCTGCACATCAGCATTTGTTTTTGACTGTATGTAAACACAAGTCTGATTGCGGAGGTCCCATACTGCACTGGAATGCTCAAGAATCAGTGACTGTCTCTATATAAGGCTGCTTGTTGTGTTGATGACACAAACATGGACTTACACACACTGGAGTTGTGTCCTCATTCGGCCTATCTACATCTGTCTGCATCTTTGTCAAGCCTAACCTACATTCAAGATCATTCATTGTGAAAGATTTAGTAGAATTGTTTCTCACTGAAAACCAAAACTTTGGAGAGTTGATATTACTTTTGTGACCCATTACATCACGGTGCCTTTGACTCAGTTGCATTGTACTAGAAACCTCTATTGTGAATCTTTGTATCTTGCTCTTTGGTCAATACATATTACTGAATATTTAAGACTTGTCAGTGTTATATTTTGTTGGTTCTGATTTCGTACATCTTCTGCATCAATTATTAACCGTAACACAGTATTGTTACATTACAAAACAGTGTCACATCGCCAACAATAATTTATACACATTGTGTTGCTAGCAATCATCTATGCACGCAATGGCCAACTGATCATACTAAGAGCTTTCCATGGAACGGCTACTCACATTTCAAGCACAGGTTCTATTTAATTGAACACAGCTTAGAAGGGCATGCGGTAATATATATGAAATGCAGGTGCAGTGGAGTAGCATGTGACTCTGAAGACCTGGGTTCAATTCCCCATGTGGATACAGAGACCCTTCACCCTCTGCCATGCTGTAGCTGGAATATTGCTAAAATTAGCATAAAATTCATTGACTCTAAAAAGCATTTTCCCAACCTGCTCACTTGTAATATGAAGTACACACATGATATACTCACTGTCCTGAGATGAGGATGCCCAGCTTGTCTGTCTTGGTGATGGACTGTGTAGCGTAAGCCTCTCCTTCATGAAGATTCATCAGGGTACAATATTCTGGACTCACAAGCTTCTTGAACACAGACCTGGGGAACAAAAGACAAGTATGTTTTACTTGAAATCTGACAGACCTCATTATTTGGAAGTCTGTGTTTTCTAACAAAAAACATGAGAAAAATAATAGATTCTGTGCAAAGGTGACACTCTTAATCAAATGTGCATCAGAGAATAGTGATTGACGTCACGAGCATTGATCAACTGGATGATGACATGTATGAACCAATCAGAGAGCCTTATAAACCATTCTTATACAGTGCTGCTGCCAGTATTTCTTTGAAAGGGACCAATTGGCCCTTAACTTTTGAAAATGTGGGCCAAGAGAAATTCAGAAAACCATGGGTCTTCAAGGTTATTCATAAACACGTGCAGCCCAAACCACCATAAGCTCACATTGTTTATAAAATTGTTCTGTTTATTTTTATAGTGGCTTCATTCTGGCTATGGAAAGGGATGAGTAGTTGTGTTTCTTATGGACATTTAGGTAATCTGATATTGTTTTCTGAATTATATGAAATAGAACAGCCACATAGTGAGCGAGCGAGTTTAGTTTTATGCTGCACTCAGCAAAATTCCAGCTATATGGTGGCGGTCTATAAATAATCGAGTCTGGACCAGACAACCCAGTGATCAACAACATGAGCATCGATCTGCGCAACTGTGAACTGATGACATGCATCAACCAAGTCAGCGATCCTGACCACCCAATCCTGTTTGTCGCCTCATACGACAAGCAGTCACCTTTTATGGCAAGCATGGGTTGCTGAAGGCCTATTCTAAACCTGGGACCTTCACATGTCATAGCCACATAGTAAAGGTAACACTATGCCTTATTTGCAAAAACTTGTACTAGATGATAAATTTGGATGATAAATTTGATCCAGTTTTTGTATTTACAATTACACAGTCTGGCTGCAGCATTGAAGTCATTTACTACAAGCATACGTTGCTTCCATTTCTGATAGACACTTGTCCGAACACTTTTCTTCAATCACTATTTCTTGCTCTTCAAGAATTTACTGACATGTGTATCATTAAGAAACTGTTACACCCACTGCAAACATTTATCAAGAAATTGAGTACAGGGAGGATGCAATGGTGGGAGAAAGTATTAACAATATATGATATGCTGTGAGTCAGCGTTTGTACCTGGGAACTCTGAGGGGTTCAAATGTGGTGCTGTATACATCCTCCAGCTCCTCACAGAACTTGACCGGTCGAATGCGGTACATGAGGAACAGTGTCTGCACACCATTGATGAGCATGAAGGCAAAGTTCCATGAGAAGAAGTCTGGGGCACACAAAATCACCCACGACCAAATGGACAGCAGCAGAAACCCTGTGGGGAAAGATGTATTATCAGTATCAAATGAACAACTGCAGAGATTCCGTGGGAAAGATGTAGTGTCAGTATCAAACAAACAACTGTAGAAAATCAGTGGGAAAAGATGTTGTATCAGTATCAGTGAGTGAGTGAGTTTAGTTTTACGCCGCACTCAGCAATATTACAGCTATATGGCGGCGGTCTGTAAATAATTGAGTCTGGACCAGACAATCCAGTGATCAACAACATGAGCATCGATCTGTGCAACTGGGAACCGATGACATGCGTCAACCAAGTCAGCGAGCCTGACCACCCGATCCCGTCAGTCGCCTCTTACGACAAGCTGAGTCGCCTTTTTATGGCAAGCATGGGTTGCTGAAGGCCTATTCTACCCCGGGACCTTCACGGATAAGTATCAGTATCAAATGAATGACTGCAGAAATCCCGTGGGAAAAGACGTAGTGTCAGTATCAAACGAACGGCTGCAGAAATCCTGTGGGAAAAAGATTCATAGGGACAGCAGCAGAAATCCTGTGACAGAAGATGCAGCATTAGGATCAGATGGACTGATGCAAAAACCTTGTAGGTGAAGATGTAGTATCAGAATCAGATGAATAGCAGCTGAAATCCTCTAGGGAAAAGATGTATCAGGATCAGTTTGACCACAACAGAAATCCTGTAGGAAAAGACGTAGCATCAGGATCTGACAAACAGCACCAGAAATCCTGTAGGCTAAGATGTGTCAGGATCCGATGGACAGCAGCAGAAATCCTGTAGGAAAATATGTAATATTAGGACCAGTTGGACAGCAGCAGAAATACTGTGGGAAAAGATGTATCAGGATCAGATGAACAGCATCTGAAATCGAAAGAATTTACCATAACACCACCCTACAGCCCAAGAGAAAACACTAAATCATAAATTAAGTCATATTCACACTTATTTCAAGTGGTACTAAAATTGAAAGTTTCCTTACACATTTGGCATGTAAAATGTCTTGGGATCTTTAACCCGTGTCACCCCTAAATGTCCTAAAAAAGAAGGTACTTGTTGTTACTGGTGCTACGCATTTTGTCTGAGCAAAAAGAGATGTAGGTCAAGTCACACTGGCCATCTTCAGGGGTTGTGAGAAGTTATAGCTGCAAAGGATATATTTATGTGTCATGCATTTAAACTTTAAACACCATCCATGAAGCAAGTTTCTTTATTTCATGAATAGAAATCTCTAGGTATTTAACTTACCAAAGACAAAGAAAATATGCAGAAACAAGGCTCCATATGTAGTGTCTGGTGCACATAACCCAACTAGTACTGCCACATTGGCCAGCTGAAACAGCATATGATTGGTCGGCTCCCAGCTGTTACATCCAATCAGCTTGTCTATCCACATCTCTTCATTGACCACGCTTGAGTAGTTAAGGTCAAGGACAAACTTGAAGGATGAATTTTGACCCCCGATGAAATCAGACTGCAAAAAGATTTAATGGTTTAAATGAAAACAAAATGACAGCATAGTTAGTTTCTTCTATATCAGTTTCCCAAGAAACAGGGCCTAGAAATTTAGAGAGATGGAAGAAAGTTCGAGTGACAGTGAAAAGTAATGTTTCCATGAACTGTCACATACACATTTAGCTTTATGTGGAGCCTGTCTATATGGCTGTATCCTAGGACCTGGTCTTTGTTTTCATAAACTGACCTTTATATCCCATTAACATAGCTGTCTTTTCCATGTTTAATTGGAATCTTGTGCATGATGGCCTCCATCAGCTCCAATTAATGGAAATTCTGCCTTCATAGTCAGAAAGTCAGTAAATACTAAATACACTAAACATCACTGTATCCATGACTTACCAATCCAAACTAGTGGCTGTCTCAAAGCACAAGCTTGGTCCCCTATTATTTTTTCTTGATCTTTATAGTTTTCTATTGTGTTGACCTCTGGATAACTATTTAAAAACATTGTTTGAATGTGTATATTTGTTGTTCAACATTGTGCTTGACAGCATGCCAGCAGTTGGTACACAATCAAGTCAAGACCACACAATCCAATGATTGCCTGCATGCACAATAATGTTGGGATATGATGCCAAGACCCAGTCTGCAAGCTTTACAGGTAATACAACCAATACATGTGAGTCAACTCTTACAACAAGCATGGGTTTTGAGCAACTATCCCAATCCAGGCCTCCATGGTGCTGACACCAGTAACTTTATTGAAAATTTACAGAACTGATCCAACAGTCATTTCATAATTATCAAAATTTGAAACAGCAAAAGGTACCAAATCAGCACACATGTGCAACAGTAGTCCAGTCATATGATTCAAGACATAAAACTTCTGATCTGAGGTTCCAATCGCCATCAACCCCCATTAGCAAGTTGACAAAACACCACTCCCTCCCATGTTCCTTCTCTTCTCCTACTTAATGGAATCAACATGAAGAAACTACAAAAAATTGAATAACCTATGGAACCATTCAGTTCTTAAATCAAACTTTTCACATGGCAACAAATTTACATTGCCTTAGCTCTGATATGCCTAAATGCAATTATAAGTATAACAATAAAGGTGTACATTGTATACATATGAACGATAAAATCTTTATTGCATTTTGATGCCATGATTTTGCTTAGATTTTCACTCTTGCTTGACAGAGGTAATAGAATTTATATCGGTACAGCACATCAAACTGAAATAAAGTTATATCCATAAAGTACTTCACCTTTATTATTACTGATCAACTTCTAAAATGCCAGTCAGAGAGATCATGGTCATATTCACAACTAAGATTCACATACTGTCTAGTAAAACATACTTACCTGTCTCCGTTTTACAAAGTTCCCATTACATTTAAAGAAACAAGACCTGCAGTTTCAACTTATTTATAAATCTCCTATTTCTTAAAAATAACAAAACATCTTTGAAACAATGCAGAGAATTCAATTAGTAAAAGAATAATTCACTTCCACAATGAGCAGCCAGAGACTCCAAGACACAGCTTCCATTAGTCACCAAAGTTAGGAATCTATTTTGAAGTAAATTAAATGCACCAAGTGTGACATTTCAAATGCTCTAAATGAAGCAGCGCCAGTCTCGCTGCAATATGGTACATATACCTCAGCTTTCGAATGTGTTGCTACAGTAACACTGGCTTTTTGCCCTAGTTGTACATTTAGGAATTCAATTAGCCAAAGTACAGAGATTTATACAAAATAACCGCTTCAAGATAATGCAATCAACAGTTCCCTTTTGAGACAGTGAAGTGCATGAAAGTAAATTTGGCTTTCGTTTTGAGTTTACCTGTAATCATGTACCTGTTAATAATTTGAGATGATAATGGTGGTGTGCTAACATCACATTAAAAGACATTAATCACTTATCGTAATGATCACTTATCTCAGAGTAAAAGGAAAATTTCAACAGCATATTCCCAAAAATTAAAATAGATGACTGGATTAGAAGCGAAAATGGAAATGAGATTTAGCTCATCTGAATCCCAGATACATCACATTTTATTCATATTTCAGCTGTGAATTATACAGAGATTATTACATCAGCTAGAGTAAAGATTATAACATAACAAAGAATGTTAATTTCTATGACATACAATGAGCTTTTATCGAAAACAACTGACAACAGGAAAAATATGACCAAAGATCACATAATGGATATCACATGAAAACAAAACATGTTAAATAAAAACTTTTTGACAATATTCAAATAATATCTGACTAAAATTTGAATTATGATACCGTTTCATCAGTTGATGTAAAGTCATAAATCGATAATATGTCCACTTGAAGTCATTGCAACACTGGCACAAACAGACCTTGGTCATCAGCATGACATGTTAACCTGATGTAGTCATTGCAACACTGGCACAAACAGACTTTGGTCATCAGCATGACATGTTAACCTGATGTAGTCATTGCAACAATGGCATAAACAGACTTTGGTCATCAGCATGACATGTTAACCTGATGTAGTCATTGCATCACTGGCACAAACAGACCTTGGTCATCAGTATGACATGTTAACCTGATGTAGTCATTGCAACACTCCCTTGCGAAAAGATCATGAATTCTTCATGAAGACTTCATGAAGTTTCTTCATGAATTCTTCATGAAAACTTCATGAAGAATTCATGAACATTAAATGAGACATCTACTTCATGAAGAGTTCATGAAGATGCTTCATGAAGAGTTCATGAAGAATTCATGAAGATACTTCATGAAGAATTCATGAAGATACTTCATGAAGAGTTCATGAAAATACTTCATGAAGAGTTCATGAAGAATTCATGAAGATACTTCCTGAAGAGTTCATGAAGAATTCATGAGGATACTTTCTGAAGAGTTCATGAAGATACTTCCTGAAGAGTTCATGAAGACCCCCCTGAACTGTTCATGAAGACTTCCTGAAGAGCTTTTTTGGCCTCTTTCTGCAACACAAGTCACATAATCTGACCACGCCATGCAAGCTGGCAGGCAACATATAAATTCATCACCAATAGATGTAACATAAATTAAATATCAAGACACAAACAGAAAACTAGATTTTGATGGGATTTCCTTTTTATTCAAATCTTCAGCAGAAAATTCTGATTAATTATTTAAAAACAACACAAGAACCTGTATCCAAACATTGTGCTCTAGAATTAAAGAAGCTGTCATTCATATATACTTGTTCTATCTGTACTACAGCTTGGATGTCAATCAGTCTGTATCCAGGAAAATGAACTCATTAGGAACACCATTTCATGCAGTAGATTGTAATATACAATTTCAGAAAGTGTAATCCCTTCAGACTATATGTTTTTTAAGTAGACAATGAGAGTCACAACCAACAGAGAATTTACAACAGGGCCTTTAATCATCGACCTGGAAGTTGTACATGGGGCATCACAATTAATCTCAGAAGACACAAGATTGAAGAACCTTCAGGAAGAGCAGTGGTAACATCACTGAAGATGCCCACATTGGTTTAAGAATGGTTAGTGACTGAGTGAGTAGAGTTCCAGCAATATCACGACAAGGAACCCAAGAGAACGGCTACATACATTGTACTCATGTTACAAATCAAACCCAAGTCTTCAGTGTGAAGAGTGAACACTTTGGCTCAGAAATATAATCATCGAGGAGAACTTCATCTTTGTGTTTCAACATTTGCAGAATCACCCCCATTTCCTCAGAATCGCCCAGTGGAAATCTGAAAAACATTGCAACCAACAACATTTAATCATAGTCTTTCCATTTCAAAGAGTCTAAAGCAAATACTGAAACTTTGTTGTTTAAAAAAAAATAATTGCTCAAAATGTTAAGTATATATAACTTGTTTCAGATAATTTTTCACCTGATTAATTAAACTATTTTAAATAATTTAATAATTTAATTTCACACTGATGACCTTAAATTATTTTTTTTAATACAAAGAGTGCATATCAAGTAACAAAACTGGCTTCTAAATCACAAGTCTACATTCATAATCAAATATATTCTGAAATAGCTGCATTTCCCAACACTTAAAATAATCAGCACATCATAAAATAGAAAAACGTATCTTCATGTAACTGAACCTATTTCCAACTCAAATAGATGACTAAACATTGTGGCACATTCACTTTTAATTTACAATCGGTAATTATTCCAAAACTGAATACAAAAACGACAGAGAGAAAATGAAACATCCCTGAAAGTGCCTATAGCAATTATCTCCCTTTTCATTTGAATTTATTTTGTTGTTTATAATTTAAGCCAAACAAACTTAGCACCAAACTAGCACCTTGAACTCTGACACCATCTGCATGTGCTCAGATTTAAGTCACCAGCGTAACATGCCCCTGTGTAAGTCCCATCGTACACAAAGTTCACATTATCATTCCGTACACATTACTGATTTTCCTTCTGAGACTAAGAGACATACACTGTGTAAAAACAACACTTGATACACTGCTATATGTTTAAAAAATGTTTCTGTCATTCTCCTCAAAGAGAGTTGCTTATCCCTTCACCAATGTTTGTTTATGCATATTCCGGCACTCAAAATAATTTCAAAATTGTTGTTATTTACGTACCGCTCATGGAAATCACCTTGGGATGCATCCATAGGCAGTTAATCTAGTCGATTCCTTTATCTTAAGTCAGTTCTTGACATATCCATCGTTGTATTATCCACGAAATGCGCGAATCGCAAAATCATTAGTGATATTCATCGCCTGAATCGTTGTCTGTTGGCGAAGTTGCATTTGGCGCCTTCTGCCTCGGTCTCGCGCTCGAAGACAGCAGCAATGGCGTCATGCCGGGAAACGGTCGCGTCTTTCCGTATCGAATGTTGCAAGTTTGAAGTAAAGACATTTTTTGATAGAAAAGAAAAAATAAGTGTAAATATAAAGCTTAGATCAGGAATAAATCGTGTCTATAAATAAAATAAGATGTATGATTATTGTTATCCGTTCTTAAAGTCGCAATAGATTTCGGAAGAACGAAGGGCGGGGCAGTTTTGGTGCGAAAGTTACTCCATCATACCAACAGTGTATAATTTCTCATCTTATGAACAAATAATGGCAAAAATTACAATATTTAGGTATCAATATCGAAATTAGAACTTGTCAAAATACATGTCGTATTATTGTCAACGGCGGGGATCCCATAAAAACATGTTCTGAGTTCACGTTCCGTTGTCGATCATAACTTGGAAGAATAGTTTATAATGCACATGTCCCTAGTTATAAATTTTATTTCATTAGTCTAAACTGACGTACTTTTAGGGTCATATTGTGCTGGACAGGGAGTGTCAGTGGAATGTGTTCTAAAATCGAGAGCATTGAATGTTTTCAACGAAAAGATCAACTTGCGGGTTATGAAAGCTGTCAGAAGCATGGCGATATCAAAATATTTTTCCACTTTCTTTTTTTTCCTAGTACCGAGTTGACTGTTAATGTTTTTGACAGTTTTATGTTTTTGCTTCGTTATGAATTTGCAGAAGACGTTCTTGCGATAGTAAAGTATCTGCATGCATGCCCGATCGTGAGCAATCACGGGAGAAATTCAAAGAAATTAGATGATTTTGACAGGAAAACTTTACTTTATGGAGTAAATATGAATAAGGAAGACAAGTAGAAAACTTCCACAGTACCAACTGGTTACGCAGCTATTTTAGGAAGGTAAGTTTTAACTTGAACTGTCCCTATGTTACTAAAACAACTCCTGTTAGGCACAGAATCGTTTAGCGTTCTTTCATGCATTGTTTGTTGTATAAATTATGAAACAACAACAAAAATTACTAGACAAACACAAGTAATGCCACGAGAGACAGGATTTACAGATAATTTAAACTTAATTAAATATGTGGAAAGTATGTTTATGCCTCATCTGTAATCATTTACATAACAACTTATGTAACATGAATAAAAGTATTGTAGCTTGTAATATTTATTCTTTATTTTCTTTTTAATGTAGTTTACTCTGGAAATTTGTAGTGAATAAGATTAGACTTACTTCATGAACAAAAACTTCATGAAGTAACATATAACTTCATGAAGTGTGAAATAACTTCATGAAGTTGAAGAACTCTTCATGAAATGTCTTCATGAAGTAACAAAACTTCATGAAGTGTGAAATTACTTCATGAAGTTGACGAAGTCTTCATGAAGTGTGTCTTCATGAAGTAAGTTCATGAAGATTTAAGCTAAAGTTGATGAACTTCATGAAGACTTCATGAACTCATGAACTGAGTTTCGCAGGGGCTGGCACAAACAGACCTTGGTCATCAGCATGACATGTTAACCTGATGTAGTCATTGCAACACTGGCACAAACAGACCTTGGTCATCAGCATGACATGTTAACCTGATGTAGTCATTGCAACAATGGCACAAACAGACCTTGGTCGTGGTGATGACATGTTCACCTGATGTAGTCATTGCAACAATGGCACAAACAGACCTTGGTCATCAGCATGAAGAATCCACAGTAGACATAGCAGAAGGTTGGCAAAGTAGACAGGATTGTCAAACAACAATCTAGGATCAACTGCTGCTGAATTGTAGGAGAAGCAAGAATGACTGTCAACTAAAGTCATGTTTGAATGAAGACAAAGGGTTAGAGGAAATGGGATCAGAAGAGGATATGGAACACACTGGCAATATCAACTAGATGGGAGCAACACACTCCACTTTGTATCAACTGGTGGGATCATTTAATGTGGTGATGAATGGATCACTGACCTTGGGGTTTAAACGAATGCAAGTGAAGTATCTGCCAACCTGGAGAAGCTTTAAAGGACTGACAGGACACTGGTGTCAGCAGATTGAATGAAGGATTCCCTTCCTACAGATCTATATGTCTGGAAGAGACGACTGAGGGGCATCCAAGAAGAGTATTAGAAAAAGTAAGCATCATTTAACCATCCATGTAGAAGTCACAATTCTTTCTCTACATGCTGAAATCTTATAGTCCCTGTCCTCTCTGAGAGCTTTCCTTCCAATAACCACAAACTGACCATCATCAACACAATTACAGACCTTTTACCAACAGCAGATTCAGATACAAATAACAAGATGAATGGGGATCATGCAATGAAAAGGTTTGTTATATGAAACATTAGGTGTGTTGTTACAAGAGACATAAAATTCATTCCAGACCATTTCCATGTTCAAAAAGCATGAAAAGGAGTGTAGTTTGAGATAGTCTAAGGTTAAAAATTGTGTTTATCCAGTGTCCATAAAGGCAGATGGTGAAGCAGCTTAGTTAGTCATAATATTGTTGCATATCATGTGACACAAGCCGTGTCTGTCTGAATAAGATAAACTGAGGATCTTATAACAGTACCATCTGTTCGTTTCCCTTTCTGTAGTCTATTTTATGGCACTGGCTCCTGGGGATGGTAGGGTAGTCTGGTGGTTCAAGCATTCACTCATCATGCCGAAGACCTGAGTTTCATTCCCCACATGGGTACAAAGTGTGAAGCCTATTTCTGGTATCTGACTGCCATCACATTACTGGAACACTGCTAAAAGAGGCATAAACCTAAACTCACTCACTCAAGTAATAATAACTATATTGTATATGGTTTGCTTGTTACGTTGTCATTGCAATGATATTCTTCGCCAATGAGTATGTTTACAGCTCAGTTAATAGTTGTCAGTGTTAGTGAAATGAAGATAATACTTGTGTAATGTAAAATAGGCAGATTGATGATAACCAACCATGCATTAGATGTCACATTATGGGACTGTCATACATAATTATTCAGATTTAGGTCATTGTCCTCATCATCTTTAAGGTTTACAGTCACCATTATCTTATTGTTGTACTGTTGTTTCTGTCTGTAAATAAATAACCATCACCATCACTAGCATCACCATCAATAGCATCATCATCACTAGCATCATCATCACCATCATCACTACCATCATCATGATCAGAAAGACCACAATTAATAATTTTGTAACCATAAGCTTCACACTGAACAATCATGTACATCAGCCATACCACAAAGCCAATCACAAACGTATCAAAACTGAAACTGAAATCACAGCATGCCATGGACGGCACCTCTACAAATAGAGGAATCACAATCCATAAGACTATACTGAAACAGTCTTCAGTAAAATCTATCACTATAATGTAAAAACGTGTAACAAAAACGATATTGCTGTGTCTTTTTCAAATGATGAAAAAAAAAATTCAAAGGACAAACATACATAATCCAGACTTCAGCTTCATGTCCGACATACAAAAATCCCTGAAATTATTAAAAATCATACCAAACTTACCCCTGATCTGTCGCCTGAGCCAAGTCTGTTTAGTTACATGATATATATGCCATTCGACAGTGAGAGATACAAGGACTGGAAGCAGTTCCACAAAATGTCACCTGAGTTCCCGACAGGATATTTTTGCTATTTGAAGCACATCCCTGTGACATTAACAGCTGATAGCTTGCTTCATAGATGACTCATGGTAAACATCAAGAGGTATTTTTAAATGTCTTGGTTGTCATGGCAATGCTACATTTAAAATCCAAAAGGCCATTCGATTTAGGATAAGTTTGGCTTTTTAATTATCTCTGGATAAATTTTGATAAAACTATGGAGACTGGATGTCGAAATGTGTGAACTGTCATGGTGCCTTCTGGTGATTCCACAATGGTCTGTCGTTTCATCTGAGGTTGCCGTCATGTTAATTTATACCTTTGTCATATAACAATGATTTACCGGACACATATCTTGCATTGTTGCTGCAATCTGTGTGGAAAGTATACTGGCTAATTTTGCTGTTGGGTTGATTTTATCCAAAACAAATCAATCAATTTTCATGACAAATAAATACACAGAAAAGTACTGACATTTGGAAACCTATAGACATAGCTCAAAATACAAAGAAACTAAAGTAACGATTAAATTTAGTTTTGACCAAGATCTTTTATGTCTTTTAGCGGTATTTAGAAGTTGTATATGTGACCAAGATCTTTTATGGATAAATCTTCTTCTTTTTTCAATTCTTGAAACACAACATTTCAGTGTCTTTTCAGTCCCCTTCATCAGGTGAACTGACAAATGATGACAACCCCAATACATTGTGTTTCAAAGAATTATAAAAAAAGAAGATTTATCCACAAAAACTCTTCGTCATATATGCAACTTCTAAATGCTGCTAAAAGACATCACAAATTTAATTTTGCAAACAGATGATATAATTTCAGGTTATAGATCATTATGTATTATCACACATCGGCATATAAATTTTCTAAACCTAAATTCTTAACATGCACATACATTTCTCACAAAGTCAGAGATGAGTCAGATGACTCTTGTATATGGAAGACAACAACAATCCCAAATATAATGGATGGTATTGTCAAGTCAGTGAACCAATTAGCTAAATTGGTTCATCTATTAGATACTACTCCTTGGTGTTGTACAAAGACAGGTGCCTTGGCGTAGTGGTAAAAGCGTACACTCGTCATGCTAAAGGTGGTTCATGCTATTATTCAAGAAACCATCGGAAAACACATAATACATGGATATGAACAATGAATAGATTCTACTGCAACTCTCACTGAATTTCAATCGTTTCAAGATTGTTTGCAACTGGCAAGGCAATGATTGGTTGTTTTAATGAGGTCTGCGATGTTCTCCAATTTCATTCGCCCAGAGAGTTATATGGCTATGGTAAAATAGCGATTTGCATAACTTGATTGTTTGTACAGGTATTTTTGTTTCAATTACGAATTCTTCTAAAAGTTGGTGCTTAAACAGTTTGTGTTTAATGAGTGCTGATGACACTGTTGTTATAGACAATGTTTCGATGTCTCTGAAATGTTTTCACGAGGCTTTATCTGTCATCTTTGTAGTGTTTTCTTTATATGTTCAAGTAAATGACAAGTGATTTAAATAAGCCCACCCCCTTTTGTCAATTTTTCAAGAACCCTGTCTTGTACCAAGTCAAATATGGTATTAAAAATGAATGATGTTCATGATTCTGAGACACTCTTGGATGACATAATGTTTACATATTTACAAATGGAAATACATTGGATGAACAACAGCACTTATAAAATAAAATAAAATAAATAGAATAAAATGCAAAAAATGGATATATATATCTACAGATCAAATGTTAGTCAACCATAAAAACATAAGGAACTTAAAAATGTGTTATAAGAAAGATTCTGTTCAAGTTGCGTTTCAACATTCAAATGCTGATGCAGGGCTCTGTGGTCAGACATGGTGACTGCATACACTGATGCTCTCAGAGTCAATCATAAGATCGTCTGGTCCAGGTTACAATATTTACAGATTGCCATTATGAAGAAGCAATACTGATCATGAATGATTCATTAAATAACAACAAAACATGTTATCCATATTGTCAAAGTGATTACAAACTAAAATATGACATGATTTAAGAAAATTAATCAGAATTTCTTTTTTAAAAAACACAGTTCCAACCCTTAACAAATCCTACCTTCCACCAATGATGAAAATTACTATTTGGAACATTTTCAACATTGGACAAATCCTGACCAATTTCCATTCTGGATCTATCTCGAACAGAATTCACTTCCTGACAAGGTTCTAATATTGAAATGTACAACGCTGCATAATCCCCATCTTCACTGTTTGACGCATGGAAACCTGTCTGCATGATTACTGTACAGTGTCTGCATGGTGTCTGAATGGTGACTGCATGTTGTCTGCATGATAACAGCATGGTGAATGCATGTGGATGGCATTGGGACTGCATCATTGCCTGGTATCTGAATGTTGACTGCATGGTGTCTGCATCATGTCTGAATGGTGTCTGCATGGGGACTGCACAGTGTCTGCATGGTGACTGATTGGCATCTGCATAGAGACTGCATGGAGTCTGAATTGTTGTTGCATGTGGACTGCATGGTGTCTACATGTCCAAATAATGACTGCATGATGACAGCATGGTGATTGCATAGTATCTGCATGGTGAGAGTTCAATAGTAATTCAAGAAATGCCTGACAAGTGTATAAATGAATGACATCCAGACGTTCTGAGTTTAACTACCATGTATCAGGCCATGAAAAGCTGCAAAGTTATTAGAGTATGTGAGTTGTGTATTATAACACTTTTAGCACTTTTCCAGCAATAACACGGTGGGTACACCAGAAATGGGTTTCACACATTGTACCCATGAAAGGAATTGAACCTGGGTCTTCGGCTTGACGAGTGAACGCTTTAACTACTGGGCTACCCACAATGGAATGGAAGCAAAATCATGACATGGTTGACCATGCTTGCACTTTTCATTCTGTCAATCCTACATTTGCAAAAACCAACCCATTTGGCTTTGAAAATAGATACCCCACTAACTGAATATCAACTAATTATATTCAGCATGTCAACTTTCACGTTTTCACAATCTGTTCACAGATTTAATTTTTGATGAATATATCATCCTCATGTATCTTTTGTTTGTTATAACATTCCACATTGAGGGTACATGCACAGAAGTCAACAGAAAATACTTTTGAAAAAAGAGATGACTTCTTCATTTACAACAGATGCAACATTTTGGTGTAGATGCCAACACTGTTATCAAGACAGTTATATATAAAGAAGATGTCTGTCCATAAAAACTGTCCCTTTCCATCATACCAGATTAATAAACATATGATACATATTCAGTAAACTTTACTTTTCTCTGATTATGTCTATGGATAGTTTGATTGTCACCAGACCATGAAAATTACTTACAGACCACTGTCACTTCATGGGAACATAGTTGAGAGTTGATCTAAATGGTTGCTCTGGGCACGATCAAAACCCCATACCATATAAAACTCTAAGCAGAGCACTTGTAAGTCCAAATATATAGATGAAGTCTAGCTGATAATGTACACATTGCTGTATGTACATTCAAACTATCCACAAAAACAGGAACAAACTTATGATGTGTTTCTTTGGCATTTCCACATCAAAATATGGATTGCTACTATGGGTTGCATCCTGTGGACACTGAATATTTGATGGTGCTGAATCTCCAAAATACAAGTGTGGCCTAAGTAAATACAATGAAATGTTATTATCGCTTGCATCATTTGCACAAAAGACTATTAAGTGAACCAGTATTAATCCACATACAGGAATATCCCTTAATGGTAGTTGTAATAAGTTCAGTGAATGAAAGAGCATCAGGGGTTAAAAAATCACATCGCCCAATGCCCGGGAGAAGTCAGTTTTCACAACGGGCAATCAAATAATGCGATCTTACTTGCCTGTGGACTATTAGATAATTTTCACTTACGGTTTCAAACTGTAAATACAGTTGGATTTCATTAAAATATCTGCTCATAATATGGCTCATCCTCAATATCTCCAGGGTATACGTTCCGATAAGTGTCCACTATACCCTGGATGCATCTACGACTCTGCCAGATAAATATATTACCTCCCTTGACTGTCTCTTCATCCAGTCAGGTGTCTACGCTGGGAAGTTGAGCGAACCAATCACAACTCACTTTTGTTTTTTTTAATTATCTAGCCGATTATACCTGGCAAGAGAAACCATGCAGAGATTCTCTGGAAGAGGTAGAAGGCGTTCTTGCATATGTTGTTTCAAAGTTTCAGACCTGTCAGTTTGTTTGTATGATTTCCCTAAAATCTGAATCGCACTGCGAGCAAACCTTCACAGTTGCGACCGCTACCTTTGTTGACACTGGCAAGCTCTGTTATAATGGCGGCCTAGCTGATTGGCTACTGTGAGAAGGCGGAGCCAGCAAAGGGAGGTAATAAATTTATCTGGCAGAGCCGTAGATGTGTCCAGGGTATAGTGGAGACTTATCAGAGCATTTACCCTGGAGTTATCGAGGATGAATACGGCTAAAATACATAATAAATTTCGCAATAATAATAAAGTAGAGCTATCATTCTGGGAAATTTATCACTCTTCGTTAATTAGTCCAATGAACATTCACATCAAATATTGTGTCATAAAATCAGGGCAAGTAGAAAAATAGTCAGGACAAGTTACTTTCTTGAAGTCACTTGCCCTGTGGGAAGAGCCTTTCAACCAGTGTTTGACCCCATGGGTATGTTTCTAAACATTTTTCATTAGGTAACTTTCAGTTTGGGTTTTCGTTCACAATCATGAATGATCATGTCTCAGAAAACATATTACAAGCTCTTTACAACAGTTTATTTACATACAAATTAAGTAAATACATTTAGCTGAAAACTTTAAACACCCAAAGCTTACAGGGACCCTCTTATCAAGTATTGAGGCCCTCCGGAATTTAACCAGGTGGCGCAATGGTCCACGTCCAAAACATTTATCCCTAGGTGAATTTATCTTCTTTGCATGATGTGAGGTGAGGTAGCTTTAAACACTGCCACAGATGTGGTTAAAAAAATCAAGAGGCTTAATGAGATGCCTCTTTTAAATTTCTTTTTGCCCCAGACAGGTAACAATATCTGTCGCCAGGATTTTCCAACCACACCAGTCCCTGGATCCATTTTTGTCGTTCTTGTGATCTCAAATTACCTGGCCTTGATTGGTCCTCACATTTTACAGACTAGTAAAACCATTATCAGGAAGAAAGGAAATACTTAGTAAATGGGTAAGGATGGTAAAACCTTTAACACCGAACTTTTAAGAGTAATGAAGTCATCCTTTCCTTCAAGAAGATGTTGTTGTTCTACATGCAAGTCAGTTTTTGAAAGTTTTCTTGCAAATAAAGCAATGAGACTGACAACCATGTTTGTAACCTTTTCACCTGAAGAATGAGGGTTGCTTGTAACTGGCACTGACTGACCTCCACTACTGAAAATCAAGGATGGGCAATAAGGATTTATGGGAGGTGAACCCCTGCATCCTATTCACATAAAAACTGACAATGGACCCAACAAAATTTATTACCATGTCCACAGGGACACAGAATAAGTTGAACAACTTTCCATAATTTTTCCAGTCAAGCAACAATAAGTTATCACTGAGTCTGCTACTAGCCAGTTTATGGTACTATTTGAAAGCTAATCACTATGGCTAATCACAATGATCATGACACGGAACACAATAAGTGTAAGCATTGCATAAACGAGATGAAACTACATATAAATATTATATGTGATATCACTGATACAAATTATTTTAAAATGACATGTTCAAATTAACAAATTCTGTGTCAAAAATAGCTTTTTGTGGGTTTACCGGCAAGTTCCGTGAAATACCCACTTGCATGTTCGAGATACTGAGGGGAGAAAATGGGAACTATTCTCAAAGTCAAAACACACAGCTCGTTTCCATCTCAGAAGTCTAAATCGCGTCCCTGTAACCAAACTACGATAGTTGTCTTGACAACCATATCATTTGTAAATATGCAATACAGTAGCATATCACCACATGAGATTGTATCATGGGCTTTCATGAATACCATGAATCATAATCCGTCTGCTTTTTCTTCAAGATGGTGGTGGTTTAACCGTTAGATATTTAAAGAGAGATGATTACATCGTACCTTAAGTCGTAAACGGTCGCCACCATTGGTGCCAGTTACGATTCCACGGCGATAGGAGTGAAAGCTTACCTTGCCGTTGTAGACAGGCATGTTGGGAGTGAGTATCATGCGGAGCTTGTCTTGTGTGTTTCGTCTGCACCTGCCGACGCAACAATTTACACTTTTAGCACGTGTTGCACGTGATGCGGGTACACGAAATCAACAAGTTCTCGGTGCTGCTGCACATGCGCAGTGAATGGAGAGACTCAACTGGTGGTTAGTTTCAAAGACGTTATTCACAGCTATATTGATCGGGACTTAACTACAGAAAGATGCGCACGTAAAATATAAAGTCTAGCTGCCGAAATCAGACTTTGGAAACATAAAATTCAGCAGCCCGATACAAGTATCTTACATGGTCGTAAGTAAACTGACTTTGTAGTTTGTTCAAGAAATCTTCTTATATACCTGTTAATATTAGTGTTATAACTGATCTTCATTAACCCACCCTAGTCGTATGAGGCGACTAACAGAATCCGGTGTGGTCAAGCATGATGACGTGGTTGACATGCATGTCATTGTATCCCAAATGCGTAGATGGGTGATCATGCTGCTGATCACTGGATTGTCTGGTCCAGACTCGATTGTATACAGACCACCGTCACATAGCTGGAATATTGCCGAGTACGGTGTAAACCTCAACCGAGGGTGTTGGTAACGATGTAAATTGTAATAAAGCAGTGAAATGTGAGTAACTACAATTTGCCCCAGTTTATTACACTTTACCGCATTACTACAATTTACGTCGTAAGAGGCGTAGGTACCAATATAAAAAAGCCCGAGCGTACACATGATTGTTGGTCAGACACTCAATACTATCTAAATATAAAACTTTGTTTACACGAAAGAACTGACATTCAACTCACTTTTGTTATATGTACGACAACATAAACGTGAAACAGACAGCCTATGAGGTTTTATCAGACTATGGGGTTTTCCTTTCTAGTTTAAAATTGAAATTCTTCAAAGGCATTGTTTAAGTTGATGTGGTAATACAAGACAAATCCTGTGGATAACAACTTCTTATTTTATTTTTCAGAACGTGAACGTAGTTTAAATTTGTTTGATAGTTTGTACTTTTTCACTCGGTGACGGCAGTCTGTAAATAACTGAAGCCCGAACAGAGATTCCTGACTTTCGGGAAGAAATCAAATTACGTTATTTCTTAGTAATTTCATGACCCTTTGCCATCTAAACTGAACATTTAAAGGCCTATAAAAATTGTTGTGGTTCCGATTACACGACCTTATTTTTTAAGCACCGACCAGTATCGGTCATTCTACGTGATAAAGTCGACATGATGGCCGCAAGCTTGATTAAATAAACAATTACACACTGATAACTGTCTTAAAAAATGTACAAACAAAATATTTCCTACCTATCCTGAATTTTAAAGAACTGAAATCGGAACCACAACATTTTTTTTTTGCATTTGTCTTCCTTGTCTAACTGAAACAAAGGTACTCCGGTCCTTTTGAGAGAAGGGAATGGTTCTTCGAGTACAATAGGGGCGTAGCTACCGTTATTTGGAAAAAAAACCAAGCCCGAGCATTGTGCTAAAAAAGGTTGGGCAAGTCCTCATTACTATCGAAATATAAATAATTACAACCTGTTGGGCATACACGAAAAAAATTGCTTGCAACGCGCCTGACATGATAGTCTATATCATAAGATTGTAGAACCTACCAGAACTCTGTCTAGATATATCACACTTTGCCTATTACTGATTGCCTGCAGGTTCACAAACACGTCACTCCCACTAAACAACATTCTGACTGAGTTTCCTTTCACTTTTAGCAATATTCCAGCAGTATAATGGCTGGGGACATCAGGGATGGACTTCGCACATTGTACCCATGTCGGGAATAGAACCAGGGTCTTCGGTGTGAATAGTGATTACTTTAACCACTAGGCTAACCCGCCGACTCACATATATTTGTTTTCTGGATAGCAAATAGTAATAGTTAGTGATTATTGGATTGGATTGGATTATTGGTATTGGATTATCCAATCAAACGACATTTACCTGGGATTATTTATTTAAAAGAATAGTGGCTATTTTTTTGATTAATGGATTATGTCGCGAGAAGCGTTTCTGAGTGATTTTATGTGACATCTTGTAACTTGAGTTTTAAACATTGGCCTGGCCACTTTCCATCTTCGTGCTGCAGTGATCCTAACTCCCATGCTTCAACATAGGCTTACGGCAAGCACCCGTAATGGAAGATATACATGAACACTGGTTATACGATAAGATTAACCTACTACGCTGATACGCAAAAAGAAACTTCCCTCTCATTTTGAATGCCAGCAAAAGAGAAAGACATATAAATTCAGTTATCAAACACAAACTAGTGGATTATTCAATGACGCATATCCCTTATATATATTTTTAACACCAAACCTGACAACAACGATCCTCTGTGAAATGAGGTTTGAACCCGATGGATAGGAATCTCTAGATGGCATAGAAATAACATATTATTGCAGAGCTCAAATTTCGAACGTGGAGAGTTTCATGAGAATATAACTTCATTAACATAATATGAGCGACGGTTCGGCTGTTAACACCGTTATAATCGCTTGCTTGATAACGGTGTTAGAAGATACACTGAAACGTCGTTCATATCCGTGCAGCTCGCCTCGTTCACCTCACCAACTTCTAAATGCCTTTCAAATAGGCTCGATCCGTGAAGGTCCCGGGGTAGTATAGGCCCTCAGCAACCCATGCTTGCCATAAAAGGCGACTATGCTTGTCGTAAGAGGCGACTAACGGGATCGGGTGGTCAGGCTCTCTGACTTGGTTGACACATGTCATCGGTTCCCAATTGTGCAGATCGATTCCCATGTTGTTGGTCACGGGATTGTCTGGTCCAGACTGGATTATTCACAGACCGCCGCCATATAGCTGTAATATTGCTGAGTGCGGCGTAAAACTAAACTCACTCACTCACTTCAAAGAGGCTCAAATGTCCTCCTTACTGGGATATTCCAGTGCCTATGTCATACTTGTCCTCTTTGTGACTCCATTTGTACCAATACATACCGTCCTGCTGATGTCTCCTGGTGACGTCGTGGGGATGTGCACCATTCCTAAAAAGGCTGGCTCAGCTGATTTCTGTTGACTGGTGGGTTTATCAGTTTCTACACTGTCTGTCTAATGAAAATTGTATCTGGCAATGTAATACTGAACCGTTCCAGCAGTATATGGACTTACAGCAGTATCATTCTCTGAGGTTGTCGACGTGAAAAGGGAAAAATATCCGTTGGGGAACCTCGTCTCGATACCTTTGTACATTTAGTTTACTATTTAAGATCACACGACTTGTTTCTATCACTGCAGATTTTGCCCAATACCATCTTGTTCGTGTGGGTAATACTTTTGGAAGTACCCAGGTGCTAGTGACCCACCTCTTGTTCTGCGAACATGGATTCTTCCAGTGGCATGCTGGAGTATGTCCGTGAGCAGGAACATTTCACCCCCTGGAACCACTGTCCTGCAGAGGTGCAGTGATGGGGTGACAGTCCGCCTGCATTTGCAGTGATCGCGTGCTTGTTTTGGTGGCGAATGTAAGATCGGTGTTAAATAGCTAGTCACCATTTGCGAAACACGAACAATATCGTTTAAATATTAACATTTCACGAATGCACAGGTCCTGATGGTGATATACAGAATGTTTCAAGTTTCTAGGTTAAACATGAAGAAAGCAATCGTCGATTATCGGCAGATCATATCTTTTCAAGTAGACAAATGCTGATTGTATGTCAAATATATTTCCATTTTTCCTATGAATGACAGAGTTAATAGGTATCACCAGCAGGACCCTTTGTGAAAAGAGGAAGTCATTCAGATCAGAACTGAAGAAGTTATTGTACAAAATGTAAACCTGATATTCAGTGAAGTGATCGCGGGAGTACAGTGAACACATAATTCAGTGGTCGGAAATTTGGAATATGCAGTGATCGGAAATTTCTGTACACTTTTTCTCACAATTTTTGGAATATATGAAACAAGTAGGTTCTTCGATGTAGCAAAGTATATTTTCAGTCAGTTTCAGACCGCGCAACATGAATGATGGGGTTAGGTGTGATATTGCCCTTCTATGGATGACGTTTCTGCAGTTGTCAGTCACTGTGTGCAGAAACACGGAGATTTGAAAATAGGGACAATGACCATAAAACTTAACAAAACAAAGGCAATAATTCATATTTACCAAACGTACACGTTTGACAATGTATATCAACCAACCTGAGGGTACTAAAAAGACATTACACATCTGCAAAAACAAAAAATCTCTAGGCATAGTACCTTAAGCCACAGCTAGTTCCCTAAGCAAGAAAGCGAACCAGAGACACTTATCCAGGATGTATCACTAAAGTGTGAAAATCAGTGATGTCATTTGGCGGAAATATGCGTCATACTCCGACTTTCCATTGACATACTCACAACTACTCACAGAGATTTGTTGTTGACCAACTGATCAGTGGTCACCACACTGACAAACATGTAGACACGAAAGGTTTCCTCAATGTGGAGTACATACAATCAATCCGTGTATCATGTGAGACGTGGAAAGAGAACAATTCGTAGTTTTTGTACTATTATATTCTCTGAATAATTTTCATAAGACGTATTCAGGGATATTTTAGTTCCAAATATATTAATGGAATAACACACCATCACCGGTGTTGTGAATTTAGTTTTACGCCTCCTTTAGCGATATTCCAGCAATTTCCTCTCGGGGGGGGGGGGGGGGGGACCAGAAATGGGCTTCACACCTTTGTACCCATATGGGAAATTGAACCCGGGTGTTCGGCATGAAGAGCGAGCGCTTTAACTTCTAGCATACCCAGCAGCCACAGTAATGGTGTTAAAGGAAGGCTAAATTCACCCCCAAAGTCTGCTAGCGTCATTGATGAAGGGCCAAGCTATTAGTAACAACAATTTTTAAATGTTGTAAAACTTAGCGTCATTGACGCATAACTCAAAAACCATTCAATATTTTTAGACCAAAACTGATAGATACAGTAGTCTCAACCTACGGTTGTGCCTTTTGCTATTTACAGAGTTTTGGCATTTTTATTTTTGTTGTTTTTCCATGGAACGTTTTGGTCTTAGTCCAGTGGTAGGGTGGGTTTGTTTCCGGATCATAACTCAAAAACCGTCAAATATTTTTTCTGCAAAACTTGGTAGATATTATCAGTCAGAACCTAAAGTGGTGCCTTTTGCTATTTACCGTTTTTTGTGATTTCTTATTTTCTCTGTTTCCCATGGAAACGTTTGGACTTTGTCTCAAAGGTAGAGGTGTGTTTCGTTTCGTTTCTTAATATCTTTCAGCAGACCTTGGTAGATATGTGTGGCAGACCCCAAAGTGGTGCCTTTTGCTATTTGCAGGTGTTTGCGATTTATCATTTTCTGGGTTTCCATGGAAACAATTCGGACTACCTCTCAAAATGGAGGAAAGGACCTCGTTTTCCGGGGCCCAACTCGAAAACTATTTAATATCTTTCAGCAAAACTTGGCAGATATTTAAGGCAGACCACAAAGTGGTGCCTTTTGATATTTACAAAGTTTTGGCATTTGTATATTTTCCGGTTTCCATGGAACATTTCAGACTTAGTCTCAAAATGGAGGGATGGGCTTCATTTCCAGAGCACAACTCGAAAACCATTTGATATCTTTCAACAAATCTCGGTAGATATATGAGACAGATCTTGAAGTGGTGCCTTTTGCTGTTTACAGATATATGGCATTTATTTTTTTCATGATTTCCGTGGAAATAATTCAGACTTAGTCTAAAAAAACATCAAGTAACTGTCAGATGATTTGTCCTTTCAAATATTTGGGGGCCGGGTGGATATGTCATCTTCTGATGACTCTTGTTGTTTCAAACAAATACAACTGGGCTTTTTACCAACCTTCTTAACAATATGGAAAAACATTTAGTTCTTTAATGTGGGACACATTCTGTTTCAAATGACACACATTTTAATCAAAATGTCGACATGGAAATCCATTTGTTGACACTTGCTGAAACGTGTCAGACCTAGACTAATGTTTAGATAATCATAATTTTGATGGCAACCCACAAACCTATTATAAATTGAAAAGGAGCCCCGAGGAGACCAGGAATTCTGAACCAGGGGAAATCTAGACTTGATTCATTTGGGACTTGCATTGCAGGGAGGCTAGGATGTATGGAAAATAATGTGGTTCAGGGACTGTGAGAGTGTCAGACCATAGGCCTGGTCACATTCAGCAGTAGGTTGCTATCCGCTTTTATGTGAGTCAGGATGCTGTTGGTAGACTGTGGCAGAGATTTCAAGGATTCAAACTAGTCAGCAGACTTAGATGATATTCACATGATTGACGCTGCGTTATTCCTTAACGTAGCAGATCTTCCAACAAAACACTTCAATGTTAACAATGTAAGGATATCCAGGAGCACCGGTCGTCGACGTTTAAAAGCAGCCGGACTCTGCTGTAGGCGACATGCATTTCGTCCACCACTAACACCACGTCACAGGCAAGCGCGTTTGAGATGGAGCAGACATCATGGCCAGTGGTCTCGTGTGCTCTTCACGGATGAAAGCAGATTCAGTTTGTTCGTCCATGGTGGTCGGCAGAGGACACACAGACCAGGCATTGACTGTTTCTCCTCCCCACCTCCCACCCATGATAAGAAACCCATGTAACCACTTTTTAGTATACACACAATACAAGTTGTTCACTGGCCAGGAGGCGAACATGGGTTGATGTACCCTCGATGTTTGTTTATGTTCTCTATGTTAACTTTGAATTGGTTGAAGCAAGGGCGCAATACTTTTTGTAGCCATTGCTAGAATTTGCTAAGAAAACCAAATTGAGAGTTATGTCCCTTATATCGGTAATTTCTGTATATCATACGTGTTTCACTGTAACTCGAGATACAGAATTACTACAGCAAAGAACCAAATGAGCTCGGCATTCTCAACGGCGGGGTACATAGGAAATGTTACTAACTTTTAAGTGGGGTACATTGAAAATAACAGAAAAGCGCTCAGCCAATCAAAAAGCGACAGTCTTAGTTCTATCATTTCTAAGAAACGACAGTCACCCCATCACTGCACTCTGCAGGACAGTGGTTCCAGGAGGTATTTTTCGCTGGCACTGACATTTCTGACAACGCCGATCGGTCCTTACCCAACCGGGTGTATCGATATCTGAGAGTTATAGTCCGTTTGGCTCAAAAGCTGACCGATGAACTGCAGTCTGGCTCGAAAACTAATAAACATAACATACTCAGTGAAACGCTGATTAAATCAGAGCATCATACCAACTCTGTGAGGTTTTTGCAGGATATTTTCCTTAAAATAACAAAGTCGTTTAACAAACTATCATTAAAATATTGACACAGTTCACTATTTGTTACAAGGGAGGAGTGCGTGCGTGCGTGTGTTGTGGACTACTTTTTGTCTTCTCCTGCCATACGTCATTGTACTTTTCAGCATACGAAGAATGCAAGACAAACAGTAGTCCAACACAGAAAAGTAGTCCACAACTATTTTTACTGTAGTCTTATTTGTGGAAATGTGAAATTTGATTTGAGATGATGATCTGGATTGTGAGGGTGTTCGTTATGTGCCCAGATACTTTAAAACCCAAGAAAATCTGCATCATTCTGTGTGTACCCCAAGAAGATCTGCATCATTCTGTGTATACCCCAAGAAGATCTGCATCATTCTGTGTACCCCAAGAGGATCTGCATCATTCTGTGTACCCCAAGAAGATCTGCATCATTCTGTGTATACCCCAAGAAGATCTGCATCATTCTGTGTATACCCCAAGAAGATCTGCATCATTATGTGTATACCCCAAGAAGATCTGCATCATTCTGTGTATACCCCAAGAAGATCTGCATCATTCTGTGTATACCCCAAGAAGATCTGCATCATTCTGTGTATACCCCAAGAAGATCTGCATCATTCTGTGTATACCCCAAGAAGATCTGCATCATTCTGTGTATACCCCAAGAAAATCTGCATCATTCTGTGTACCCCAAGAAGATCTGCATCATTCTGAGTACCCCAAGAAAATCTGCATCATTCTGTGTATACCCCAAGAAAATCTGCATCATTCTGTGTGTACCCCAAGAAGATCTGCATCATTCTGTGTATACCCCAAGAAGATCTGCATCATTCTGTGTATACCCCAAGAAGATCTGCATCATTCTGTGTATACCCCAAGAAAATCTGCATCATTCTGTGTATACCCCAAGAAGATCTGCATCATTCTGTGTACCCCAAGAGGATCTGCATCATTCTGAGTACCCCAAGAAGATCTGCATCATTCTGTGTACCCCAAGAAAATCTGCATCATTCTGTGTATACCCCAAGAAGATCTGCATCATTCTGTGTATACCCCAAGAAGATCTGCATCATTCTGTGTGTACCCCAAGACAATCTGCATCATTCTGTGTATACCCCAAGAAAATCTGCATCATTCTGTGTATACCCCAAGAAGATCTGCATCATTCTGTGTGTACCCCAAGAAAATCTGCATCATTCTGTGTATACCCCAAGAAAATCTGCATCATTCTGTGTATACCCCAAGAAGATCTGCATCATTCTGTGTATACCCCAAGAAGATCTGCATCATTCTGTGTATACCCCAAGAAAATCTGCATCATTCTGTGTATACCCCAAGAAGATCTGCATCATTCTGTGTACCCCAAGAGGATCTGCATCATTCTGAGTACCCCAAGAAAATCTGCATCATTCTGTGTATACCCCAAGAAAATCTGCATCATTCTGTGTATACCCCAAGAAGATCTGCATCATTCTGTGTATACCCCAAGAAGATCTGCATCATTCTGTGTATACCCCAAGAAGATCTGCATCATTCTGTGTACCCCAAGAGGATCTGCATCATTCTGAGTACCCCAAGAAAATCTGCATCATTCTGTGTATACCCCAAGAAGATCTGCATCATTCTGTGTACCCCAAGAGGATCTGCATCATTCTGTGTATACCCCAAGAAGATCTGCATCATTCTGTGTATACCCCAAGAAGATCTGCATCATTCTGTGTATACCCCAAGAAGATCTGCATCATTCTGTGTACCCCAAGAGGATCTGCATCATTCTGAGTACCCCAAGAAAATCTGCATCATTCTGTGTATACCCCAAGAAGATCTGCATCATTCTGTGTACCCCAAGAGGATCTGCATCATTCTGAGTACCCCAAGAAGATCTGCATCATTCTGTGTACCCCAAGAGGATCTGCATCATTCTGAGTACCCCAAGAAGATCTGCATCATTCTGTGTATACCCCAAGAAGATCTGCATCATTCTGTGTACCCCAAGAGGATCTGCATCATTCTGAGTACCCCAAGAAGATCTGCATCATTCTGTGTACCCCAAGAGGATCTGCATCATTCTGAGTACCCCAAGAAGATCTGCATCATTCTGTGTGTACCCCAAGAAGATCTGCATCATTCTGTGTGTACCCCAAGAAGATCTGCATCATTCTGTGTGTACCCTAAGAAGATGATCGTGTAGGGTTGGAGTGAAATTGCTGCAGAAAATTTCTAGCACTCATGAACTAAGTATACTTTGGCGTCCCGAGCAAACGTATTACCTACGAAGTTATCCCACCGCACCTGGAACCTAGTTCTGTCAATGTGGATTTTTCAATGTTTATTCAATAAACAAACGATTGTGGATTTCGTAAGAACGATTTCCGTGATGTGTAGTGAACATGGCCGGGGTACAATTCGAAACGTGCCCGTTTATTGATGAAAATTCCAGTGAAAACAATTAAACAATTGGTGAAAAATGTTCTGATATTGTGTTAACCTCAGTGTGACACTATCAACATGCGGTGTCAATCACGTCAGGTACGGCTCCGTGCAATTGGCACGTTGAAAGAAGTATGTTTTACAGTCAGCAATTAGCAGATTAAAATCAGGATATCGAGGGACAAATAAGGCTTATATGACAGATCATAAAGCTACGATTTTATGTAACTTCTTGTTTATAGCATAGAGCGACGTTTCGGTGTAGATGTATCTGTAAAGTCGTATGCTTTGTTATTGACTGACCAACTTCTAGAATCCAGTCTAGCTGCTGATGACAGGTGTCGATCTGGACAACCAAGGGCAAGAACTGCGTTGACACAGGCAGTGAGCGAACTAGATCTGCAGTCTGTCCAGTAAATCCCCCCAGTGCCTGGCTAATGAATTTTCATGCGATCATTTAGTAATAATTCACTCTCTCCGACTAGACACGTTAAACATGTTAGCAGCTCGATGATGAAACGCTTGTCATGCCGACAATATTTTAGCCTCATCTTTTTCGTAATATCTTTTTCTTAGTTTCTATATTCAGATTTCGGGCTAATGACAAATATTTGTGTCTTAGTATCTTTCAGGGATAGCTGGTCCGATGGGTTACAAAATTTGGAAACTATTTCGTTCACAGGATAGTTTCATCCCCACGACCGTGTACGAAACCGTGACCAAAGTGCCGCTCCCATTTCAATAACTTCACTGAGATACAGCTGTTAGAGCGAGTGGTCTGACATTATTTTCGCCTATGGGCCACTGTTCGATTCCAGTTGCCAAATTCTCTTCGTGAAATGGGTTCGTTTGTTGTTCAACGCTACACTCAGCAAAATTCTAGCTATACGGCAGCGGATTATAAATTATTGAGTCTGGACCAGAAATCCAGTGATCAGGAACATTAGCATCAATCTACACAATCGGATACGAATACATGTGTCAATACATCGGATCCAGTTAGTGGCTTCTTACTAAAAGCATGGGTTACTGAACATCAATTCTAATCGGGATCTTCCTGCCCTAAATGAATTTGAAATCTTGGACAGGAGCTCATCATACCGGCTTATTGCACCTTGTGAAAAAAATATAGAATCTACTTTTACATGCTGTGCCAGGAAACATTCATAATTTGGATAATGGAAGCAAGTGTCAATAAAGCAATGCTAACTCCGGTAAACCGAACTCCTTTATGATGAACTGACAGACAGAACCAACTCTCATTTTGACCAGGTTACTAGCTGTATATCCGTCAAAATGTGTAAAACCAACAACGATTATAACAATTAATATTAGTGATCCCTTCGAGTTCGTTATGTAATTACTAATTACTATAGTTTACAGTTACGAGTTTGTTTTGTAAATTGCATAATGCAGCACTAATTATGCCTCTCTTTGATAACGACTTCCGTAGAAGAACCGCCAAAATATTGTCAAGTACAGTTTTGCCTGTAACGGGCCTCTAAGGGAAAACAAGCACTAGTCCAATACTGGCTCTATACTGGCGTACGAGTGAATGTCAATAAGTTTTGAGCCTTGAGCATTTTTCATACCCAGGTGTCACAGCCTATGGTACGACATTGGACTTTGGGCTGTAGCTGATGTGATATATCACGGCAGTGAAAATGAATAAAATTGAGTATAGAGCAGTAATTAAGTTTTAGTTCTTGAAAGAAACTCGTCGAAGAACATTGAAGAAAGGCTTTCAGCAGTTTATGGGAAGTCTTCCCCTTCATCTGCTACCATCAAACGATGGGTCAGTGAATTTAAGCATGGTAGAGAGAGTCTTGAAGATGACCCCCGTCCAGGTCGCCCAACAACAAGCACTAGTCAGGAAAACATTGACAGAGTGCATAGACTTGTGCTGGAAAATCGTGGAATCACAATCCACGAGTTAGAGGAGATCACAGGCATTTCACACGGATCCATCGAGACAATTCTTCATGAACATCTCGTCATGTCTAAGGTGTGCGCAAGATGGGTGTCAAGACTACTTACAGATGAAATGAAGCAAACGAGGATCACCATAAGCAACTCCATGCTAACCAGATACAACAAGAATCCAGAAGATTTTCACTTTAGGCTAGTAACCTGTGATGAAATCTGGATCCACCACTATGATCCTGAGAGCACACAAGAATCCATGAAATGGAAACATGTAACTTCTCCCAGGACCAAAAAGTTCAAAGCCTCCATATCAGTGCAGAAGGTAATGGCGACAGTCTTCTGTGATAGCAAAGGCGTCATCCACATAGATCACTTACCAAAAGGAAGAACAATGAATGAGGAATATTACGCTAACTTGTTGAGGCAAGTGCGACAGTCAATCAAGGAGAAGCGCAGGGGCAAGATCAGATGTGGTATTCTTCAACATCAAGACAATGCTCCAGTTCACACCTCTCATGTTGCAGCTGCTGCTGTCCAGGAATGCGGATACGAAATCTTGCCGCATCCCCCCTACTCTCCAGACCTGGCACCAAGTGATTACCATCTGTTCCCAAATCTCAAGAAACACTTGCGTGGTCGTAGATTTCAGGATGATAATGAGTTTATTGCTGCTACTGAGGCTTGGTTTGAGGACCAAAATGGCACCTTCTACAGGGATGGCATCAGCGACTGGCAGAATAGATGCAACAAGTGTCTTCACTCACAAGGGGACTATGTTGAAAAATAAATGTGGTTCATACCAATATTTTCTATGCAAGGCTCAAAACTTATTGACATCCCCTCGTATATTATGCCAGAAACATCGGTACAGGCCAGAACGGTGTCAGTACTGGCCCAGTTATGTGACGTTGGTTGTGTCCTCAACAAACAAAAACAAACAAAAAACTCAGTTGCCAAGGAACAGCCACAAAGCACATCATAACATCATCTATATCCATTATACTTCTCTCCTTCTTTATTGGCACTGAAAGGTCCAGCGTGTAAAGTAAAGAAATGAAGTACTTAAATGCAGAATACACTGAACAACGCAGTAGTCCCATACACATGCATGGCCTGTCGGCCTTGATATAAGCAATTATCAAGGTCAATAAAGCACTGTAATCCATTAATTTTGACAATCGTTTTGTATCTCACAGTTGGTAGTGTTTGTTTCTAGCAGTTTGTTTGAAAATGAAAATCGTATACATGTCAATTTCAAGTTATACACAAATCATCTTTCAAAAGCATTATTGTGCAAACTATCATGGCCATTAGGAATTGCAAGTAATGATGCACTCTTAAAACATTCATTGTCATCACATCAGCACTGACTGACTATCATACATCTCTTATTTTTTATTTACTTATTTATAAATCATATAAATAAAGATCTCTTTAACAGGATATACTTTACCTACTGAAAGAAAGTGACAAATTGAACTACATCAAGAAAACTCTGAATATGATAAGTTTGCAATTTCAAACTGAATGTGACCAAAACATATTTAAACAAAAATATTTAAAGGTTTGGCCAAGATTTACAATAACATTACGTCAACACCTAAAGCAGGTCATCTGTTTCACAAAAATACATGCAAGTATGATTTGTTGTCTATTTGCCTACATCTCTATTCTCCTACTTCTTCAAACAGCACTTTATGGTCTGTTGACACAGATTATGCAACTGTAAACGAGCGACACTTCTATGACCTGAAACAGCTCTTCTATTTAAATAAGAAAAAGACGTATACAGAGGTATAAAATGACTATATTTAGACATTAAAAGATATTTCATGTCTCAAAGGAAAGAAATATTAGGAAGACGATTTCCCCAGAATGACTGGGATATATACATTCAATGCACAATAGATGTACACAGAGCGTAAATTTGAAACATTTCCAATACAAGCTTATTCATAACATTTAAACAACTAACACAGATCATAAGCATTCTAAAAAAAATACTGCAAATTATGTAGATTTACAGCCTTTGCACACAGCGACCAAGCAAACATGTATCGCTTAGAAATAAAAATTTGAAAAAAAAGTTGCTTACAATTTGACATGTTAGGCATTTCTAAAAATAATCACTACTAAAAGAAAAGCTTTCATTCGCCAATGAAGAATGGAATTCATTTTGGCTATACACTTATCTTATTACGCCATTCAATATTCTTATAACAGTCAATTAAGTTCACTATAGCCCTTTTCAGAAGCTTTCATTATAAGAGTAAGGGTGCATTTTTTCTTCCCAATTCGTCAGCTTTTTTTTGTTGGGGATTGGAGACATAGGCGAATAGCGATGTAGGCAATTAAGGACGAAACCTCAAGTACAGCAACATGCAAATACATCAGAAACAGTGATGGGAAATGACTTTAAAATGATATTCTAGTATACACGGAAATAATACAAAAAATTGTGTTTTCCTACTCCAAATTCCCTTTCTCAGGCACCATGTATGTTAATCGAGTCCTCAGCGATGTTACTATGTGGTATTTAATAGATAGAGGATACCAAACCACCTTCCATGTAATACCATATTTATTAAACGAGTGGATGATTTGGTATCTAACGAGCAAAAGCGAGTTTGATACTAAATCTTTCATGAGTTTAACGTAAATGGTATTTTACGTTAGGAAGTTTAGTATTCTGTTTCTTACTTCCAACACAAATTGATAGAAACTGCAGCTACAGTGTGAGGACTACCAGTTTTCCTCATGTCAAACAAGGTCCAGTGTCACTGCGATAACGGCATCAGCATTGTGACGTCATAACTCTGCACCCTTATGACGTCATACATCTAGCAGTATGACATTTGTGTGCTGTAAAAATATTACACTGCAGTATCATCCATTATTCTCATCTGCTATGAACAAATGCTGTCTCAGATCACCATCCAAACAATTGTTAAATTCATGATAACATTTTCCTATTTTCTTGGAAATGAAGACACATCCAAGTCTCTGATGACTGACGACAATGAGATACAATCTACCCTTCTTTTCCTGGCAGTGATTAATTTCCTAACACGGTCACACGTTGATGTCACCAGTAATCTTCTGTTCTTTGATTTTATCTCAGAATCATATGAATCAGTTCCCTGGCAGAGGTCTATGTTCTCACAAGTCACATCAACGCCCTATTACACTGCCCACGAATGTGACACTTTATTCTTGCGGAGTCACTCCAGATGCTAAGTCTATTATCTGCTTCGAAGCTGCGATAGTGTGGTTGTCGAGATATTGCTGACTGTTTTCATCTGTTGTGTCAAGGAAATATCGGTAATTGACCATCATACCACATGACTGAGTGAGTCCACGCATGGAAGCATCGGCCAACCAGTTCAGTCTCCACATCACAGCACCATTCTTCAGATGAAATGTGGCTGTGGATTATAGAGAAAGGAGTTCATTAGCTTACCACCATATATACCACCATACACCACAGTAAGATGACTTTTTCTTACAAAAATCTCACAGACAAAAATTGTTACCTTAGCCAGATCAATTTCATTTCTTGTTTTACAGATTTTTGTCCTCAGAAAACCTTGAGGCAGGAGGGGAAAAATGTCTCCATGTTAACTCAGTGTCTATCAGCTAAAACTAAGTTAAGTGAGTTTAGGTTTCACACTGATTTCAAAAGTAACATTCAACATTAGGATTGTATGTTTGAGTGTGGAAATTTAATTTTTATATTTTTCTTATTCTTCAAAAAATACAACTGGTTGATTCGTTGAACAAGAAATAAACTGGTCTGGCCTAATCTGTGTTTTTGCCATGAAAATTTCATGAAACCATCAAACTTTCCATAGCTTTCGCCAATGTTCACTTAAACAGACCCATTACTGATCTGCTGCCACATACATCCCGGCCTCTGGTTCATGCAGTTCCTGCAACTGTTGAGGCAGATCACATGACTGCTGTCTTCTTTAACTGCACACATTGTGTCAGATATTTGTTATGATGTGGTATATTGCCACAATTACAGGTTTTCAAGAAACTGAAATAAATCAACCAGAGCACAACAATTGATCGTGCACCAAAGTTTTTCTAAACTATTGTAGGTCAGACTAACAAGTCTGCATGTCATAAATGCACTTAATGATTAAAATCAGATCAGAAAGATCTAAGTTCTCGCATTTAACACAAAAAGTATTGTGTACATCCAATGTCAGAACAACTTTTTACGTGACCGATCAGAGCACTGTTTACCAGATCATGGTCTTCCCTCATCATACAACCCTGATACGTTTTACAAGGGACATTCTGAACTATAGTTTATGACTTTGCACAGTCCCTCAAGATCTTTGGATATCTCTTGCTTACATGGGATAAACACTTGAAACAGACATGCCACCATACAATCTAGACCATCCTTTAGTCATTACAGGATCTACTTTGTTCAGTTTTTGACTATTTGAGGTAAGTGTCGTATCAGGAAACTGCTTTATGATGTTCAGTTCAACCTCTTGTTAGGCCTTTTCATCTGTTAGTCAAAGTTCTGACCAGAGTGAGTGAGTTTAGTTTTAAGCCACACTCAGCAATATTCCAGGTATATGGTGGTGGTCTGTAAATAATCAAGTCTGGACCAGACCGTCCAGGGATCAACACCATGAACATCGATCTACACAACTGGGATACAATGACATGTTAACCAAGTCAGCAAGCCTGACCACAACATCCTGTTAGTTGCCTTTGCTGAAGATCAATTCTAACCTGGATGTTCACGGTTCCCTAACCTGCGGTGACATACGTCTTTGTTTTGTAGAAGAAGAACCATGATCTGATATTCTGAGAATATTGTAATCGTCAAGCAACTGAATTTAGAACGTTTGAAGCAACTGAGTAAGAATTCTCACCAACTGGATTAAGTGCATATCCTCTCCTCTTTTCAACATAAAGGTACTGGGCACACAGCCTCATCAGTGGCGTCTTTACGATATCGCAAAGGTCTGGATTGTTCAGCCACTGGTGACTCTGTATAAAATGTTTAAATGTCTCCAGAGGATTTCGACTCTTCCCGTGAGGTTGTAACTGTTCCAGCTCAGAGCTTGTGAGGAGGTTATCCTCTATCACCTCTCCAATGTCTGAAATGTGACAAGAAGACAGTCATCAATACCCCTTGCAATCGTAAAACATTTGTGAAGAATATGCAAACTAGTTATGACTATGTCAAATGTATGGACTGATATATGTTAGTAACGTTGATACTGGAAATAGAGTGGCACTGTTGTAATTACGTTCTTGGATAGAGAGTAGAAAAAGTGGAAAAAGAGGATTCAAGTGGTTTCTCCGTAAAAGAGCACCGCCACCAATATCATTTTAAGTCCAACTTGTAGCCCTGCAAAAAATATTTTATTCAGATATCTAGAGCAAAACATTCTGCTCCGGAAGACAAATTTGTAAGGTCGGTCAGTCAAAAGGAGTCCATTTTAACACTGTTTTAGAAAGACATTTTGTAGTTGGATGAACAAGAATACATGACACGTTTTGCGGATGACAACTTCTTTTGATTCTTTATACATTTCAGAGCTAAATTTTGTTCCTTCATCTGTGTCATGTACTCATTTCAACCAACCCCTCCCCTCCCCAACATGCTGCGACAGGAATGCATGTCATATGTTCTCTACATTGATGATACCCGTGAGTATTGACAAAATAGTGCTGACACACCTAGAAACATTAACAAGGTGACCACAGTATCTGGAAAACAGGACAGGAAGTTAAACTCAGATACCATGACACTTGGGGCAGTAGGCCGGTCACAAGTCATATAGGTAATCTTAGTGCAATGTTACAGAATCAGAGTTAAGGTCAAGCTGAGTAAAGGTTGCTCCATGAAAGCAGCCCCTGGACAGCAGGGTCAATTAAAATATGTATCTGGATCCCAGAAACTGAATTTCCTTTGTCACACCACAAAATTTTCACAGCTGGTTGAAATTTGTGCAGAAGCAGAGAACAAGGAAACTATGACAGTAATGCGCAGAAATCTTTGACTACACTTTGTCCATACTACCATAAGTGGTTAGGTAGCCTAGTGGTTAAGGTGCTCACCTGTCACAAAGACCTGAGTTTGAATCCCTACATGGGTACAAAGTGTGAAGGACAGTTTGGGTGTGCTTTGATATCACAGGAATATTGCTAAAAGCGGCGTAAAACTCACTCACTCACTCGCTCACTCACTCTCTCCATGCTAGCAGACCTACCACTTATGTGTATAGCCTTGTTTATCTCCCCAATAAGCCAGACTCTAAAGCCCGGAATTGGAGACATACTGGAAAATTTGTTAATTTGTGGGTATTCGACCTGCAGTTCTTTCACAACTCTTTTTATCAAGTAGTTCCCGAGATCAACACTCTGGAGACCTGAAATACACAAATACAAAGTTAAGGCCAAAAGTTGAAGATTGGATTTATAGTGACGAATATCGGCTTTTGTATTGCAATTCCCTGCAGTGATGATTCTTGTGTTGAGATACAAAAGACAGTATAATGTATATTAACATAACTGGAATTTGTTACAAACATTGATTGAAAAAACCCAAACAAACATACATTAAACCTTGTGGTTCGTAATAATACTTAATAATGCTGAAAGTAGCATTGAACAGAACTTACTCATTTACTAATTCTGGTGTTGTTTTTTTTCTCTCTGGACATGAATGTATGTCTGGAGGTGTAAAACACCAAACCACTGTCAAAATCATGGTAACCAGGTTGTACTTTGTCAACATCAATATGTACTGAACAAACTGTTATTTGTTGTATTGCTATGTGCACAAAATTAAAATTAAATGCAATGGGGCGTCAGTGACACACAATGAGGCAAGACATGTAACCTGACAACACCTCGGGTGTTGTATTCTTATCCACATTGCTCATGGGCTCAGGTCGTTTCCAGTTCTGTTGGAACACTGATCATGACAAGCCAACAAAGACTCAGGCAAATCTGGCTTCAATGATCAGAAGGTCCTGGAGACACATGTGGACCAAACGTTAGCTAATCACAACACATTAGGAACCACCCAGCTTGAATGATGCTCCTAACCTTTCTGTGTGGACGTGATGGAGTAGAAGACGGCGGTGGATATTTTTGCAGGGTCCTCAACCTCATGTTCCGTTGGCGCCTCTAGGGCCTCAGGACCAGACTCCTCAGGGGTGGAACTGGTACTGCCTCGGAACCCCGGTGATTGGATGATGGACTGCAAACAAACTGGCTACTTGAAGTTAAAACGTTCTGAGATTCAGAGGTGTTCAAATCAGTTAATCTCATTCCACCATGTGCTAGGCGATATGCAGTTGTGTTTCCATTTTCACTCTGTAGTAATATGAAAAAGAAATTACATTTTCTGAATTATTAATACTCTAACTTAAGAGCATTTACAGAATACTGATATAGAGCTGAACTCCACTTCACAGATGTTCTGAAAGACATTATTACTGGGGGTACCTTCCATTACCCAATCCAAGCTTGTAAAAATTATTCCACTGGATACTCATTTCTGCTGGGTGAACAGATGCAATTTTGAAAAAAGTCTTTTTACTCATTTCCAATCTGCTTAACAAGAAAGTATATATTTTTTGTTAAATTGATTCAAGAGAAACAAAAAGTTTAATTCCACTATTCTGTACAGTGTTGCTGGATTATATAAATCATGCTTAGGTTACGAAATGTTAGGATACAAATGGATGGATAGCTTTTGTATCCATGTTCTCTGGAAACAGCTTCCTCATCAACCCTCCTCACATGTATTGATGATGAAATGTTGTCTGTCAGAGCTGTATGAAGCACCACAACAGGTTCCCTGGGCATGCTGTTGTGGGTGAAGACGTAGCACCGTCGGTACGGTCCAACTCGCCGCTTGACATCTGTCCAGCTCCTTACAGGGTGGACTGCTTCGTAGTCTGTTATCTGTGGGTTGAAACATCAGAACTGATAATATAAGGATGATAATGATGATGATGATGATGATGGTGGTGGTAATGGTGATGACATCAACAACAATGATTGTGACAGCAGCAATATTGATACTGTTAAGTCACAGACCTATCCTCTTTGATTTTTAAGGCTTTTGTTATCAATTAATGGGGCAAGTATCAGCAGCGTAAATTCGGTGCTTTGCCTTATCTTGCAAAGTCCTACATAAAAGTGTCGAAGGTGTGATACCAGTTTTTCTTTAGGAAATAATTCAAACTTACAAGATATATCATGTAATGTAAACAATTCCAAACAGGAACAAACAACTCATCTAGTCAAATGTTTTACAAACATTTTGTTATTAATTTGTTTAGATGACGATGCATTTTCACAAGGCTTATTGAAAATTTAAATATTGTTTGCTTATGGTTGGGCCTATGCATTGGAACAGAGATTGAATATTCTAATGACAGAAGCTAATATGATTGGGAGGCTCCCTCTAATGAATGTGATGAAAAATATCAATAACTGTATTTTTGAGACAAAGTTTTAATATATGCTTCATTATCAACATTTCCATCACATCTGCTGAGTTCATATCTGCCATGTTGGTGGTCAAGTGGATGTAGTGCGGCAGTGTTGTATACATGCCCAGTGCAAGCGGGTCATAAAATCAGACAAATTTTAATCCAAGTTGATTTTGTCTAATTTTACTGACTATCCAATAAAATTCAAGTATTTCATGTGGTTATGGTAAACATATGTGTACAACATCTTGATTATTTTCTAGAGTAAAGTTATATGTGATTGTTTTTCTTGCCTGCTATTCATTCAACATAAGAAACTACACATGTAGAGTCACACACCTCAGTTTTCTACGTTTTCTTCATTTGTTGTTTGATGGCCAACTGACAATGGCCTGATAATATTTCAGCCAGGACCATACAATCCATGATTAATGCTAATCAAATATCTGAACATCAGAATATTGTGCAAGAATTCTTTCAAGTCACAGGGTCTGAACCATCCTGGACAGCAAACAGATAGTCTTCTGAACAGGTCACTCCATATTGTAGTGGTTAGAGGACCTGCTAGAAAGCCAAGGGTCGCAGGTTCGATCCCGACCTTAATATAGGGTATTTGTTGGTCCCTGCCTGGCATTCAGCATTAAAGGGTCGAACAAGGACTGGTCGGCTCGGAGTCAGTATAATGTGTCTGAGTGGGGCATTATGCTGTGTAATGGTAAGTCAGTGAGCTAGCCTTATAAATCTCACTCAAGTCCTGGCTAGTACAAGCAGCCACACATATCTACATCGTCACATGAGCAAAACGTTCTCTAGTCAAAGCCCATTTCACGCCACTGCTTTAAACAAGGGAGGTAATTCATTTTCAATCACTTGTTATCTCCCTTCAATCAGAGCAGAACAATGCTTTGATGTGTAGTGAGCAACAGATTGTGCAAGATCAAAATTGAAATTATTCTGAACTAAATAATATCTACTAGCAGGTGAATATGTGGAAAATTAATCAGCTAGCTCCATAGCTTGAACTCTGAATAATAGCATATTATTTAACCCATGTCAGCTTCTCATGTTCACATAGTGTGATCACTAAAATCACAATTTGTCATTAAATGACACCTGTTACAATCATCATTTCTCACAAGAAGTCAAATATTTGTTACATCTGGTGTCTCACTTTATCATTAATTAAACTATCTTTTTTATCAAATTTCATATAATCAGCAGTAGTAAAAATCTCTCAACATATGACGTTTTTCATACCTGCACAACAAAATATATAGAGAAAAAATCAGAGTGATAAATTTCCAGTAACTGTTTTCTCCCAAGGTATGTCTCCTGTTTGAAGTATGTTATATGGATAAATACATCATATTATGCAAACATTTACAAATAATATGCTCAACCAATTGAGCTGAACAAAACTTGACATAATACAGTGTATGAAATAAAGCCCATCGGACTGACCAAGACAGTTTAGATTTCTGATTGATGGTTTAAACCTACAGCTCTCCAGCTTGATAGTTTGGCAAAAAATGTACATGTTTCTTTCATCTGAATAAATTCAACTTATCTTCAGGCCCCCCTAAGTAACTGAAGGAATTACAGCAAAGGAATTGAATCTCAAATGTAAACAAACGCAGCCCGCTCGCGAAACAATTGCAGCGATATTGGTAGTTTAGAGGTAATAACAGAAACACATCGGCCCTATCGGAAGTAATATCGGTAATACTGGAAACACACTCGCTCATCTTCAGAGATTCTTCGGTCGCGAGCGGAAACTCATGCAGCAAAACATGGCGTCGTTGGAAGAAGCACCCGTCTAGGTGAGTTTTGTTTTTAGTTCCTACTATTACATTTTTATACTTATCCATCTTTGACCACCCGTGTTGAATGCGTTTAGGTATGGGGTGTTGCCGGGGCAATAGCTTATGTTTTTGGGAAAGATTGTCACTGCAGAAGAGTGTCACAAGCCATGCCCCTGGAGGTTGTGTACATCTGAACATCAAAGTCGTGCCCATGTTTACGAACATCATAAATAAATGTTTACTAAATGAAATGACTTGGTTAGCTACACTCCACAGTTGGTCCATTGACCAGCTGTCAAGTAATTGATGATCCAATTAGTATGCTTTGATTGACAACACATGAACATATATTCATTATGTTAATTTAATCAGCATTTCTTCACTTTATTAACTTTTTCTTCAAGCTTGCAAATTCACGCTTGGATGATGCCAAACATATTTCTCCAACCCTAAGCATAACATCTATGTCATTGAAAATTTGATCTAATAAATAATTATAAATATTGGGTAAAACAAACAATTTATGCCTAATCTGAAATCGGTACACCTGATAAACCAGTCCACTGCTACTAGGCACATTAGACTGTTTTCTAATATTGAGTCCTATCATATTCTCAGAAATGCTACATTCATTGACATGTGTACTGACCTTCTGGACCATGTCACAAGGTGACTCCCACGTGACCCGCTGGAGGTTGAGGAGGCCCACAGAGAACCATAGTACCAGCAACTCCTTGAGGGACAGGTTCAGAGCCTGATAGTATGCCATGTCTACTTCATTGGTGCAGGTCGACATGGAGTTCTGGGAAGCATGATGGAAAATCTTTAACAGACTGTTAAAGCTTTTCATGGACTTACAGGATGCAAATTCCTGCATCCTATACACATAAAAATTGACTGTGGATGCAACCAAATATATAAGCAAGTTCACTGGAATAAAGAAAAAATCCAAATATTTCTTTTTAAATGATGATTAAGTAACAATAACTGATAACAGTAACAGTTTAATTACTGTGATGATCATGATATATAATACCAGTAACTGAATGCAACAATATTACAACATTGTATTATTGATCATATTTAAGTGTCTGGGGTCCTCATTCTGTGGTTCAGGACCCCTGAAAATTAAGAGTAAGAGCCCAAGGGACCCCCAAATACATTAATTAAGGTAAATCCCTGGTTTTTGTTTTGTTTTGCCATATGGCGTCATGTCGAAGACCTGGGCCCGATTCCTCACGACTACAATGTGTGAAGCCCATTTCTGGTGTCCCCAACCTTCATCCTGCCGGAATATTGCCAAAAGCTCAAAAAGCAATACTCCCCTACTCGAGCTACATGACATTGGTCTGTTAACAATCATGTTGGGACCAGAAAATCAACTGATCAACAGCATAAGCACTGATCTACCCATTTGGAATATGATGATGTGTATCAAGTCAGCGAGCCTGACCACCTCTTACGACAAGCAAGGAGTGCTGATGACCGATTCTAACCCAGATCTCCATGGGTTTAAGCTGTTAGATGTCTGAACTATCTATCCTTTCACACTCATATCTTTTACTTTGTTACGATACCTCTCAAGGTACCATCCAAGGTTCTCATCACGGTCAGGGCTTCCAAATTTGTGGTATGAGTGACCCTTGGATTCACTGATTCAGCATTTTCTGATTTCTGTAACCATCCTTAATTGTGCTGCATATATCATCGGAAGAAGCACCAAGATAGCTGGCTTACTGGACTTTGTCAAATCAGCAATAATAACGGTTTATCAATCAAACAGATGTCACAGATCTTTCTTAAATTTTCAAGACTTTTGTCAGGAGTCAGAAATTGTAGTTAGAGGTTAGTGTCAGTATCAGATAAAATAAATGGAGATCATGATATTCTTAATGGTATTTTAGTTATAAAATCACTTGTTAGTTTAGAGCAGGATGAAAGTAAAGTGTGAAACATTTAAAAAAAAACAGTTGGTGAATGAGGTTTAGTTTCAAACCACTGATAGCAATATTCCAGCTGAGGACATACATGGGTTTCACACATTGTGCCCATGTGAGGAATCGAACTCTGGTCTTTGACATGACAAGCCAATGCTTTAACCTCTATGCCACCCCTACGCCCCCAAAATAAACAGAATGAATCTCTTACATGTACGATGCCATGTTTTGGCCATCTAAAATGGAAATATTTCCATTTCTGTTAGAAACACATACATCTATGTAGATATGAAGATATGTATATGATAACAAAGAAGTTATTGTATGCTGTGTCAGAACAATGTCTCCTTATAAAAATGGCAACCATTTACAAGTCTTGAAAGTGGGACAGCAAAAAAGTCCGGCAACTGACCAGCACATCCACTCTCATGTCCACCAGAAATTTGACCCCTCCATCCACCTTGCCAATCTGGCCAAACAACTGTTGATACCGTGGCATCAGAGCACTTCTTAACCTCTCCTCCGTCTTCAGCAACATGGCTTCACTCCGGTCCTGGTTCAGGATTTCAAATCGGGTCAAAAATCATAAAACACATTGAAATCGGACAGAAGAATCTTTAGTTGCCATGTGATAAGCATTTAATACAAATATCAGTAAAAAAAAACTAGTTTGAAGGCTTTTAATTTCCATGAAACTGAAAAGGCACAATGAAAAGCAATTTTGACAACAGCTTGTGTCTTACATAAAGCCATTAGGTGTTGTCATCCTCCACAAATATACATGACAAAGATAACTATATAACAGAATCCCACAGAACAATTCACAAAATTAATTTGGGAATTCAGAAGATGTAACGAAATGAGGAGTTATCAATCTCCATGAAAACGAAGGGAGAATACATTCCATGTTCCACAGTTCATCTTAAGTCATGCAAAACAACTTTCATCAAGTTGGTTCAAATGTCTGTTAATTCCAAGCATAATTAAATTACAACAGGTACAAATGAACATTGGTGTCTTGTCAAAATTCTATTGTCTTTTCTACTTTTCCCCCTGTTTTTACTGATTTAAAATGGTTGTGAACCAGATAACAACCAAACCAGGCAACTAATGGGGAAGCAAGTAGTTATGTCCTACATCCTCACCAATATCATCCAAGTTGTGGTGCAAGCTTTGATTTTGAAAATCTCTGGCAGAAATACTGAAATTTAGAGTTAGAGGAACCTTTGAAATGATTGCATTAAGACTGCCTTCAACTTTTGCATACTGGTGTATTTGTCCAGGTGCAAAGTATAAAATGGCATTGTTTTCCCAAGTTGTACGTATCACATGGTACAGTCTTCACAGATGTCGGCATCAAATGGTACTGTCTTCACAAGTTGCAGGTATTAGATAGTACCATCTTCCCAAGTGTTAGGTATCAAATGGTATTGTCTGCTCAAGTGATAGGCATCACGTGGGACTGTTCAATCAAGATTTAGGTATCAAAGTGGACTGCTCAATCAAGATTTAGGTATCAAGTGGGAATGTTCAAGCAAGATTTAGGTATCAAATGGGACTGCTCAATCAAGATTTAGGTATCAAATGGGACTGCTCAATCAAGATTTAGGTATCAAATGGGACTGCTCAATCAAGATTTAGGTATCAAGCGGGAACGTTCAAGCAAGATTTAGGTATCAAATGGGACTGCTCAATCAAGATTTAGGTATCAAGCGGGACTGCTCAAACAATATTTAGGTATCAAATGGGACTGCTCAATCAAGATTTAGGTATCAAACGGGACTGCTCAATAAGATTTAGGTATCAAGCGGGACTGCTAAAACAATATTTAGGTATCAAATGGTATTGTCTGCTCAAGTGATAGGCATCACGTGGGACTGTTCAATCAAGATTTAGGTATCAAAGTGGACTGCTCAATCAAGATTTAGGTATCAAGCGGGAATGTTCAAGCAAGATTTAGGTATCAAATAGGACTGCTCAATCAAGATTTAGGTATCAAGCGGGACTGCTCAAAACAATATTTAGGTATCAAATGGGACTGCTCAATCAAGATTTAGGTATCAAATGGGACTGTTCAATCAAGATTTAGGTATCAAATGGGACTGTTCAATCAAGACTTAGGTATCAAATGGGACCGCTCAATCAAGATTTAAGTATCAAATGGCACTGCTCAATCAAGATTTAAGTATCAAATGGGACCGCTCAATCAAGATTTAGGTATCAAGCGGGACTGCTCAGTCAAGATTTAAGTATCAAATGGGACTGCTCAATCAAGATTTAGGTATCAAATGGGACTGTTCAATCAAGATTTAGGTATCAAATGGGACTGTTCAATCAAGATTTGAGTATCAAATGGGACTGTTCAATCAAGATTTAGGTATCAAGTGGGACTATTCAAGCAAGTGACAGGTATCAAGCGGGACTGTTCAACGAAGTGACAGGTGTCAAATGGAAGACTAATCAACCAATCAAGCCTCTATTACCTGAGCTGCAGGGAGGTTCCTTGACAGCTGCATTACGTAGTCGTGGTTTATTCCATATCGTTCAGCCATCAGTCTCAAAAACATGCTTCTGTCTCCTTGAGCATTTAGATTCCTGTAGAAACTGATGAAAGACTTACACTTGGCCTGAAAACAAATTACATTCCTATTTATATACATGGTGGTAGTAGTAGTAGTTTTACGCCGCACTCAGCAATATTCCAGCTAAATGGCAACTGTCTGTAAATAATCAAGCCTGGACCTGACAATCCAGTGATCAACAGCATGGAAATCGATCTGTCAAGCAATTCTGCAGACCTGACTACCCCATCCCATTTGTCGCCTTTAACAACAAACATGGGTTGCTAAAGATCAATTCTTCTCTGCATCTTCATGAGTAGTAGTAGTAGCAGCAGCAGCAGCAGTAACAGTAGTAGTAGTCCCATAAACACTCAAACAATTCTTAATAACCTAAGTATGAACTTACATATAAAAGCACAAAGATAAAGTATATCTGACAGCCCAAGGGTAAGTGAGCGAGTGAGCACTTTTGCAATATTCCAGCAACATCACAGAAGGGAGAACACCAGAAATGGGCTTCACACATTGTATCCATGTGGGATATTGAATCTAGACAAACAAAACAAAACTCTAATTTTAACAAGTCTACCTTGCTGCCTCTAGAACAAAGGAGACAACTGTAACATTGAGTTCTGTCAAAAAACCAAATTGGTGCAAACACTGCTATAACATTGTGTGGCATATACTTTGAGCAAACACAGTAATTACAGAAAATACATGTACACATTTATACTTCATAATGGAAAATACACAACTAGAAGTAAGTACAAATTCAACATGAAGTATCTAATATAATTCATAATGTCTGAATCAAAGATATTTGTATATAATTCTGTTAGTTCTTTAAAACTTTCTGCACTATAATGAGATCACAATGATTTATTGGCCAACTTTCAATAAATGTTTGTCATAGCATAAGGCAACAGCTGGCATGGTTTATTGGCAATATAGACTACATCAGATCCTAACGTCTCATACGATCTCACTTTTCAATAATTGATAATGAGAACATGTGGGCAACATGCAGTGAATAACACACTACCATTTTCTTGGTTATCCATTATCATAAAGTGAGTGAGTTAGTTTTAAACTGCTTTTAGCAATATTCCAGCAATATCACTGAGGGTTACACCGTGATGGACATCACACATGATGGGAATCTATGGGTCTTTGGCGTGGTGGGTTGACCGTTTTAATCACTATGCTACCTCACTGCCCCACGAAACACATACACCTCTGACTTGAAGATATACCAACAATGCTTGAAATGTTCATAACCCTCTTAACTTCTTAAGTCTATGCTTAACACACTGGTTACTATCAAAGTAAAGAATTCGTTGGCTATAAACGTTTTGAGAATAGAGGCCAAGGATTGTGAAAATATTATCAAATTCAAGTTTGTCTGAGAATAAAACAGGCATCAAAAATTTTCCAGAATAGGTGAATTGAAGCTTGTGCCCATCGGCACAAAGCAATCTTAGTGCTAAGATTGCATTAAGTCTTTGTTTGAGTATGGGAGTTATCGTCATCATACTGCTAAAATCACTTTGTGCAAGTGGGCCCTGGTCACTGAAAGGGATTTACTAGGATAGAGAAACTTCTAGTGTAGGTTTGGAGACAACTGATAAACATTGTAATAATTGGAAAATCTACAAATATGAATCCAATTGTTTGATCTTGACGCCAATTATCCATGCAAGGAGTGAATTAATGTTTTACATGTCAGAAAAAAAACATTATGAATTCAGTAACATTATGCAGTCTAAAAAATATTTAAATCTTGGTCTAAAAGCCAGTGATTAACAATTATTAATATTATACAGTAATATTAAAGCAGGACAAGGGAGCCTTCCCAAAGATGACACTTGCAGTGTTAACTTGAGGGTAACCTCTTTGCTTTATGAGACATTTGAAGATCTGAGTAAGAACTGGTCTTCAGTAACCCATGCTTGTCAAAAGAAGGATTATTGAGGTCATGTGGTCAGATTCACTGACTGGGCTGACACATGTATTGTAACCCAATATAGTAGATTGCTGCCCGTGCTGTTGATCACAACATGAATTTAAACCTGGATCTCCATGTGTTTAAGGCATGGGGTGTGAGTGAGTGAGTGAGTATGGTTTTACTAGGCTTTTAGCAATATTCCAGCAATATCACAGTGGCGACACCTGGAATGGGCTTGACACATTGTACCCATGTGGGGAATCAAACCCGTGTCTTCAGCTTGACAAGCAAACACTTTGACCATAAGGCTTTCCCACTGCCCCTTATGCTAAGAATGTGAGTGTGTATTTCACATGCTGTGTCTAAGTACTTTTCAGATGAAGTTGGCCCTGGGCAAGCATAGGTTGCTGAAGGCCTATTCTACCCCAGACCTTCATCGGCCTACTGAATTAAAAATGTCCTCACTTGACTTTGCAACAACTTCCGCATTTTTTCCATCAGTTCTTGTTCTTTTATTTTGAAAAATAAATTTATTTGTGTCTGTCGCTCAACAACAGCAGACGACTTTTCAAATGATATTTTGTTTCAATAACAGCACACTGTCTTTTCAACTTCAGTTACCGCCCTCTCGCATAGACCTGGGGGGAAATACACAGTGGTAAGGTGAATAACTGTTAACAAAACAACATGACTTGAATAAGTATTATTAGCCCCATGCATTGATTTAGGCACCGCATCAGAATCGGTAAAACGTGTACAGCACTGTGGAGATTATAAATGCTGATAGACCCCTCAAAATGGTGAAAATATGTTGTAAATACTAAACAGTTTGGAGAGGTGTGTTTTTACATCATTGACATGAGTCAAATCATTTTATAATGCGCCAATCAGACTCACCTGGTTAAGGAACAATGCATAATTTTTAACTATCATGTGCCAGTGAAGTAAGGGCGTGGTCTAAATTAGACTGCACATGGGACTAGAAGCTCTACTTCACTCAGAAAGTGTAACCGAACTGTAACACATGTTGCATAGGCTGTGTTCAGTTACCCAACAAGGAAAGTCTTACCCTCATCAGTATACAGATGGAAAAATTAAAACACACTAAAAATACATAATCATAACAAACACTGGGTAGCTCAATAGGAAATTCTCAGTCTCAACACAAAACAAAACTAACAAGCTATCCCAACATTAAACTTATTAAAAAAGCAAAGAACACAAAGAAACTGTCACTAACTGCCAGTAATCAGGGCATTGTCTGTTCAACATGTCTGATCAATTTCTGACGCTGACATTGAGTGAACTGACCTATTTACCAACACTTCCTGGAAAAAGAGGTAGTTTCAATGGCTTTCGTAGAACAGGATGTCACAAGGGGTATAAAAGCATATCAGCTTCAAAATCCTAAACAAATCACTCAGACCTTCAGAAAAAAGAAAAAGAAATACTAGTGTCCCTGTTGTATCTATCTGGAAGATCTGACACCATTGACTCTCTTCTATCATAATTAGCTGCTTTTTTCACCACTTTATCTGATTGTTGGATACAACTAGATAATCGATACAATTTTGTCTTGACCAAGCCTTTGTAATTCGGTATGTCCTATCAAATATGTGTATGAATTGTTTATTTTGTGACCTTGTCTGATCTTACTGCTGCATTTTTACTTTTTGCATAACGACAGTGGCTTGTTATTCCCAATTCTGTAGGTTTCCTTAACTAAAGATAAGCTGCATATTTGCATAAATTTGGAAAATAGATCACCATTATAAAGGTTAATTTTTCGCCTGTCTGATCACCTTTGAAATATAACTTTGAAGACAAATTGGCATGGTTCAAGTTAATCTGTCCAACAGACATACCGTCTATTTCTAAGACAATCTATATATTGAAACATTACATTACAGACTTAATTTGTAGATCCCAATACTACTTTGTATAAATGTTGAAGTTTAATAATAAAAGTCAGCCATTTACAGGGGTTGCCTGCCTGGTTAGAGATTTGCAAAAATTTCCTTTGTGTGAATCAAACTCAAGTCTTTGCGATGAATGCTTTAATTACTCAGTGTTAATTACTCAGGTTGGTTTTGTAAGAGCGCGTGCAGAAATATAGTTATAAATACGCAGCCCAGATCTTTAGCATGTAAAATTTTCCTTACAACCCTGAATCATTTCAAAATGTCTTGCTTTTTCATAATTCAGTAGATCAGAGTCTATGAGTCTCAGAACATGCACACCAAATATTTTTTGCGTGCTTTTGTTAATTTTTGCCATGAAAAATGCAAATTTCTGCTTTAACCTAACACTGTTACTGTGTATACAACATAGCATGAGAAGTGAAAACGTGTATTCCCATGTAGATTAATAATATTAACCATTACTGGTCTAAATATTCAGAGGCAGTTCACTACAAAGATCTTTTGAAAACTGACAAAAAAATAAATTACGCATACATCTGCCAGTAAACAAAGACTAAAAAATGGCTACAAATTGTCCCACATCAGCTAACATAACTAAACCTTTAAAATGACGTAATTTGATGCTTGCAGAGTAGAATATTTGATCATGATCAGCGTAAATAGTACCCAGCCAAGAAATATTATTCGCAGATTTCTGTCACGATATGTAGTAGCATACATATTTGGTTGCCATGTCATAACAATACAAAGCTGTCTAGTCGAATGATTTACGTATGAGCTACACATTGAAGGTGTACAATTATTTAACAACTAATAGCACATGCACGCAGTCAAGTTCCTGCTTGGAAATTGCTTGTGGTCATTCCTATATAATGCGTACACAATCTATTTTGTGTTTGATGAAAGGAAAGGAGGGGTGATTATCACACAAAGATAAAGATATATGAAGGGGGTGTTAGGATTGCATAATTAATTTGTGTATGAAGTTTGAATTATTTAGAAATTTGCCATTACTTGCAGGGGCATTGAACTACAGGCTGGTTTGACTGGTATTTCCTTTGTTTAGGTTTTTCTGAATTTTGTTGATATGAGTCTGTTTAGTTTATATTAGAACAAGTTACGTGGGATCATATGTGACCTAATCAAACTGATTCTTTCAGTGCTCTAAGTACACATCAAATAGGAAAGAATCATGTTGGTGACAGGAAATGAAATACGATAATGCAAATGACCTTCCCTTAACCTGTCTAGTGACCAATTTATACTCTTCAAAAAAAGTAGGGGAACCTGAACTTTGAAGTCTGGTAGAAAGAAAACCCATTGAGGAAAGTTACAATGACACTAATCTGGTGTATGCAGCATCATTTCCCGTTATCACCACATGCAAACACAATGCATGGGAAGCACATGCACGTGGGAGCCTCCTACACGTGCCTGGGGTATCATTATGAATCTTGTTTTTCAGGCAGGTCAATAAATCACTCTACACCATTTTTCTGATAATTTTCTTGCATCTGTGCATGGTTAGGGTTTTCACGGTCAAATAACACACTACTGACTGAAAATTGTAAACCTGAACTTTTCATGTCATACTCCAATCACCTAACAAGGGGGACAACTGAACGAACAGCTTTGCTTTGAATGAAATCCATGTGGTGATGCATTCTCAAATACATCCGTCATTATTGTATCAACATTGATTCAATCCCATATATTTCCCAATTTCGACAATCGTACATTGAAAGTACAGTTCCCCTACTTTTTTTTGATGAGTACATGATCCCAAATCTGCAGCATTTGTCAGTAAATCCCAAAATAGAATAAAGAAATAAACCAAAAAAGACCTTACGTGTTAAACAAGTAACTTATATATCATTGGCTGCAGGACCAGTGAAGAAAAAAGGCTTAATGCTTGGTTTTATAGCACAAGGTCCCGACCAACAACGACTTCGCAACGCATCTCTGTTGTTTATCTAAGACTTAGAAAGGTGTAGCTCTACAAACTATTTGTGTATCGGGATGATACACTGTATGCAATATTTAAGCATCAAGGAATACAAGAATAAAAGCAAGAGATGATTTTTCCCACTGTTTGCCTGGCAACTGCTTTCATGTCCTGACAAGGCTTTCAATGACCTGATAATGCTCTTATGACACAAATCTTAAAAAAGTTGTCTGACATTTAGACCTAGACATAAAGTTTGCCATGCAAAGATATAGAAAATATCATCTGTTTACACGAAAAAAAATCCAAATGGAACTCAGAAGAATCCTTAATGCCTGAAGCTGAGTCAGTTGCACTATCATTCTAGAATTGAGCTGGACTTCGATTTAAAATATCTTACATACCATAACATTCATGGCACACACTGTTCATACAAAAAGTCACTCTGAAAACATTTATCTATATTTTTTATGCCATTTTCACCAATATCCTGTCTGGGACACCAAGAAATGGATTCCATATGTTACATCCTTGGGATTGAGCATTCCAAACTCAATTAAGTTCGTCATTGTTTCCACTGGCATTTTTTACGCCTTGACATTGTGACCGGCTAGCATTTCATGTACCATTCATTTGTAAATTTTTCTGGTAAAGTAATCACGCTTTTCATTGTGAGCGAGACACTTTCACCTAGCAACCAATCAGAATGTATTTTGTATTGCAATGAGTGAGTGAGTGAGTGAGTGAGTGAGTGAGTGAGTGAGTGAGTGAGTGAGTGAGTGAGTGAGTGAGTGAGTGAGTGAGTGAGTGAGTGAGTGAGTGAGTGAGTGAGTGAGTGTAGTTTTACATTGCTTTCAGCAATATTCCAGCAAAATCACGTCAGGAGACACCACAAAATGGGCTTCACATATTGTACCCATGCAGGGAATCGAACACCGATCTTTGGTGTGATGAGCGAACGGTTTAACCACTTAGCTACCCCACCACCCCTGTACTGCAGTGCATCAAACTCCTTAACTTTAGCCCGATGTCTTCCAAAACTGCTATTTTTCACAACACCTAATAGTCATTACAAAATTGTAATCATTTTTTTCAGGAGAAATAAATCTGACAGAAGTAAATAGAAAATTGACCAACAGTCTTTGAATTACAAACCATTATAACTTTGTACCAGTCCAACTCTGTTATACAGAGAGACCCCAAATATCTGGACACACTTGTTTCTGTGTGAATTGTCTGGATAACTGAATGTAAGGATATTTGGATTTCTGTTATCCATGCTTCGGTGCTGACATTGTAGCGGGCTTACACTTCTTGGTTAAAATCATTTCCCAAACAGCATTATCATTTGGATTTACCGATCAAAACTCACTCATTGTCAGATATGCCTACTTATCACCACCAACACCCAGCTGATTTGTCATTAATCTGGATTATCAGACCTTGTCTCCTGTCAATACACAAGGACACTTGCGCTTCACTTCACAAGGTCAGCTGTAGATGAAAGCTTTGTGCGGATAAGCAAGTCAATCTTGTGTTGATTCAGCAGGTTCGTTTGCAAAACTTACTGCACAGAAATGGAAATTGAATATCCTTTATAGATAGACACTTTTAGAACACAAGGCAGTTGATCCGGGTATATGTAGTCACACTGTACCAAATAACGGAAACACTGTTGATCAGGAAATTTAAAAAGCATACCTATTTTTGGTAACAAGTGGAACACATTACACTTCTCCCATTCCTAAATTCTTATACATATATATTTTACAGAATATTCAGAATTTTTAGATAAATGATTCTATTTTGAAAAGCACAAATGACTATTGTTTTTCAGTCACAGAGTTGTCTCTAGTCAATAAACATTTACACCAAATTTGGTGAAGATTGTTCAAGTACTTTTAAGGTAATATTCCAGAAACAGTGGGAATGCTGAAGTCAACTGAATCTTGACAGTATGTCTCCTGACCATCGGGGGGAGACAATCACATTTCCTAACAATAATTTTACCTCTTGAATATGGACACCGGTATCCTGGGCTATGAACGTTGAATCCAGCACTCCGACAATCTGATCGGCAGTGGATGTCATGGTTGCCCATGGGATTTGAAGCACCTTGTAACCATATGGAATCCTCGCATGGACTACCTGCCAGAAATTGAAAGTATGAATCAATACAAACACAAGCCCTGGGCACTGTTTTCATATGTCAGAACTTGCAGAACACGTAATTTGACACAAGGTGATGTTCCACTGTTAATAATACAATTTTATTAGATGAACATTTTATCAATGACATTTCAAACTTAAATGAAGAAAACAGTGATGAATTTAAACAACAGCTGTTGCTACTAGGATATAATATACCGTATAATAATTTGTGTGATTCATTGTTTTTTACTCTGTTTGTCCATCTGTGTCAGTCTCTCTGTTAGAGGTGAAACTGTACCCTCTCACCACAGTACGGTAAATACTGCGTTCCAAGATCTTCAGTTCGATCCGTTTCCAGTCAGTATATGAGATACTATAATAATGCGGAAAATTATGCGGACAAGAGCCAAACCTTAATAGATTTTGCCAAAATGAATTAACTTCTAGACATTGATAAATAAGGTTAAAAAAGGTTAATAACATGAAGGTACCAAATTAAATTTTTGTACTGTACTACAGCATACCTAACTGAAGGCAAAATACTGCAGTTCTGTTAACAGAAATTAATTACTACGATATACTGTTCACCCCTTCTGTTTGTCTGTGAACATACCTGTTTAATGATAAAAACATGAAAACTATGTTCAAAAAGGTCCTACCTTGTATTTTTATCTATGCATTCCAAAACAATCTTCATCACTTTCCAGAACAACATAATGTGTACAAGTCTCAACCTTTATGGTAAATACTTTTAAAATCCAGGTTTAGACATCTGGATAATTGTATTCATAGCAATGAAACTGAAACAACATTGATAATTAAAGATGTTCTATGGACAGACAATATGAAAGCGATATTTCTCTGTAGATCTGTTCTGAAGCAAGTGTTCTAATGATCCTTGCAACTTTTTAAATGCCTCTCAAAGAAGACACATTGATAACAGTTGCACACAATGCACAGCAAAAGTTATGCACTCAAGAACACAGTGTTTCCTGTGTCAAAATGTGTGACACACACTTAAAATACAAGCTGAATAGGGAGAAAAGATTTATTAGTTTTACCTTGACATTAATCATGACTAGTATCACATTCAGTCACCCTCATGATATGGCAAGACAGTAAAGCCTTCAAAAATAGAGGTTGAACTCCGCAAAACATTTGGGAGATAAGTTCTTAATATTCTAAAAGATTTGCTACAGTTCTGCATGGAAGTTTATCATGGGTAGTATCAAAGTAACACAATGCAGGCTGAAGTTCGTGGTGCTCTGAAAGATTTATCACAGTTTTGCCCAGACGTTTATCATGGTTAGTATCGGAGTAATGTTTAAGTTACGGTGACAACAAGAATGTCTTCAAAAATACAGGTTGAGCTTTGTAAACATTAAGGAGATATGTGCTTGGCGCTCTAAAAGATTTACTACAGTTTTGTCTGTATCACAGCAACCCTCAATGACAGTTGATGTATAGACAGGTACATACTATTTAAAATTGCGCTTGTACATAATGAAAATTCAGCTCCACATCCATCACACGTTTGTCTTGAGATTTTTGGAGTTGTAACCACTGAGGCGCAAAGATCATTTTGCACAACAAAACCCTGATTCAAGGCATATGAACACTATAGACTATTATGTCTGCTTTGAGGTAAGAATCTTGTCATACGAATGTTTAACATAGCGGTCCTAATTTAGCCAGATACATGTTTATGAAAGAGTTCAACCTTTCCATTGTGTGTTATTCATAAATTAATGTATTTTCTGATTGACTTTTCATTTCAGATACTTCTAGAGCATTTGTTAGGCATGGATGAACACACTCAATATACTGACTATTCTTAACAAAATAATAGACCAGCTTGTTTGCCAATCCATTCGTTTTCATGAATAAATATGTTTAAACCAATAGACCATACAAAGATACTAAAACTGCAGCTTGTTTTCACTGTGTATCTCATTAAAGTTTCCCAAGTAACTAATGACCAGATTCCTGATGGGCTTAATCGAAAGAAAAGCTGGATAAGATTGGTAGCGCCTTGATTTAAACAGTGACGAAGATGTGTTCGACTTAACACATTTGCACATTTTTCCATATGCGAGCCTGGAACTTGGAAGATGCTGCTATGTGCTGTTCTTTATCCTGCGAATGAACCATCATAAAGAGAACTGTACGAATATAGTTTGCTAAGGTCAACCCTATGCAGATACAGTGAGTTTAGTTGTATGTCTGGGACACCAGAAATGGGCTTCACAAATTGTACCCACATTGGGAATTGACTGTGTAAGTGAGTTTATTATTTTGTCGCCTTTAGCAGTATTCCAATATCATGGCAAGGGACACCAAAAAATGTGCTTCACACATTGTACCATAAGCATGATAATTAATGGGACTCAAACCCCAGTCTTCGATGTGAGAAGCGCACACTTTATCTCTCTGCAACGACACCACAAGTTGCAGATGCTGTCAGACTGGGCTGCTGAAAGATGTATTTCATCAAACCTATATGCTATAGGCTATATAAATATAAAAAAATTCAAGCTGGTAATCTTAATTCACACAGTTTTTATGTACTGTTACTATATAAAAATACTTATCACTTGCAAGAAAAAACGATACACACACAGCAAATGTGGCAAAATACATGCATTATTCCTCTTTGTGAAAAAAAATGCATCAAACTGTGGTGGAAAAAAATAAACTGTCATAATACTTTAGAAATCTTTGCTTTAAGTACAGAACTGCGCCTAAACAAAACAGACCTTATATAGAAATAATTGAGACTCTGACAACAAATGCACTGTACCTGTTTTCTGTTCCCATGCTTATATGATTTACATCCAATAACGCTGTCAAACAAATGCACGTGTGGCGTCAAGCTTTGATTTTCTCGGAACTGATAACGTCAAGTGTGCCTACCTCATTTCCCGGTAGCCCCGTCATTCCAAGAATTGAAATAAACTGACCTACTTTCGCTTTCTGTTTTCATTCGCATTTGATCTTTGGTGACACTTAAAAACTTGAGTAAATATGAAGTCAGTACTTACCCGTGTGATCTTTATTAAAGAGTGAAGCAGAGACATCGTTATCTGAAAAATTTGAACGATATATCAGACAGACTGTTTTGTTTATATTTACAGATTATGTGCACTCGATCTTCTATCAGCTGAGCACACCTTCCAAACCGGTGTTCAAGATATTTGCTTCCGGTAATATTATGGTCGCACTTTCGAGGAAACTTGTGTTGACACGGAACAAGACACTTTCATACTGCTGTATTCAATGAACCATTCTTCGTAAATTAATCGTCTTTTCACTGATATCTACGAAAAAAGTAAAGAAGCTGATCAATATTGGGGTGTCTTCAGGCCTTTGAAGGAAAAGTATTTAACATATAGAGATATTTCATTGGACACCGTCAAACATTAATAATATCAATTTCTTAAATATTTGTGAACGCAGACGATCATTAATTATTTCTAGCTATCATCATCGAATGTAATTTAGATATATGTGGTTAAAGAGCAAATATATTGTAAATGCTTTGATTTGCATGTGGTTGAAGCGACAAAGTTATTTTTAGATTTTGAAGGGGATTCCCATTTGTATGTTTGGCGAGCAAGCATGGCCGCTAGTTTTGTCATCGGAACCATTGAGCAGAGTTCGTGGTAGTCAGTCAAGATGTGCACGTGTTCCCGAAACCTCTTGCGGTGTTTGTCGCTCTCTTTAAATAATGAAATAAAACAGCGTCGTTCAGAATGGAGGGGAAGAAGCAATTTCTTGAGATTTACACGAAACCTCTCAAATGTTTTCATCAGCCCAAGGTCACGTGTGCCGAAATCTTTGCAAACGGGGAAAAGATACGTCGGCATTTGGAGTAGCAGCGAGCCAAGCGACTGGAATAAAGCTGTTTCTAATGCCGAGAAAATAGTTGGTTACCCCACTTCATTTATGAGCCTCAGGTGTTTGCTCAGTGATGAAATTTCTAATGTCGTTCTTCACATGAGGAAACTTGTAGGCACGCAACATCCATTACTACGAACGGCCAGGTAAATCAAGACTTCTGGTAACATTTCAAGCGTTTCATTTGACTGGAGACTGTCTGCCAAAATGTTTTTAAAAATCAAAGAGATATTTGTATTAATGTGTAAATAATTTAAGCAATAATTTATAGTGTGATCATCATACACTCAGCAGTAGAGATAGACTTGAAATTGAAGTATACATACAATATTTGAAATGATGATATATTATGATGTGAATTTCGTCTTATTTAGCATTCTGAGTCATGAAACCAATGAAATAAATATGTTAATCTTCTTTAGATTGTCATTGCAGAAACAGATGCATGGTTGATAATACCCATAACATAAACACCACTACTGTTAATCTTGTTTAGATTGCTGACTACTTGTAGTCTTTGCACAAACAGTTGTATGGTATAAGGTAAACACATAATCACTCTGAGATGTTTTAAATAAACAAGACAGAGACACTGTGAGATATTTAGGATATTCAACTTGTAAAATATTTATTTTAATCTTACAGTTTTCTAAAAGTTTGGCCCTTTTGATTTTCTGTTGGCCCTTTTGACTTTTACAGTTTGGTCCCTTTTCTCCTTTGGCCCTTTTGACCTGTTCCGATATTACCACACAATGTCAAAAATTGATGCAAGACTGAATGCTGAAGGGGTCATTGCAGACTCAAAGTGGAGAGCCATGAGGACTGCGTCATGGCTCTTGACTTATGGGTCGTTGTAGGCACAGGTACTACAGATCCTACAGAAATGTACCCTAGCCCAAATCAGAATATAGAAGTGTACCCTAGGATGAGTCCATTCTGCTCTGTGCCATTTTCTTGATCTGTTGATGTGTCATGTTGTATGAGATAGATACATTGAGTTGTTTAAGCAATGAGCAAGGGACATAATCAATATTTCCCAATGCACAATACCACTGTCAGTTGAACAAGAACAACTACATACAGTTTTGGTTAAAGGTTGCAAAATACGGATACCTCTGACATTTAGGGTACTAGTTGTTCATGACATTCTATTGTTTTTAGGGTACCTATGTTGTATCTGTATTTATACTTAAGCATTAAAAACATAAACAAGTGCATTTTATATATATTGCCATTTGGGGGTCATTTTGTTTGTTGGTATGGTCAGATCACATTTTGTATTTGTGTTTTTCTAACTATTTTTACTAATAATATGCGCATACATATTGCACCAAAATCCATTCATGAGGTTAATGCTTATGGCACTAACAGCCAAAGCAGGTATATTATTACCCCAGATAACCCAAACTGCCTGTAAGGCACTGGAAGGTTATAGTCACATGACATGTCCCACCAAGCACCCATTTTCTGCTGGGAGAACATAGGCAATTTTGAACAAAGTCACTTGCCTAAGGTTAGACCACACATGCTTCGTTGTGGGTCAGGACTAAAGTCCTAGAAACTCTCAGGAGTCAAGCTGCCAAATATGCTGTCCAAGCTTAATATTGCTTAACTTATAAACTGATGCACAGGACCACATGCTACCATTTATTCCCTGCAAAGGATCAGCAGAACAAAGATTACATCCTTTGAATATATTGTCATTTAACATTGGCAAGACTTGAACCTGCAAATAGTAGCAAAAGTAACTACAGGTCATTTTATGAAAAAGGGACTGAACTGAAATACTTTGGCAAAGATACATTGACTGTAGTGCCAGGTAGCAAGTTTTTAAATATGTTTATGGCTTTTCAGGATGGTAGATGTCTAAGACATTTTGAACCCTGTAATAAATTCAGTCTTATTCAGAATCAGATTACTGATTAATGTGTTTTTCTATCTCTATTATAAAAATGATCATAGTTCACTCGTTAAGTACATTTTCCACAAATAAATATAATAAGTATGCTCAAAGCGCTAGGAGATGAGAGAAAGACATAGCTGTAAATTTCAAGGATAGGCGAGACGAAAATTGTCTATTCTGGAGTGTGTTCATATTCTCCAGAGGCTTGGTGTATGATGGTAAACATGGTCTGCAGACGCGAGGACTGATTGTCTTGCTGTTGTCGAAGGCTGCCGGTCCCGGGCCACAGATAGAGGGAAAAATGCTAGAGAAGGACAAAATCACAGGAATATGTCCACGGTAGGTTAGCCTATGTCTTTTTCATTGTCCTTGGAGTTTGACTGTTGTCTTCTAAAGGGTATACCCCGCCGCAACAGGTAACAACTTTTGCGTTTTCAATGATGATAGTTTCTTAAAGAACTTTTTCAGTGGTGTTTGGAAAATGTTCAAATATGAAAAACCTGTTAGGTATTAGTAAGCAATAAACATGTGTACTATTTGTATTTATGTGGTAATTTTGTACAGTGATAACATTTGCAATTCATTGATCTGTTTCTGACTGTTTATGTCCTGTGTTGTTCAGTTTTCAAGGGGAAGATGAATGTTGTCCGTGGTATGTTGACTTGACAGGTCACCTCCTATGTCATTTGTGTGTCTTGAGACAGAAGCAGATCCTGTTGCACAACTGTAGTAATTCTTTGTTGACATGGTTAAAGTACACAATTTATGATTGTCTCAAAGATAGAATGCTTTCATGCGTGCCTTTGGATACCCCAGTGCTTGGGTTGAATAGACCTTATCACACTGATTTTCGTTATGCCATGGAGTTTCCATAAAAGAAGATGTCCTCAGCACCTATACTTGCCATTAGGCCAGAATGATAATACTAGTGATAATAATAATAATAGTGAGACATGGCATGTCAACACACACTGATGGCAATGATGATTGTTCACACTGTCAACTACTAGTTTGTTGAATCAGGAAACAATTATATTCATGACCCCATTCCACAAAGCGATCTTTACTATGACGCTGAGCATGTGTTCACATGGTTAAAGTATGGCCAAAACTGCTTTTTTAATGGGGCATTGGCCACTCTGTTTTGGCTGGAATAGTGTGGCATGAAGCAACATGCACTCATATTAGCAATGAATTCTTTCACCTGGCTAAAGTTTAAGGATATTCTCTGAAATATTGTGTTCTTCACAATAAAGAAGTTGACATCCATAAAAACATTCTTCCCGGTCAATCCTTTATTCACTCCCTCCAGACAAAGGTCGCTTGCAGAGGTCACAGAAATGATCCATACAGCCAATCTCATTCACAAAGGAGTGGTCAACCTTTCCGACCTTGACCCTGTTTTTGATGGGCCGATCAAGGACATGGAGTTTGGAAACAAGATGGCTGTCCTAAGTGGGGATTTCCTCTTGGCCAATGCTTCAACAGGTTTGGCAGAGTTGAAAAACACAAAGGTATTTCTTATTAACGTGTCTGCTATTTTAAATCAATTGATTGGCCTATATAACATCAACAAATTTGAAGTGATCTAAACATTTTACTGCAATATCAGCATGTCATGAAAGCCAGACAAAATTTAACTCTTCAGTTAACCAGAAGAGCCAACACGAGCGAGAGATTGGGTTACTGAAGACCAATACAAACTCAGATCTTCATGGGTATCATGACAGGATACAGTTTGATGGGTTATATTTTATACACCTGTATTACAGAGTATTTGACTCCTGAAATTCAATTGCTCATCAAGACTTAAAAAATAAACTCATTAATTGATCCTTGTAAATCCATACAAGTTCCTTTCATTTGGAAGGTAGTTGAAACCATGTCAAGTGCAATTGGAGATCTGATGGAGGCTGAGTTTACAGGACTTCGGGATGGAAAAGGAAATCCAGCCTTACCTTCCTCTGTCACATTCTCTGATTGGTTAAAGCAAACATTCCTGTCATCTGGCAGCCTACTGGCCAAAAGTTGTCAGTCATCAATGGAACTTGTGAAACATGATGACCATGTACAGAAACAAGCCTTTGAATTTGGGTGCAACATGGCATATGTTCAGCAGGTTCGTACTAATTTCATCAGACATTCAAACGTATGCAGAACCATAACTCATGTTACGACCAGTGTAATATCACCGATCTCAAAGTTAAGTCTGTCTAACAGTCCTAAACCCTCATTATTTGCCCAGATCGTTTTGCATTGCAAAAGCCTTAAGCAAAGCATCCTGAGATGTGTCTCTAGACTAGGATCAAGGTTTAGTCTCTATAAATCCATGAACCACATTATTTTCCCGTCTGCTCACCATTTTCACAATGCTAATGAATCTTTTGACATATGGAGTAATGATCTGGTTTCAGTATAGGATGTCTGCAACAGATTTGGTAGATTTTCCTCTGATTTTTGTTTGAATCTTCCAAAACACTGCATCATTATAAACTGTTTGGTTCTGTGAAAATAATATATTATTAGAAACTAAGCATCATTCTTCTGAAGGTTATATGACGTAATTGTAACCTTTGAGGATGCATTGGTAATTTGTTGTTAAGACAGATCTCATTTTGTTCAAGAAACAACTAGAGAGCATGTATCCGCTTCTGTTAGAGATAAAGACACAAGTAGTGCAGCTGATGGTGTATCTCTACACTGAGAATGGGTCAGTGGAGTAGAGATTTGGTCACAATATAGTCCTTAATGTGACATGTGTATATATCTGATCACATACATGCTGGTCTCAAGGTCAGAGTCTACTTTCATGTGCTCAAGACAAGAACAAACCAATTGCTAGTTTTTTTCATTCTACAGTAGCGCTTTGGGTTCTGTAATTCTGAAACAGTTCTTATATTCTTTGTTTTGACCAATGCAGCTCAATGAAGACATGGCACCATTCCTTCACCCTGAGGAATTTCTTGATCAGCTCACAATGGTTTCGGCTCCTGTCATGAAGTATGCAGAGATTCATGGAGTTGCCTCCCTTGACACATTCACATCGCCTCTCAGCTCTTCTGATAGGAAACAGGTGAGTAATATTGATTGAATTCTGCACAAGTCTTTCAGCCATGGTGTAGCATACAGAAGCAATGGCACAATGGATAAAATAAGAAAACATGTGGATTTGTATTTTTTAAATAGATGTGTTTTCATTTATTCAGGGTACTATGTTTCATCCCTGTTGATATACAGTGAAACCTGTCTAAACCGACACCCAATGGGACTAAAATAAAATGCCAGTTTAGACATGGTACTGGAGTAGACAATGACGATCAACTTCCAACATGGCTGCCATTTACACTTGTTATTCTCTGACACGTCCCTTGCTTGAAAACAGTTAATGGAATTCCCCTGTTTATAAAGCATAACCGCAGTAATCCTGCTAGCATTTGATTCACTTCACTAACTTCATGATTATTTTGCATGCCAAGAGGCGTGTCTTGGATACAAGAAACTTGACTGGACTGCTCACACCAATGCCAACTTAGAGTGTTTGATTCACCATGAAATCGCTACTTCCTAATTATCTAGTTTGCCAAGAGGATTAATTTATGTATTGGAATATGGGTCCTTGATTGGACTGCTCGTACCCATACCCGTAACCTGGCATAGACGGTATTAGAAAATGTTTTAATGATCATAACATAATTGTAAAATGGCAAAAGTTTCTGTCTGTTTTGACAATGTACCAAATTGGACATGTGCAGATGTTGGCAGGTGTCACTGTATAAATGTGGAAGACTCAACTGTTAGTCAACTTTGGATAGTTGAAGTGATGCTGTTAGTTATTTTACCGTTCTTTGACGACTGGTTTTATAATATATACATATTCTTCATACTCCTCATTGTTCTCGTCATGATATGGCTGAAATATTGCCTATGTGACATTGAATTATAACTCACTCACTCACTCACTCACTCACTCACTCACTCACTCACTCACTCATGAGGATAATTTGCTTAGCTGATATCTTTAATGTCATGTGATCTGTGGCATGACTAAAGCTGCTGTTTCTTGTGAATGGATCAGATATATTCATTACAACATTAGCCTTGAATAATCAGGGCTGTTATCTGCTGTTAATGCACGATAGATTACATTTTAATTTCCGTCTGATGTTTCAGATTGTGTCTTTGATACAGTCATCCCAGGTGCTGAACGAATGCCTCACGTTGTGTGAAGAATATGGCCAAAAAGCTATTCAAGCATTAGACATTTTCCCCCATTCTGATGCCAAGATGGCACTGGTCAATATTGTTGAGGCAGTTATGAAATAAGTCTGAAGATTATATTATTGTCGCCAGATCATTGAGTGTCATAAACTTCCACATATGATCCTTGGCCACAGGATTATTGTTCAACATGGCTGCAAATGTGATATTTACTTCCAGTTACCAGTCATTCTGAATCCTTGTTCTTATATGTTCAACACTGTTTTGCTAGATCAGCAGCACAAGAGAGAACCCATGAAAACCAGTGCAGGTCATAAGAGGTGGCTGAAAGGATTAGGTGGTCCGACTTGTGGACTTGGTTGACGCATGTCATCATAATCTATTTGTGTAGATCAATGCTCATGCTGTTGATCCTAGGATTGTCTGGTCCTGACTGTTGTGAGTGAGTGAGTGAGCGAGTGAGCGAGTGGATGCAGTATAGTTGGCAGAATGCCAGCAATATCATGGCACCCAATAAATCCAGTAGACCAGAAAACTCAAAGATTGATAGTACGGTTGACCAACCAATCCTCAGGTCTTACAACCCAGAAGTATATAAAGTGTAGTGGGTGGTCAGACTTGGTGACTTTGTTGATTGGATGTCACTGTCCCCTTAGCAGCCGGAATCTTTGTCAGTGATGTCTATCACTGGATCATTCTTGATGCTGTCATAACACTGAAGCACAATCCATGTTATCCCTTAACCCTGAAAATCTGTAGAACCTACGGACCCAGAACCTTGAACATGACAAAACTTGAAGAGCCCAGGGCCCACTTGCACAGATCAATCTTAGCACCACGACTGTCTGAAGCCAATGTTGAGGAATGGAACTTACAATCATTGCAGCACTGAGATCACTCTGTGCAAGTCAGCCCTGGTCAGAATGTGTAGGCCTTATATTTTGATAGGCAAATTACTCTTGGTTGTTGGGGATCAAAAAGCTGTTGGCCAAAAGGACCTACAGAAGACAAAATCGTCCTTATTTCATGATTCCTATCTCTCTACCACTGGAACTGTAGTTGGGTCGAACTTATTGTAACAGCTTTTTCACTCTTTCGAATATCAACTACATTAAATTGTAGAGACAAAGGTGAAAAATATACTTCTTTTTTTTTCCTATTTCCGACGGACGTATAGTGCTGGCTTGATTGGTGAATATAAAAGCTGTGACATGAGAGTTAGTTGACTTGAGAGAATCAACTCTTTTGAGTGGTATATATACAAATGTGATTTAACTGTACAGAAAATTAAATTGTGTCCATAGGTTCATAAATGTAATCATGGGACAGTCTTGAGAAAAGCTTGTACAAACAATCATGTTGAATGTTATGCAGATATTCAAAACAATGCTGTGTCGCAGATTTGAATAAAATAAAATTATGACTGTTGGGTTTTTTTTCATGGATTTATATAGACTGAAGTTCACCATATCTGTTGATATTTCTGTAAGTATACGTCAATAGCTGAATGTGAAATCATGTGGTTCAAAAGAAAGGAATACAGCCAGGTGTGTGAGATACGAAGGAGATGGCACATGTTAATGACTTAATAATTTTGTTGGCACTTGTGCATGTGCATCTCGAGCACCTGGCTGTCCCTTTTTCTGCACTCCTCTCTCATAACAAACACTGAACTGTGTCAATATTTTAATGATAATTTGTTAAAGGTCACATGCAACCAAAAAATCAAACATAACTTAACAAAAACACAGTTATCACTTGCTCATGATATATCAAATGCATTGGTGATCGTGAAAAAAAAAAAAAAAAATTATGAGCAGATAATCACAAATTAAAAGTGCAATATTTTGTACTTGGGTTTACCTCCCTCGAAATGAAGCAGCCGGAATACTGAACACAGTCAGAGACGGTGGGTGTGCACTCATGTGTAATGACGCCTTGTCATTGACTTCTGATAGATTTGCCAATACGCTCAGCTGGCTCTTTGTTTGTGACTTATAACCTCGATAGGTGTTGATTTCAAACTGCAGTAATTGAAGTGCATTGCCTATTGTCATTAGTAGACAGTCAGGCAGACATAGAGGTGTCAATAGTTTTCTCTGACAGAGTTTGCTTATCACAATCAACATATTTTTTTTGTGTTTTTTTTTCTTTTATGTAACAAGTAGATCATTTACTTGTTTATGTGCACAACCAAGATTAGACTACTGCTGGCATCCTCATACTCCGGGCAGGCATACTGTTTCAAGCTCCGCGAACCTACTCACTGCGCATGTGTTATGAGCACAGTGCAGCATAGCTGTTGAAACCACTTTTTCCCCCAGCGCTGGCGGAAACTTAGTGAATTGTTTGCACTCTGATTTCACGAGCTTTTTTTATCACATATTTTTTTCAACTTTATAGATTGAATTGGCATTTTTTTTTATGATTTGTTTCAGTAAGTGCATACCAAAACGTATCAGAATATGCAAAGTTCTAGTTTTCATTGCATGTGACCTTTAAACAACTGTTTTATTTGTAGGACATAAGTTCTGCAAAAACACTCAGCGGTGGTCTGACGTTTTGATTATGATCAGCCTGTCATTGAGTGTTTTATGTTTATTAGTTTTCACGACTACAATTCATTTTGACAGATTGTAATTTATACTCAATTAATAATGTCAACACTGTTCTTGGACTGTGTACAGTATGGTCATTACCAAACTTACATGTGTACAGAGTTGAGAGTGTTGAGGGCCTTGACCTATGTGCACAGTGTTGAAGTAATTTATGTTTGGTTCTCTGAAGAAATATATGTTTAGATCAAGGATGCATTTCTTGGAAATGAAATGACTCATATCAGCAGACATGAGGGAAGGATTAAACTGATATTTATTGAGGTTGTGGGTCCTATTTGGTAATGTAAACTGGTTTGACACACATGTCAGACTGATTAGGCATGTACAGATTTTACTCTCAAGCTGCCTGAAACTTTTTCTTTAACCTTAGAAAAGTTAGGATTGTGTTAATGAATAGAATGAAATCAGGTCATTATCAGTGATTTGTAATGTAACCATGGAGGTATGTTATTTATGGTATTGTTATGGGAGAAAAGAAAAACTATTGACACATTAATAGTATCTGTTACTATCATTAGTTTAGCAACAGACTTCTGTTGATAAGTGCATAGTGCAAAATAGAGGAAGTACCAGATTCGTTCACCTTGGTTTAGAGTTACCAGCCCCTGTTACCTCTTAGAACTCAATCTGAATTTTAAGTTTATTGTCATTTATTTAAAGAGTGAGTATGTGAGTTTAGTTTAACGCTGCACTCAGCAATATTCCAGCCATATGGCGGTGGTCTGTAAATAATCATGTCTGGACCAGACAATCCAGTGATCAACAACATGAGCATTGATCTGCCTAATTGGGAACCAGTGACGTGTGTCAAGTAAGTCAGCGAGCCTGACCAGCCGATCCTGTTAGTTGCCTCTTACAACAAGCATATTTGCCTTTTACAAACCTTATGCGGTTTAATTGACTGAGGATTATACGTGAAATTGCTGAAAAGTATGCGCAAATATGATCTATATGAACAGATTTGGTTTTGGGTTAAAGTTTTGTTAAGAATTTGCCAGTTTTCAATGTGTTTCATCATTTTGAACTCATGACAATAATTTTTTCCACATTACAAATTTGTTTAACAATACATCAGTTCATGTGTGAACAGTACCTTTAAACAGTATGGACAATTTTGCAAAATCAAGGTTAGGACAGTTGACTGAAGTCAATGGTTACATGTGCACTAATGAGGCTAAACTTTCGCTGGGTAGAACATTTTGATCCAAGTTAATTGTGTTTCACAACTACTGTTTACTAAAAATGTAAATTTTTTTATCATTTATAATAAGATTTCACCAAATAAATTATAGTGGATACTGAGAATTGTAAACTGTAAAACAGAACATATGGTCTGGCTGAATATTAAGAAAAAAATGTGTCACTTTTATGAAGTAAACTTATCGAAATTGTACAGTGCTTTAAACTGATGAATATATAAAAATTTATGAAAAGAAACTTCCTTTAAAGTTGAATATGGGACTCAGTGACATAGGAGATCAGCTTGGCAAAAAGTAGGCTTGCCTCTTTTGAATTTTAGCAAGGGCTCGGCAGTAGAGAAAATAGTGCAGTTCAAGGACTGTGTGACGTATCACCAGTCCTTATATTCTCATACTTACTATCTCTTGTGTTCACATTTAAAATGATGACAGTAAATGTCGATGTCAGCATTACCGATTATTTTCTGATACAATTCAGCTGGTATAAATAGCTCTAAAGATTTTAAGAATATATCAAAGAAAATCTTGATGACACTAGGTGTTCATGACAATGGTAAGCTAGCTGTCCGTAATAGTAGCACTTACCACTCTCACTACAGAGGGAATTTGGGTTTGTAAATAACAGCTGTCTAAACCCTGATTGGTTAGCTACAGTGAGTTATGGAAGAATAACATTTAAGTATCAGGTTATGAAAAAATAACATATTTAAGTATTGGGTTATGGAAGAATAACATATTTAAGTATCAGGTTAAGAAAAAAATAACATATTTAAGCATTGAGTTATGGAAGCAAAACATTTTTAAGTATTAGATTATGGAAGAATAACATATTTAAGTATTAGGTTATGGAAGCATAACATATTTAAGTATTGGGTTACAGAAGAATAACATATTTAAGTATTGGGTCATGGAAGAATAACATATTTAAGTATTTGGTTATGGAAGCATAACATATTTAAGTATTGGGTTATGGAAGAATAACATATTTAAGTATCATATTGTGAAATAATAACATATTTAAGTCTTGGGTTACGGAAGAATAACGTAATTTTAGTGTCGTGTTATGGAAGAATAACATATTTAAGTTTTGGGTTACAGAAGAATAATGTATGTAAGTATCAAGTTATGGAAGAATAACATATTTAAATAACAGGTTATTGTAAAATAATATATTTCAGTTACGTGTTATGGAAGAATAACATTTAAGTATCGTGTTATGGAAGAATAACATATTTGAATAACAGGTTATTGTAAAATAATATATTTCAGTTACGTGTTATGGAAGAATAACATTTAAGTATCGTGTTATGGAAGAATAACATATTTAAATAACAGGTTATTGTAAAATAATATATTTCAGTTACGTGTTATGGAAGAATAACATTTAAGTATCGTGTTATGGAAGAATAACATATTTGAATAACAGGTTATTGTAAAATAATATATTTCAGTTACGTGTTATGGAAGAATAACATTTAAGAATCGTGTTATGGAAGAATAACATATTTAAATAACAGGTTATTGTAAAATAATATATTTCAGTTACGTGTTATGGAAGAATAACATTTAAGTATCGTGTTATGGAAGAATAACATATTTAAATAACAGGTTATTGTAAAATATAACTAAACAAATGCTTATGTAATATAAATATAATCAATGAATACAAGAAGTTAGTTCTTAATGGCTGATCTTTGTTATATATCATGTGTTTGACTATTTTTATATTTTTTCAAGTCCTTGTAAACAGGAATTACATAACTTTCAATCACACTTAATGATTTTCATAATTTTCAAAGATGTATCTAATCGAGGCATAGATTATTTGGCTCAGATTTCTTTTCAAGTTCATTAAAATTGAAAGAGGCAGTAGCAACGATCATCAGAAAAGATGGCGTTAGATCTCTAATTTTATTACAAATCACACCTAGATATGATAATGAATGAGCTAAAACCATTGTGGCATGAAGTAAGAACAGATAAAATAGTCAAAACATTAAGCACAAATTTTGAAAATTTCATTATTGTGTAGATAATAATCCATAGTTGGTTGACAATCACTGAGAACATTTCATTGTCACAGACTATTAATTGAGCTAATCCAAAGCAAACAGTTACATTTGGGCTATCTGTTTTCTAAGAAATGAATGTTGAACAACATTTTTTAACTTTTGTGATCAATAAGATGGACTTTTGAACAGTCAGAGCTTTTCCATGAAATGCAGGACTTCTTGGAAATCCACAATATCGGGAACTGTTGTCCTTCATGTGAAGGCAAGTGAACTAAATATAGCCACAGCTCACAAGCAAAGGTGGGTCATGCTGAGTTACTTTCAAATATGCTTAGCACTCAAATTTGAATGCAATTTTCCAAATTTAGTCAAATTAAGTGCTACATTTTGTTCTTGTGATTGCTTATTACTTCAACTATTTTGTTAAATTTCTGTTTTTGAATAATCCTCGTTTGTAGGGGACTTCTAAGCTGAATTTTATTATGATGGAATTCATACAGCCAGGGTTTTGTTCTGTTGTTGCTAAGATATTAAATTCCATAAGATATCGAAATTTCTGATTCTTGTAGCTTAAGGTATTGAGGACCCAGTCTGGTGGATTTATATTGTATGTCTGAACAGACTCTGACTTAGGATTTTGAAATGAGAGTCATATTTGTTTATACATTCATATGACCTGGATTGTGGAGCAGGTTTAATTACATACATGTATCTTACTTTTTAAGATATAACATAATGTAGTTATTTAAGTAATAATGGAATGATGACAACAAATCACAAGATTCATTGTCCAAAGTTATACTTTAACTATGTATTTTACTTTTTATATAATGTGGTAATCAAAGAAATAACATACAATATTTTGTATGCATATATGACAACAAATTAGAATTAGTGGCACCTTGGGGTTTGGTATAATCCCTAGTTTACTGTACCTAGTCACAGAGATTCCAGAATACGACCTGAAAGCAATGTTGTCACTTGGTACCAGTTTCTGCGACAATTATATATGAAGCTGATACCAAACTGAGAGTCTGTACAAGTACATGCTTGAACTTTGTGTCTCTTGCCCTAACAGCAATTCAACCAAAACATCCAGTGCCTCAGGTGAAATACAGTTTATATTTATGACACATGAACAGACACAAAGTCAAAGACTGTTTCCTGCAGCAGTTCCTGGGGTTACAAGTGGACCATTTTTGTTTGCCACAACAACCTGACATAGGTCCATATCTAAGACCAATATAGACTGATGTTATCTTGAGTAGAGTGAAGTCCCTTGGTGAATTCCAAGGAGTTACATCAACCTAAGTTATTTTTCTTCATATTGTAATTTCTTGACACAGCATTTCACAATTCTTGGTTCATCCTTCCCTGCCAGTAAATGTTTGCATGTTCATAGTTTGAAGTGAAAAAATTTGGTCAGTGAATACAACAAAATAAAATGCATTGTACAGTAGCTTGCTAAGTCATACTAAAGTTTTATTTTTATTGGGAGACAATTTTGTTTAAATCTTCGCCTGCTGAAATCTGATGGAAGGATTTCAGTTTTCAGGATGTGTTGGTTTGAGAGTTTAATTGAGAAACAGTTTGCTTGACCCCCATGTTTTAAGTGATAAAAAGAAGGTTTGCCATGAACTGCTTTAGCTAAAGCATGAGGAGACTCATAAAAAGTTTACATGCAGAGTGTGAAATAGAGTTTGAGGCAGAGCTTGCCCAGCTGGCCAGCAAAGTTTGGAAACTATTTCCCAAGCTCTTTACATTTGGGTGAAATATCTTCTCTATATTATTCTAATTACATATGTGATTGTCATACACCATATGGGGCAATATTTCTTCAACCAATATAAATTTAGGTGTTTGAATGTCATTTCAAACTAATACACATATGGAAGAGAGTTGGATGTCAGCCTCTTTATTACGAGAAACACAGATAAAGATGACTAGCCATGCAACATTACACAAGTGCATTATGGCACTGTGGACATAAGCTTCATTAGCAAACATGGCTGTGTTGCAGTTTAATTGAGAGTTGAAATGCCACTATTTCAATTGGAAAAAGTTAAACATGATATTTCCTCAAGTGATTTTAGCAGAGGGAAGCATCTGTAAACCCCACATGGGATGCTTTGAGTGAGTTGTACTGTCCAATACTGTACTTGGTGATGACAACTGACTTGCATCGTGATGTCAGTTACCAAGGGTATGTTTGATTACGAGTGGGCAGACTAGAGTGGTATTGTGACGTATCACAAATAGTGTACTTTATCACCTGATAATGTAGTGTTGGGGCCTTTGATCTTTCAGTGAAGCATCTTAGAATTGGGAAAAACATTAACATGATAACTATATGTGCAGCACTAATGAAGAAGCCGACAGCCACAATGTGGATGTGTGATGCAGTGACTCAGGTAAGTCATGTCCAATATCAGGGTGAAGAAAGATGGCACTCTGTGTGTCCTACATGAGTTAGATTTGTTGAACTACAATTGAAAGGTCTACTGTCAGTAGCAAGAAATACCATAGGAATTCATATGTTTATGTTCTGAATTTTGGCTGATCAATTACTAAGGTCTGCCTGGAAGACAATAACATCACCTTCTTGTCTCTGACTGTTGTTGAACCAGGGTCACCAGACAGCTGACCATGTACAGTGGAAGCTGTCTAAACCGGCACTCGTTGGGACTGAAGAAATAATCCGGTTAAGACAAAGTGCTGGATTGTAGAGCTGATGGTAAACACACAAGCTATGGATGGGACTGAGATTTAATGCTGTTGTTGAAAACTTGCCAGATTGGACAGATGCCGGTTTTGACAGCTTCCTCTGAATGTAATATATTGAAAGGAATAATGGTCCGCTTATATAGCGCCATTCTAGGATGAATCTCTTGCTCAAAATGCAAAGACGGAAAAAGTGATTACATGTACCAAGAATATATCACTACTTGTACTAAATCTACCAACAGATTACATGAAGGTGTATCTAATCAAGCTGGCAGTTCATGTATTTATTCAGAACATTCAGTTAAATAATAGCAAAATAAATCAGTTGACATATTTTGACTTATCTAACCATGGTAATTCCTCAAAAACTTTGGTCACGGACGACATTACTGCCAAATTAAACACATGACAATAGACTATTATTGTGCCTTTCTTTGATAAATTCTAAATTCCATATATAATTTTGATAGATAACACCCAAATTCGAATAATAATTTTAGAAAGTTCATGAATATTTAATTCATTTTCCAAATAATTAAATTCATGAAGGATACCGTTCGATTCACCAATTACGCAAGTTGGTTGGTTGGTTGGTTGGTTTGTTGTTTAACGCCTCTCTCAGTAATCATCCCGTGGAAGTCTGTAAGTAATCTAGCCTAGAGCATGCAGTGATCAATGGAGCATTGATCAATGTGACTGAAATTCAATGACATGGGGTACAAGTCATTGAGCCTCACTGACCACCCAAACCCAATAGTTGCCTCTTACGACAACCATGGAGTACTGAAGACCAATTTTAGCCTGGATCTCTGTGAGTGAGTAAGTTCAGTTTTATGGTGCTTCTAGCAATATTCCAGCAACATCACTATGGGGAATACCAGAAATGAGCTCCACTCATTGTACCCATGTGGGGAACAGAACCCAGCTCTTTGACATGACAAGCGACCGCTTTAACCACTGGGCTACCCCACCGAGCCCACCGAGGTAAGAGCAGATGAAACTGCAGGCTGATCTTCCATTTTTGTTTGTTGTGTAATGCCACACTTGGCAATTATTCCAGACTGAAAATGGTTTGCAAGTGAATCACAAAAACTGTAGTATGCACTGACCACAAACAAAAATTGGGTTTCTGTGTTTCCACTGTGACATGACAGTTGATCCCAACTCCCTCAGTGTTAAAAGAAGACATGACAACAGATTGTTTGTACAGAAATAGAAAATTTTATTGTCATCTGCAGCATATACTATGCATGAAATTGAAGATATTATTTTGTATACATATGTACACTTGACAGTGGGTACGAGTTAACCCTTAGATGGTTTATGTGTGTTAACCCTATATGTATACATATATACAGTAGAATCGCCAGAACTGGACAAGTCAAAATAGTTCTTGTTTAACTCTTGATAAATCTATCAGAAAACTAAAACAACAGCTTAAAAATCAAAGTCCTAATTTAACATTCCTTAAAAGTGTTCAATAAATAATAACACTAAAATTACAGCTCATGCACATACCAAAATGGACAGAATATTCTAATATCCAGGCTTTTTATGTACACTGGAATGCTTTCTAACACATACCTTTTCCAGGACATAAATATGTGCTTCAGTATCATACAGAAGATTATTTCTTAAAAGAACTGATTTTTATGAATGTATTTTCATTTTTTTTGTATTTTTTGTATTTTTTTTGGTTTGTTTACAAATGCTTCGTTTTTATTTAAAATGACATGAAAACACTGCACAAAGAGTTAATGATGTTTATACAAGTGATAACTTGAGCTATGATTTAATTTCTTTCATGAAAAACGGCCACTGAGTTGAAATAAAATTATATCTAATTTTTTTTTCATGGCATACAGAACATTTTTCATGAAAACAGTACTGAATACTAAACATCCAAAGCATTGGTAACAGAAAAAACAATGCAATTTTTACCTGTTTTTTTTTGTATTTGTAAAACAGCTGTCAGACCAGCATATCCTGCACCAGATATTATAAGATGTTGATAGGAAAGTGGTATCATTGCATGTGTACTACAAGACTCATTCTGACTTATGGATTAGCAGGTTAACAGTGAAAATAATTTATATGACAGAGATGAAGTAACTTCTATGACGTGTTTAGACAATACCTACCATAATAAATATGCAGACAGATTTATATTTACTGTTAAGGCCAGACCAATTTTATTTCATATTTTATGGATCCGCATGCCATATTTTTTTCAAGAATAAGAAAAAAAGCATAAAAAACTTTTCCCCATTCAAATAATAAAATCCTGATGTTTTTATTGGCTAGAAATGTAAACTCACAAGAAAATACTTTTTAGGTTGTTTTTTTATCTATGATTCACTTCATGAATTAACAAAAGTAAAATACTTTGAGTATTCAGAAGGAATATTACTTTCATTGGAAATTTTATTTTTATTTTGTTACCCGCCTGCATTTAGGTTTTCAGTGGACTAAAATCCGTAACACTAGAAATAAAATTGGTCTGGCCTAAGGTAATCGTGCTTAAAATTCTGGAGAAAACGTTTGAAGTGTCAGGCATAACTGCACCAAATTCTGATTTTTTTACTGTTCAGGACTTTGAGGCCTTCACCGATCTTTGGTCAAAATCGTATCATAAGGACAAGTACACAAAGTCAGAGTGAGAGAGTATGGTTTTATGCCACTTTTAGCAATATTTCATGGTAGGAGACACCAGACATGGGCCTCACACATTGTACCACATGAGGAAATGAACCTAGGTCTTTGGTGTGATGAGTGATCACTTTAACCACTAGGCTACCCCACCGCTGATGAAACTGCAGACTGACTTCCATTTTTGTTTGTTGTTTAACGCGACACTTGGAAATATTCCAGAGTGATAATGGCTCTCTGACCTGAACATTTACTCTGATTTAAAAGATAAGAACTTGGTCTAAGTTTTCTACAATGGACATTTTCACAATACATTATCCATGACAGTGGTGTGTGTGTTTCAGCAGTTGCAATGTTCATGACAAGCTTGAAAAATGAAAAGATACCGATTCCCTAACAACACCTGATTTGACTTAGGAAAAATAACAGTTTGATGAGGAATTGAGTTTATTCAAATTATTCTTTCCTAAATCAAAGGTGAGAAGAACTTGGAACATCCTTGCAGGAATGCATACATACCTTTTGATAAAATGCTACACTTTACCCTTCTGGCTTGCCATCTTAAGCTCAGTGCCAGGCCCTCAGAGCACCATATTCTGAGAACTACAGCAGATTAGGATAAAAAATCCACTGCACTGACAAATGACAATAAATGAGACAGTGTCTACTTACATCAACAACTGACGATCAACAAGAAAGAAAAGCAACAGCTAACATATACCTCATGTGTTATCGGATACCGCAACAACGAGGTATTTGACATTACACATCAGCATTCTCCAACAGCATAAATCGATATCTGACTTCATTTTGACATGCGCATAAATCAACGGTCTCACATGAATATAAATTCTAAAATCAACATTTTCATATATATAATTCCTTGAGTTTATGAGTACAGTGTTTTGTTCTCATTGAGAGAATGCTGTATCATGGTGAAATCAACATGTATAGAGATAATGCTCAACATTTCCTAGGGATTCCATATAAACTTATCTCAAATTGTGAAATTTTTTTGAGGATGGAAACTGGTTGAATGATTGATGAATGGTTTGAGGAATGTGTATTCAATAGTAAGGAAGGACCAGCTCAAAGTGCATCAATGATTTCTCTGATCTATCCCATAGATAAATATGATGAGTGTGATGGAATTATGAACGAGTATAACAGCCTTAATCTTGCTTCAACATATGGCTGACCAGTTGATATTACAGGGTTAAAGTAAGGATTGGGTGAGTAATGAGAGAGGGGTAGGTGATATGTGTGTGTGGTAGCACTGCAATTAAAAAAGAGAACATTTTAAAGTGTCCAAAATGTTTCTGACTGTGCTTTGGGTCAAAGTATGTGACGCCAGGGCTTGGAAGAATCCATATTAACAATGGACGAATCCTCCATTTGAATGACTGTGTACAGAGAGAAGTTCATTTTGCTTTGTTTGAAATAAAGTCAGAGGAAAAATATATTTTTTCTGAAACTGCTTATGGAACTACTTGTTTGAAGCAAGATCTTTAACAGGATTCACCTAAAAACAATCAGGAAAAAGAAAAAGGGTTTGAAGTTTTGATGACCAAATTTGGTACGTACTGGTGTGTATTTAGATGGAACAAAACATTTGTTTCTAAGAAACAGGATCAGTTTCCAGACATTTGAACTTTTAATCCAAAGAAATCTAAATTGATTCTGAAAACAAACAAAGACATTAATGAAGTCAATAAACCAGTCTGTATGAGATTGCTTCTTATAAGTCTACGATGCACTGTTTCTCTGTTTAGATTATGAGAGAGATGTACCCTGGTATGTCAGGAGGGCAGGGGGCTGGTCAGTGAGGGGAGATGGGGAGGGAGGTGGAGGTTTAAGAGGATGTGTTGAGGGTGTTGTAAACTATTGGGGGCTATTGATAATGAACCTGAGTGTAACAGTCTTAGCACTATGAAGACATATCAGATCCATAACCCACGTGAACAGGCATGAAGGAATTCATGCATGTAATTCCTCATTTTTTAAAAATGAACAATATTTTAAACCATTTATCACTTCAGCCTGAAGCAGTAATGATTTTATGGAACAGTGATATATTTTTTTAGATGATGATGATGATGATGATGATGATGACTGACAACTTTATTCAATAATTTCTCATATACAATCACTGTGACATCATATATCAATTAGAATGTGTGAAAAAGACTTGACTTAAGCGAAAAAGCAATCATTGCCTATAAGCTATGCCTACATTTGTCAAAGAACTTCACTTATCTTGGCTAATCATGTAGACACAAATGCTGATGCTATAAAGACGCCATATGCTGACATATAGGTCTTGATGCAATCTGATGTCATACACCATTGGGCAGACTTAAAGTTCACTATACTATATATCTACATACACAGGCATGTTGTCACAATATCGTTTATGTTACAAGAAACAGCATGTCTAATGATGCACATTTCACATTGTTTATACATGTACATATCGTAGTCATGCTTCTAGGGTCTGTCACAAAACTCTTGCAAGTCTTTTTCTAAATGTTGGCAAATATATAATTGTTTAAAATCATGAATTGAATTTTTCACTAAAAGTAAATGTTACAGCACACTACAGCAGTTTGGTGTTGAAATCATGTGCAGTATTATATAGTTCTTGAAAAAGACGTGAAGTTTTTGATATGACCCCTCTAATTCCTGTCACATCTGGTGATATTTAAGGCAAGTTTGTGGTGTATCACTTGTAACACTGACAACTTTCAACCAATCACAGTTAAGATCAGCAGTCAGCTGACCTGATAGTTAATCCTCATTGGTTGGGAGGATTACATAACTGATACATATTGATAAACACACTGGATGACAAAAATGAGATACTTCTCCAGATGCAGTCATCACTTCCATGACAGCAGCATTTAAAATAATTATTTACATAGTGCTATGTAAATATACACAGGTGTAGTATTTTGGAAAATGTTGACCAAACATTCTCAAAGGTTGAGATCTTGATCTGTACAGGGACATTTTGATTTCTAAAAACCATGTAATTCTTTCATTCCAAAACAAATGTATTTCAAAATATAAGTAAATAATGTGAGTTCAAAAATTTTCCCCCAAATCAAAAAATTATGTCTGGTTATATTGACCAAATATCAAATACATGTTTTCTGAAATATGTTTTGTTTTCTTTCAGAATATGACTAAATATGTTTAACAAATATGGAGCCTATTCTGAAGGTTCATGCAACTCTTGAAAAAACAGACCTAACAAAAAAATCTTAGCTAAAAGTAGTGGCAGAAATCTTCATTCCATATGTTACACAAATGCTAAGAAGAGTTTCAGTCTCTGTTTCTCAATGTCTTAACTCTTTGTTTTAGAGACCAGCATTCAACACATGTTCCCTTTGTTCCAAATGTCTGGAACCTTTGAGCACATAAGCAATGAAAATATTATAGCATTTTACAAATTTTCAATATGTTTATCAAACTGCCACTTGTTTGAAATGAAAACATTCAGTAACTTTCAGCGACACATGATAAAAAAAAACAACAATAAGGCAGATGAGCTATGAATATATTTACATAATGAGGTCATGGAGTTCAAGGTCAAACAAAAAAAGAAAATAATCATGAAAGGCAGTATTGTAAGCATAAGCACATAACATGGGCATGTAGAACAAAAAACAACCCTTATAACCAGTTTTGTCAGTAGTCAATTAGGAAAGGCCCAAACTAAATATGACACTTGATTTTGTTCACATTCCTTGAAGATGGCAGAGGTTGAGGTCATAGTTCAAGGTCAGGAGGTCAGGTCAGTGGATGACCTTGTGAGCAAGGAAGGCAAGTGTCAGGAAACAGACAATTACTGATGTTGTCGGTAAATTCTTTCCTGAACCACTGCTAGGTCTGTCGTACCGATGCATCATATCTGAAAAAAAAAAACCAGGATGTACAAAGCACATTATATAACAATTAACCAACCAACAAGTTCTACCATTATTCAAGTAAGTGTTCAAGGCCACTTTGAAAAATATTTACATGCATACCTGTGAGTAAGTCTGAGTGTATAAGCCAGTGTTTGAAGTAACTGCCTGCCTACTAGCAAAATGGTAGCTGACCTTTGCTGGGACCAGTCAAAAGTTACTGAGGCTACCCTGTCTGACTACTGATAATTTAGGAGCTGATTATGTTTCCTAAATCCTGACTTGCTAATTTTAGCGACAACACTGTCGTCAGAAAAAAAAACAAATAGTCAAATGCACGTTGTTACAAATAACTATCAAAATCATAAGTAGTAATGTCACTGGTCAGTTCTGAAGTGCCAGAGTATGACCCCATTGGTCCACCACTGGTTGAAAGCAAAATCCAGATGGCTAAGGAGAGTTCTCCAGCCCAAGGAATCTCAGGAAGTCATCGCTGGTGAGCAGATAGATTCACATGCATATGAGGCAGAAGGGGGAGAGGATGGTGAGGCCCAAACAGCTCAAGATTCTGACTGTGACAGATGCTATGATAGTGATGGCAGCATCTCAGATCTGGACAAATATAATGTGGAGGATTCTTCCAGTGATGATAACTGAAGTCCTTAAGATAATTTGATATGAAGATAATTTGAAAATGTACGAGTAACCATAGAGTGTGTCTCATCAATGTCAGAGGTAATAAGGTCTGTGATGTCTGTGAAACGAATACTCGAAGTATTTGCATATGTGCTGTTTTAGTCTATAAATTATCATGAATTATTGAGGCCCCACTTGCTACTGACAGTTTGAATCTATTTATAACACTGGCATAAGCTTCTCAAAAGAGGAAAGTTTGAAAGAAAACCTACTTGCATAGGGTTTAAGGAATACAAACAAGACACTCACAAGAGTCTGCTAAATCATTTTATATCATGCTGATGCTGACATTTGAAATGAGTTTATTGCAACTTCCTGACCTTTAAAGATGCAATAATAGTGCAACCTTAGCCAGGCAATTCAGATATTTTCAGACAGCAATTTGAACTTGGTTGAAATTGCATGTCCAGCTACAAAATTGTCATGGTGTAAGACAGCTTTACAAAACAGGCCCTCTGAACAGCTCGTCAAGTTTCTAGATGGACACAACTGACCAGTGTCCAAGAGTTCATGTTACCTGAATGATCACCATTGTTGACAGGTGTCATAGAACTACCTGAAGCCCCTTTGAACTGGTAGTAAGCAAAAAATCCTTCATCATCATAGACGTCGTTGGACTTGAACACTACCCTGAAGAATGGTCCGTCAGACTCGATAAATTCTTTCTTCTCGGAGCTCACACCACACAATCTGTGTAACTTCCTGTCGTCGGTGTCAGCAAAGTTGGAAAAGGAGACATAGTCACTGTGTGTTCCTTCATCACATCTGAAAAAATTAACAATTATGTCTGGGAATTTTGGTAAAAGGATGCATATATTTGTGGTACTACAACCAGGTCAAAGATCAGCAACTCAAGTCCTCAGGTTGAGTGGATCCAGAGTAGAACCTGGTTATTAGCTTGGACCATATCGGTTTGTGCGAGTAGTGAGTGAGTATGGTTTTATGCTGGTTTTAGCAATATTCCAGTAATATCATGTGGAAACACTAGAAATGGGCTTCAAATATTGTAGGGAATCAAAACCAGGTCTTTGGCATGACAAGCCAATGCATTAACGATGAGGCTACCCCACCATTTCTATTGTGTAAAGACCACACTTGGCCAAAATAATTCCAAATCCGACAGTTGGTACTCTTAAGATCTTGAAGAAACAGCCAGGTTGCTTAAAGATTAGTGGGGATCACCTTGCTTTGAAGCTTTGATTCATCCTAGTCCTAATTACAAGCACAGCAGTAAAATGTGATTATACTGCTATTAAGTAGGTGAGTGCAGTTTCTACAAACTGTCAAATTTCCTTGATTCAATCACCTTGGGCCAATGCCTTCAACTTGAAATACTGGAAATTCTATATGAACAGTCTCCTTCCCCTTGCCGTAGAAGAGATAGTGGCATTCCGTGTTCCGAGGGTACAAGCCCGGGTAGTTGGGTGAGGTGAAGTTTCCATGGGACCCACGCTGGCTGTAGTAGTTGAATACACACACTGAAACCGACAAGTCAAACATTAGTCTCAATGAAATAACACTTCCAACAAGTCAAACATTAGTCTCATTGAAACACTTTCAACAAGTCAAACATTAGCATCAGTGAAACAAACACTTAACACAAAGTAAACATTAGCCTCAATGATACAAGAACTTAACATATGTCAAACCTTAGCCTAAAAAAAACAAAACAAACAACACAAGTCAAACATTTGCTCCAAAGAAACACACGGAACACAAGTAAAATATTTGCTTCAATGAAACAAAGTCAAACATAAGTCTCAATGAAAAAAAACACACCAAAACTTAACACAAGTCTAACATTAGCATCAGGGTAGTTGCTGTGACTGAAGATAAACTAACCAAACATGTCCATAACAGTAATAAAACGTACCAGATACAAAACATGCAGGCTGGGGCACCTAGGCCATGTATTAGCCTAATATTTGACAATGAAAATATTTCTTATCACTCATTGCTTCAATTTTTAACTGATATCTTATAATAACCAAAGTTCTATAAATGAATCATCACACACAAACAAAAGCTTATTGTGTGCTATAAACTCATTCATTCCAATTGTTCTCCCACACAAATGCCAAGTCCCTTCAGACGATACTCCATCAAAGATAACTTAATCAAATCAATCCCTTTGATGTCCAGACTAAACAATCCTTGCTATTATCGGTGATAATTTCTTCACAGTTCCCTGCCAGTCATCTATCGGGACACAGTATGGAAGCAAAACTTTCACTGTGAATGTGTTCACACGTGAAATGATACTACCAAGGGAGACAAATCTGTCAAGCTTGGTAGGAAAGAGCTGAGTTGGACGTACTTGTTACAGATGTTGAGAATCACTTATCAGTTAGAAGTAATCTAACTAATGTATGATCTAGTTGAGCAACAACAAAGAGTTATATTGCTTTGACTGTGCTAGACAAGATGAGTGTCTATTTGATCAAAACTGAATTTAATGGGTGAGCTGGGTTATTGCTGTCTTGAAAAGGATCCCAGTTGTACTTAAGCAATATTTCTTTTATGCCTCTGCAATTCTCCAGCTATAGCTCTACATGATTCCAGCTACATTACAGCTATTCGGTGAACAGACAAAGCTATGCCAGACAAACACCACAGGGCTCTACATGATTACAGCTACATTACAGCTATTCAGTGAACAGACAAAGCTATGCCAGACAAACACCACAGGGCTCTACATGATTACAGCTACATTACAGCTATTGGTGAACAGACAAAGCTATGCGAGACAAACACCACAGGGCTCTACATGATTACAGCTACATTACAGCTATTCGGTGAACAGACAAAGCTATGTCAGACAAACACCACAGGGCTCTACATGATTACAGCTACATTACAGCTATCGGTGAACAGACAAAGCCATGCCAGACAAACACCACAGGGCTCTACATGATTACAGCTACATTACAGCTATTGGTGAACAGACAAAGCTATGCCAGACAAACACCACAGGGCTCTACATGATTACAGCTACATTACAGCTATTGGTGAACAGACAAAGCCATGCCAGACAAACACCACAGGGCTCTACATGATTACAGCTTCATTACAGCTATCAGTGAACAGACAAAGCCATGCCAGACAAACACCACAGGGCTCTACATGATTACAGCTACATTACAACTATCGGTGAACAGACAAAGCCATGCCAGACAAACACCACAGGGCTCTACATGATTACAGCTACATTACAGCTATCGGTGAACAGACAAAGCCATGCCAGACAAACACCACAGGGCTCTACATGATTACAGCTACATTACAGCTATCGGTGAACAGACAAAGCTATCCCAGACAAACACCCTGTGGCGTCTTTGTCTGAGTTCTAAGGTCGAATCCAACAGCAGTTTTACGCACCATCTTTTTTAGTGAGTGAGTATGGTTTTACGCCGCTTTTAGCAATATCGTGATGGGGCTTCACACATTGTACCCATGTGGATAATCGAACCTGGACCTTTGGTGTGATGAGCGAACACATTAACCACTAGGCTACCTCACCATCCCCATCTTTATTAATTCAACAATATCAGCTGCATCATACAATACTGCAGGCTGGTTAGGTAACCTTGATTTGTAACCATACACTTATTATGATTTGTAACCATACTCTTATTACACCAAAGGCTTATGTTCAGTTCCCCACAATTTCATGTTGCCTCTCTGTAATATTCCTGGAATACTGCTAAAAGCAATGTTAAAAATCACTAACTGAATACACAATATTGTATTTTCTTCCCTCACACATAAATGCTGTTTTCTGATTATCTAACACTTCTTCTATTTTTTTTAATGTGCTCCATTTACAAGCAAAGTACATTTCAATGTACCAATGGCATCTCATTCGTTACTTTGAGGTAGTACTTCTTTATCATGCATGTTTTGTGAATGCAAACAGATGGAAGGGAGATAACTCTAACTCTGTTTTTTTTTTTCTTGTTTCATCTGTAAAATCTAGCGATGACTCCAAAAAGATTTCTTCGCATTAAATAAATTTTGATAAAACATTCAAGCATAGTCCCTGTGAGTATTAACTATACCGAGGGGAATTACACTGCGGTGACTGTACTAAGACAAAACCTGCTGGCAAAACAGCAAGATGCGAGATTCACACAGGTTGGCTGAAGTGTACAATCCAATACCCATGCTATAAAGTTCTAAATTAACATTGAGGTATTTGGTAAGATAATAAGATTGTTCACTGGTCCCTCAAGGCTCAATGGGCTAATGAAAAATAAATAGTAATCGAGGGTACATAAACCCATGCCTCGCAAACAGTGACCAACTTACATTGTAATGTTTCGCCCTAAATCCATAATGAATAAATCATATCTTCGTCTTTACTGCCTATACCTTCTTAAAATCACATTCACTTAAACCCATCATTTAAATTCAGAAACTATGATACATTCAGCATCACGTAATCATCTGCAAGATGGCTCATACTGTCCAGAATGAAACTGAAATAAGAAATGAAAAAAGCAAAACATCTCACTTTGCATACTTAGATTATAAGATCTTCATTCCTACAAAGACGTACCACAAACAGTTACTCATACTCTGAATACTCACCTCCTCTGCTGTCTCGCTCACCACTTTTTATTCCGAAATCTAGATGAAAACAAAACAAATCTTGTCACCAATACATACAAAAAGGATCAAGAAGTTAGAAATACATCACAGGCCCTAATGGACTTTCAAACCTGTAGTTGAAACTATGAATGTTGTACTTCATAAACTGAAGATCTCCATGAATACCTGCAAAACTCACTGACTGATGGGGTTTGTTTTCACAATGGTTTTAGCAATATTCCCACATCACAGTGGGGGACACCAGAAGTGGGCTTCACACATTCTACCCAACTCAAGCACTAATAAGAAAATATATCACTATACATAAACTTAGGACAGACTGTTCTCCACAATAAGCAAGAAATGCAGTACTTTATATCAAAACATATGATCATAGATCAATGAGGGACTATTATTCATCTATAGTATGAAGACGTACAATTAGTGAGTAGTGTGGCACTATTATCCACAGCCTGAGGCATGGATCCAGCATGGGTCTAGACACTGTAATAAGAGCTCTGTGTGTGAATCTGTCACATTGTTTCCACGTTGTAAGGAAATCACCAACTGCTTGCTTGAGATATTTCATACAGTCTCCGATACTGACAACTAAATTGGCATTTACTAGACAGAATTCATACCTGCATGGACTGCTAAATGTCAGAGGCATCTTTCATTAAGTAAAGATTACAGGTGAGATGACATAAGCAATGGAGATTACAGGTGGGCTTTCTGTATTAGTAGCCATGGGGCAGCAGACTAGTAGTTATTCAAATGTGTCTTTTCTACCTGTGGATAATCTGAATAAAAATAAGTAATGATCTTTAAACTCTAAGTTGTGTCTGAAGAACTGCACTTGTTCACTGAAACAACTTTCAACTAACTTGTTCACTTTGTTGATACTTTATAGGTTTGCATACACCATGTTACTCCATTGCTCAATTTTCTCTTCCTCAAGCTATGAGTACACAATACCATTAAAAAGTGGTCAAATGTAACATATGTTATATTTGGGATTAGACTTGCTTGGTAAAATTCAGATTCCCATCCAGGATTTCAACCCCAAGCCTGAGAGTCATGCACCTAATCTGCTCAACCACTTCAACTTCTACAAAAATGAAAGTCGGACAACTGGTAGTGTAGACTGCAGACCTGTCCCTTAATCATCTGACTATTGTTCCCCATTGCCAAATTATAGATCTGTTCTTCAATCATCCAACAGTGTTCCTCACTTGCCCAGCTACCTGTCCCTCAATCATCCAACTATGCTCCCTATTGCGAAACTATCTGTTCATCAATCATCCAACAATGTTCCTCATTGCCAAGATATCTGTTCCTCATTCATCCGACTATGTCCCTCATTGCCAAACTATATGTCCATCAATCATTCAAGAATGTTCCTCAGCAGGCCAAATATCTGTCCCTCAATCATCGGACTATGTACCCCATTGCTAATTTATCTGTTCTTCGATCATCTAACAATGTTCCTCACTGCCCAACTATCTGTCCCTCAAATGTGCAACTATGTTCCCTATTGCCAAATTATCTGTTCTTCAATCATCCAATGATATTCCTCAATACCCAAATATATGTCCCTCAGTCATCCAGCTATGTCCCCTACTGTCAAATTATCTGTTCCTCAATCATCTCATAATGTTCCCCACATGCCCATAAACATCTTCCTCATTCACCAAACCTATCCTCCTCATTCACCTAACTGATCTTCCCCTAAAACAACCTTATCTTCCGCTATAACCAACATTTCTTTCTCAATAACCAACTTATCTTCTATCATAACCAACTTATCATCCTCCATAGCCAACTTATAATTCTCTATAACCAACTTATGTACCTCCACCACTGATCTGTGTCCTCAGGTGCTGCATCAGCAGTCAACTAAGTTCCTTTGCTACCCAAATATATTCCTCTTTTACAAAATGCATTCCTCCATCACCCAGCAATGTTCCTCAGCTATGACGCTACAGAATTACAAACTATGGCCTTTTCCTTTAGAAAAATGTTCATAAACTGGATAAAAACAATAGAGAAACCAAACCGTGCTGAGACCGGTGAGTATTAAGTTTACCCAACATTGATATGGATCTTTCTCTTTATTTTCCGAACATGAGGGCGATGTAGTCTGTTTCAAAGTTCTTCAGTGAAAGGTAATTGTATGGTTTGACAAAGTCCTTCTACAGACCAGGGTTCATTTCACTTCCATGAGCTATACATGACCTCAGTTCATTAACTTACAGAAAATGGACACAAGCACTTCAATACCACAGACCTGCCCAATGTATTCAAAGGATAAAAGGGAGTCTTGATACCCATCAGCTTTGTCACTGTAACTGACTTACATTTCAAATCTTGTTGCATGAGAGCAGGTGGCATTATTCCAATGGAAACAAAATCAGTGTTACTCACAACACATGTGCATTACAGTGTCTAGACAAGCACTTGCAGTGCAAGGTAACAACCATACATTCTCATTCTATCTTTTAGGGAATACAATTTCTGCAAAGCAAGGGACTAGACATTCTGATTCAATCTTTTAGGAAATGTAATCTGTGTACACACTGTTGACAAAACTGTAAACAGCTTTGAAGCCAGTTGTCATTCCTTTGGATGAGGGCTCGCTCTCAAACTGTACAGTCATCTTTGTACCAGCAGACATTAGTACTGGGGGCAGTTTCTTCCCACAGTACACACCCAGTTCCACGATCTTCCCGCTCAATGGTATTGTGACCTTGATGGAATCTGACCCAGCACAGCTGAAAAGATCAAGGAGAACAAGGGTCAAGGTCATTTTAAGCAGAGGTCAAGGTCATGTATAGGTTAGCAGTGAAATGGAAATCTTTTATCATGTTCACCTGGTATATCTTGACTGTTTAAAACAAATTCATTCTTATTTGAGGCGTATCATGACGGTTCATACAAATTCACCAATAATCTGGATTTGTCATCACTGTGGGTACAAGGAAACCAGAGACTGATAAGTTCTGGGGAATGATGAAATGCTATCCGAAATCCTGATATATCACCGCATTTTATGAATCATTGTTCATGTGATGATTCCAGTAATCAATTGCTGATACATTTTTTGTCCTTGTATTTTGCAGAAACCGTATGTCAAAGATTTTTATTGAAATTTTGTGAGCCTTAGTCAATAAATGACAATAATTAATTGGTCACCTGCTGCTGATGAATGTGTGATCTGTAGATGATGAAAGGGAATGGTGACCATTTTTAATAAAATTTTGACATCAAATAGCAGTTTTCAATGGGTTATATTAATTATGGGCACCTATAATTAATCACAGCTTTTTGTATAAGGTAACAGATCAATAGTTGTCACCATATTGCAGTAATGACAAATGATGTTACTCTCTGTAATGGTGCCATAGAGGCTAGAATTGATTCGCTATTGTATCCATATATAGCTTAAGGACAGATAAAGACTTCTTCAGCACACTAGATGCATTAAATTTAAAATTTAAAGAACACTTTGCAATAATGGTAAGAAACATTTTGGACATATTCAAATAGTCACCAAAAAGACTTATTGTTTTCTTGCAAGACTTGCAAGTTCCTTGTGTCTTCCATATTCGAATTTATAAGAAAACATAAAATAAGTAAAAGCAAGCCAATAATCTCCAAATTCACGAAACAATCTAACATAAGAGAAAGTCTGTGATGTAAGATGTTTTGGGTTTTTTTTCCATGTCTTTACTCATAGCTTCAAAGTAAACCACCTTGGATCAAAGACTAGGCCATATGCAAATATGAAAAAAAAAATCATCCATCTTCATGTTCTCCAGAGTCAAAAACATGATTGAATTGAAATAAAGACTAGTTCAAATCTATGTGACCATGCCTGATAACAGTTCTAAACAATGTACTCATTTCTTCAAATATTTCAATCCTGAAGACATGAAACTTGCAAAGATTATATCTTCTTTATTCTTCATAACAATGTTTCATGGTGATTTCGGCACGTGATGAAAACACAAGAAGTGGCCATGAAATGTTGCTTCAAAGAATAAAGAAATTGTTCTTCATAAAAAGTTACATATCTTCATTTTCATCAAACATTTTAAATTCTATCAAAGCCCCTATTTCACGTTCTAAGAGATAAAAGATTCACTAATCACACTCAGTCCTTTGATAAAGGCGTGAACATGTTAGCTCATCCTGAGTCAAGGTCATTGAGGAGGTAATATTTGAAGCAATGATGAATGGAGAATATGATCTTCAGTAGTCAAAGTTGCCTAAATTCTGTCAAGTTGTAATGTATGTGAATTATTTCCAAATTAAAATCGGTCCGTCAGTCGGTTGGTCAATCAATCAATACATCCATCAATACATCAATCAATACGTCCATCAGTCAGTTGCATAACCTCAAAATACAGAGTTGCCTCCCTTTGCAAACAAGGACCCACTGATCAAGGATTCAAAACTTAGATTTTCCACAATGTTGATTTGCTCTGTTAGCACTGGATTTGTGGGGTTGTAAATGTTTGTAACTTTCAAATGCCTGCATGCACCGATAGTTTCCTCAAAATCTCTTACACTTGTCAAGATACACTGCAAAATGCATAATTTTATGATGTTATACACTGAATTATCCAGCAAAATGCTGTATCTTCTAAATATCTGATCCACATACTATTCCGAGAATAAAAAGTTAAGTGCCGACCTGTTTCAAACCTAAAACGAGAAGCTGTGGAAATGTTAGGCTGAACTAATTGGGAAAACTAATCCAGATTTAGAGAGGGTTCATCTGGTAACTGATTTAGGGATGTCATAATCATTTGTATTTACAATTAAAGGAAATATAGTTACAGATATGATGACACTGCTTTTTAAATCAACATAACTATTCCTGTTGTGCTTATACAAAACAATTAAATTTAGGTTTCACTTTTTAAAAGTGACAATCATGTGTCCATATAACAGCCATTTCTGATTGTCACTTTTCAAAAGATGGTAACCCTTTTGAGGAAAACAAAATGCATGCTTTCCAAAAGTGCAGGCATCCTGTCGAAAGCAAAAGATAATTTCCATGATGGTTTTGTTTTTAAACTAAAAGTACTAAACCAAATTATGATACCTAATTTTTTTCTGAAACATTTCCTATGTGACAACCTATATTGTTTCAAAATTACTGGGTGGCACTTAACTTTTTATTCATGGTATACTTAGTAAGTGAGCTGCGTTGAACAACATTCCAGCTGAATCATATAATATGGGTAGAACCTGTTACAACTGAACATCAGTAACTCATGCTTGACAAAAGAGGTGACTAATGGGATCAGGTGGTCAGACTTGGTTGACACGTCATCGGATCCCAGCCGTGCAGATGATGTTCATAATGCTGATCATTGGTTTATTTGATCCAGACTTGATATTTACCTCATCCATATAGCTGAAATATTGCTGAGTGCAGAACAAAACTAAACTGACTCAGCAATGTGAGGTGAGCCTGAAGTATTGCAGTTTATCTTACCTAGCTTGCACATAAATGTTGTTTTCTGATTGGCTAAGCGCTCATCTGTTATTTTGAATGTACACTATTTACAAGCGAGGAATACTGCAATGTACCCTGCTGCCCATGGCAACCCACTCGGTTATTAATTTGTGGTAGAACTTCTTTATCTTGAATAACATTGAATCACGCATGATGTACAGAATTTACCGATGTTGTGAATGTAAATGAATGGAAGGGAGATGACTCTAAATTTGTGTTTGTTGTGTCGTCTGCAAAATCTAGTGATGGCTATGAAAATATTTGCCTCGCATTCCAATAAATAAATTTTGACAAACTGTTGAAACAGTTCAGAAATAACACCGAGGTGTTCTGTAAGATTAAAATGTTGTTCACTGGTCCCTTGGGCCCATGGGTTAACGTACCCTCGATGTTTGTTCATGTTCCCTGAGCCCAAAGGGTACATCAACCCATGCTCCCACTCAAGAAAAGTGAACAACTTATATTGCAGATAGATACCTCTACCATTCAGCATAGGTACAAGTGTCATAAAAACCAAGTATGCTGTTCGCAAACCAAGAACATAATTGTGGCAAAACAGAATTTGGACCCACTACAAAAGGTTCTGGCATGCCCAAGGGAGGTAACTCTGCAAAGTGAATTTCACCTAAGGTGACAGAGCCTCCCATGTTCCTTATTCACACAAAACAGCCATTGTGTCCACCCAGTACCCTGTATGTTGTGGCGAGGTTCAACACAACAGGCACGTTAAAACATGCATGAATAATAAAAATGTTGTCCACAATAATACCCCTCAGCAAATTCAAAAAGTTTAAAAAATATACAAAAGTGATTCAAAGGTTTTAAAAGCATACAAAAGTATATCAAAATTTTCAAACATATACTTACTCAAGGGGCTCTGTAGGATTTCCTCCATTGAAAAATAAATCCATATGCACAAACTTTAGTTGGACCCTTTCTCGTCCGACTCCCGTGAAAGTGTAGGTACATGTCACCCCAGCTGAGTACGGGCTTGGATGGAATGGGCTTTTTATCGTACCATTGGGGTGGATCTGGCTGTTGATGTCTTTATTGCAGTTAAATTCTGAAAATAAAATTACATATTGAGAAACTTGGACAAAAATTCAGCATTTCAAACATAAAGTAAATCCTCTTGGTATGATTTCTGAAAAAAAAAAAAAAAATGAAGACTAAAATGATTTGATGATCAATAATTTATGTGAATCTGGGCCTTTATTGTCAAAACTTTCATAGCCCTGGGAATTCTTAACTTTGACCATAGCCAATGTGTTAGGAATGGGCGTAAGAAGTTCTAAGGACTATGAACGTTTCCATAGTAGCTTGAACATTCCTGAAACAAAATGCCAGAAATATGAGTAACTGAAATTAAAACAAAATTAATAATACATGGCAGAGATTAATAGTGTATGTTACTAATATGCCACAGGTGGATCAAATTAACTACAGTAAAATTATCTAAATATATACAATCTGAAGCACAAGTTTCCTTGTCGACATCAGTTGCACAAAAATTTTGTTCAGCACTACCTAATTCAAGATGTCTGTTCCATTAACTTGAGGTTGTGTGTATTTATGTATTTATTTGAATTCTCCCTTTGGCATGAATGAATGAGTTTACTTTTATGTAGCTTTTAGCAATATTCCAGCAAAATCATGGCAGTGGACACCAGAAATTGGCTTCATACACAGTACCCATGTTGAGAATTGAACCCAGGCCTTCTGTGATTTAACCACTTGGCTACCACACCACCCACCTTTAGTATGAACACAAAAGAAGGTGCAGTACAAAATCAATTCATTCCAATGACTAAAAAAACCCTTATGTCTGTATGGTAGTTCAGTCTACCTTTCCTTTAGGACAAACACTATTCAGTTAGTCTTTCGTGTATACGTTTCTCTTGATGTACGACCATGCCCTTGCCATTATAATTTCAAACATGGACATGTCTAACAATCTCTACAGATTAATGCCAAAACGTCCTTACAGAGAACAGTTGACCTGAGTGACTGAGTGAGTGAGTGAGTGAGTGAACAGCTGACCCGAGTGAGTGAGTGAGTGAGTGAGTGAGTGAGCGAGTGATTGCTAGTCCACTGTTACACAAGACATCACTATCCTCCCTATCTGGGGGGGGACACCTAAAACAGGTTCACATGCTGTACCCATAAAGGGAATTGAACCCAGGCCTTCAACAAGAAGGCTACCCAACCACCATGTGCATATTTATGCTGCAAGTAGAATCTTGTAGCCCAAATTAATAGAATAAATGCATGGTTATAAACACTTCCCTTTGACTATACACTACAGCCACATTTAAGTAATGAAATAGGGAGTTAGAGACATTATGGTTCAGCTCCCGGGGGAACATCTGCCAGCAACACACTGACTGTACTTGGACATAATCACCTGTCCAATTTATTTTCCTGACTTAGTGTTAGCAGCTTCAACATTCATAGTTTGTTCTCTGTCAGGATTTTTAGGAAATTGATGCAAACTCTTTTCTCAGTTGACAAACTAACATGAATAGGTCTAGATTTGTAAAGATTCATGTTTGTGACTGAGTGTTTGTCAACTACCCAAATTTGGACAAGTCAAGAACGGTATTGAGATTATTTGTCCAGCTCCGTGTACTTAATCCAAAACAGATTAATCATGTCCCCTTTTAATAGAAGACAGATTAACAAACATGGAACACCTATTTTTAGCTTTCACTTTTCTTTGTTTATGGGGTAGGACAGGGAATAGGTTTCCCTACATTCATGGAATATATAATTCTTTCTTTTATCTCACAATTCACCATGCCCTTTCAGTTCTTTAATTCTATGCACTGCAATTATTCAGCTATATGGAATAGACAATCCAGTGATCAACAGTATGAGCATCAATCTATGCAACTGGGATACAATGACATGTCAACCAAGTCAGTGACCACCCAATCCCAAAAAGTCACCTCTTACAAGAACCATGGGTTGCTGAAGACTATTACTAACCCAGACCTTCACAAGCACGGCGCTCTCACGCCATCACCATTTTCACAATGCAATGTCAGTGATATAAATCAGTTACCATGTCTACCATCAAGACCTTCTCAAATTTATAAATCTCAGCCTTGGAACTACTCTGTCGGCCTCGAGTCTGTGGGCTAATGTCTATTTCGAACACTGCCTAACCTTCCTGTATGTTTGAAGGCAAGAACATGAACTGAACAAGTGAGTATTGTTTTGTGCCGCTTTAAGCAATATTCCAGCAATATTATGCCATGTGATACCAAAACTGCAAGAACATGAAGCTTGTTTGACAAATGTTAAAAAAGTGACATGAATGAAGATATGCCCTACTGTTGTCTTAGTACCCAGGTACAAACAATAGCATATAATTTGAAAGTTTATGACTTGATTCCTCCAAAGGCGGTTATTTTCACAATAGATTCTTGAAGTAAGGCCATACAAACAAAAGTATCTGCTTTAAACAAAATTCTCACAAGGTACAACTAAACATAAATGCATTTCATCTTATTCAGCCATAAGTATCATGTCTGCATTAATAGTGTGAAACTTTTTGCCTTTGTCTTTGAAGTTGGAACAACATTTTTGTAGCAGTTCTTCCTGTTTGAAAGCAATATTCTCGTCGGCGTGAAGATCAGGTAGTAAGGCCATCAAGATTCACCTACATTCTTTGTGGGATAAATCATGATCTGACACTCACTGAGGATTAACTATAAATTAATGACGGACCAGATATGAAAGCGATCGGTGAAGTGAACTTAGCATTCATCATATGCCCTACCATCAGCGCTTGATTATGACAGATTCCAAGTCATCTGATCTTGGGCCAAAGTCGGCGCCAGAAAGCTATTACTTATAGACCAAAAGACTGTGTATTCTCCCTGAATTCTGTGCAAATCTGTCCAGGGTGGTGTAACCATGGCGTTTTTCATTACCGGTGATATTTACTTGTCTGGTTGGTATATGTGGTGCTTGGAATGAATGATTACGCATTGCCAACATCCATGCAAGATTACTACAGTGCCGTTCACCTGTCCCACACATGAACGAGGTGTTCAAGGTAAACGCAATTCACGCATAAAATATGTAATTCTAGATGAGAGGCATATAATCCCAAAACCATTTATATCATTGTTATTGCATTTATATCATCGTTATTAAATTTATATCATTGTTATTACATTTATGTCATTGTTATTACATTTATGTCATTTTATTACATATGAAAGAACAGGATATAAAAGATGGGTTTTTAAACAAAAGCAATGCCATTGTTAATTCTTATCAAAAGCATAGTTTTCAGATATTTCTATATATGGCCTTTGGTTGCTGATGCAGGGAGTAATTTTATGGTATTCAAAAGTAACTTCTGACTGGATTCACCAAGTTTTCTTACAGAACTAGTTAAAGAAAATATGCAATTTTTCCTATTATTACAAAATTGACAAGGGGCATCAGTCACAATAAGTAATTATAATGAAAATTCATGAGGCAATATCAAAACAAAATCTCCACATTGATCACAGCTATGAATATCATGTCAAAATCTTTGTGTTACCTAGCAACGAAGATAATATTACTTATTACATATATTCATAAACATTCTGGACATTTTTCTAATATCATTGCCTGAATCAATAACACATTCCACACTCAGAGTTAGAGATATTTGATTCATATGCCATTGAAGTGTTAATACGAAAAGTAAATTACTGATATGTATTGAAAGAAATCTTTAGAAAATAAATAAAAAATTATGGAAACTTGGAGCCTCCTTTAAAATTTATCCTCTAAAATGTTAAATTCTATGTCTTCAAACTGAATATAAATCATATCTGGACATTTCAGCATATCTCCCATAAAATCGAATTGAACAAACTAAACCACTTGAGAAATACTTTTTTCTTTTGTGGAAATTCAGATACATTTTAAAATTTTTAATACCATGAGAATTCAAACACAATTTGGGACATTACAGGAAGAGGATGGAAAATAGAATCAAATAAATTAAATTCATAATTCAAAATGTTTCAAACAGACTTTTCTGTCGGAATACCATTGGGAAATTATTCCAAAGCTTTGTAACCTCTAAAACTTTTCAGCAGCAAGCTGATGACCTAAGGGCATGCTTGTATTGACACATTTTCTGCAGAGCCAGAAAGTGTTCCATTGTAATGCGTTGAGCAAATAAACCCACTGGTTCCAAGATGGTATAAATGGAATCATCCTATTTTGGGATTTTTCTTGCAGCAATCATGTCCATAGCCATTTTAAGAATGTACATTTTTGTTAGCCCACTGCAAACAGAGCAAAATGATGATGACTTGAAAAGGTTGTAAGAACCTTCTGGTTCCTGAAGTACAACAAACTGTCTTCAGTCAGTCAACAGGAATGAATTTGAAATGATGACCCTTCTGAGAGTGGCCAAAAGCTGAGTGAGCGTGGATAATCCATTTAGGGATTTCCAATATGTCCGACAGATGACCATCAGAGACACCATCTTGACTAAATAATAAGGGTCATTCTGAGGGCAACTGGATAAGGGTCATTACAGCCAATATTTTGGGTCTGTTGCAGATGGCTCAGGGTTATGTTTATGGGGCTGAAATAAAATCAGATGAGAGTTTTGTTTGAGGTGGATTATTTGTCCGTATTTAAACAAAATATGTTTTTCTAAAATATGACTAAAAACATATTTCAGAACTTCATGGTCATCGATTGATAGCGCCTTCTTATAAACCTCAGAAGACAAGTGATTGTTACATATTTGCTTTTTATTATATTATTTTATTTCAAAACACAGCTATGATTCCCAACCAGAACATTTAATGCTGTCTCTTTTTTTCAATATACTGAGGAGCATTTAAGGAATGTTTATCATTGCAGAATTTCTGACATTACATGTCTCACGGTCAATAGTGTTTTGACATTATAGAAGGACAAACACACATTCACCACAATCATATTTGCTTACTCTACTCTTCATGGAGGCATGACAAATTTTCAGCTGAAATAAGTGTTTTTGTTTCTTATACTCCTTTAATCACCAGCTAACTGGGTCAGGCCAGCGATAAATATGAACAGATGATTCAAAATATATGTGATGCCAGCATTTCCATAGTCAAAAGAAGTTTCTGTTAAATGCAGGCTTCTTGGAATGGTTCTATGTTATAAGTACTGAGAATACCAGGTGTTTGTGAGGTCACCTACCCCCTCCATCACCATCACCATCAACATATGCATGGGCAGGTAAATTAAGTGAGTGAGTGAGAGGTTTTACTATGCTTTTGGCAATATTCCAATAATTTTATGGCAAGGGACACCAGAAATGACTTTCACACATTGTACCCATGTGGGGAATCAAACCTGGGTCTTTAATGTGACAAAAAGATCCTTTAACCACTGGGTCACCCTACCACCCTCATTTTTTCATGTGAAGAAATACAACACTTTAAATAGGAAATTGAACTGGACTGGTGGATACAACCTCCAAATGTCTACCATACGACATTTGAAGGATTTACAGAGAATTTGAAGAAATAAAGTAGCCTAGTGGTTAAAGTGTTCCATCACACTGAAGACCCGGGTTCAATTCCCCACATGGGTACATGGGTACAATTTCTAGTGTCCCTGCCAGTGATATTGCTGAAAAATTGCCAAAAGCACTACAAAACTAAAATCACTCACCTCACTACAGAGGATTTGAATGCTAAAACATGACCAAATAACTTTTGAGCAGTTGTGGTGTGACTTTCCTGAAATCTTCACTGAAAGAGCATGTTTTTTGTACCAAAATGTTCATGCAGGTTTTGACATATAGTGATAAAACTAAACCCCTGTGTAATAATGTTACACAGTCTAGACATTCCTTCCTACAAAAATACTCCATCACAAGACATTTCAATGTGACATCACAGGTTTCAATATGGAGATTACGCCCTGGCAAATGAAATTGAATAAAACTGACAAGAAGGGAATAAAACGTGACTAATACAAAATCTGTCAAATTCTCAACAATATAACCTCATCAGTTGCATAAATAAGCACCGAACAGACATCTTGTTTCACTAGCATCATCTGTAAATAGAACATAGGAGAAGCAGAAAGAGACTCTTATATCCTCAAACTGCCATAGCAGGACTGAATTTATGTCCAAACATAAAGGTCAGTCTAATTCCACAGGTAAAGCCTTTCAATTTCTTGGTGATCCATGTGCATTTTACAGCATTAGGCACAATTACAATGTCTGGTGTAAACTACTTCAACAGGATATACGTTCCTGCTCAGCGTTGCCGATCTTTGAGCTTATTGATTTGGGGAAGAAATAGCCAGTTTCAAGCTAGTATGATTAATTTTGAGAAAATTAAGTCTACTTTCTTGATATTGAGTACCATTGTTAGCATGACCTTTTACCTTGAAGCCTCGTTCTCACCCTAGAGGAGATCTAGACCTCGTCATGAGGTATACTGCACTTTAATAACCAGATACTGGAATAACAGGATTATAAGTGTTGCCATGGAAACATATCTGTTCAAAGGTTGAGGTATCTTATGTCAAGAAATGGTTAATATATTCCAAGTAGATTAATGCCATAGTCAGTGATATCACATAAAAATCATGGCCTGCTTATAAACTTGACAAACCAGTGGTTGATAGCATGAACTCAAGTCCAAGCTGTTGTGGTTTAATGTCACATGTAACGACCCAACACCATTTCTAACCAGACCATATGACAAGCATCAGGTTTTAACATTTGGTGAGATAGCCTAGTGGTTAAAGCATTCGCTTGTCTCACCAAAGACCTGGTTTCATTGCATACATGAATACTATGTGTGAAGGCTGTTACTAGTGTCCCCCTGCAATGATAATGAACATTGCTAAAAGTGGCAAAATATTCAACTCACCCACTTAATCACTGTATGCTGGCAAGAATTTCTGCCATGAAGTACTGAATGGGACTAACTTATCTTTATATGTTCCTTATCTTATTTCCTTCAGTATATTATACTTTAGCACAGTTTTCAAGTGATGTAGCACAAACATCACCTGACATCACGTCGGTTTAAGTGCTTTTTTCATTTTTGTCTGTATTTTTGTCTCAGATATTTCATAACACATTTTCAAGCTCTTCATACTGATGTGACTAAGGCCTTGTCTATGTAAAGATCTTATTTTACTTTACAAGCTGAACGACACTTTAATCTAAATTTTGGGATATTATCACTGATGTGACCTGAGATATAGTTTCACTCAAATATCAACAAAACAATTTAGAGTCATAAAGAAAATGTTAACGATGATTATGGATATATGTTGCCTAGTTACAGAGAGCTGTAGTAGTTGTTTGTCCCCTTTGTCAGTATTTACGGTTTCCTAGCCGGAGTGAAATCGTAGATGACATTTATTAGCATCAAAGTGAATAAAACCAGTCAGCCGACCGTTAAATATCAGAGGAAAAACAAAATACCATGTCAAAATCTCATGTCTGACTGGGTAAAAGCTTTGGCACAGATGGGGGATGGGGCACCCGAGTGGCTAAAGCATTAGCTTGTCATGCAGAAGACCTGGGTTCGATTTCCCATATGGGTGAAATGTGTGAAGCCCATTTCTGGTGCCCTCCACCATGATGTTGCTGGAATGTTGCTAAATGAGGCCTAAAACTCACTTTGGCACAGGGGTGGAGTGTAAATATGGGGGGTAAGGATTTGAAATGGTTGAATACATGGTTTCAAAAATCATTTGGTTATATAAAAATCATTGAAAACTGATTTAAAAGAAAAGAATAAACTATGACCAGCTGTACTAAGGTTTGACCAAATTAAAATCACAAATGCAAGTTTTCCAAAGTTTGTGAATTCAACATAGATCTCTAAAATCCAAATCCTTAAGATCATCACAGACTGTTGTTTATTGTTGCACTCAGAAACAGCCTAGCTATTTGATGGTCTGAAAATGATCAAGTTTATACAAGACAACCCCATGACTGACACCATGAGCATCTTTCTACACCAATGGGACACAATGACAAACATAAATGTAATCACTATTTGATCCTGATGGTCACCTCTTATGACAAGAAGGTTGATGAAAATAAATTCAAACCCATATCTACATGGTGTCCCTATTTAACAAGTCCTATACAACTTGATTATATTTCAAGACAAGTAGGATATCTGTCTTGGAGGGGTGTTTGGGTAGCTCAGTGGTTGAAGTGTGACTTGGTACGCCAAAGCCTGGGTTCGATTCTCCACATGGCTGCATTGTGTAAACTCAATTTCTGTTGTCCCCCTATGTGATAATGATGGAATATTGCTAACAAAGGTGAGAAACAACTTACACAGACATAAGAACATAGTGCTCATAAGGATTCTATCTTTACCAGAAATTACCATTGTCTAAACGATGTACATTAAATGGAGTACAAGTGAATGCTGTTTCACTGCCGAATGGCAGTCGAAGCAGACATTATATCACGTATGAGAGAAAATAATTATTAAGGATATGGTTCCTTGAAAGTCATTATATGGTGACTTATAATGAAAGTTTTGGAAGAATCAGAAACAAAAATGGAATCAATTTAATCCAGACTGCAGGAAGCATTGACCATGAAAAGTTGATGATGGTACCAAGAGTAATGGCGTAGTTATAGATCATACAAGTTGGCCACAAGCCAGTCCAACAAATAAGGCAGTCTGCAATATTGCATATCAACTCACAAAACAGACCACATGGCAGCGTGAAGCACTTTCCCCATCACGGGTTATCTTGTAGAGCATAAATTATGTTCCAGTGTTCTTATTTGTTGCATAAAGCTGTCACAAGACTGTGAGGTGGCGCCAAGGTGACGAGAGACAAACATGTGATCTCAGAGTGATGTTCAACAGAGAGGATGGAGCTAGTTACAGCCAAGAAAGATGTCAATATAAACACACTGATAAAACCATTGTTGTTTCATATCAATTTTAGTTTCTATCAGATGATTTGAAAAATTGCTTTTTTTCTTGAACTCTTTGATTTGCTCTACAAACATGAGGGAAGTAATATGGTTCATTTCAAAGTTTTATTCCAGTACTCTCTTCCTAATACAATTACTAGCTACAAATTTTCAAAAATATAACAAAATCCCCCATATCTAACAGCCAGTGTGGTGCAGCAGAATCATACATCACAGTCTTCAAAAGTCTGATTTGCATATGAAGCAATATTTAAATGTCTGCTTGGCCAAACTCTCTTAATCCTGTACAAAATGGCAAAGAGCAAAAGCACCTTATTACATAAATGAACTCCAAACCACTTTCTAAATGAATTTCTATTGAAATCTATTAATAAATCATGGTGAAAACCTCTATTACATGCTGTCCAGACAATCAAATCTTGTAAAATGTAGTTAAGTCCCTGAAGACTTAAACTCTTTAAGAAACAATTAATGTGCAATAAATGCATTATGTATGTAATACAGACCAGTCTGGTTGCTCAGATGTGAAATTAATTGCCAGACAACTACGTTCTTCGCATGTTGGAGTGGCACCAAGCCTGTTCACGTCAGGCACCTGTTATTTCAGCCTCAGTGGCCACACAAGATTTGCAGCGACTTTCGTTACAAAACTCCTGTCATACATGCTGTCAGCATGAAATTAATATCTACAAAATGTGTGTTGCTGAAGTCTATGCAAGGAGACTTGCCAACTGCACACTGAAGCATTGATACACATTATAAGAGCTTATGAAATATCTTGTACCTTTCAGGAACTGTTGTGATAAGGTGACTTGTCAGTTTCTCACTGAAGTGCTGATACATGCTAAAAGAACTCATGAAATGTCTTGTACATTTCAGAAACTGTTAGACCTGATACATCACAGACATTAATCTTTCAGTTCCACTACGGATCAGCCAGTTCTTTTGACCAAAACAAGCCATGTAGAAAACCAACATCAGATAACTGTCTCAGCCTTTATTAATGAAGGTCAGAATATGTTCAGTTGCTCACCTTTCATATTATTATGCTGTGTAGGAGAGATTATTCTTGTCATATGTCCATATATGGAGATGCATGGGTGAGTTAGTGAGGGTGGTGGGATGACTAGGTGACAAGTATCCATCGGTGCCGAAAAAAGAAAGTTTAGAATTTGATCAGTCTTCTTCTCCAATATTTTTCAGGGTCTGTCATGCAGTTGCCTCATCTTTCAGGGAGAAGACAATTCTCAACATAAAAAAATTGTGCCATGAAGTTGCCCCAACTTCCATAGAGAAATCGATGTCATGAAGTTGCCCAAACTTCTACTGAGAAAACTGTTGTGAAGTTGCCTTATCTTCTACAGAGAAAATTATGTCATGAAGCTATCCCAACTTCTGCAGAGACATCAATGTCATGAAGTTGCCCAAACTTCTACAAAGAAAATTATGTCCTGATGTTGCCTTATCTTCTACGGAGACATCAATGTCATGAAGCTAATCCAACTTCTACAGATAAAACTGTGTCATTAAACTACCCCTACTTCTACAGAGAAACCTGTGTCATGAAGTTGCCCTATGTTCAAAAGAGAAATCCACAACATGAAGATGCTCCAATGTCTACAGAGAAAACATTACTGACAGAGTGCATTTGATACAAAATAACATCATTCCGAACAGTTTCATCACATAATCACATTAACATTGTCTGTACATCAATCTTCATCCATCACTGCATCCACATTGCCCCAACACCCATGGAATTACAATTACCATCATGCTTGTATCAACACTGCCTTTATCAACCATTAAACAAATACAACCGAACATGCTGTTGTGATAGGCACCAGACAGTGTGAAATGTACAAGGGCACACAGAGGCTGTAGGTGGGTTCCCTCTGATTGATAGTGCTAATGACAACACTGACTTTGATATTGATCTGGAATAAGATACAAGTGTCCATCTCGTCAGGATGAATCAGGAGCTTTGCTAATTAGGGATGGGAAGCCAGCAATGAGGGGGTTGCTTGGAACAGTCAGCAACTGGAAGCAACATCAGGATATATCATTCCTGTACTACTTAATCAAGTTGATTTTGGTCATCGTCCTCGAACAAATCAGTCCTTTTTTGTCAGGTCCTGATCAAGCTGGTATGATTAGATTGTGGCGGTGTGCAAGAGGAAAGACTGGAGTTTGAGGCGTTGTCTATCAGTGATTGAATTCCGCATCACTATTCCATTCATTTGAAATTAAAATGTATGTCTTCACAATGCCTGTTAGATGAATCCTATGAGATCGGCTTGATTTGTTTACAAGGGATGAGATGTGAGGTTGTGAATACATGGTCACAAAACATCCCCTACTGAATTACACTGCAGTGATTTATAAATAATTTGGCATGATGAAGTTAGACTTTGAAGTTCAGGAATGAACTGACCCTTAAACTTTCACATGAAGAATGATTTGTACAAGCTCTAACCTTCTCATAGCAGGATTTGTGTTAAAGTAAAACCATTTTTGTAAACATTCCTTGTCCATATAATTGAGTGAGTGAGTTCAGTCTTACACCACACTCAGGAATATTCTAGCTATATTCTGTGAATAATTTAGTCTGGACCAGACACTTCAATGAGCTGCAATCAGCAAAACTGGGAACCAATGACTTGTGTCAACCAAGTCTGCGAGTCTGGCCACCCAGTCCCTTTTGTCACCTTTTACGACAAGCATGGGTTACTGAAGATCAATTATAACCAGGACCTGCCTGGATGTAAAGATCATTAACAGATTACCTGGGTAACCTGAGCAAGGTGCTTCACTGAAACAAGTTACTAAACATGCCAGGGATCCATGACCTTTCAAAACACCCCAAATCCACCCATAAAGGTTTTGTTTGTATGTTTAATGTCACACTCAGCAATTTTGACATGGTCTTTCCCCAAAACACGACTGATTCACATCCATGGCATGGTAGTCAATGAGAGTTGCCACCTGGACCCATTAGTCACCAGAGCTAATGAAGACCAATTATACATAGTGCACCAGAGTACAAAGTACAGAGCCAAAGAACAGTGCAAAAGCAATACCAGATCATAGAGGCAGGCAGCACAGTTAGGCCAAGAGCTTCATTTTCATCACTTCTAGTTCAGTAGGCATTTCCAAAATGAAAGTACAGTGGAAGCTGTCTAAGCCGGCACTCACTGGGACTGAAGAAATGATCCTGCTTAGACAATGTGCTGGATTGCAGAGCCGATGATAAATATGCAAGCCACCAATGGGACTGAGATTTTGTGCCGATGTTCACAACTTGCTGGATTGGACGCATGCCGGTTTTGACAGTTTCCACTGTACATTCTTTTAGCACAGGCATACTGGCAATGTTGAAAGTATCAGTTCACTGGGTTGTATTTAAACTTCATCCAAAGACCAGTCACAACATGTCTCTGTTTGAACCTGATCCTGAAAGGTTCTTGTAATGATTCATGACTATCAGTGAAACCTGTGTTTACCACTTACAGTCTATGTCCAAACAAATGTCAGCAAATCTACTTGATCACGTTCCTCAAACTTCACTCTCCAAAGGTCACAGGACCTTGCCTACTTTATCGACCTATCACAATGAAAACCATTTGCTCAGTCAACTTTGTATGGATATACCAAGGAATATCCACATTTCTTTTCATGTGAACTTATCAATCAGCCCTTGTATGCAGAAAATATTTATATGGTAGGGTCAAAATTCAACTCTGCATGTTTAAATGTAGAGTTAAACCAGCTCTGTATTGAAAACACAGGATATATATTTCCATAAGTTCAATATGACATTCATATGCACAGGATATGACAATATGTTTAAAACAAAGGCTGTAAGATTTGTCAACCTTGCTATGAATGCACAGTTAATACGACCATAATGTACAAAAAGTTTAAACTTTTTATGTATCAATAGGCATGCTTAAACAAGAGCAAAAACAAAGCCATTTAACTGCAATGAGTGATAGTCATTCTCAAAATGAATAACTATTTCTGGTAGTTTGATTGAGATAACTATTTTAGAAATGAGTCCAGTGAATCTGACATTTATGTTAGTTCTTTCTCCAAATGCATTTGTTTATTTTAAGGCAAACCTTTTTTGAAATCAATCATGATCTTCCACCACAATTTCAAAGCACACATATCTTCCACAGGGACTAATAAAATATGGTATGAGTTCCACTTTCCTTTTTAGCTCTTGATAACTTACCCAAATCCTATTTCTGGTGGGATTTTCAAGGTTGAATTAATGAAAAAGGATACTTAGAAGAAGATTGACATTTTTGTAAGCTACTGAATCAAATACTTTACTGCACATAGGGGACATTAATCAGAGGATTATTTAATCACAAAGCTAGATACGTCCAAAGGTAATGCCTTGGGACAAAAGCTATTTTATAGATTCAATTTCACGTTGTGTGAGGTGGACTGGTATGAACCTACTCCTTTGTAAGCATGGAATAATGAAGGATTTGGGTCACTGAAGGAAAAATTGAAATCATAGACTTAACATGTGACCCAGTGACTTAGCCTAGTGGTTAAAGCATTTGTTCATTGTACTGAGGCTCTGAGTTTGATTCCCCATATGGGAGCAGTTTGTGAAGCCCCTTTTGGTTTAACCCACAGTGATATTGCTGGAGTGTTGCTAAATACCATGTAAAACCTCACTCATATTTATGTGCTCATATACAGGGGGGGTTAAAGCATTCGCTTGTCATGTTGAAGACCTGGGTTCCATTCCTCACACGGTTACAATCTGTGAAGGCCATTTCTGATGTCCACCGCTGTGATATTGCTGGAATATTACTACAAAACTAAAATCTCACTCACTCTCTCTGACTTTGCGTACTTGTTCTGACGATCTGATTTTGAACCAAGTTCAGTGATTGTATCAGTGATAGACATACAGAACAGTCACCCCATATTGCTAAAAAGCAGCGTAAAACTAAAAACTCACTCACTCAATCATAATGTACAATTTGAAAGAATCTACTGTTTTAAAGTATTGATAAAATTGTTGTGTGAGTGTGCTTGTGGTTTAATGCTGATGGTGTGACACCATTCTCTCTGTAAACGGACAAACACAAATGTCATCACAGTGAGAATCAGGATGAGTCCGGCACACACTTGAAACAAACTAAGTGTCTTCACACATCAACCAAATATAAAATAATAATTATCATATGAACATGCAATACTGATCAAATCACTAGATTTCCAGTATTTCAAAAGAAACAGAGAGTGTGACAGTAAATCTTTCACTGAAGGAAGGTAGCTGTATAAAGACAATTATACTGAACTATCCTAGGTCAGTGAATTTTTTTTCTCCCTACAAAAGAACAATCAAGAAATCACCTGACCATTATGTGCCGACTGTGGAAGGTGTAAAGAAGCAATGAATAAATCATGTCAGTAGAATTAAACCTTTCCAAGACAATGATGTGCCCTCTTGGTACCCTTGTTAAAAACATCACCAAGGTTTAACTATGCAAAATGGATGGTTGGAATTTCTTCTTTATGATATGTATCACCAGACAGTGCAAATGGTACATTAGCTTTCTCCATGTTCGTGAAATTAATATTGAAAATAACAACAATTAATCAAAAGTAGGTTAGCCCAGTTTAAAAGGAATGCCTGCATTAGTCCTAAACATTAGTTCAATTCCCCATATGGGTGATATATGTGAATATATTATTCAACATATTTTAAATCTTCATATTGCTGGAGCATTTCTTAGTAATGCTGGAGGTGTAAAAAGTGATAAAGGTAAATTCAGTAACATGAAAATTTCATGCTTTTAATTGACCATAGTATTGTTAAAAATATATCACCTGTATATCGTTAGGAGTTGCTACAGTGTCATGATAACACCCTCACTTGTTTGGAGACCCAGTGGTTTTCATTACAAACACATGCAAGTGCAAACTAAATCCTCACTTACAATTAAGGCAATATAGCTCTCACAAAACGATATCACTCTTTCCCTCCATCATTCACTCACTTTAAAACCATATCATTCACTCTTTCTTTCCCTCCTTTCCCTATCACAAAACCATATCTCATTCACAAAACAATCTCACTCCCTCCCTCACAAGACCATATCGCATTCACAAGACCATAGTACTTGCTCACAAAACCATATCACTCTAACATCAACTGGCAAAACCATATCAATCCCTCCCTTACAAAACCATACCACTCGCTCCCTCATAAAACCAGATCACTTCCTCACTCAATCACAAAACCATATCACTTCCTCAATCACAAAACCATATCACTTAATCAGAAAACCATATCACTTCATCACTCACTCACAAAACCATATCACTCACAAAACCATATCACTTCATCACTCACTCACAAAACCATATCACTCAATCACAAAACCATACCACTTCCTCACAAAGCCATATCACTTCCTAACTCACTCACAAAACCATATCACATCCCCACTCACTCACAAAACCATCTCATCCAGAACACCATCTCACCCACTCACTCTAATCCAGGCATGGTACTTGTGCATGTCCATGAGACAGTATAGTAATCACTCACTCCCTACACACAACTCACACAATGGCCAGTATGGTACCTCCAGTCAGCAACATCAATCACCTGTAAAGTCTTGGAAACTATTCTGATACACAATGACCTCAGAACATTCTGTAACCATCAATATCAAAGGGCTTAGTCCTAAATGACTAGACATTGGTAATACGTTGTAAGTCGCTAAAGCTAATAGAGAGCTCCCATGAATGACTGATCAGCACAGATGCCCCTGCCTGGGGCCGTATCAACACATTTATCTGGACATATTCAGCATTTCCATATGATCAAGACGGCAACATCACTATGCAGCTTCACAGGTTTACAAAAACAATAGATGTCAAAATGTTGGGGCATCAAGTCTCACTCTGAAGAGCATATGCTGCACAATCAGCTCTTTAGGACAGAAATATCCTGAATAGCAAGCAATTCCTTCATTGGTTAGGACTTTGGTGGTTAATGCAATAGCTCATACTGTGAATACATGGTTTGAATGCTAAATGTGTACAGCACTCTTGGAGGCCAGTATCCTGATATTGTTGAAATGTGGTTAAACATGGCAGCAACCGATCTCTATGATCTCAACCAAAGAGAAAAATTGATCTTAAAAATATAACACACAGTGTATGTCTACAGAATCTCATGTTAAGAGCTGGCTTATCTTGACATTTGATGCCTCTAAGAGTATTGGAGTACATGGGCTGCCATATAGCTGGAATATTGCTGAGTGGGGCATAAAACAGCCAAAAACTTAACTCACTCATTGGAGTAAATGTCATCATAGGGCTTGTTACCTCAATCATTGTAAATGTGCTACTGGGCAGGTTACCGACTTGCTTCTTGTGAACACCTGGTATCATCACTGATTCCAATGATCCATTCTTGATTTGCATGACACCCATGGAATCGGTTCTGGATATTCTCTGACATCAATGCTTTCTTTGTTTGTTGGTTGTTTAACACAGCATTCAGACATATTCCAGTTGTATGGTAGCAGTCTATAAACAATTATATCTGGACCAGACAATTCAGTGACTGACATCATGAGCATCAAAAGCAGTTCCAATACAATGATATGTATGAACCTTGTCAGCAAACTTGACCACTCAATCTCACCTACAACGACTAGCAAGGGTAGGTGAAGCCTGACTCTTATCCAAATCTTCTTGCATACAATATATTCCGACTGTTTTCACAGTATTCAAACAAAACAGAAGTGATAAGTGTTTGGGGGAGTCATGGTTTTATGTTTCCAGACACTGGTTTGCTTTGGATGGTTATTGTCAAAATTACTCTCACTGTGGGCTTAACATTCATTCCTGCAAATTCAGATGAAAGATGAAGAAATGATGCAAGCTATTCATAATCAACTTAGTTCTATAAAGTGTTCTTTGTGCACATGCTCCCAAAGCAGTAATGATGAAGATGTGCTTCTCTTCAAAATCCCTCACAGCTCACAATGTTCTGGCACAAACCAGAGCATAATTGATAATGTACGCAGAAACAATATTCACCATGGAATAATTATTATCATCATCAAACGACCACAGACAGAAATATAACATTCTTCTTTCATAATTCACCATGGCTGCACTTGAATCAATTCAAAACAAGACGACAAATAGAAAACTGATCGTACATGTCTGCAGAGACACAAAGAACTAAGTGTTTTGAATAAGCATCATTGCAAGGAATACATTATTTCAGTCTGGTCAGAATTACAATGAGAATAAAGAAAACTTTCCTGTGTTTTAAACACATCAGCATATAAAACTATGTATGTTTCATGTTTTAAGCTTCAAGTGTTCAGTGTTCAAAAGTTCAGTTACTTATGTTTACACAGGCCCTAAAAATTTCAGTTTATACAAGTGTATGTTTATCAAAATCTGGACTTCATGTTTCAGTTGGCATGTAAATGTTTCTCAAAGTCGGAACTTGGTATCTCAGTATGACAGTGAGTTAAATGAATGTAAACATACACACTGTACATGACGCAAGCACGTGAGTGAGTGAGTGAGTGAGTGAGTGAGTGAGTGAGTCTTTATGCTGCGATTAGTAACATTCCAGCAATATCAGGGCAGGGAACACCAGAAATGGGCTTCACATATTGTGGAAAGCAAAGCCTAGCCTTTGGCATGATGAGCAAACGCTTCAACCGCTAGCCCCCTTTTCCGTTCCGCAAACACAAGGCTTGTGAACTCCAGCTCCAAGTCCATTTGTGATGTCACTCCTTTGAATGGCGTTTAGAACTTGGTGGCATTTAGAAGAGTAATTGAAAAGAGTAATCTTAACAATTCTGATCTGATACTGCAAAACATGCAGACTGCTGAACTAATTAGTGCCAATAAGTCTGTGAGAGCTGATGTAACACTGCTCTGTACAGCAAACAGAACATGCTCAACCATTTCTCGACACCTGGTGTCATTGCTAATTAACAGTGACAGAACCACACATGATTGTAAAATAAAATCTACCTTGACAGAGATTTCTATGAATGCTGAAAGAGTCTTGTCATTGTTATTCACATGTATTGAAATTTCACTTTGTAATAAGGAGGAGTAAATTTGGCTTAATGCCAATTTTGACATTACATGTACTTAAATTCACAGCAAAGAAACACTACTTTCAGCTTTAAAATACAAGGCAATACATGGACATTTGTGTGAAATAAGAAGATTCTATTTTATCACGCTGAGCAAGTTTAGGCTAATGGCAATTTGAACACTTAAATTTACAGTTTGGAAACATTGACTTACAGCAGAAAAAGGTAAAGCGATACATGCAATTTTGTAAGAAAGAAGAGTCTATAGGATTGCGTTGAGCATGTTTGGTTTAATGTCAATTTTAACACTGAACATTTTAGTTAAGAAACACATGCACTTGTGTAAGAACAAGGAACCTCTCTGATCAGGAGCATACATGTACGTCAAAACAGTCAATAATCTGAATACCCAAACAACACTAAGTCCATTACATGCACTATAGCTGTCGGCAGAGCCACTGTGTTTTAACACCATCATTACATCTCACTAATGTAATCAACCTGTCCCCTTGAGCTAAGCCCCCACCTGCAGCCTTGCCGACTATGCAAGAAAATAATTTTTCAGAGGAGAGACGCACATGGGATCTGTTAAAACCATGCTTTTTGTCTTCAATAGGCAAGAGTTTAATGCAGTACCATCCTAATGTGTTTGTGAAAATATTCTTTCATATGTATTCAAGTTTGGCTGCGAAAAGATATGGCAAAAGAACATGTTTGGAATATCCTCAGAGGTATTGCGATGCAATAAGCATGATGATTCAAGAAGGGAAAAAAGATTATTTTTGAAAATCATTAAAAAGACATTTTATAGATTGGTACTTTGTGTAGTGACACATATTAGGTAATATCCAGTTGTTAATATCAAGTCAATAGTCTGAAAAACACTCATACATTAATATTGAGTTTTCAAGAAATGTGCATAAGTTTCAAAGATGTTATAAAGCCTTTGATCCAACTTAGGCCCTCACTCACTCATTCTGTCAGTCACTTACTTACTCGAACTACATACTTAAGTCATCAAACATCAAATTACAAGCCTGACCAATCGCTAAAAAACAGACCAAATTCAAGAAGAATATTTTCAAAATAAACAGCAATTACCTAATTTGGATGCCAGTTCCTCCCAGTCGATGTCTTCTTCATAGTCATAATAATCATAATCAATGGAGACAGTGTTCTCCAGGAGACTCATGATGATGAAGATGACAAACAATTTGATGGCCATGGCATAAGCACACCGACTCATGGCCTCAGTTGAAGAACACTCCTCTGAGAACTTCTTCGTTTCCAGCTCTAACAATGACTACAAGGCCAACAGAAAAGACAACAATCTTAGCTATTGAATTCCCAACACCAACACAGTCCAATTGTTATGTGTCAAGGTTCTTGTCGATAAATCAGTGGCAATTTGCAGCAACTTTTCAGTAGTCACTGTCAATAAAATCTCCACGGCTCCGTACCTTTGAACTTGCCCAGTGTCCAACTGTCAATTAACCACTCTCTCCTTCATAAGGGACACCAGCCTCTTCTTCCATTCTTTAAAATACAAACTTTGACAAAAAGTTTCAAAGTTTGGTCCGATTGATTTGGTCAAAGTATTAATTAAACAAAATAACTCTTCACATCATAATTTTTTTGTCTTTCACAGTCCGTTTAGCTCCAACGTCATGGCAATGAAGGATGTGTTTGCTTTTCAATTCAAATATGATTGATCAGAATGTTATTCCACACCAGATGTTTATCAATGTGCACATTCTGTCTGAAGTATTTTTTGTTCTAATCTAGATGACATAAATTCTGTTCCCCAGAGTTTAAAAATAACAACATCACAAGAGAAATCTGGTGCTCTCTGGAAACTTCTAGGCATGTAAACCTTCGGATACAAGAACAATTGTCTGTGATTGACAGCTTGTGTGGGACAAATTTTGTCTCCCAGTGTCAAGGAAGCAACAGATCTGAAAAAAGGGTGGTAGCTGTAACCTCAGGGTCCTTAGATCAGTTTAAAATGTTTAAATTAATACTCCATGTTACAGATTTTAATAAAGCATCAAACTTGGGAGAACATCTCACAGAAGGGTACATAGAGCACGTGTCCAGGAATAACTTCTTTGTTCCTGTAATCTTTAAGGTGTTACAATCCACATGAGCCAATAATGCACAGTCTCAAAGTTAGTTGTAAACTTCCACTTTCATAAAACAGGAGAATCTTTGGTGTTGAAAGTCAGTAAGACCACAACTTCATGATGGAACATTCACAAAGTTCACATTTGTTTTAATAGAGATGTACCATCACACACATCTTCAACATCAACTAATACTCCTTCACCAAGTTCATCTCCAATACAGAAAGTCACCGTATCATCAAGAAGAAAGTTCAAATCTTACACCAAGACTTTCAAGACAATGTACATGTCAAATTGGAAGTGCAGGACTTTAGTAACTATGGTGATGCACAGTTTATCCTTGAAACACAAAACCATCGCAACACTGCCTCAAAGGTCCAGTGATAATTACATGCTTCAGATGGGCTGTAAATTTGACTGTTCGTGAAGACAATGGCGGCAATGTCCACTTAACAATAAGACTGAACAATCATGGCTCTTACACTGTATTTATCCTAGTGTCAATTAGATCAGTCACCCTTAGGTGAGCAACATCAATTACCACCACCAGAAGAGACAGCATATACTTACTTTGATAAAGTACTAAGACAAAATCAAGAGACATTCAAACCACTTCAGCACAAAGCAGCGTTCTAATGAATATGTCTGCTTGTGGATAATGTCCTCCTTCGTCTTTCATTCACGTATAGATTCAGCACGGATCTCGTCATCAGTCACCTGAATAAATTAATACACATCAACTATGCCACTTTGATAACTTCTGGATTCTGAATCTTCCATGGTGGTTGTCCAATCAATGTGAGGCAATAATCTCCATGCGATGCTCAGATAAGGCTTTCAAACCTCACTCAGATCTTATCCCTCGTCTTTGTACACTTGCAATAGAATACAGAGCAGCTGACAGGTTTCAGAAGTTTTTCTGTGAAGAATTTGTTTGAGTAGGATAATCTAAAAATATTAAACAGCTTCCGAGCGAACTAATTTCTATCAAAGTGATTCATAATACAGAAATCTATAAAAAGATGAACCATATGATCTGATTTCAAATTTTCAAGCATTAAATTATAAAAAATGCTATAAAGGTCCTTAAGGATGATTGCTTAATAACCAGTAATTACTTTGGTGGTGTGAAAATTAGAATCTGACCATCACAAAAAGGATTAAAACTATTTTGAAAAACACTCACAAGTCATAATTTAGAGATTTCCTTTAGAGATGAAACAAGGAGTGTTGTAATTCTCCTCTAAAATATCCTGAACAGAAAGACAAAAATTACTTATAATTCTTGCTAAATGCAAGTTTTAACAAATTACATGATAGCAATAAAAGGCAGAATATCTTTTTAAATGAATGTGAGACTTTAATATTTACATTTAAGAGCACTATGAAAAGTCACTCTTCTGGTTGCAAAAAAGTCCATGGAGTACAGGAACTTTCCGGACTCCTTCCGGAATTATGTTTGGCACTGGGGTCCGATTTGTGAAACCAAGTTCAACACAATACACATACCTCTAATGGGAATAGTGTGCAACAACTGCTGCAAACCTCAAAGAAAATGCCTTTGATAGATTTTCCATTCTCTCATGGTCTCTAGCTTCAGGGTTTTTCATGAGGAGAGGTGGCACATCCTCATGAAGACAGCTGACATGTATTTCTCACAATGGTAAAAATGCTTCTTAAATCTTCAGACACTTTAAAGAAAAAAAACCCCACTCATTTAGGAAGTTGTAACAGATTTCCAAAGCTAATTCAATCCATTTTATCCTTCAAACTGACTTCCCAAGACTTGGGCTTGGGGCAAGCTTGTTGAACACTTGGAAGTACTTCTCTGGAAGGGTTTCAGAGTTTGGCACCAGTTCAAAGAACCTCTATGCTAGTGGCAGTGTGTGCAGGTTGTTTATTCTTCACAGAATGGCCATCTATGGTGATGCTGACATCAACTAACTTCTCCTGATAAAAATGTCCTGTTCATTCCCATGGTAGTTTCTTGTCAACTCTAACACAAATTGTGTTGAAGGAAAAGCCTTGCCTTTTTGCAAATTCAGTTAATATCCTGACAAGACCAGCGGTGTTGAAATGGAGGCAGGCGATTGATGGAGAAGCATAAACCTTGAGATATTGAATCATAGATTCACATAAACGAAATATTAAGACACTTCCTGCACTGATAACGCATCAAAGTATTTCTTTCGACAATATGTCCCATAAAACATGACATTTATGATCATTTTCACAACCAGTCATTGGCAAAGTTTGTTGCCTGGGATGGCAATATACTTGGGCCTTTGTCCCAAACACACTTAATTCATGGAGGATCTCATTTGCCATATGTTGATGAAATTCCAACAGCACATCACAGTAAGAGATCGTCTACTAGACTCCCTGTTGATTGTTTTCATAAATCTTCAAAAAGCATGTAAAGAGAACTCCTCTCCGAAAATAAAACAAAACAATATCCTTATTAATCCACAGAAAGTCAGCAAACATTGTCAATAAAATCTAAACTTGCTGCGTAGCTTCAGACACGAAAGTGAAGTGGCAGCAGACAGAATAGAGAACCGAACAGGAATGCAAGAGAACTGTTCCAGGAACTCCAAAATGAGGCCAGAGACTCCCAGAAGACCATCAAGAATACAGGCTATCCAACATGTGACTAGCAATTCAACAAATGTGTCTCCATGACGAAAGTGCGATACTTTATTGGATGTCTCATCCAAAAGCAGTAAGCTTTCAAATGGTATGCAAGTGTAAATTTTCCCACCTTTTTGAACAAAACTAATTTCATTTCACATGTGAACATTCCCAGACGCCATACAAAAAACATTGTGTATCCAATAGTGAAATCTTCAAATGTTCTTGACAACACTGAATAAGAAATTTGGTCAGGCATGAATGATCAAGCCATCGTCGGAATGTCTAAAATTGTCAGACAACAAGTTCATTGGGGTTCACAGTCAAAAACCTTGATCCTGTCTCACCTTGTAAGCAGCGATTATCTTCCTTGTGACTTTCCCTTTTATCTCACGAATTATATATCACCCTGCTAAGCGAAAGCTAGTAAGCAAGGATGAACCTCAGATGCGAATTTGGCACAAGGTGTGAAATTTGCAAATAAATACATCAATGTTTAAAAACGGAAACAGGAACGAGGCAAGACATGGCTTGTACCAGCATGGGATCGATGTTGGTAGGCTAGCATTAATCAGTAAAGACAGCCAACTGTAATTGGATATTGTACTCCCAAGACAATTTGATCCTGGGACCAAAAACTACAGGTTAAGATCATACCCCCTGGGAAGTCAGGTCCTGAGCTTTGATGCATCATGGGTAAGAAAACCAGTCACTTTTGTCAGCATGCTGTTTCATAATGAGCCAAAGTGATTCAAAACCATGGATATCGGAAATCCTGACGCCCGAAAAATATCTATCATGTTTGCATGATGGATGATCGACTTATTTAGTCTATTTAATTCAGATTCATGCTGTGACAGGAAGCAATGTCAACTGAAAATGATTCAAGATGAATGAGATATTAATCCAAAAGAAAAAAAATTCTTCGTCAAAATTTACATAATTGCAGTTCTGAGGAAATGGTTTCTGTAGAAACGGTACACGGATGATGTTTGCCTGCAGGTACTGAGGTTCCAAGGAGGTTCTCAGTTGTCCTCAATATTAACCAGGGCATTTAGACCTATGTTAACCTCACCCTGATGCCTTACACAGATCAAATTTCAAATGCATGAAAACTTATAAAAGTGCATAAGTACTTAAAAGTAATTATTTTTAGCAACAATGCAAGCACATGAAGCGATATAATCTAATATAATCTTGATGTAATTGAATTTTTCAATGATGCAGTCAAGATCTGAAGTTGGGTAATATACATTTATATTATTCGATGCACATTTAAAATAACAGAATTTACATTTCTGGTCAAGATATACTGGCAAATAGTCCCGTGAAATGAAAATTCCTGTAGGTAATCAACATAAGGAGAGATTCATCCTGTGTTCATCATTTCCTGAGGCAATCAACATTTTAAAGAGGATGGTAATGTTTTTGTTTTTACATGAAATTGATGTTGAATGTCTTTTGCAAGGAAAGTAGATCTTTGAAGTTTGTCTCTGAGAACAGGAATCAACCTGAATATGAAAGGCCAGGTTTAGCCTGGTGGTTGAAGCACTGGCTCATTGAGTTCAGTCTGGGTTCAAATCTGGGTTCAACATGAGCAAAAAGTTCATGGGCAAAATGTGGCACCTGTTTCTCATGTCCCTCCCCTTCTTATTTTCCATGATGACTAAGCTTGAATATTTCTAAAACTGGCACAAACCCTACTGACTCTCTTACTAATTGAGTCTATGTGAAAATTACCAGTTAACGAAGATATGACAAGTGTTATCTTTGGAAAATCAAATAACACCTGCCAAATATATCTGTATAATATTGCCTCTATTTTTACTAAATAGATGTGAAATCAACAATGAATGCTTACTTTTTTCTAGACATGCTAATGTAAAGCCAACATCAGAATGCTGATCTACTTGTGATGATTACTATTATTTTATGCCAATTTATAATATTCCAGCCTATTTATGTTGATCGGTATATATATAAGGTCAATATGAGACAATAGGTAGCTTTGATACATTGGTGAAAATAAATTAAAATATGAGTGAACATTTTATGAAGGGATTACTATGAACATACCAGTGACAATACTTAGGTGCTCATTAGTCATGCTCAGGAAAGACAGCAGTTGATAAAATAGCTGCTTGACATGAGCACAATATGGCAACAAAAAGCACAATATGGCGACAAAAAGCACAACATGGTGACAAAAAGAAGTATGGTCACAAATTGAAATATTCCAATCTTCCACTGTCCCTAAAATGAAATTCAACAAATAATTGTACTGAATCACATTTTCAGTTTTGTAAGCTGATTTGGTTTGATGTTAACTGACTTCCTCTTATGTTAAGAACTGATTTTGTCTCATGTTCAGAAAACTTAAAATGCCACTGTATTGTTTGAAATTATGAACATGACAGAAAACCTTTGTTGAAACTTCCAGGTAACTAACTTCTGTTTACGGTTATTTCATTTAATCATGCTCAGTTTCCCGATATAGGTCGTGACATTTGGCAATGTTTATTACAAACTAGCATAATGACTCATAATGAAAGGGGCATACGAGAATGGCGTTAGTCTACCTTGTCAATCAAAGCATCAGTAACTTGTCATCTGAGAAATTAATCACATTTATCTTGAACATCAGTGCTGAGACATATTGCCTTATTTTCCAGAATTCTAATGATCATAAACATCTCTTCCAAAATCACAATCCGTTGCATGTTAAGAACTAAGCATGCGAAAATGGATCACTATCACATGGTGATGATAACTCAGTTTGCAAAACTTAGTGTGTGTTCTGCACTATAGCTGGCAACATTCACAAACATGCACAGGCTAAACAATTGTTCATCTGGCAAAATAAAGAAATATACTGGACAAAATATGTTAGGTTAATTGGTATTTCTATGATTGATATTTCATCAGTGTGTTAATGAATAAATAGATCATTATTCATAATTTCAAAATTTGTATATATCCTAACTAATTTTGTCCAGTCCAATTGTACATTTATGATTTATATCAAATAAGGACAGGTTTAACTCTGTTTTTGTTTAGGGCAAACCAGATTTATTTATTGTTTTACAGATTTTTTGTCCTAAAGAAATTTAAGGAAAAGAAATAAAATAAAATCACCAATAAAAGTAATATTCCTTCTAAATATTGAAAGAAGCTCAACGTCATCCCTCTACCAGTTATCAGTCAGCTCCCAAGTTGTGCCAAAAATGTTTATTAATAAAATAACTGTTAAATAACTTGTTGATTCTTGAAAAAATGCAACTGACAGATCCATAAATAACAAAATAAAATTGGTCTGGCCTTAGATACATTTTTGAAACTTCTGTCAATTTCATGACCACATGAATAACATTTTAGAAAATTTTGTCATCTTCACCAAAACTAAAATCAAGGTCAAATTGTTGTACAGGTCTAGCCATCATGATCGTCATGTCTAAGAGTCCTAGAAAACGACAAACACACCACTCCACGATTCAATAGTTTGACGCATGACAGTATGACCAAACCACTGTTCAAACATGATTTTAAACCCATCTAAAACCATCCTACTCACTAACCCCCACACACCCATCACCATAAGAGACAAGTGTGCAGATTATCTTGTTGTTTATTCTAAGATCAGACCTGTGATTCTTGCTCAAATGATATCAGATCATTTGAGATTTAGATGATGTCAAAGCAATTTTTTATATTGAATTATCTCTTTGAATCTCTCATCAAATGATAATCAAATGATTTGTCTTCCTTATAAGTAGGGAAAAGGGGATTTTGCCTAATCAGCACAATTTCATAGTTATACAATATATGCATAAAATAACTTCAGTTCAGCATATAAGGCAACATGCACTCCCTTGCCAATATGTTGAAGGACATTATCAGAATGAAAGTTTTCAAAATCAATGTGTTTTGTAGGCAAACAATTGTCTAGCCAATGCATGTATTTCAGTGGTATCAACAGTGCTTTAGGATAAGATTTTCTCTTCATGAACACCTGCTATGATTACATTTTCATAGATCTGGCTTAGAATCAGTCTTCAATAACCCATGCATGGCGTAAGAGGTAACTATAGGTGATCTGACTCATTGTCTTCTTTGTCATTAATTAATCCCTACTGCTGTTGATCACTGGATTGTCAGGTCCTGATCTGATTATTTGCAGAATACCACCATACAGCTGAAATATTGCAGAGTGTCGTGTGAAACAATACTCACTCACAAAATCATGCTCTCTACCTGATGAACACTGCATTTAGAAAACATTTCCTTTCATTTTGAAAGGACTGACGACTTTTATTCACCAAGATTTAAGTAGATAAAATCAAAGAGTAGTCCAAGGAGGACGTGACGAAAGAGATTTAGAAACTGTTTTCCTATAGCAATTTCAACAGACATTGTTATCAGGTTGCCATGACAACCTTGAAGAGGACATTGGAAATGGGTAGATAGACGTCCTAAATCTCATTGATGTCCCTGTAGGATGCTTTTGTACACAGACACTGGTTAGAAAATGTTTGTCCAAGTTGTTCATGATGGTGAGTCATTGTCCAGTGGTGATCCTTCAAACCAAAGGTCATCACTCCTGATAGTCATCACCGACAGATACAGTTCCTGGAAATGTCTCAGACAGGATATTTTGGTCAGTGGTGACATTTTGGCCCTCGTTGACAAAGGTTGAACATTATCATAGAACTAATGGCTTGAGAACAAAGGGGCATTTGTCAGTTTTGATTTGATTGTGAAAAATACATGCCAGATATTTTGTCACACAATCTTTTGGCTGGTGATGTCAATGAAAGTTTATACTGTTCTCATGAGTGGACTAGAGTGTCAAAAAGAAGGCTTTGGATTGCTTCCTGACATAGGTATAATATGTGAAGCCCATTCTGAATCTTTCCCATTGTTGTCGAAGAAGAATAAAGCTATAAATGTTGTCACACCCAACTCTCTCACATGTAGCTGAAGCCATGCAAGAACTGTTAAAGAATGTCAGGATATCTTTTAATCTCAGCAGAAGCCATATGACTTGTAACTGAAATCCTTCTCCCCATCTTATTATGAATACAGACCTGATCAACCACAGTGACAGATGTCATCCTCACACCTCTTAACACTTATTCATTCAGTAAATGTCATCAACAAATGCCATTTTCATTAACACATTTTCCCAAGCAAAATATCCATATGTCAAGTATCATATTCTACCTAAATATATTTTCAACTGAAAAAAATACATCTCCAACCACTTTGATAATGCATTGTATAAATATTTTCTCTTAATTGTAAACCATACCTTCCTAACACCTACTTAATGAAAGTGTTCTTTTAATATATCTCTTCTTTTGAAATCTTTCACACAAAATATGCTTTGCATTTATGCCATTCTTTTAAAAACAAACTCAGTTGAAATTCTTTGAGTGAAACAAAAATACTTTTCAAAGTGGCATTAGATCAATCACATTCATTCTTTTCATAAGAGGCTCTCTTCATTATGTATATGTAAAACAAATATTTGTGTATATATCATCAGAATATGGTCTTTGACAGCTATGACTTCATGGTCCAAATAATGTTCATCACAATTTGACCATTCCTGTCATAAAAATCCCAAATCCAACTTCTTTCAAAACAGAATGTCCACAACTTTTAGGATAACTGCACTAGCTCCATCAAAGACGATCAACAACTAATACCACGGTTAGTCCCACATCCAATTCTTATAGAGCCTGTTATTATTGAGATTAACAACCCACTACCTTCACACCCTTCCCAAACAACATGATCCTTCAAATGTCAGGAATTAAGGGGACAGTCTCTGCTTCATTTCCTAATGGAACCTTGCAACCCTTTCCTTCACAATTCCCAGGATAGGAATTCAAAGTATGGCGCATAAAATCAAATTTACTTTCCTTAATCAATTTCAATATGTAACAGGAACAAGGATGACAGGAGACATCTGCTTCTAGTTAGGGAGCTTTCATAATAGCTGCAGTCGACATGGAAGAGAGGGAGGGGGGGGGGGGAGGGGGAGTCTAGCGATGTAGTAATGAATGAAAGATGGGTGTAATTACAGAGATCAGTGTAATGACACCTGCTTTCTGCTAATGCAGCTGTTGAAACGAGGGAGACATTTTGCTGGTATACAAAGACAAAAGTGTACTCAGTATACAGGTGCCTGTAAAGACACTGCTTAAAGCTGGATGAAGATCTCATTAATAGAAGCTTAAATGGATGAAGATCTTGTTAACTGAAGCTTAAAGTTGGATGAAGATCTCTTTTGCAAAAGTTGGATGAAGATTTCACAAACAGAAGCCTAAAGCCTAATGGGATTTGGTGGTCAGACTCTCTGACTTGTTGATACATGTTACCTACTTCAAACTGTGTAGGTTCATGTTCATCATATCAATCACTGGATTGTTTCATCATACTTGAATATGTAGACTGTCGTTACATAGCTGGAATACTGTTGAGTGAACCAATAAACAAACAAAGAAACTAGCAGATGCAAGACTATGTTGATTTCCATGCTGTTTTATGCAAGAGATGTTTACAAAAATTTAGGTTGTCCTTTCACACCATACAATATTCAAGCTTATTTTATGATGGTCTCTTAAACATTGGGCCAGACTATCTATCTGCAATAACACCCTGAACTGAATGTACAAGGCAAAAAGATTATATTGATGGTTTACTGAAAATCAGTAATGGCACATGTGTGCCAAAAGTTTATGTGTATCCTGCTCTACCAACAATCTTTGCCAGACACACACTCTTCCTAAAATATGGATGTTTGTTGATTTAAACTTATTATTACCCATCCTGCATTTCAGCCTATCACTAAGAAGTATCTTTGCAGAAACTTTCCTGTTCAGAATTTAAAACTTTAAGATTACCATATCTCCGTGACAAATCAAATCATAGCAAAGTCTAGGCTGCCCAATCAAACTGGGGTCCCTTGGGGCAGAGCCCAGCAGAGTGTTAGAAACCACGCACTTCTGAGGAGCAAATCTCTGTAGACATTACAGAAATTACCAGCAATGTTTTCAAATGTCGAGAAAATGAGACATTAGGTGGAATAGAGTTGATGAAAATACTGCTACCGGAAGAGCAGAATGGAATAGATGCTATGTTGAGCACTGCATGGAAGTTGTAGAACTTCACACAACACAAAACACATCTAAAGCACCGCCTAAATTACACACACTTTAATTCAGAAACTCTTTTCAAAGACAAACTCAAATAATTCCCAAAGGCAATCAAGTCAGTTTCACAGCCATCACTATCAAAGAACCAACAAAGGACATTCGAGTTTATTTCATCAGCCTGACAATGAAATGTTCATGAATATAGTGTGATCATCAAATAGAATACCAGGAATTACCAACCTTTACTGAACCTAACTCTTATGTGCGAAGACGTCTGCTACAATAGCATTCTTGTGTTGTTTAAGAATATCGACTTTTCCCATTAAGTTCTTTACTACTAAGGTTTATTGCTGCAAGCTGGCTAACGACAAAAAATATTCTTTAGGGCAAGGAAATTGATGAGTGTCAGGAAATCTGATTAAATGAAATCATCTTGATACAAAATTGGATTGATACCGCCAATATGAATAGTAATAGAATCCAATAATCTGACAGAGTCAAATTATCAAGGAAATAGATATTGGGCAAATCATTTCAGATTTCATAGACTGGGTTGTAATTTATCCTATCATCTGTGACTTTGTATCCACTCAAAATATACCAAGCCAATTACTGATAAATGATATTTTGCCAATCTTATGATTGAATGTTATTGAAGAACCTGCATCTGAAGATAATGGAAAATCATGCACTGTATTTGCATGGAAATTACCCAAAGAATGCTACAACATAGATAAGGTATATAGATCTAATGCAAACAATTACATAGGACCTGATAAGCTAATACCAAAACTTCAGACCAATTTCTGAAACTGATAAATCATGGAGGTTTTTTTATTCATGTGCCAATGAGGCCATAAACATCTGTTAGACTGGTGAGGCAGTCTTCATATCTTGTCCTTACAGCCTGAGCAGAGGCAGTTGGTGTGGGAGGTGAATCTGCATAGTTTGGTATTGCGGAATCATATCTCAGACTTGATGATTGTTTCAGAGAATATCTCAGCGATTGTCCCAGTCATTGTTTTAGTCATTGTTTTGGCATTTGTTCTGTTGATTCCATTAATAGTTGTTCAACTTATTATTGCTATGTTTGTTTCCATCCTTGTTTCAATGGCTGTTCTTGTTCACATCATTGTTGTAGTCATTGCTTCAGTAAGCTATTGTTACTGTAATTGTTTCTATCCTCATATCTATGATTGTTTCCATCATTGTTTCATTGATTGTTCCAGTGATTGTTCTTGTCATTGTTTCATTAACTGTCACTGCTTCAAATTATTAGTAAATGTATGAGTAAATGTATGAGTAAACATACTATTGTTTATCTCATGCAGGTAGGGGTTTCCTGTGAGTTAGCAATACATGCTGCCCGACAGGTTAAGCCACAGACAATTGGCAGGTCCTGCAGGTACTGATTGCGTTGAAATCTTACTGTTCCACTCGTTGGTCCAGTCATTTTTCCCAATCATTGTTTTTATCACTGTTTTCATCACTGTTCCTGTCTTTTTTTGTCAATCATTGTTCAGTCATTGTTCAAAATACACAGGCAAACACTACCAGAACAGACCTACAAACTCTGTTGCCTTAGATTTTTGAAGTGAGTGAGTGAATGAGTAAGTGAGTGTAGTTTCACGCTGCTTTTTCCAGCAATATTACTGCAGGGTAGACAGAAATGACTTCACACATTGTACCCATGAGGGGAATCAAACCTGGGTCTTCGGTGTGATGAGTGAATGCTTTAACTACTAGGCCACCCCAACCTATTTCATAGGTTTTATGACTTCTAATATGGAAGATTATTTGTGTTTCATATACTAGTATTTTTTCTTCGGCTTCTGTTCCATCATTAAAATCAAACTGGAGAAGAGTAAATGAAGTATCATTGATGGTTCCACATCCTCGGGTCAGACTAGTGATTGAACTTGCTTGGCAGTTAAGGGCAAAAAACAATAGATCAAAATAGAACTAATTCTCACTTTGAAAATAGACCAACCACGCAGCTGCAATTGCAACACTTCCGGGAAACTAATTAATCAGCTTAGATTTTACTTCTACCAGTTCAATGAATGTTTTCACTTAATACTGCCAACTTCTGTCTGCAAGCAAAAAGCTTTGGTATTCACGTAGAACCTAATTAGACTGATTTGTTTTGCTGCAGGAAATAGTTTTTTTTCAAATTACTTTAAATAAGATCTTGTTAGAAGAAGGTCAAATTAAAACTTGAGATAAACTGAATCATTTCTATTTCATGCAAACATGAAAAAGTATAAGATGAAAAACTTATGTCATTTCTAACAAACTGATTAAAATCAATAAATATGTCTGGTGAAAGGATTATTCATATTGGAGTAACCTTTCCAAACTCTTGTTAAGCTGAGGAGGATTCAGCAGAATGCCTTGGGGTAGTTGTTACATACAGTATGGAATCTATTTCACAGCAGGTCATGTCCAAAACAAGATACATTTCTGTTTAAATAGAAATGATTGCATTGGTCCTCACCATCGTATTAGAATAGTACAAAAAGAGATCCAAGACTTATCAACTTTAAACAATCATCATCATCATCATCATCATCATCATCATCACAACTGATGTTACTGTCACCATCATTCTACATAAAATCATCAACTAGTGTCATTGTCCTGGTCATCAGGATCATCGTCATCATCGTCATCATCATCGTCATCATCATCATCATCATCATCATCATCATCATCATCACAACTGATGTTACTGTCACCATCATTCTACATAAAATCATCAACTAGTGTCATTGTCCTGGTCATCAGCATCATCGTCATCATTGTCATCATCATGATCATCATCAATTCAAGCAAACTGACAAGTTTCTGAATCACAGATACATGTCATCAAAATGGTGCATTAATTTGAGTTGTAGATGTCTGATAATATCATCATCATCATCAACATCATCATGATGATCACAACCAACACCACCATAATGGTCAGAATCATCACTGTCATTGTCTTGATCATCATGGCATTGTACCGGCATCAACGCTCATGCAAATAAACACTCTCTTCACACAGCTGCCTGGTACAAGCTTTAAACTTACACAATCCTTTCACCAATCAATAGAATAACAGCAATAGATCAGCCCATACATAGCACTGCCTACACAGCGTCCGTGGGACGAGGACAGGGATGAGTGTAGTAGATAAATCAAACTGTACTGTCCATTACTTACAGCTGACATCCACCAGCCAAGACATGATGTTGAGGACATGTGGTGAGCAGGACCTTAATGAAGGACTAATTGGACTTCTGCTAACACTGATCACAAAGGAGCCAGCCACATAACAAAACATAGGAGGTGCTGTAATCAATAACAATTTGCCCTATCTTGGATGAGTTATTTTTGGCAAGTTTGGATACCACGATGAGTTAACAAGGAAGACATTGCAAGTGACGCATGGAATTAAGAGTGATAGGAACTGAAGGATTTCACCATTGTCCTAAATTTTGAATTCTTGATAAAAATACGTGGGAAATAGATCTGCCCCATTGGAAAAAAATCATGGCAATTTTTTTTAAGCTTACTATGCAGAAAGTTCCTGAGTCTGTTTTAGGACTCTTGTCAACAACATGCTTGCCTTTGTTCTTTCTATTGATTTTCAATTAACAATAGACATTTCAAAGAAAAGATTATATATGTGCTGATAAGGAATTGTTCATATGCTGTAAACCGGATCATCTAAGCATGCTCACACAAAAAAGATTTCTTCACCAGATCAATAAAGACTGCCTCTCCTGATGAATTTCAAAAAAATCCTCTACCACACTAATCTAAGCATGAAGAACACTAACATTAAGGCATTGATCTGTAATTTCTAAAACTTAGTTTTCAAGGAAATTTATTGATAGCTGCCCTTCATAATATGACTTACAGTATTACAGAACACCCATCATCCCTGATTTCCAGTGCTGGATTCATTCGATATTTTGGTATTTTTGTTTTTAATCCCAATGGAATCAAGGTCATATGATGATGGAGACTGGTTATTTTCTGCCATCGATGTTGTATTTACATAATATGTTTGCAAAATTAGATTACTTTGAAAGAGACATTCAAGCACACAGCACAGATATGCTATGAAATAGGTTTCAAGATGTCAGATCTAATGACCAGGGCATATTTAAACTAAAGAGTGTTAGTGAGTGAGTAAGTTTGGCTTTACACTACTTGTAGAAATATTCCAGCACTATCACAGTGGGGGACATCAGACATGGGCATCAGTGTTTCCAAATTACCTAGGAATGTAGCAAAATATGAACATATGCCAAGAAATTTAAACAGTGTGTGTATGCTGCCAACATGATTAACAGTTGAAAAAAAATGTCTATGTCCACATCAATCTGTACACTTTTAGAAATTCAAAAATTTACAACCACTAGTTTACGCTTCATGAAAAGAAGAATAGGACTGAAAACCTACCATCAACCAAGACAGAATTCAACCAGTGGTTTGGCACATGCATGTGTAATACTTGACACATACAGATCAATGTGGGCATAAAATGTTTAAATCCAGATGCAGGTGAAATCCTTTTTAGAAAGATGAACTGCAATGTCTGTTTAATACAACAATCTTATGCTGTCCGCATGATCTCAATATCAATGCTGACCGTATTTACAGATTTTGTTGCAACTTACATATCCATACCTCAGATATAATGGGCTCAATCAATCACCAACACTGACAGTTTAATTTTCAAAGAGTAACACAAGAACCCAGATGTATTTTCCATATTTGAGAGCAATGATGAAGTGGATTTTTGTTCTTTATCAACATATTCTGAAAAGACCAAACGATATCACTGCTTGGTTCTTCCATAAGTCATTTTGCAAGCAAAACGCAATAAAAACAGACTTTGAAATTAAAACTGAAAATATAGCCTCCTCAGCAAAATCTGATATTTTTCAGTGAGTATCATGAAGTAGCAAAAAGATCTCTTGATAGCCAGATTTTTGTATCTGAAAATCTTTTGAAATACAAAACACACTGATAAAAAATAGAAAAATATCAGGAAAATGTGTTCTTCAAATTTGAAGGCAATCATGAAGCAGAATTTTGTTCTGTATCAAAATGCCAAATGATATCACTGCTCTGTTCTTCCTTTTGTAATTTTGTTTAAAAAAATGCTACAAAAGATGAATCTTGTATTAAAAATGAAAAAACAGCATTTGTATCAAATTTTGACATTTGTTCAGTACCATGTAGTAGCAAAAAATCTCCACATGTGCACGTTTCTATATCATAAAATCTTTTGAAATACAATAGCAGAACAAACAAAAAAATGAAGTGTATCAGAAAAAGTTAGTGAATTGTTTCCAATTTGCCTGCATAAACCATAGTGCAAACATCTTGTTACCTGTACAAACCACCTGATCATGACTACAAGTATTCAAGAGTTGGCCTTCTATGGCCGTTAATATCTGAAAGTCATGAACACTTTCTGTTATGATTTTGGACACCCAAATCTGCCTTTGTCTTTATGCACAGGAAATGTTACAATTTCCGCACCATTCCTAATTGAGAGGTCAATAAATATGGCAGTACATCCATTAAAATGTGTCTTGGCACGAAATGTTTCCATTATTACTTTGGCATGTTTTCTCACACATGAGAATGAATCTGTATGCATTTGATCCAACATGCACTTATCAATCATGGCACTTTCATAACTTGAAAAGGTGACATGATGGGGGATGATTTAGAAACTAGTGTGGAGATCCAATCGTAACATTTGGAATGCAATTTTGTAACACTTCTTTTTTATGTCAGCTGCATCTATTTACATTCTTTCCTGTTACCACTTTTGCTCCTGTAATTTTTTCATTCATTTCCTTGCGTGATTATTCCCACCTACCCTTGTTGCACCTTTTTTGCCTTAATTTCTAATTCTCCTTTCCAATGTTCTTTTTTCTCCATCTCATTCTTCCCTTTCGCTCATCCACCTTTATGTCTCCCCTTTCTATTTCATTTACTCTTTCCATTGCTTTTCCCCTCTTGCCTTCTCCCTCTTCCTTTGCCATGCCCTCCTTTCACTGTCCATTCCTCTTTCCATAGCCTACTTCTTTCCTGAGCTTCTCTTCATCTATTGCCTTCTCATCCTTCTACTGACTTCTCCTTTGATTGCCGTCTGCCTCTTTCCAATGTCTTCTCATGCTTTCTACTTCTCTTCTGTGCTATTTAATGTATCTTTTTTCCCACCATTCTTTCTTGCATCCAGTTGACAATGTATCAAACACGATATTAATGCAATATTCCTTAACAACTCCTTCAATGTGGTAAATTATAAATATCACCCAATTTACAAGATTATCCACACATAAAGTTGTTTAATCTATATATTGGACATTATCTTTTATGGTTCTTGAGAATGACAGACAGAAGATAAATCATGTCAAATATTACCCAAAATGATAATGTCATACCATCAATGATACACTCACAAAGTAGCAATATTAATGCCATCATCCCTAATTGCTCCCTGTTGCAATCACGACATCCGCCCCCAACCATTAGGCCTCACATATGTTGTTGTTGATTTCCGATGCTGAACACTGAAGCTTAATGGATGAGATTAAACCCAAAGATCTGTCAGACCTTAGAATCAGAGTGCTCCAGGAGTGATGGATGGTCCATTCTTGATGGAACACCCCGCTTTAGTTTTTCTACACAAATCGTCTTTTTACTGGAGTTTCCAGAATCGAAGCACGTGAATAAAAGACTTAACTTGTCAACATGACACTCAAAGTATCAATTTGTAATTTATGGATCTTAGGCCCATTTTTGTGAATGTCTCAGCACGGAATGAATATAAAATATCTCAGAGATACCTGTACGAGATAAAATGTACTCACTCTAGAGACAGTTAAATTGTTGAATGGAAATGCATGATGGTATATTGATGAGGGCTACATTCATTTGATGCTTTTATGCTTTTATGCTTTTATAATGATGAATGCTCATGATACAAACTCAATAAGTGATCTTGATCACTCTTACAAGATATATAGCGTGAAATATTTTCAGTTTATAAGAAAATCTTGTATGTCTGTATGGTATTGGTTGAAGCCAGTGGGATCGAGTGAAAATGGTTTTAGGTTGATTTTAGCAATGACATCAGAACGGTGCTTCACATTTTGTACCTCTGTTGGAAGTGGTATCAGTATCCTTGGCATAATGAGTATGCAAGTTTCAACCATTCCCCCAAACCTCAAACCAACATTGTGAGTGAGTGACCTTAGTTTTACAGCTGGTATTAGTTATATACAGTATACAGACTGTGATTTCTTTTACCTAATCAAAGACGGATGTGTGAGTAAGTGAGTACATTTTTGTGCCTCGATTACACAATGCCACTAGAATTTGTACTTCAGTGAAAAAGTGAAATCCCAAATATGACATATGTTGCATTTGACCACTTTCTAAGTGGCATCGTGTAATCACTAAGCTTTTGGCCGTGGGAGCCGTGCCAATTTACACTCATCAGAGGGGTACAGAAAATACGCAATCTAGACTACCAGTTGTCAGACTTTCATTTTTGTGGAAGTTGCGGTGGGTGGGCGGGCTAGGCGGCTGACTTTGTGTGCTGGCAATCAGGTGCCTGACTCTGAGGGTGCAGGTTCGAATCCTGGATGGGACTCAACCAAAAAAGTACTGGAATTTATACTTTACCTAGAAAGTGAAATCCCAAATATGACATATGTTGTTTTTGTGCTTCGTTTAGCAATATCCCAGTCATATCATGACAGGGAATGTCACCACCCCCCAGGTTCTTTAAAATAAGATCTATACAGGCAGTGGTACATGTTACAGTATACCAGGGTACCCAACTGAAAAAGTCCAACAAATCCAAATCTTAACAAAGCCATTTCTCAAAATAATCTAACAGAGACCACTGTGAATCTGTTTCTATGGCTTTAAAACGAGGAATTAATCAAAATAATAGTTGCAAAATAAAAACATACACGCATCTGTAGCTGTTTTGATATTCCAGGGGTACAAAACTCCATACATCATTGGTCAAAGCCTTGAAAAGCCATTCTGACAAAACAAACTAACATAGATCAACATGAATAATGAGCCAAATTGCTCCCTGCTCTGATCGATGTTCTTCCTAAACATCTATGTCTTTTTCCTGCCAAAAACAACACTGTACAGAAGGATATTGCTCAAGGCAGGGTCATACTTGTATCTCTCATGAAAAAAAGGGATCAGGGATAGAAAAAAAATCTGCTCATTAATCACACAGATATTATAATGATGATTCAGTGAATGATTGGAGTAAGCAGACGTACTGAAGGCATGGAAGAACTATCTTGACATATTGGATGAGTGCTTTGTGACAATACATCACACAAATATTGCTTTATTCTTTTCACTTCCATGAAATATTTTACACTGGGGCTCTCTGCACTGAGATTTAAATACCAGAGCCAGACTATGGAAGCTTATATTTATACTGGTCAAGGCATGAGGATGATTTTGAGGCTAAGTCTGAACCATGTTGTCAATGCAGGAATCACAGGAATCTGTCTTCTGTCTTTCTACTGAAATACTTTACAGTATGCATCTGTTTACGTAATTTGTAATAGTAAAAGTACCATCATAAACTACTGTAAAATAAATCTGTCCTGTTTGAAGGTTGAGGGTGATTGGCTGACTGGCAGTATCTGATCAATGCCATGGACAGTATGTGACATGGGCATGTTTTCATCCCACCGAAATACTTGACAGTTGGGTTCTTTTTACCCGGATTTCAATACTAGAACCACACTATGGTACAATACATTAAGAATAGGCATATCACAAAGGTCATTTTGGAACCCAGTTTTCTCCATGTTGTGGATCATCCATCATCAGGAATATTTTTCTTCTCACGTCACTGAAATACTTGACATTTTGGCTCTCTTATAATGCTAAAACACTATGTAACATAAATTTATACTAATTGCCACAGAAATTTGAGACTGGAACCAGTCTGATCCACACTTGCAAGTGGGGTTCTCTTTACCCAGATTACAACAGCGGAGACACAATATCTACAGTGACATAAATTAATACTAGTCAAAGGACATGAGGTTGGGGCCCTGAGATTGAATTGGGAACTGAATCTGGTCCCACTCTGGACAATGTCACAAGAAAACATATCTTCTCCACTCCCACGATGCAATTCTCTGATGAATTGTGGTATGACTATCTGAGCCAGAGTGTGTGATGACATGGTAATACACACAGACATGTAGCCATGTTTGTCATGAGGTGCCTCAGCGTTCTGCATAATTCCTCTTCATTGTCCTGCTTCTAGTTTCATGTTATGCTATTCCGTCATGTTATGCTATTCTATCAATCTCTCCCTTGTCAGCTCCAGTTTCTAATCAGACATTCGCTGCCAAGAGGAATCACATTCCTATGACCTTTCTCCATATTAATGTACATCTTTAATAACACTTTCTTGTTTTCTATGGCGGAAGTCTACAAAAATGCATCTGAAATGTTCATTTTGTGCTCTCTGATAAAATGTAACACATGATTTTGTTAATGTTTTATTAGCACAAAGTCTTTCCTTTTTCTTGAGAAAAAATTAATGTGCTGGTAATAATTCATCATGACTATTCAGTGATTGTACTTGGTTCTTATGTACCAGTAAGCTTGTGGTAGTGTTATGACAGACTAGTACAATATTGTACTGCAATACAGAACTCCTGTATTGCAATGCATGCAGTACATTACATTACATGTTTTATTTGCGTAAAATGTGAAAAATAAGTGAGACTGTTCAACATCTGGATTTATGCCTTGTTAGCTTCTTGTCCTTAATTACCATCACAGGAACATTGGTAACCCAGTCCTTTATTGCTAACTGCAGAGTTATGTCCCTTAGGTTGCCATGATCCTGTGAAAACTGGTCTTAATCCAAAATGTTAGCTCCATATGATCCTGAGACGCTACCATAAAGTGTTGCAAATGGTAGTGAGTGAGTGAGTCAGTCAGTGAGTCAGTGGGCTATATCATCCCAGGGAACACCAGACATGGGGTTCACACATTGTAGTCATGAGGGGATTTGAATCCATGTCTTTGGCTTGACTAGCAAATGCTTTAACCACTGGGCTACCCAACTGCCCTTTTGCAAATAACAGTTTCAAGCATCCAAATTAGTAATTTGACCATGAAATTAGTAGCCAACTAAATGCTTAATACCACAAAGGTTTCTGACAGACCATTTTACTAATGTTTCATATATTACTTGCAATGATTCCAGTTAAAAAAAGTCATCTTTAAGTTGAGGAATGGAACCCTAGTGAAGTCAGAAAACTGATGAAAATATATGTTTGTGTCTATGGCCTGAAATCTAATGAATTCTCTTCACATTTTTTAGACTTTCAAGTGCAACCATGTTGGTGTAGTTTAAGGCTAAAATTTGTAGCAACTATGATAAAATCACAGAGGCTGGCATCTCTGATGATCATCGTTTTTTCACCACCACACCTCTGATCCTGGCTGAACCAAAGCAGTACACACTGAAGACCTGTTTCAACCACCCATTCCCCCACATCAAAGCATGATACAAATATACCATGATACAACTGAAATACCATTCAAAGCTGCGTAAAACAACTCACTCACTATCAACCTCAGTGTCTTTAATTATATTTTGAAGTTCCCAGTCCTAGTGCAGTATCATGAATCATCAAAGCTGTCCTCAGATTACAGGTCTGTCTGAGAGCAGTGCAATCCCAATATATATCATGGAGATGCTCTCACTTCTGTATCACTGACTTCTCTCTGTAACCTTTGTCAAAGGAAGAATTCATAAAACCTAAGGTAATCAATTGTCCTGTTTCTTGTCAGTGCAGCAGATGTCCAGGGACCTGGCAGTGCTGTAGTTAAACTGCTCCTCGGAGAGTCCGGCTCCCATGCGCTGCTCCTAAAACAGCAATATCTTTCTACTCTTCTTGTATTGAGGATCATTGCTGGTCTAGTGAAGCTGCAATATCTTGTCTACTCTCTGTGTGTTCAGGAAACATGGCTGCAATAACATTTCTATTCTTCTTTAGTTGATAGAACATAGCTTTCTTTTGAAACAGCCATATCTTTTCTACCCTTCCTGTGTTTTGGAAACATGGCTTCCTATCAAAATGTCCTTGTCGTCTTGCATTGAGAAAACATAGCTTTCTTTTGAAACAGCAATATCTTTTATATTCTTCTTGCACTGAGAAAACATGGCTTTGTTTTGAAACTGCAATATTTTTCTATTCTTCTTTCATTTAGGAAGCCTTGCTTTCTTTTGAAACTGCAATATATTTCTGTGTTGAGGACACATGGCTTTTGAAACAGCAACATCTTTTCTATTCTTCATGTGTTCAGTGGACATGTCTTTCTTTCAAGCTGGACCATGATTTCTACTTTGCTTGTATGGAAGAGTAACTGCCATCGGTTTGAAACTGAAACATTTTGACTGTTATCCTCCCTAAATATGACATTACATTTGTTTCACAATGCATGGCACGAGTTCTACTCTTCCCATATTTCAGTTTCAATGCCTTTCTGATGATATTTTGTCCAATTTTTCAAGGCTGAATTTCCATGTCATTCTATTAAAGATCCAATAGTCTCCACATCATGAGAACATGATTTGTAGATTACATATTGAGAACATAATTCCTAGTTTCCACATATTAAGATAAGCTGTCCATCTACCTCAACACTACAGTCCTTGTTGATACAGAACTGTCTAAGCTGAAATGTTATTGTTTCTGCTGATCTTGTGTTTAGACGCTTCCATCAATCTAAATCTCCAGCATTGTTAACGAACTGACATCTACAATGAACTCCCATATGTCAAACAAACCTAAGATCCTGACTAAACCATATGCAAATTACTGATATCAAAGTCACTATTTTTACTGAAATTGTAGAGTCCATTTCCTTTTATTGTATGTATTTTCATACCTATTTCAACTAGCTATGAATAGACATATAGAGATCCGAGTTACAATTTGATCTTCAGCAACCCATTTCTGTCATAAGAGGCAACTTACGGAATCAGGTGGTCAGACTCACTTACTTGGTTGGCAAATGTCACTGTATCCTATGTTGATCACAGGATTGTCTGGCCAAGACGCCTAATTATTTAGGAATATTGCTTAGTTTGGTGTTTAACAACAAACAATCAAAAGCTATAAATAGTGGACAGTGAAGAGAACTTCTGTTAGAAAAAAAATAATCGAGTTTGGATCCAACAGTCTTGTGATTGATATCATGAGCATCCATCTATACCATTGGGATACACCAAAACTCTGTTAGTCGCTTTTGGGGAAAAGCATGGGCTGGTGAGCTGAAGAGCAATTCTAATGACAATACTCAACATAAACTTTCAAGCTGACGCAAACAAGCAATTATCGGTGACATACCTCTATTCCAGTTATACAAATTATCCTGATTTATGTTAATCAATCATAATGTCAAATGTGATGGAGACTGGGTATTAGAACTAATTATGAAGACATAAATAGCTATGCATAATGTCATGACCGTGTTAATGGTTGTCATAATGTGTTAAAGAGGCAGTCTTCAAATTACCTTTATTTAAACCTTTTCACCGGCAGTTATTAGATGTGTATGACAAATTTGGAAGTATTTGCCACTAACAATTAACATAATCCACATAGCAAGATACTATTGACTGGGAGACACATAAACCAATAAGCAGTATTATATCAAATTCCAATGCAAAGAAATGCAAATTATTAAATATCTGCATGAACATTTCCCTTTTGTTGTGAAGAAAAAAAAATGCAAGACAAAGTTTGGAAGTATGGAGGTGATAATTTGAGCTCTGCAATGTTTTGGGAGCAAAGCACTCAGAAAAATATTGAAAAACATGGCTAAAAATTTCAACACAAAATGGCTCCCAAATATTGCGTTTTAGCACCATGACACTTGCAATGAAAATTAAACAGAATCTGATGCCGCAACTGCAGAAGAAATCTGGAAATCATCAGACCTGTAATTTTATGATCATATGTACAATATTTTTTAAATTAAAATTTTGTAATTACTTTTGCATTTTATTCAGCTGTGGTGGCGAGTGGTCCTATGTGTAGAGCACAGGGCACAAATCAGTTAAAGTTAAGCACTGTCAAGCTTAGGCAGTCTGTGGATGGGCGACCATGTTTGAAAACTTAACTCCTTAGAGTTTCTAGGACTTCAGTCCAGCCCCACAATGATGCACAATTTGGTACGTGTGGTCTCACCCTAGGCAAGTGAGTTTGTTCAAAACTGTCTCAGTTCACCTAGCAGAAAATGGGTACCTGGTGAGATGAAGTCATGTGATTATAACCTTCTAGCACCTAAGAGGCAGCTTGGGTTATCCGGGTTGATAGTTATCAGATTCTGATTACAGCATCCAGTGAGCAACTAGTCAGATGGATATTAGGCACTATGTAAGTGAATTATTTTTATAATATTACCATTTCTATTGAATGTAAAGCTTTGAGATTTTTGCACCTAGCATGCTGGACATTTTGCCGACTTTTTTTTTAAAGATTCTGATCATTGGTTTTAGAACAAAATATGACAGAATGATAAATAATATTTTGAACAATTGCAATATGTCTCCTATCATTTAGGCATGGAGCACTAATTACACAAAAGGAGCACTGAAAAAAATGACTACAGGTGTTCATAAACCGTGTAAGGATGTTTTGCCTACTCATAACGTTTACCATACATGACATAAATAAGTGGAAAGATTATTACAACAGAAACAAATCTCACTCAATTCAGCAAGAATACATTTTCATGTGTCCTGTTCATATTTGATCAAGTTTTCAGAATGTTTGATCTAATTTACAACAATGATTCTCTAACATATTATCATATGACATTCACTAATCAAATATTGCTGATCACTATGAATAACTAATAATCTAAATTTGCTGAAATTATCCATCAGTTCAAACCTCAGAGGGTGTTAAACTGAATTAGTTCAGTCTATTAAATATTTCCATGATAATTTAAACACATCATGTCAGATCTGAATTGACATGACATGAATACCAGGACGAGGTAAATATCTGTAGATGAGGATTTTGATTGCCTTAAGGGTTATACCACAATGCATCAGTTTTTCTCAGATTATTCTCTAAATACATGCACACTGTCTTGCTACATATGCTTTACCTTCTGAATTTCAACTATCTGACGTATGAAGTCAGCCTGACAGAATTATGAAACATATACGAGTTATACAGTTAATTACATAACAGATATGATAATATTTTCTGAATAATTTTTTTTATATTAATTTTTATGTTTAATGCCACAACAAGCCATAATCTAACCTTATGGTGTCTGTCTCCAATATTCAAGTCCAGACCTGATAATGCTGAGAATGATCTTGGATTTTAATTTAGCTAATCAACGAAACAGATCAATGTATATTTCAATCTATGCTAAGTAAAGGTGACAAAATCAAAACGCAATCAACAATATTGAAACAACACTATAAACATCATTTAATATGATAGTTAAAAAAACAGTTGTTTCAACATCCATCCACACAAGCACATCTCAGTCTTCGTCATTAGTCTTCACACGAAGACAAAGAACAGAGCCAGTGTCTGTGGTGATCAGATTGAGAGGTAATATATTTGCAATAAACTCTGCTTTAATTGACAAGAAAAGGCATCATTATGTGAACAATAAGGAGGAAGACGCTGTGATTGATGAGATCTCATATAAGCTCATTAATCCTTTGGTTGGCTTTTTCCTGCAACAAATGCTTTCAATCAGACCAGACACACAACATGAAGATAGCACAGGACTTCCTATTGCTAACTATACCTAATAAACTGGACGTCACGTCGCTTCCACTTATCCAAACCTTACTGCACATTGATTCAATGTAGAAAGATCTCGAAGCCAAATCTATCAACATTTTAAGCAAACAGCCCCTTTCCGATGGAAACATGGTTAAAAGGACACATGGTGGTGATGGTATAAAAATTACAGCTCTTGTCAATGGGAAAACTACCTTAAGGGTATTGGGGAACTGATTAGTGGTTCACCTGCTTCAAAAACACAGCCAAAAAATTTTTGCTTAAATTTAAACAAACAGTTAAATCTCACTTACAAATACTTCTTTTCACACTTTCCAGAGTTGACATTGCAGGTCTTTTAAAAGAAGAGTAAATTAAGTATGTTCACAGTTGAAAGTTTTCAAAGAAAATTTCTAGTCTATTTTATCAAGAGATGTAAGAAATAATCAGGATGTTCTGGTTGCCATGGCAATAACTCCTTGCTTGATTTGTTCATTTTGTTATCATGTGCCCCTAGGTGGTTGTCACAAAGAGCCTCTTGTGTTGATAAGTCTCATCTTGACTTGGACACATGTCACTAGAAGGGTTTTCCGGTCTTATTTTCATGCAGATGTGGTGCCAACCACTTCATTAAAGCCTAAATAAGAGATGTATTTGTTTCATGGGGTCCACAGAACCCTACTGGTAATGGATTTTAAACATGCAATATACCAGAACCTTTTGAGATGTGAAATACAGTCGAACCCGGTTTCTCTGGATGTTTTGGTTTCACTCGAAAATTGTCTGGATCATGAGATGACCTGTTAACTGGATTAAACAAGCAAAATGTGAAAATGAAGTGAGAACAAAAAGTGACATTTTTTTCATGTACATATATCAATAAATCAATAGTCAATAGTAATAACATTGAATCATTATAACATGTAAGAGTACCGATAATACATGGAAGGCAGAATGCAGGTTACCATTTGTCAGGTTGTCTTGGGTGTAATCGTGTGGCGTGTGAAGCTTCAGGTGGTAAGTTAGATAAAAAACACAAATCCATAACAAAAAGTCACTATTTTCCCAATTGCATATTTTTTGTTTAATTTTAAAGATGCATTTCTTGCCCTGAAAACATGACATTGCGTCAAACTTATATTTATGTATACAAGACGCAGGTCAGATTTTAAATATACAAATAAGTCAGATATGAAATACTCAAGAGTGCTGTTTGTTGAAATTAGAGTCTTGACCAAGACATTTTACGGATTAATCTTCTTTAATCTCTTCCACACGACATTTCAGGGTCATTCCAGGTCCCTTAAAAAAGATTAATCCATAAAATATCTTGTCAACTATAACAACTTCTGAATGCCACTAAATGACATCAAATTAGAGTCTTGATTGATAAGAAGTAAACAGAAACCTTGTTCAGAAGTAAACAAGAGCTATGTTTGTTATAAAACAGACAAAAGTTTTGTTCATTCTGAAATAAATTTATATGAAACAGGTATGAAATAAACAAGTGAGTGAGTTTGGCTTTGTGACACTTTTATATTCAACAGTAGGGAACACCAGAAATGGGCTTCACTCATTGTACCCTTGTAGGGAATCGAACCTGGATTTTAGGTGTGATGAGCAAATACTTTAACCACTTGGCTACCCCACCAACCAAACTACGCAAGAAATATGAATAAAATTCTGAGATTCAAATGTTCAGTTGGCAAGGTAAAATTATGCAGATTCGAAATTGTACTTTCATTTTATTCTATTTACCCTTTTTGTTTAAAGCGAAATTCATCGGTACATCTTCACTGCAAACAGACTTTAAACTTCAGGTAACTCTTTATGTCATACTAGTTTGAAAGATTCAAATATGGTTTACAATCATGGCATATTACATTTGATTAATTTTTGCATTCAGTTTGAGATAATGCCCATTCATACTGAAACTCCTCTGGTAGAGGTTCTTCTTGCAATACAGACCACCCAACATGTCACTTGCTGAAACTCGTACTGGAATCAGTCATAGCATGCATCTACAAGTGATCGTTTTATTAGGTTTCCCCTACTGACCAGATGAAGGATATAGCCTGTAGGCCACTAGTGGACAAGAATTACTAAATCGCTTCTCCAACCAACAACACTTAGGCTGGTACGAATGGCGGCTTTAGAAAGCACTCTCCAAGCTCTGAAGTGATTCCTCTAAAAGCCTTTCACAACTTGTGAACAATTCAAGACATCAGTACCAGAGGTTTGGTATTAATTTCAAATCTTGTACCAGACTGCGACGATATGTATTGATCCCTATGTTGATACCACGAAAACAATTACATTCAGAAGTTGCTGTCAATTTGTTCAGTCGACACTTTTCAATGAGTACATTTCAGCCAGTCACTAAAAGGACTTTTTATTTGAAGATGATATCTACTTTTGCTACCAATTCAATGTTCTGTTACTAACAGTATGGCCATCTCTGCTGATAGCCGAGTGTTTTGTTCAAATCTGTCTATCTGATTATATTATATGGTATCATTCAAACAAATATGACACCAGGTGTTAAAGTGAATATGAGTCTTTCTGTCCTGTCGCTGACTACATCATAAATACATGCAAAGCCAAGACAAATGTTCCTTGAATAAACAACCATGGGAATATATAGTATATTAGGTAACTGCATCAGACTAAATTCTGTGACTGATGCATCACAATCAGACACATCCTCCACATGTGTGCAGTAAAACATTAAACCTTTTCAAAAGAATTGTCAAACTGTGAAGAAATATCACCATGGCATGACTGAAATGAAGAAAGAGGTATAAACCTGACACGATATCACAACCACAATATCACAACCACAAGATGAAGATTAAGATTTCATCAAGAGATCAAATGTCTGTGATGAAAGGTTTATGGTAAGATTCTCATAACCAGAAGAGGGTAGGCAAGGCAGCCTTATGAATAAAGCATTCACTTGTCAGTCTTGGGTTTGATTCCCACATGGGTACAACATGTGAAGCCCGTTTCTGGTGTTCCACCATGATATTGCTGGAATATTGTTAACATCAGTGTAAAACAAAACCACTCACTCATAACCAGAAGATCTCATATTAGGAGATGAAATATATTTTGAATGCATCATTTTATTGTTTGAAATTAAAGTTTCAAAATTAACATGAATATATGTATTGTTATACAAAATGTGGAACTAATGTTAAACTACATTAAAATGATATTGATGCAGCAGGCATTTGTAATTCTTTTTATTCATATTATTCTTAAGTTCATTGTTCACATGAACACCAATAACTAATGTTGTTGATCACTTTAGGAATATATTAATTAATCCTTTTCTAGTAGTTGTGAACAGACTAACACTAGTTTTACCCTTCAAAGCAGAAAGTTCATATACATAGTTGTCATCAAATCTGACAGGTTAGTTCCAAGTTCTGCATTAGCCACATACAAAAAAAAATTTGTGTAACTGCTTTTGATAATAAAAATGAAGTGCCTGATTATTTTGTAATATAATCTGCTTAATCATGAAAACAAAATACAATTAGCACTATTGTTTTCAACTTTTAATCAGGCACAGTGTCAAATTCTTTGAGAAACCCAACAACATAGTTTGATAGATACAGAGAAAACCAAATTGGTTTTGAAGTTTTTTTCAACAGTTCTGAAGTCTTCACTGGCAATTGGAAGATAAATAGCATAGACAAATGAAACTATGAATGCCATTTCTAACAGATAAAGAGATAAATGTTCCCCAGTCTGAAAATAAAACATAACTCAGATAAATTAGCAATAGTGACCAAACTTATTAGTCCTCTAAGACAATTTTAAGCAAGCAGTTTCAAACAAATATCAATTATGTAAGTATGTATTGCCTTACAAAGCTATGTTTTAATCTCCAGTTTGGCTTAAAAACAACAAGTTAAAGTCCTCAGTTACAAGTAGGAAAAGTTCTTCCTTGAGAACTGATACAAGGGAAAAAAGATTAAAGTAAGTACGGAAATAGTTTGGCAATGCTGTGATACCTGACAACAATGAAGTATTTTCAGTGCAAATGACAGGCGAGGTATTGATGATTCTGTCCGAAATGAGCAAGACTCACAAACACAGCTGATTACACACAAATAATCAGAAACCCTCTACAAGAATGTTGTGACAGATCCCTATTGATTGCCTTCAAGATTAAAGCAGATATTTCAAGCTAAGGCACTACAATGCTATGAGAAAACAGCATTGTTTCGTACATGGTGAAAATTAGATTTCGTATCAATGTGAGAAAATTGTTAGATTTACCTTGGTTTTGTTGGGCTGGAGAGTGCTTTCCATCAATTTGTGTCAAGAAAGTGGCAAGAAAGAAGGTAATGAACACAAATTCCGAAACAGTTCGCCAGCATGCGTCTCGAAGCCCCCTGACAGTCATTGTAGTGTCCATGCTACAGCGGAGCTCTCTGTCAATGTCTTTGGAAATGATTTGCCTCAATGATTATAAACATCAAGTTAACATTTGCATCCAAGCAGTGCAAATCAGGACTGCCTCAGCTCTTTAAAACAGATTGCCTGATTCCACTCGCTGGGTGGTTACATACAGCAGAGCCCAGGTCAAGTTCTCGTTTCTCTTGTGTATACTCAACTGTCACTGACGAGGGCCTGTCATCGGCTACTGTCAGTCAGCCCTCACGACAACTAGCCACCATATAAGGGAAGCGTTGGGTTATTAAGCAGTGATTTGCCGATGCATAAACTTCTACAATAAAATTCCCCCAAATTGAATCCTCTGCAAAAAGATTAGCTGCTTTAAGAAAATATCACTTTGGTTTGAGTGATTCTGTTCCAGTTTGGCTACAGCCTAATGTGAGAGATACGTGAAGTGTACGATTGATGGGAATTACATGGTTGGTAGTTTCTAAGAACTGTCAGTTCCACTGTGTGTAGTATTCAAATAAGAGATGTGCAGAATTCCTTTCAATCTTTTTCTATACCTTTCATCCATCTTGACAGTATTACCATTCATCTCTACTTATCGTCCATGTATACTGTAGCAACATTTAAGAGCTTGCTCTTTTTGTACATGCTTTACATGAATAACAGTAAAACTGAATTCAGCGTGAGCAAGTTGGCTAAATAAGTGAAAACTGGCGTATTACATGATATATGTTTTACTGTCAGAATCATACAATGGACGGTGCTTTTAGCAAAGATATCCCATCACAGATTTCCAGTGACCCTTTCCTATAATGACTATTTTGCCGCTAATATCCTATGGAATCTATTTTGGCAGAATCGTCAAACTATTCCTTGCAGTTGATGTTTCATACATATAATGATTGTGGGTCAAGTCTTGTCTCTTTTATTTATGTAGCTGGAGATTAATAGCCCAATGTCATTGTACAAAACTCCCAAAACTTCAGACAGACCACAGGGCTGGTTAGTTGTAAAACTTACCAGCCCTCACCAAAACTTACCTGTTCACAAAATATCGTCATAAACATGTCCAAATTTTAACATGACCGATGGGCAGGTGAATTTAAGAATCTGGCAGTCCGTTTTGAAAATAACCTGTCCTGGGTGGTTGGGCAGACAGGTATTTCAAATACCTTAACTACAAGATGTTTTCCCTACAAAACAAACCTTTTCACTACAGCCTGCATGCATAGTTATGACACACTTTTTGTCAAAAGAACAAATAAAGACCACTTTGAATAACAGAAAGCGATAACAGAAGACTGTGATAACCACTCCTATGCCTTAATTTAAAATTGCCTAAACTTACATATAAAAATATTCCCTCTAAACTGAGACTGTTAGTAAACATCATTCAGGATCACTTTTTGTCACCCACCCCCCCAAAAAAAAAACCCACTATGAATAGTAGTATTCAGACATAAAAGCATTTGATAACAGACTCCAAAATCTTCAAATGGTCTAAGCTTATTCATAAATGTTTTCCCTATGAAATAAACCCATCCGCTACAGCCAGCACCATTCTTGAATACATTTTGTCAAAAGAGCAAAGAACAGTATGGACATGAACAAGCAGAAATAGAAAGCTGCAAAATATGGTCACCGTGATCAAGCCAGGTTTATCACTGGGTCATTTTGAACCTTAAGCTGTGCTTAGAATGTGCTTATTATCCATTGCTGATGGGAGCGGAAGCACCTGGTGCTAGTGACAGACACAGCACTTACTTTACTTGCACTGGAGGACCAGATGAACAATTGTCACTAAATGGTGTGGTACAGACAACAGTCTGCTTTCATCTTGAAGCAAGTAAGTTTGGCTTTACACCACTTTTAGCAATATTTCGACAATGTCATGAAGGGGCAACCATTGTGGGGTATCCTTGTGGTCAAAACATTCACTTGTTATGACAAAGACCCAGGTTCAGTTCTCAACATGGGTACAATATGTGCTCATTTCTGGTGTCTTCCACCACGATATTGGGAAGGAGTCCGAACCAAGGACATTCCAATCTGAAAAGGGATTATTGTTGAAATGATCACAATGACACGATGAAAGAATTAAACCATCTCCCTCTTCTGTCAGCAAAACTGACAAATTAAAGATGTCAGGTAGGTATCGGAGAATGTCAGCAGCTGAAACCCACCCCAATGGCAGAAATTTTATAACTAGCCAACAAGTCGTCCTGATTCCCCAAAGTCATTTTGCATTAAGGAAGGTGACTTACTGTTAACCACCATGTCAAATCAACTTTACTGTGACATGTTGACTGTCGATAAAAGACCACATGCTCATCTCCACACAGTCACCTGCTGTGAAATCAATGTGAAATTTACGACTGATTACTTGAAATAAACAGCATTCACTTTGATATGCACACCAAGGGAGGTCCCTGTTTGACATTTGAGACAGCCTACTGAGGCTTTTCAACATGAAAAATCTTCTTCATTTTCAAATCTAAGAACAAACTAATTACATAGAGACCCTAGGCTATCAATGCCAGTTATTATAATGTCCCGTGAGAAATCAATTTCAGTTTCAAAGGCTTCCAAAGACACATTTTGCCATCAGCGAAGTCTATATCTAATTAAATGTACATGTATTATTACCTCACCAAGTTTATGTACCTGTACATTTTTTGTCTGTAAATTTTGGTGATACTGTCAAGCATTAAGGCATCTTACATGCATGTACCTGTATTTTTCTTCTGTCCTTGTCTGTTAATTTTTGTTTATAATGTCAAACATTAAGGCATGTTGTATGCATGGACCTGTATTTTTTGTGTGTGAATTTTTATTATAATGTTAAATGTCAAGGCATCTTGTATCCATGAAACTTAATCATGGCCAGAATGATCTTCCAACGATGTTTATGTATGATCTGATAAATGTAAATATCTTTAATTATTTAAAAAAAACCCACACACATGCAGCTATTTAAGCTGCTCTGATTTTAATTCTGCAACGTTTTTTCACAATAATTTGATTTTCCATTCTGTCAAAATCATGAACTGAGATGGTCTGGATGGTTGCTATGGTGATGGTTCTGGCTGGTTGTATAAAAACCAATTGCTTAAGGCAGGTGACCTTAAATCAGGGCTTCTGGAAATCTATAAAAAGGTTTGGGGACAGTCCTCAAGTAATTGGAAATTATGTTAAGGGACGGCTAGGTGTTGAATACTAAAGCAAATTTTATTTTCATTGAATCAATCAACTGTATTCAAATTAGACAAATCTTAAGTTTGTTACCATGGCAACGAGGACCAAGATTCCAAGAATAAATGTGAAGACATTGGTTTACAGAGTTACAGTAATTCCAAGAAGCAATTGTTTGCAATAATTCTGGCAAAAGGATATGAGTTCAAACGCAGAAGCAGAAAGTAGAGAAGAAATATCAGCATAAAACCAAAAATACATGACAGTGAATGAAAGACAGATGAGGCAAATTATGTTATAGGAATATGTGAAGAGAGAAAAAGATGTTAGAGAATCATATTGCTGAAAAAGGAAGAATGGGAATTCTGGAATAGTGGGAACAGAAACTGACAAATTGTTGAATAAAATACCGATTTGGAGACTGGCCTGTCTAACACAGAACATACAGAGTTCAAAACTCTGCAGCATAGGGCACTGGCATACAGACTGGAAGATGTGGCAGATAGGATATACAGATTTGGAAACTATAGAGTATAGGACGCTGGACATACAGATTTGGAAACTAGAGAGTATAGGACACTGGACATACAGATTTGGAAACTAGAGAGTATAGGACACTGTAAGTACACATTTGGAAACAACAAAACATAGGAATTTCGACATACAAATTTCGAAACTATAGAGAATATAATGGGCATACTGTCAGAAAAACTGTGACATGTAGGATACTGGATTTGAAACTGAACATGCAGATCCGGAAACTGTAGACCACAGGATACGGGTCATACAGATTGGGAAATTGTGGAGCACTTGTCATACAGACATGGAAACTATGAAGAGAAATTTGATCAAAATGCTAATTCATACCAATCTTAAATATAAAGATCAAACAAAGAGTAACCCTGACTGCACACAAATGTAATGTGCCGTCTGACATCTGCTGTTATAACCTACGATATTCCCAAAAAAGAAAGTCCAACAGTTTCTCATCCTCAGACTAATCTACACTTTGAACGTCCAAGCTTCCAACCAAATCAAAGTAACTTGTGACCTTTCATCTCACGACTATTATTCTCCATCATGAAAGTTCCAAAGATTATCACCTGAACACTGAATCACGTAATAAATGCCACGCTAATGATCACAACCGTGGTCCTGAGCTACTTGCCCCAAATTCAATGAAGTATCTAATTAGATACGTGCGTTTGATCAATTGCTTGTACATAGTATGTCTTTCTATTGACACAAAGATTTTCATACATCCAAAAAATGTTATCGTTTGATTATGTACACAAACCATATGACAGACATGGCATTTGCTTATTGACTCTGATGTATTCAAATGTGGCTCCATAAACACTGCAGCTATTTCGGGGATATAATTTTGCTTAGGTAAACATTGTATTTGTGAGACGTCTGACTTGACTAATATAAACTGAAATGAGTGTTGGATTAACAATTTGGATCTGTCCGCAGCAAAGAAATAGGTTATCTACATGAACATTTTCTCATCATCTCTTAGATGGATGTTGACTTTGTTGAAGCAGATGATAAACACTTTGGTTGCATACAAGACTTAAAAAATTAGCCCATTTTTCAAGTTACCTCTCCTGATAGACTCAATATATAAATGAGTTAAGTAGAACAGGGATCTAAAAAGATAACAAATACTTTTCATGGGCATCATGTTTTGGTCACATTCTCACTGAAACAAGTTTCACCCAGTAGTATTTGGTCATGCAACTCTCATATTCCATTTCACAAAAGATCATGATGAAAATGTATGTACATATTTTTTGCATGAATTTGCATAATTTAGTCACTGCCAAGAACAGGTTTTGCAAATTTGTATTTATTTCTGTCCAAAGAAAATGCACGGAATTAATATCTTTGTTTTTATATAGACACAGAAAAGCCAAATTTGATTACACGTTCTTTCAAACCCATATTGGTGAGGGGTCAAGGACATGAAAAACAGGAGTGAGGGAGAATTCATTCCGGTCATTCCATTTGTTTTGAATGAATCTGCATAATTTACAAGTCATCCTCTTGGAATATCTCCAATGCTCCCTCATAGCTTGTGGACAATGGTGAGTGAGTTTAGTTTTATGTCGCACTCAGCAATATTCCAGCTATTTGGCTGCAGTCTGTAAATAATTGAGTCTGGACCAGACAATCCATTGATCAACAACATGAGCATCAATCTGCGCAACTGGGAACCAATGACATGTGTCAACCAAGTCAGAGAGCCTGACCACCCGATCCCGTTAGTCGCCTCTTACGACAAACATAGTCACCTTTTATGGCAAGCATGGGTTGCTGAAGGTCTATTCTACCCCGGGACTTTCACGGGTCGTGGACAATGGGCATGATAAAGATAGGTGATGGTTGGTTGGTAGATTCAATGCCTCATGCAATATTCAAGCTATATGGCGGTGGTCTATGAATAATCCAATCTGGAAAAGACAATCCAGTGATCAGTAGCATGAGTATCAATATATGCAACTGGGTTGCGATGATATGTTCAACTATGTCAGCAAGTCTGATGACCTGATCCAGTTTGGCACCTGTTACGACAAGCAGGGGTTGATGAAGATCAATTCTAATTTGAATCTTCACTGGTCTGACAGGTGAGGACAAAGGGTTGGAGGAATCGGTCATATACGCACAATGCTTCTGAACACTCCATAGTAGATTTTGAATCTCGAGCAGTGTTGGTTATTTATGCCAGTTTCTCATGAAAAAAAACGAAGCAGAGAAAAGACAAATTTGTGTCATTATTGTGGGTCAATCAAGAAGATGTAATTATTTTGTTGTACATCCACATAGTGAGCTTTTCAAGCTATTGATGTTCGATAGTGATTGAGTGAGTGAACTTCACATCACTTTTAGCATTGATTCAGCAAATGTCATGATGTCCTCCCATCTTGGGAATGAGTGAGTGAGTGTGTTCAGTTCTATGCCGCTTTTAGCAATATTCCAGCAACATCACAGCGGGGGACACCATATAGTACCACATACTACATATAGTACCCATGTGGGGAATTGAACCCGGGTCTTCAGCGTGACGAGCGAATGCTTTAACCACTAGGCTACCCCACTGCCCCTCTTGGGAATGAAGCTACATGCTTGAAAAGTACAGACCAAACATGTGTGTGTGATAATTCTTCATGGCAATTAGACCAGACATTTTTTTCTGGTTTGCAAATATAACACCCAAAAAAACAATCTAATTTGATATTAAACACCTACAAGTTAGCAAATTTGGATAATTTTCTTCAAAACTTCAGTAACTTGTAAAGAAATAGATACCTTCAAGGATACACTGTCCAGACATTCATTACTTTTAAGAAAACAGCCTTTCATCTTCATCATTTCAAAATACTCGTTATCAGATTTCTGTCTGAGACAAGGCGCTAAGTAAAGATACAGCTCTGGTGCAGACACTGAATCCAATTAAATCATGTCAACAGGCTCTTATCACTGTTTAATAGACTTAAATATGCGAGCAGCTGTGTTTCCATGGAAACAGTTCATGACTGTAATCAGAAAGGACTGCTGGTCCATTCTAATTGTCTTGCGATGAAATACTGCAGCTGTGAAGCTGTTATCACATCCTGTTAATTCATGAAGGTGAAGAATTCTTTGAATTATACATGATTACACTGCCACTAATCATAATGCTTAGTCACAGTCTCCTATCCATGTCCTGAAAGCATGCTCACAACTCTACCCAATCATGACCTTGAACAATGGAGATGAGTGAGTCATGTGTTCTCAGCTTCTTGAGGAGTAAGCATTATTTGCATGCATACATGTGGTTGTTGTTTTCATGGTACTGAACAAGTTTGAATGAAATCAAGATTTGTGTTTAAAAATGAGCAAAAATGTTCATTTAAACTTTCAAAATGTAGTGCTTGTTGGAATTTTTAAAAAGAAGTTGAAATGCAAACTAATTGAAGAACTGGTCCTTCTTGTCAAACCAAAAAGTTTGAAAAATAAATTGAAATGCCAACAAATTGTACAATCTGGAACATCTTGTCAAAATGTAGTGCTCATTGGAATTTTTATATAGAAATTGAAATGCAAATCAATTGTAAAACTGGTCCTTCTTGTAAAAACACTTTGATTTTTAAAAGTTTGATTAAGAAATTTAAATGCCAACATACTCTACAATCTGGAACATCTTGTCAAAATGCTGTAATATTTGGAAGTTTGTGGCATAACATTTGTAGTTTTAGCCGGCTTTTAGCAATATTCCACTCATATCACAGTGGGGACACCAGAAATGGGTTTCACATATTGCACCAATGTGGGGAATCAAACCTGTGTCTTTGACGTGACAAGCGATTGCTTTAACCATGAAACAACCCCTGTGCACCTATTATGTCCAAGACCAAGGTCAATTTCCTACATGAATACAACATGTACCATATTTTTAGCACTTGTTTGTAGTATTATGCTGCATTCAGCAATATTCCAACTATATGTCTGTAAATAATTCAAGTCTGGACCATACAATCCATTCAAGTCTGGACCAAGATAATCCATTCAAGTCTGGACCAAACAAGGACCATTCAAGTCTGGACCAGACAATCCATTAAAGTCTGGACCAGAAAATCCTGTGATCAACAGCATGAGTACCGATCTACTGGGATATAATAACATTTGTCAACTCAGTTCTCGTGTCTGTTGTAATGATCCCAATGGTCACTTCTTATGACAAGACGATGGTCACTGAAGACCAATTCTGCCTTTGATTTCCATGTGTTACACGTGTCAACCTCCTGATATTGATGGAATATTGCTAAAAGTTGCAGAAAGATGCTTGGAGTTATTCCAGAGTTATTTTGACCTTTTTATAGTGCAAGGAGGTTAGTACATCGTACTGATCTATAAATATTATATTGATATTCCTGACACAACTCAAACATTCGATCACCATAGCATTCTGATCCTGAATTGAGCACACATCAAAGAATGAAAATGCATTCATGTGAATCAGTCACATATTGATATTGATTTGGTAAGAACGTGACATCATCACAAAATGCTCTGATCACATATTTCCATCAAAACTTGGCTTCTCAATAATAAAAGAATGAAGGGGATATATTTCGGCAGATAATCAAGAATGTTCTCTGACACTGACAGTATAATTATTCTACTTGGGCGACAAGAATTCAAAAGTGCAGTTGTACTTTTTTTTTAACATTGACTGTTGCCAGTTGTTTGTCGAAGTGCTGATACAGATTTCTCTTATCTAGATAAGATGTCACTCAAAATGATTAAAGCCAGACAATGGTAAATGTGATGTGAGAACTTTACATATCAAAGGTCATATGGTCATGGTAACAAGATCACCGAGTCAATTACAAACAAACTTAGCAAAGTTCAAATTGAATTAAACTGCATTCAGTTGATAAATAGCTTAAGTGTCATTTAACTCTTGGTCTATTTCATGCATAGGAATCAGAATTCTGGCATGGATTGTAAAGGTCCAAACAATATAATCTGGCCAAGAAGTTTTACTTAAGCTTCACCGGATTTCCAACACTTTTAGCTATATTTCAGCAATATCACAGTGGGGACACCAGAAATGGGCTTCGCACATTGAACTCATGTAGAAACCAAACTAGTTCTTCAATGGGAGGGAGTACACAACTTTACTGGGCACACATTTTTTCAGATTAATTAGTGCTCCCTAAAGATTAGAATGGATACCAGACCCTAACCCCAAGCCCTAACTCTAACACTAACCCTAAGGATTGTAGAGGGTGCCTAAACCTAACCCCAAATCCTAACCCTTAGGATCATAAAGGGTGATGGCTGACTGGTGCTGCACCCAGTAATGTGCATTCTAGACTGGTGTGATGAACCAGTGCTTTAACCACAAGGTTACCCCACCACCCTGATGTCAAGGACATATGCCGAAATAGCGTGTCCCTCATAATAAAGAAATTCACTTAGACATCCATAAAACTCACTTCTAAATGCCATTCAGGAATATTGATAAATTGCATTGGACATTAGCTTTGGTCACTGAATTGTCAAAGCTGTAAATAACAAAATATACAAAGAATAAAGATGAAAAAAAGAAAATTCTGAAGATCCCTGAAACTTCCAATTTTATTACGACGTATCTCACTAAAAATCTCTTCTCCAGTCACCGGTTCCAGTATCCAGATATTTAAGAGTAACAGATGATCCTGCTTGTGGGCAGAAGGTTACTTTGGCTACAGATCTTCACTAAGACAGTCGTAGATCAGGACCTAAGAGGTTATTTGGCCATTGGTTCCGATCAAACTGTGACAGAACATGCATTTAGGAGAACATTATGGTGCTTGTTATTGACACTACGTTAATTTCACATTCTGGAATTGTCAAAGCTCTAAATTTATTGCACCAATATTGATGAAAAATGAGGAATTCTGTAGAAAGGATTCGAGAGATAATGAAACCGCCAAACACACAATTTAAGCAAGGGAGCTCTTTTGTTAATCTCTTTCATCTTTGGTGACTATTTTACACATTTTAACTGTGAACTACACTGGCAGGTCTGATTGTTGTACAAGGTTAGAGAGTGGTCTGTCACAACTGTACTAACTGAACTCTCACTGTTACTCTCTTCCTCCCTCACTGTACCCCCTTTCTTTCTCCCTCCTTCCCCTTCTCTTTACCTCTCTACCCTCCACTCTCACCATCTTGAACTATCTCCTTTCATTCTTCCTCTCCCTCTTTATTCCACCTTTCTCTTTTTCCCTCCTTTCTTTGCTATACCCCCTCTCTCTCCTGCCCTAAGTTCCTCACTCTTTCATCTACACTGGTACGGAAAGGAGTACAAGATTAAGGCAGGACTATTCTATGAACTCTCTATTCTTCCTTCCTCTTTTCCCACATTCTTTCATGCTCTCTCTCTCTCTCTCTCCCTCCCAATAAGTCGACATATTGCTGAGCCATTAAGTGAATTTTCTTTTGAATACTTAACCTCATTGTAATATCCACAAAACGTTAATGCCATGGAACTATTTTAAAGCAGATATGTGTAAAATCATTAGCTTTGTTCATTTAATACCTAATTTTGTTCTAAACACTTGACCTTATTGCAATTTCAACAAAACATTAATACCCCGAAACTATTCTTAAGACGTATTTGGCAAAATCATTATATTAGGTCACCACATTTTAAGTTATTAATAAAACTTTGCAAGAGTGACAAAAAGCAAAGCAGAGCTCATGTGTTCTCTAAAAGAGCATTACATGAAACAGGTTTCTTTGCAAATCAATTGGAAAGTAACACAATCCTCCCAATGGTGTAGATTTTTTCCACCCTGTAAACCTTCATCTCTGTGAAATCTGGTAATGAGTTGAAATTCCATGATTTAAATGCAGTAGGCACATAGCTTTACTATTCCCATCATTTTAAATCGAGGATTTCATGTTCATCATTGGTATGTTCGCCTCCGAATCTGTGTCTGTACTAGCAACAAGTCTGCAAAGAGATTGTGCATGTTGAGCATCTTAAATCCCCATTTCAAATTAGTAGAGCATTTTCAACCTTAAGGATTTGTTGCAAGGTGGTGATTGTGAAATTCCGTACCACCCTAAGGCATTCTGATGAGTAGCTTAAAAGGGATTACATTGCCAAAAAGTTAGTGTTTTTTTGTCCCAGTTGTAGGATCTTCTCGTTAAAATAAGTAGAATCTTTTTGTACAGTGTCATTTCTCTCTCGACTTAGTTCCACAGCTGAGGCCTTTACTCTATGTTTCTTGTTTTTTCAGGATAAATTCAAGTTTCAAAATCTACCAATTTATTTGTACTTTCTTAACAAATGAAGAGGATTTTTTTTATTGGTTTTGTGAAGAGTCAAGATGATGATAAAAAAGCAAGTGGTGCTATTATTGATTGGTAGACCTCTGAGAATACGAATATGAAAATCAATATTTTTATCTACAAAATCTAAAATTTGTATCCTACTTCTCTGAACCTAAGCATTCGCAAACCACTTTAGAAAAATTAAACTCCAAAATGTAATTCCTTTAAAAAACTTGATGCACTTTACATACAAAATTCAGAACAAAATATTATGCATGTCAAATTTGGCAAAACATTTTATCAAACTAATGATAAAATTGAATTTTGTTTTGAAAGGTTATTAAATTTCTAGTCAACATCCACTCCAAATATAGACCATGAAAATTATATGCAAGAGTTTTGCAACTTCCTGTCCCTGAAAGAAAAATGAAAATAGCCCAAGATCCACACAGCTTTGCAAGATTCTGGAATAAGTGAGCACAATTTCCATCCATGGTAGCGACGAAGATGCTCAAGAGCATGCTATTTGCAGCAATCTTAAAGCGGACCCTCACATCATATCTTGTGGGTATAATTTGTGCCCATTTCTCTAGGCAGTAAATGGTAAAAGGAAAAAGTATTTTTCCCGGGAAAGTAATTATAGTGTGTCATTATATCTGTGGAAAAGGCAAAAAAGGCTGTCCATGCCCTTAAACCGTGCTAATGAATCTAATTCAAAAATCGACTTTGTCTCTGTAGGTTCTGAGTGATAATGTTCGTCCTCATTTGAAGACCTGTAACGACTGTTGTAATGACCACTAAGAGTGACCCAAGCCATTTGATATAGTTGTGTAGTATCTGATGTCCAATGCATCATTTCTGACCTTTGTCCAACACTCTTATTCTGTCACTTAAGTATCAGCTATATGTGAGTGGTGATACACGAGAATATAAGAAATAAGACACAGCCTGTAGTCCACACATTTTCTTGCAACTTTTTTCGTTTCTATTTTTTCTTCCCTTTCTTTTAAGTTTAGTTGTATTTGGGACCAAATCTTGAAATATGTCCTCCCTTGTGTTGGAAAGCTGCAAATATACTATTGGTAGTTTTTACTTAAATTATTTGAAACAATTGACTTTGCTAGTGAAAGTGAATGATTTCTGTTTTGGATACGTCACTTTTAGATATGAGACTTTTGGATATGAGACTTTTTAAAATCAAAAGCCTGTCCTCACAGGCATCATTCCTTTAGAAATGTGCAAAATATTAAAACAAAATAATAAAAATAAGTAAGTAGTCTATTTAGATGACAGATATTTCAAGAATGAAAAACACCAAACTGCATGATTCGATGATTCTACTTTCTCATTTTGTTTAGAATAACTTTCTGTTTTGCAAGTTCAATTTTGGTGAGTTGCAAATTTTGTTTTCTGTGATATTGAATAAAAACATTTACATCAAGGCATGAAATGAGAAAGGTCGAAAGTACTTTTGAAAGGACCTCCAGTTACATTTACCCTTGGGAATATGAAATGCTAAGCCCTATGGATATGTCTCTCTGCCCAAAGCAGATTATCATCCTAAACCTTCTCACTTTCGGAGGTAATTAGTGTCATTGTTAGTACAAAGTCAGGAAAGTGATGCCATGTCTTTCTTTATGATACTGGATATTCGTACATTTTCAAGCACGAGTACTTACAAGGTCTTTGGTTTTTCTTGCAAACTTGCTCTGGCACAGAATGAGATTACAGAAGGATCATTGTGGTACGTTGAATGTCAAACCTGTCATTAACCATATGTTTGAGCTGGGAATACTAAAATGGATGTGGCGTGATTGTCATTGCTGTGTAGCCAAAATAGAAAAAGTTGAACTGGTGCAAGTTTTAGTATACTGAACAAGTCCCATAACTGAAACCATTAAACTGACAAACAGCATGTATATTCATAAAACTACCCATCAAATGGAGACTCATGTAGAACAGTCACTATAGGCTACATGCGTGTGCGTGTGCGTGTGCGTGTGCGTGTGCGTGTGCGTGTGCGTGTGCATGTGCGTGTATATATATATATAAAGAAAGTGATGAGAATACCATTATATCCATTACAGACTTGCCTGGGACCGATCATTTGTCTGGATTATAAAGTTGTCCAAGATAGACATTTTTTGTCCATTACCATAGGCACTAGCTGGGCTATGTATTACTAGTATCATATGGTCTCTGGTGTGGGTTACATTTTCGCCAAAACATTTTTTCAGGGGAAGAAAACAACATTGTATCGCTTCTCGTGAAAATAAAAACAACAAAAGAGACCTTAGTCAGTAAAGACGTTAAATTTGAAAACTAAGCATCACTAGACTACTTACCTTTTCAGTTCTGATTTGTTTTTGCTAGGCTTTGTGCAGAGATTAATATTACCATGCAAATCTGTTCCGTACACAGAGCCGTAAATAGCAATCCAGTTGCGAGTCAAAGTTATAAATATCACAGGGACCCACAATTTCGCTGCAGCTAATCGAAACATTTTTTTTAACATTTTGAGTAAAATTATGAGCTTGTTGACAGTGAATGTTTCTGATATAAAAAAGAATACCAACACTGGTTCCCAAAGAGTAAGGCTTAGTATCTGAATATGTATAAGAGTAGTATAGGGAATGATAGTCCGAAAACACTTTTCAAAAACCCCTCTAAAAAGCCTCATTTACTAAATGAGGCTTTGGTGGGACTATTAGCTCTTGCTATTATTGCCCCTACTACAAAGCCACGCCATCACGTTTACCGTGACTTGGCAGGCGGTAACACTGTGCCGTACGGTACGATCAATAATTCTTCTCTTACAAACCCCCTACCCGGCCCACCCCTCAAGTAGTACAAGTTAGGTTCGTCGGCTTTCATATCCACTTTATCTATGTTGTAAGTTTTGACTGACCATATAGGATCGGTGGCTCGCTTACGGCTATCGCCCTCGTGTTCCCCCGGCTGGTATAGATACCTAACTAAGGCCCTATCTGGTATCTGTTTCTCCTTTCCACGCAATGGAGCAGACGACTCTGCTAACACTGATTTTAGTTTGATAGCGTCTGCCGGTTTCTTACCGGTGAGACGGGTGACTTCATGGTTGATTGCCGACACCACCTTGGGTAACCTCGTGACCCATTCAGTCGATCGTTTTCCAGGGGTGGCCATCTCCCTAGCATACTGATAGCCGAACAAGCGCTCAGCCAAAGTCCTATTAAATCTCTCAACTATGGCTTGGCTGCGATGGGCTCCGGCCGTGCCACGTCTGACCTTTGTATCGTGTTTGGCTAGCAGTTGTGAAACGGCACCCATGAACTCCCGTCCGGGATCAACTTGCAGCTCTGTTGGCCAAGTCAGCGGGCTGCGTTTGTATATGCGTTCTAATCCTTTGGCTACTTTGGCCGAATCTTTCGTGGTCAAGGGTTCGGCTTCCTTGTAACGACTGGCTACGTCCACTACGGTTAAAGCATACTTGTACCTCTTATCATGAGGTAGGAACAGTAGGTCTGCCTGGTGAATGCTATTAGGTATGTTAATTCCGAAACTCCTTCTAGGTACGTAGCGTGGCGCCGGCAAATAGATCTGCCACAGGGCTTGTTTTTCAAGCCATGCTTTGGCTTTCTCTGGTGATACTCGTGCCATTTTAGATAGCTTATCTACTGCGCTAGCTCCTTTCCAATATCCACGCGGGCTGTAATAAATAGCCTCAAATTTTTTCATGTCCATACGCGTATGTGTTTATACCATCAATAGCTATCCAACGTTTCGTGTCCATAGGCGATAGGGACGTCTTGTTTATAGTCAGTCCGTATATCTTATGTCCATCACTTCTAAGCGTGTTCATCTTATGCCTAAAGGTACGGGTCTTGAACAGAGCCTCCTTGAATCTGGCGTGTTTGATGTGTTGTTTCACCACATACTTCTTAACCCCCTTAGCCTTCCGGATCTCACTATTGTCGACTTTCAATATGGAGTACATCTTAGGTCTCAAACCTATGTACTCAGCTATTGGCGTGCCAGCACACTCGTCCTTCATCTTACCTAGGACCTTTTTATTTACCGTGCTGTGTATAGTATGGGTCTTAGGATAGTCGCTGGTGTCGTATAAATCGAGGTGTTTCCCCATGTCCTCGTACACGTCCTCGGTTCGAATCTCCATCAGCAGGGAATCCGTGTCAGTGTACAACACTTCGCACCTGTCGCCGTACTGTTTCTTGAGCTCGTTGTAGTAAAAGTCGTACATCAGGTGTTTGGATAAATCGAGGATACTCATCCCAACGTAAACAGGTCGGGTGAATTTTATGTGACTTTTCTTCATGTGTATGGCAACTAGGTCGTCTGTGAATATTTTATTACGGTTGAATGCCGGACTGGCTATCAATTTCCTGAGCTTGTCTTCCTCACTAGATCTAACCAGTTTCATGGTTACGCGTTTCCTCAGGTTTTCCATAGTCTTACCAAACACCGAGTTGTTCATGAGCTTGTAGAGATTTTTCTCAAAATCACTGGTGGCTTTTTTTCGTAGGTCTGTGTTCATTCTGATGTAGGGCTCCATCCATGGGCTCTGGTCGAACATGAGCACCCTGTGTATTTTGGTCAGCCTCATACCCAATGATAGGTACAGCTGTAGGTTGCGATAGTGAACTATGTACTTGGTCTTATTCATTAAGTTAGGCACGAGTTTCTCAACGTCCGCCACACGACCACCTGACAAGTTATGTTGGTACTCAGACATCCAGTCTGTGTTAACCTTCATACGTTCGGGCGCAAGGGGATAGCTGTTGTGCGATGTGTGTAATTCCTTGGGATACTCTAAGTCAACTTCGAGGATATACCCTTTGTTCGAATCTGATGCAATGCTCATAACATCAACGTTTGGTACCCATTCGAATCCTCCTGTAGGTAGATACTGGCTCATGGCCCAGCCGTATAGGTTATTTGCGTCGAGGTAGAGAATGTGATTGGTTGGTTTGTTAGGATCGTAACCTTTCACGTATTGATTATTTGCTTTCGCGTATCGTTTGGATACCATGGAAATCCCACCTCGCAAACCTTTCTCAATGAATAGGTGCATGTCGTAATCTGTGAGCAATTCTAAATTAACTCCTGTCTTTTTAAGCAAGGCGTCCCACGACAGACCTGGGCTGGTGTAATACCATGCGGGGTCGAGTTTATACTGCTTGAAACATGTTTGCCGAAACGTCTCGAACACGTCGGCTAACAGCAGTACATCTGTCCTCAAGTACAGGTCGTGATAATCGCCAAGGTTCTTACAACCAAGTTTATTCCATACGTTAATCGCGTGCGAGTAATCGTCTCGTGAGACGGACGCCTCATTCAGCTTGCTATAAAAGCAGTCGATAGGAGGTAGTCTGGTCTCTGTGAACTTAGCCCAGCTATCCATGTACTCATATGGGTATACGCCCTTCCTCATGAGTAAGTGTCTAGTCTCGGCGTCTGTGTATCGATCTGTGATAGGGAAGGTATTGTTGGCCTTGACCAGACTGTCGAGTGACGACAGGAGGAATTGAAACGAGTCAATGAACCTAAGTCCGTTTAAGCTGAAGGAGATGTATCTCTCCATGTTGTTGGGGATGCACGTTATATTACCATCGATTTTCGCGATGGCCTGCATGATCAAGTGAGAGTCGTATCCTCTCAAGTTGTGAAAGACAACGGGAATGTTTATTGTCTTAGGATTGATTTTAAGCTTGAGGTTGCACGCGTTGTGAGCGGCGCCTCTATACTTACCAGTTATGTGGCAGTGATCTCTCACCGAATCACCGTTAAGTGGCGAGTCGCACACATGACAGTTAGTGCTACTGGTGTGAGCTATCTTGTCGGCTCTGGTCATACGCATGGGAGCGATTCTATACAATGCATTCCTAATAATTTTTTCTTCCTCCTGCAAGCACTTTAGAAACCTTTCAGCCGCGTCAGGACCCCTATACACTACCGGAGCTTTCGTTTCCCCGTCACAACGGACGACAATGTATCCAAACGAACAGGCTTTATGCTCTTGTGTTTTGTGTGTGAAACTCCCACTAGTGGGTGTGGGGGATTCCCCTACCACCAAGGCTTCGAAGTCGGCGTATATGATATAAGGCACAGACATTTGATTCTTGTGATTGTCGAATTTTAGGATATTTTCACCTTCCTTAGGCATGTCGACTCGTATGGCCGTCTGCCCAACACCTTGGCAATCCTCCAGGTGGGATTCTAAGAAATCGGCCCGACTGAAACAGTGTAGGCATCGTACACAAAAGTGTTTTTCCCCAACGTGTTTCGACTGGTCGTGCAACAACCGGCTGAGATGTTTTATCCACGTGTAGTGATACTTTTCACCTTTTTGAATCATGAATAAATTAATAACTTGACAATCCTTCACCGGGCTGACCCTGTGTACTATTGTTGTGTTACCTTCGTGTCCAAAGACATTTATAGCCAGATTATTCTGTTTTTCTACTTTAGTGATCTGGGATATTGGGGTGGGTTCATCTATACCATCCCAGTTGAGCCCATCGTCCTGTGGATAATTAGAAGGTCTGTTCGGATTAGTGGCAGCTGGAAATAAGGCTGACCTGATAGATAACCTCAGGCAATCGTTTCCTCTATTCTTAACGTTTACTATGGCTTGTTTGTTCTTATAGTAGGGAGGCAAGGCTAGGTATGACCCACCTCTGAACGGCACGTAGTTAGCTATATCTAGATAGACGTTATCGATTTTATCTACAGCCCACCCGGACCCCATGTGTGTGTAGCGTTCTAGGTATTCTCGTATCTGCTGAAAACTATTATCGATTGATGCGTCAATGGTCTCTACATGTGTGACGACCTCTTGTTTGCCTCGGAAGTAAGGTTGAACATACTCAGTGGTACTCCCAACCTGCTTATCGAGCGACATTTTCACTGTGATCTGAAACTTGATACTTCCTAGATTATTTAGTTCCTGGTTGACCTTATCAGCTATCAGAGGCTTAATATCTGTAATGTCTATGTTTCTATCAATGTGCATGCGCCAACCTCTCAAATAATTGCCTACGGCGTGCTCAGTGCGCACAAACTGTAGGTCAATAGCTCTATTCTGTCGTAATAATTCTACAAGCTGTGGTTTTCTCATACGAGAATACCCGCCTAAACCCAAATCGTGTGCCTCGGCTTTCAGTTGTTTTACAGTTGGACGTGCTACTGGGGCATGTGATAACAATGTGGTTAACCCGGCTTTCCCCAGTTTTGAATAACCCGTGTATCCAAGCTGTTTCGCTTGAGCTTTTAACTGTTTTACCGTAGGAGGGACTTCTAAACCTAGTAATCTCAACAATGCTGGCTTCCGCATTCTAGAATACCCGATAACACCTCTCTGCTTTGCGGCCCGCTTGAGCTCGCGCACAGTAGCCATAGTGTTTACACCTAAGAGAATCAATGTCTAATTGGTCGGTAGTAAAGGGGAGGTAACTCTTAAAAAATATTTTCTGGTGGCCGGGTACAATTCTAGACATTCTGTCAAATCGTCCCACGTACCTGGTAAAATATATAGTGTGGCTGTTTCAATCCAGTACTCGCCTTGGGTATAGTATTCCTTGTATTCACTTATACTCGAAAAACGTTCTATATGGTATTGAGACGCGATATCCCGCTCCCATTCGAAGGGGCGAGTATACTTAACACCCTCTTTAATCCATACCACGTCCACTATTATCTTAAATCTGAAGCTGCCCCATAAGGCCAGTTCATATTTGAATATGTTTTCCACAGACATAGCTATACGTAGGTGTGTATAATCTCTAATTGGAGTCTATCTTGAGCAGTCGCCTACGTTCTTTTATGTAGCCTTTTTTATTCTCGTAGATGAGTTGATGTCTGACTACGTTCGCTCCGTGAGCTTTACATAGACAGTAGTGTCCTTTAACCCCGATACCACACACAGAACACGTGTAGTTAGGACTTCCCATATGGAAACAACAGAACCCCTGATTCCTGCATTTCCTACCACAGGCCTCGGTCTTCCCCATAAGTATATATTCGCATCGGTATGGAGCGGGTCTCATGTTTACTTATATAGGTATTTTAGTTTAATTGCTTTGCAACCAACGCAGTAGCTGCTATACCCAACACTATGAAGCCCAGTTCACGATTCATTTGTCCCTTGGATGGTGTGTAGTACTGAGCGAGTGTGGGTTTATTGAGCGGTTCCAATTGTTTACCAGTTAATAGATAGTATTCTTTCATTGCTTCATCAACATCGTTGAATGTTTGAACGGCATGGTTTTCACGCGTGAGTTGTTCGTTAATAAAATCGATCCTCTGGAGGCGTTTTTTAGCGTACTCGGCCTGTGCTCTTTGTAATTTCTCAGTAGCGAGATCGTGTCGCTTCCTTTCTTCCTGTATTTCAGCCGCGTGATCATCTCGTAGTTTCGAGAAGAGGTAATTACTCCCGGAAAATGCCAGGGCATTCACTAACGCCCCACCGACCATCATAGCTATCGTGGCCATCCCTATATTTATTTCATTATATTATCAGGTATTATTCCTTGTTTTACTAGGATGTCTTTTGTGGCCATCGCCATACCAAGGTTCATTATGAGCATACCCATATCCTGCAGGTTGAAATCTAGCTTGATAGTTGGTTGTTTAAGCACCATTTTAGTCAACCGAGCGTACCCTACTGCTAAACTGGCTACCACTGTGGCGTGGTATGCGTCGTTGACGAACGTTTTCCCCTCAGACATTATGTATATGATATAAAATATTAAAATTATAACATGATATGCGGGTCGACGGTGGGGGTACCCCCCACAGTGGGGGTTACCACCTCAGGTACCACCTCACGGTTAGGGTTTCCCTCACGTGTATATAACCACGAGATAGCCAAGGCAGCAGTTACGCCTACAGCCAACAACAGTCGGGTTGGATTGGTCACTTTATGTTGGTTACACCACCGTTTTTTACCGGCAGCTACTCTCTTAGGATTCTTCTGTCTGGTTACTGTTGGAGGTACCACCACTGGGGTCTCCTCCACTGGGGTCTCCACCGTCACTGGTTCCGTCACCTCGGACATCTATATTATTATTATTATTCTTTCTCTCAAATTGACAATGTTTTGCCGTGATAATCGCCGCCGTCACTGGAGCCAACAACATACCATATTTGTGGTACAGCCCGCAGCTGATAGAGCTCACGGCGTGTTCGATAAAAGGGTCTTTATCTAGGTCCTCCCATAGGTAAAGTCGGCGCTCTGGTGGAATGGGAAGGAAGTGTGATACAATACCGGTGTATATCTGGGTCATAGCCGATCCTATTGTCTTTGTCATTTCTGCTCCGAGCCGGGACTCGTATCTAGCGTACAGCTTATCGATTTCTTCGGCTGACATTTTGTGAATTTTATCCGGGGTGTAGTCTCCAAAGTAATGTTTGGCTTTGCCACCAACAGCCAACGCCACCAGTTTCTCTCGCTTGGGGGAATCCCCAGTTGGGGAACCCTCCACAGACAATTGTTCGAGCAATTCCTCACACTCCATCTTATAATATAACAAGTAAGATTTAGTTTTAACTATATAATACCCGATACAGGCAAAACACAGAGAAATGAAAGTTAAGTTGCACACGACAAATACTTCAAATATCATAGCTATGCTTAGCATTTGCTTAGCTTTGCTTAGCTTTGCTTAGCTTTAGTATACTATATATGCTACTGGTTGGTCGGTTTTTAGTACGAGCTTAGCGTGTTTAGTTTCAGCGAGCTGTTTCTTCACCCGTTCCCGTTCTAATTTACTCATCACATCGTTCTCTCTCAAACACTCCTCAAACGAATCCCTGTCCTTGCAGTGAAATAAGGCCACCCATCGCGTCTGCTCCCTGAGGTCTTTCAACACCGAGTTGAACTTCTGCGTTAGCACCCAGACGCTGTGATTTGCATGCCGGCCGGAGAAGGCCAGGTACGATAGCATGTCTCTCTTTTTTGTTATCTCGCGATTAGCGCTGCAGTCGTCCAGTATAAACAGCGTCGGTTCCCCTTTAAATTTCTCGTGAAGAGCTTTCAACCAGTCCTGCAGGCGTGTTCCAGGGTCGATTTTGTGTACGTCCGGGTCCGTCATCACCCAAGGTCGCGCGTACGTTTTATTCATGCTCAGAGTAGGGCATATGATAACGATGTTATCAAACACATCCTTGTAGTAACCCTCCAACATATCCAACACGAAAACGGTCTTCCCACAGCCAGTCTGCCCGCATATGATAGCGCAGTGTGGGTCAGTGGGTAACCCCAGGGGGTCTCCCCCATCAGTAGATGGCTTGCACGAATCTCCCATTGTCTATATTAAGTTGCGCGTCCATAATAACGTACAGATATAATTTCAACTTACCAGCGGTTTGAGCCTTCTTATTAATCTGGATGGTTATCCCTTCGCTGCCGTTATCTATACGACGCCCGCTACCGTGCAGTTTATCATCATCCGTGGATCGCATGTCCAACCATAGGGCGTACTTGGTGGTCAGGTATTCACCGATCTGCACGGAGCCGAGGTCCAGGTCCTTTGTTATGTAATCCCCCACTGGTAGCTTTTTTATCTCATCCCACTGCTGGTGTGGCCTCATACCATGACTGAACAGCTGGTTGGGCACGCCCTCGATGGTAACTTCCACCTTTTCAATCTCGGGGTTGAAAAACTTCTCGCTGTCCCTCCGGAATGGATCGTAATCCTCCACGGGGACGACCAAGATACCTTTCATCGATCTCGCCGGCACATTCAGGTTGATATTCCACACAGTGTCGCTCTTGTCTCGCACGACTGATCTATGCCTCAGTACGCGATCGTACAGGATGGCCATCTTCCCAGAGTACTGACTTCGAACCTGCCTTGCCAGCTCCGGGCTAGTGACCATGTCGAACTCCAGAGAGATGTTGTCTATGGCATAACTGGCCTCATCACCGTTCGGTGTACACACTACTTTGCTATAGTCGTTAAACGTGAGCTCGTATTCGAGCCTATCACCCAGCGCGGCCTGGTAAAACGGCGCGTGTCCCGTGAGCAACTCGAAGTCGAGCGGCACGCAGAATCGATTCCCGTATGCTAGAGCGATGGCCTTTTCACCGTCCGATAGCTTGTCTTGCTGGTCTTGCGTGAAGACGTATCCTATGCGCGCCCGGGTTGATTTGCTGATACCCTGGTACACATCATTGACTCGTTCTCTCTCGCTTTTCCAGAGATCCTTGTAGCAGTGAAACACGTCGCTGTCGTCGATGCTCAGTACCTCGTTACCGCTGATCTTGACGGTCGTTTTCTTGATGATAGCTCGACCCACGTTCCGCACTAGCTCGCGTTTGTCGTTGTCGGAGGTCAACGTGATATTGAACGCCAGTCGAACAGTGCCTGGTACAATGAGGTCATTCTCACCAAGGTTTGGAAATCTAACCAGCAGAGTTTGGTTCTGGTCTATCTTGCTGGGATTGTTGGTGATAGTCACCGACTGTCGCACGGCTCTGGCACCTAATGGCTCTCTCAATCTTCTGAAAGGATCTAATTTTCTACCGTACATTGTTATATATAAATAAAATATATTTAAATACTAATGGATGAAGACATACCTATGGATGATATGCGGGGCGCTAGTGCCCAGGCATCTGATGAGCAGGAGACCTCATTTACTAGTTCACCATTGAGCCAAGAACTCTTGGAAACAACGGTAAATGATTATTACGAAAGTTTAAGAAGAGATAAAAACTACGTTGAACCACAGGGTATATACCATAAGAATTTTTTTGTTGATACAAAGGGTGTTCTACGTCTTAAGTCTGCCCCAGGGGTTGACCTCTTTAACAAGATCAATAAAAAACCACTGGCCTTGTCAACTCTAGCCAGCCGCAATGGTGGTGCTGAATTTATCCGTGAACATCTAAACATGCCTGATTACGGTGGTGCAATACCTAAGACCGTTAAAGAAGATCTGCAAGCTACCAGATCCCACCTCACCACTATAGATGAAATGACGCCAGAGCGTGCTACAGAAGCCTCGGACAGCATAGAAAAACTGTTGAGCACCTACTGGGACAAACCGTTACCGGGATTTGACTTTCCGGTAAGGGAACTGCGCGGCTTAGACGAAGCCGTGAAACGCGTGCGTGGAGAACTCGTGAACAACATGGGGAAACTGAACGAAATCGACGAGCACATCGCTAGGGAAAAAACCAAACTCACCGAAACTGACGACGATGATATGAAGCGTCGTATCAATGAACGACTACGCGATTTAGAAGACGAGAGACGTACACGATTGGAAGCCGCTTCCTCGAATCGTGAACATCTTCGATCCCAGATCAGTCGCATTCGGGAAACAATCGATAGAATACTGAACGAAGATACAACTTTAGCCAACAGGATTCGGATATTGTTCCGGGAGCAAGGGATCACCATCGCCAGCATTCTGACTGCATTGGGTTTCATCATATCAACCTTGGTGGTGTCACTGGTGGGGGGTGCCCCTGTTGGGTCTACAGGAGGCGGCGGAACTCCAAGTGGCGGTGGTGGTGTTAAAGACTGGATTAAAAAACTCGGGGAAGGTCTAGCTAAACTAGCTGGTAAAGCCGCCGAAGCCCTTCCCGGCATCCTGGGTAGCATCGTCTCGTGGTTGTTGAGCGCTCTGTCTAAAACTGCCATGTGGCTCAGTCAAAACCTGTGGGCAGCCATCGTCGCCGTGGCGGGTCTGGTGTACGTAGCGGCTAAGAAATCTTTAACCAAATAAGCCCCAAAGTTACCCCACCAACCACTAGGGCTGTTTTATTATCAATATGCTGCTGATAGGAGGCCTGCATATGAGGGGCCACCTCCTGTGGTGTTGGTTGAACTTTAGGCTCCGGGGGTGGCGCAACTATACCCTTTTCACGTGGTTGGGTGTGTGGGATATGTGGGGTGTTAATATCGGGGTTGATACCCAACTTTTGGTCCGCCGTGGCTATGACTATTTTGTTGTTATAACCCACCACTTTTTTTATTCTCAGTTGCATATCACTCGGAGCCATGTACAACCCCACACCGAACACGTAATTGACTTTCGATCTGGCGTATTCTAACACGTTTTGGTAACGGTCGATGGCCCTCGGGAGATCAACTGGAGAATTGATAGCATCCTCAACGTTGGAAACGAATTGTGTCTGAGCGTCGTAAGCAGTTCCCTTACCGAGGATGTTAGAACGCGTCATCGACTGCGCACCCAACAGCGCCCACACGTACGTTCGAATCGAGTCGTTCAAGCGTATTGTACCAGCACGAGTGAATCCTTTCGATGTTTTTGAGATCATTTTAGTCCAGGCTGTGGCTGCATCAGGACTGGTTTGCTTTATACAGCTGACATGGATCTTTTCATTCGTTGTGGGGCCTGTAAATGTATGCCGGTTTGGGTTGTATGAACCATCTTTAGAACCGGCATAATATTTTCCGGACCTGTAGAAGTACACGAGAACTATACCGAGACCATGGTTCACACCAGGAAGGCGAAAGTCTTTATTCGTTGGAATCTCAAACTCCCCACAAACACGTTCATAAGCGCGTCTATCATAGGGGTTATTCGTCATACTCCACGCTTTATCTTGGGGAAGAGGAGCACTTATTTCCTTCAATATTCGTCTCGTTTGATAATAAATATGAAACAAAATAACCGCCTTACTCAGTTCGTCTATACCGTAGTCTGGTTTCACACCCGACCCCGTCGTCGCACACCACACAGCAAAGTTGAGTTGGTTCTGCCAAAACTGCATTGGGTTTTGATTCCAGTTTACCACCGCCTGCGCGTTATTAACGGACACGACATACTTTTCAAAGATATCAATAAAGGTTGTTTTAAACCCCGTACCATCTGCATTCACCACGATTTTCAAGTGTGCTAAATCCATATTATAATATATAAATTATATAATATAATATGTACATAACACTTCCAGGAATAACGAGCGGTGAGGCCGTTCAGCTGACGCACGCGATCGATAACACGTCAGGTCAACTCGAAGTCGCACTCTGCGATATCACCTACCTACCGCAATGGACTAACATTAATATCAGCAACAATAAGCTGTTCGTCAGTGGAACTCGCAGTCAGATAACTGACGGTTACTACAGCGTGTGCTCGCTAAACGACGAGGTCTTCAAACCCCTGGGAGCCGAACTCAAGATGAACGACTCAAACGGCACAGTGGTGTTAATCAACAACGGAAGAACCTCCTTGAGGCTAGGCCGACCATTAGCGAGGATACTCGGTATGTCTCCTGACGAGATAAAACCAACAACAACCGTCACAGGCACGAAGTTACCCGACCTAGTACCGTACCGAGAGCTGTACATTCATCTCGGTCAGGTGAGCACAACGTATAACATTCAAGGAGGTCACCCTTCCACTATATTGAGAGCAGTGCCGGTGAAAACTGAAAAATTCAACGACGGTAGAACCGAGTCGTTTTCACCACGGCAGTATAAGAGATTAACCCAGGGCAACATACCTGAACTGACAATATCGGTGTTAGATATAAATCATAATCCTGTAAATATAGGATACCTCAGCTTAACGCTTCACGTAACATGACCAGCGCACAAGGACCCGGAGTGAAAAAATGCGTCAATATCGGGATCTCCGACCTCGGAGACACACGCGGTTTCGACGCTCCCGGAGTAGATGGTAAAACGTACGCCTTGCAACTGAAAAACAACATTTACAAACGCGTTGAAGTCTCCTCCGGTGGAGCCCTAAGTGATATAATAGATACCACAGGAGCAACAGCCAACACTAAGTACACCCTCGTCAACACCGGTGATGACAACTGGAGAATATACCCATCATTCGGAGGTAAACTGTTCGACTTAGACGATGTTGAGAGCACTACCGTCGTCAAAAACAAACCATATATGCTCGTCTTCACCGAAGATGACAAGTGGGTGTTGTTACCCGATAACAAATGGTTTCTCAATATTAGACTCGTCTCCCCTTACGTGTTCACGGATAACAAAGACAACCACCTAAACAAAGTCGTGAACAATGGAACCCTGCTCGTGGCTTATGTCCCAACTCAGAGACGTAGCATAGTCGTCAGCCCAGTCAACACTATAGCAGCCCACATGCTATCGAGTAAACCAGCCATACAAAACGTGAAATTGCAGTTGGTGTCTGAATTCGAAGGCGTGGTCAAGATACTAGAGAGTCTACCGGCAAACTCAACACTATTCATCAAAGTCTACCTAGGGGAACCATCGGTGAATGATGTCGAGATCGTGAAGGGGATCAAACTCGGGTGGGTGAAACGACACCAGTATCAAGTTTGCAACGTTTACGTGCGGGTGGGTGTCGACTCCAAGACCAGTCTGCAGGGGGTCAACGTGATCGTAGAAAACAAGATATCACTAATCAATATCTTCCTGCCTGACAACATACACTTCATGGGTATAAAGTTAACCCCTGAATTATTATCAGAAAACCAGTTGGAAATTATATCATAATAGTATAATAATGACCAGTCATCATCCCAACACTACACTTAACGACCTGGGAGATACGGAGGGATTCGATCAGCCTGGTCTGGAAGATGAATTATACATCCTGCACTTCAAAGACAACGTGTACAGACCGGTGCCGTTACCAGATTTTAAAAAACCTAAATGGCTGATCAACTTAACACTCACCTCACCTTATATCATAATAGACGAAAATAATTGGATCACTAAGATTAGGAACAACGGTATCTGGGCCGGGGATTTCATTTCGGAGAGGGGATTAGCACTCAGACAATCTGCTGGTTACAACAAAAAAGGGTTATTATCAACTTTCTTCGAAAATAAATTAACATTTAGTAATCCTGAAATAATAACCCCCCCTTTCACACTCATCATAGAAGTCTTCTTTACGGATTCATTCGATGGAGACCCCCCAATAGTACACCAAATTTTACCCGGGGTGTCAATACGCTGGGATTACACAAACGATTATTGTCGTATTGTTATACAACAGGATACCACGGGTCCTATAAACCACTTAATAAGCCTCAGTGGGGTTTTTATTAGAATAGGATATTTTATTAGCCTCTCACCTATTGCCCTGACTACTAATCTAGAACTTATAGGCTTCAAATACATTGATAGATTTTTAACTGAACCCCAATTAAAATATCTTTCAAAATATATATTATAGGATGGGTCTGTACCCAGTCGTAGAGGAAGTAGCGAAGACGCTGGAAACCGTAGATGGGTTCCGCTTGAGGCAGTTATGTGATGTAAAACGTCAACTAGAACAAGACCGTGACACGCGGAAAGCACTATGTAAAAAGTACAATAGAGCTTTCAATATCGTGGATGGGGCTGACACTACCCTTATGGCAACCAGCATGGGACTAGGGGCGGCAGGCGTTGGGTTGTTAACCACCATCGTGGCTGCACCTATAGTGCTAGGTATTGAAATAACGGCTGGGGTGACAGGGTTGGTAGGGTTGGCTCTTAAGTTAGTATCACGCAGACTTAATCGTAAGGCATTGAAACACGACGAGATCAGGGTTCTGGCCGAAGCAAAGCTGAACACAGTGAGTGAGCGAATTTCCACGGCACTCTCTGACAGTAAGATCTCAGAAGAGGAGTTTAGTTCAATCCTCTCTGAACTCAAAAAATATAACGGAATGAAACAAGATATTCGATCCAAATCTCGTAAGTCTGCTATCAGCGAGGATGAGAAAAAAAAGTACATAGCACAGGGAATACAAAAAGCCCAGCAAGCCTTTATTATGAACACCAAAGAGATCGTAGGCGGTTCACGTTAAACTGTTTCATCGATATAAACATAACATAGCCGTAAGCGAGCCACCGATCCTATATGGTCAGTCAAAACTTACAACATAGATAAAGTGGATATGAAAGCCGACGAACCTAACTTGTACTACTTGAGGGGTGGGCCGGGTAGGGGGTTTGTAAGAGAAGAATTATTGATCGTACCGTACGGCACAGTGTTACCGCCTGCCAAGTCACGGTAAACGTGATGGCGTGGCTTTGTAGTAGGGGCAATAATAGCAAGAGCTAATAGTCCCACCAAAGCCTCATTTAGTAAATGAGGCTTTTTAGAGGGGTTTTTGAAAAGTGTTTTCGGACTATCATTCCCTATACTACTATAAGTTTGATAGTAACAAACAAACCCATTTGTCAAGGAAAAGGAGCCCCAGGGAGACCTGAGATTCAGAACCTGAACCTAACAAAATCTAGACTTGCTTCATTTAAGGCTTTAGCAGTGTAAAGAAGGCTTGGCATTAGGCAAAATAATGTGGTTCAGAGACCATGAGACAGATTAAGGTTCCCAAGTTAGGGGTCAGTAAAATACTTAGACCACACTTCCATTTTACATTTAAGATGGTAACAGTCAGTAATCTTGTGATCTGAGTTGGCCACAATTAGGACCCAAACACTAGCAACAGAGATGTTAATTCAACAGCTTGTTATTTCAGTCAGCTAAGTCCGGATTACAAAACATTGTTGTCACAGCAAATTGATTGTTGGGACTCTTATTTTAGTCCATAATCCGTAACTGAGAAGTCTGGATTATAAAGCAAGCTTTAATGGTAAATTAAGAACAAGATTGCCAAGGCTGAGAGAGTAGTCAAAATTGAGGAGAAAACCAGATTTCACTGAAGTGTCCAGAGTCCAGAAGTGATTCCACTGTATATAGTTACACTGAAGACAAACATCTCCACTAAGTTGAGGGAACCAATTGCAAACCTTATGCCAATGGATTGCATGAGGATTGTGCATCAAATTGCTGAAAAGCATGTGCAAATATCATGCATGTGCACAGGTGCATATTGGTGTAAAGTTTTGTTCAGAATTCACCAAAATTCACTCAGTTTCATGATATACTGAACTGTTGACAATAATATTTCAACATTACAAAATTGTTTTTCAAAACATCACTACTGTAAACAGTACCTTTCAACAGTGCAGAATATTTTTCAAAATTTTGTTTATAACATTTGACTGAAGTAAGAGGCTACATTTACACTTGTGAGTCTAAACTTTTGATGGGTTGTATTAATTAAAAAAAAAATCATTTATGTGAATTTATAGAAATTACATCTTGTTCATTATCATACCTTAATGTCAGAATGTGGAGAATTATCTGTGATCTATGTCTCCAATGTCTGAAGGAAATAAATGTCCAACATGATCATGAGAGGGAATGTTTTTGTGCTGCTTTCAATACTTCAGCGACAGAAATGGGCTTCACACAATGAACCTACATGGGGAATGAACCTGATTTAACAGGCCAAACTTTCTCTCGAGGCCAAATCTACCCCCAGGAAACTTGCCCCTAGGTTTTGGGGAAATTGAGACTCGGGTAACAGACATGAAGTATGACTTCCATCTACAATGGAAATAAACACCTGTTTGACGAGGACGGTAAAATGTCATGAAAGGCAAATGCTCTGTACTATAATCTCAGGCTTACTGATGTATTAAGGTTTTTGCCATTTCCTAAGATCATCAGTTTCATGTTTCCTTGTTTTCATTGCCATTTTGGTAATAAGCAACGAAAATTGCCGTCTCTGCAAATGTCAGTCATGATGATTCCAAACTTTCTTTCAGAGTAACTGTTCACATATGAACTACCGTTCCAAGAACATATACTTGATTTAAACTCTCTTGAAAGGTGAGTTGGAACTGCTTAAACATGTTTCGCCAACTGTCAAGACGATCCTGACTGCACCTGTATTTGATTCATCAGCTAATCTTCAGGTTCTTTTGCCATGAAAGGATTGCATTAGTGAGTCATGCCTTGTGCATGTTGCTTTGACATTTGCAATCTTAGGCAAAGCAAATGTTATTGCGAGCTAAATGTGCATGTGATAGAATTTCACTCTTGTGTGCAACTCCAGTTCTCAGGCTATGAAAGTATTTAATCTGATACTCAATCTTAATGTTCGGCAGGATAGATAATTGTTGAAAACATTTTATTTCTAGATTACTTGAAAATAACAGAAGGTTTTCTTACCATAAAGCTTTGAAGAGGAATTCTATGACTTCTGGTTCAGATTTCTAATTGATTTGAAACAAATGTTTGTTTGTGTGTTGTTTAACAATGTACTCATCAACATACCAGCTATATGTAAATAATCAAGCTAGGGCCAAACAAACAAGTGATCAACAAAATGAGCATTGATCTGAGCAATTAGAATTTGATAGAACCACAGTAAAAAGCAAAATAATATTTGATGACTTTTATAGAAAACAAACATTTCCTAATAACATCACTACATTACCATACGTTTAATAGATATAAACTTTTCTTAATTCACTTGATGAAGGAGCAAGAATTAGAATGGTGTACAAAGAATAAAAAGAAGTTGTTTTCCAGAAATTATTATTGACCATTTATATAGCTCACATGCAACTATTGCTTGCTCAAGGCGATGGCATTTGTTTCCCTCGATCATTGGATGTCTGTCACAGAATCACATTGTATTATCAATCTCAACACCCTGGGGAGTGTATAAATCATGCCATGTATTCATGTTTGTCTATGTTGGAGTGAGTAAGTGAGGGTAGTTTTGCTGTCAGGCAACACCAGAAATGGGCTCCACACCTTGTACCCAGGTGGGAAATTGAACCCGGGTCTTCAGCGTGACGAGGGAACACTTTATCCACTAGACTACCCAACTATGTTGAACAAGTGTGAAACACACACTAAAAATATCAACAAAATTTAAATCTGAAGCTCAGCATATTAAGCAAATATTAAAATCCAGTTTTATAAACACTTATCCTAATTTATGGAGTTTAATAAACTACCTCAGCCCTGACTGAGTCATAGTACCTTGAAAAGTTGAATATGTGACGTAAAGTTGAAATAAAGTTCAAAATCGTGACTAGTCTGACATTTCACAGCAGTGCAGATTGAGTAACATTTATCAGTATCACAAATGCCTCACATATTGCAACATGTTATCATGTCTGCCAGCTATGGTTACAGAAATGTATATTGACATTTGATGTTGAAATGCCATTTATCCAAACTCGTGTCTGTAAATGTCAAAGAAGTAACTATTATACGAAAAGCTCTTTTATATAAAGTTTAAAGTTTATAACTTTTAACAAGTTTTGATTCTCATACTTAAATATTGCCAAAAGTTCGAAAGTTTAAAGAACTTTGGATGAAAGGTGGAGAGGAGAAGGGTGTTAATTTTCATCCTCACGCTTAATTATTAACACTGATTTTTATGGACACCTGGTGTCACTGGTATTAGAAAAAAATTACATTTGTAAATCATATAAGCAAGCCCACAATGCTCTTTAGGTGTGTTAGCATTATACAACTTCTATGACACACGATAGTTTTACGCCGCTTTTAGTAACATACCAGAAGTATCACTGTTGGAAACATCAGAAATGGGATTTACACATTGTATCCCGAAGGATTCAACCCTGAATCTGTAGCGTGACAAGCAGATGCTTTAACCACTAGGCTACCCTACCACCCATCCAAATACCAACAGAATTCTGGTACCTCAAAACAATTACCCAAACTCCACTGAAATATAAAAATAGTGATGGTCCAAATTCTGAAAATATTCACCATGTTACTACCTGTTGCCTGGACAACCGATGGTCAGAAGTTTGATCCCTGGTGTGTGACAGCAAAAGACAACAAAAACAGTACTTGTTATTACCTTGGCTGAAATTTTGCATCATAAGGAAACAGGTATGACATTACATTTTTGTATGAGATAATTGTGCATCTGACAATTGTAGTTCACTGAGGTGGTGTTCATGGCCAGTCACTTTTGAAAAGGAAAAATTTACTCCAAAAAAACAAAAAAAGGGTTATAACTAAAGTATTCCACTCAGATATTTTATAAAACTCCACTAAGAACTTACAGAAAGTCTTGTTATTTTTTTTAAATACAAGAATTCTGAACTTTGCAAAAAGTATTTTTTAACCCACACAATAGAAGAAGCGTCTTTGATCTTCAGAAAAGTTTTTTTTACTCTACTTTGAGCACAAAGCAATTTTTTTCTGTAAGCTATTCCGTATTTTTCACAAGGTATTGGTTTTATGATCTTAATACCAATCAAGCTTGGTCATTATAAATATCAAAGGGCATTTACTATCAACTAAAACCCATGATTATCTCTTAAAAAATCTTATGACATGATTATATGGAAAAGGAAAATGTCAAAGTTGAAATGATGACATAAAACAATGACTCACCTCAAGACAATACGGAACTTACAAATTAGTGACATATGTTTGTTTTCTCTGTTATTTTATATTTAATGTTGAGAAAAGCAAAAGTCCATGTCCGAGGTAGAACAGGTCTTCAGCAACCCATGCCGCCACAAAAGACAACTATGCTTGTCATAAGAGGTGACTAGCGGGATCCGGTGGTCAGAGTCACTGACTTGGTTGACACATGTCATCAGTGTGCAGATTGATGCTCATGCTTTTGATCACTGGAATGTCTGACTCAATTATTTACAGTCTGACCCAATATAGCTGGAATATTGCTGAGTGTGGCGTAAAACTAAGCTCACTCACTCACTTTATATGATGGTGGTGTATAAATACAATGGACCAGACAATCCAGTGATTGACATGTATCAGCCAAATCAGCCAAATGAGCAATCTTGACCACCAATTTTCTTTGTCTCTTATTTTGTGATAAACATCTGATGCAGATGATCATCTTTAACCCAAATCTTCACGCAAGCAATGATATTCATGATTTACCAAAAAATAAACCCTTGAATGCTGCATGCAACAAACATACTATCATTAGTGTTTACTAGTATTTATCATGTTAATCACCTTGAGGTATGATCCCCTTACAAAGTTCTCTGTTAGAAAATATCAGGGATTTCTATCTGGGTTTTATTTTAATCATAACATCTAAACACAAATGTCACTTTTTCATTTTCAAAGCATAAAATAATTCAACTACATATTCTCTCTATACCCAAACTTAATTTTGACTACCTTTGCCTAGTTCAAATAAATTTATCTGAAAAGAATAAATTACAAATTGTTTTGATCACAAATACACAAGCATATACGTGTACAAACACCAAGAGAAAACAACTTGGTTCAAGAACTTAAAAGACTGGCTTTATAGGTGGAGAGGACACTTCAAAATTGAAACACTATTGACAGTTCCTGTCTGTCGACTGCAACAGAGCAATGAACAAGAATAACTAAGGCTAGAAGCCCTCACAAAAATCCTGAGCGACCAAGTCCAGTGCAAATAACACAGCAGTTAAATTTCACTCCAAGTTACAAAGAGCTGTTGCAATGGATACAATTCCCACAACCATGCCTGATGAAAATCCAACGCATTTTGTGAAGTTGCCATATTTGGTTTCAGTTCTTAAGCACCGAGCCTGCGGAAAGTGAAAACCTCCCAGAATCAATAAAACCCCTTCTCATTTCTTCATTTGTAATTGCTTTGGCAGAATATGAATACGTCTCTCAATGTGATACGACATGCCTCCCTAAAGAAACAATGATCAACCGAATCCATTGATGGAGCTTGAGATCAACCTGTCACCCCACACTCACTAGAATTGAGAGGGTGTGAAATAGACTTGCCTGCTATTGGAAATAATGAAATGGTCTGATATTCAAGCAAGAAGCTTGTGCTTTCAAACAGTCAAACACCATTGTACTGAAGCTGAAAGGGTCCATGTAAATATCGCGTTATGTCAGATTCGATGAAACCAAAAAATAACTATGCACACATTTACTGATTAGCACTGAGAATAAAAAAGATAAGCAAATTACAAAGACAAGTAAAATGTGTAACCTGTCCAACACTATTTTTAATCTATATTTTTCTTTAACTGCTTCAGTTATCCAGACCCGTCACAAAATATACTGTAGGGGATATTCCATTTTGTGAGCATACCACTTGCCAGTATCAACACAAATGAGAAAAGTGAAATAAATCCAACAGAAGAAACATTTCAAAAGGAATGGAATAAATTATCATAATGTTTGGTGCTAGAAAAGGCATTGAAAACAACAAATCTGACACCCAAAGTTAAATGAAGTTGCCTCAAAAGAAGAAAGGTTTACTTCAAGACGATCATATGTTCAACACATCAAAGTACAACACAAGGATGCTTGCTCTTTGTACATTTGGTTGAGGTATAAATGATAATTGTATGCCAAGCTTAATACAGGGCACTTGTCACAAAGGTTTTCATGAAGAATGTTAATCTTGGGGAGTTGTTAGAAGGGTTATAGGATTTGGAGCACATTTAGAATGCAGTGTAGACATTGACCAAAGACGTATAAATGTCTTTGCTTGGATAAAGGAAACTGTGAAATATGCACCTGTTCACCCATCTGCGAATAGTTACCCAGCCGGAAGAGCTGAAAATCATTCCATCATATAGTAATAAAATACTGTACTGCCATATTGTTATATCATGCACTGCAAGTTCTGGGACCTTATTCTTGAAACGTTGAAGGCCCTAAGATTTCTTAACTTTGAGTATACATCTTAACTTTGATTTAAGAATTGGACTAGCACACTGACTACGAAAGTTTTGAGAATAGCTAGCCTGGGGTCAGAGTATTATATCATAAAAATGGTTTGTTGTTAACGTGAGTTCTTGAATATGCCTGGCTAAGAAGATATCCCTTAGTACATGACAATACCCACACTTGTACAGTGTTGAATATTTTCTGCTGTCTAGAAAGTAATCAAAGATAACAATGGTGTGAGATTATACTTTCTTGCAAAAGTAAAAACTAGAAAGTGTTATTACATGTAAAAACAGGTGTCTCCCCCTTCTCCCAATTCAAAAAGTGGATTCCTTCAATTCATTTGATTCCTTAAATTTCGAAATCTCTATGTATGAAAGCAAGATAAATGAATTTTGCAGAGAAAGTTCATGGTGTTTTATAGTTTTATTGGTATTATGTATACAACATTGGCGAAGATGGGTGCAGTGGTTTTGGAGATAGGCACTGAACACAGACCCTACCCTTAAAAAAAACCACATAATTCTACCACAGGTACTGGGGAGGAGACTGGTCAGGGATTTTAACTCACACTCCCAGCACAAGGGCGGCACAAGAAGTCAGCTGTCTAACCCAGTCAGCCATCGAAGTATCCACTAAATGATAGCCTGAGGCACTATTTCATAATGGCATGTGTCTATGGAGAAACCACTCAAAATGTACATTTGTAATTTAAGACAGAAGATATGTAATGATATTGATAATTCTCATTTTCAGTCAAAGTCATACAACACCTACCTGTTAATATTGAGAATTTGATATTTCATCCACAGATACATCAGTATCTAGATGTGTACGATACATGAATCATGTGATGCTAGGATATCAGGGGGGTATACATCATGATGTTTAATATCCATGATTAAGCTACACAATGAAATTTTACATCACAAATACTGAGCAAGAAGAGAGAAAATCTTCTGTTTTTTGTTTCTACAGACCTTTAACATTATGAAGGGTTTTTTTTTTTCTGTGAAATATGTGTGCACTCTTAGGAATGGTCAGTTTCAAAGAGAGGTAACTCTCAAGAGTGTGTAACTTGCAAGGGCAGGTAATTGTCAAAGCCAGGGTGGGTAACTCTTGTAACAGTTGACTCTAATGGACAGGTCATTTTCAAGGGCAGGTTATGATAACCTGTACACAATACACCATCAAGCATTAATGATTAACATTAATTTCTGACTGAAATAGATGAGATGGTCAGTACATTGAATCCAATCAGCTGAAACAGAAACAAAACAGTTCTCTTCTTTCCAGCAGATGTAAATTCTTAGAATCATTCATTATTAAAGTAAATATAGGTATATTACTGCATATGCAATATTCCATTTGATATATCATGATTAACAAAATATACTGACCACCAAAAGAAATGTAAGTTTGGACAAAATTAAACCTCACAAAAGTAAGTGCTCACATGTTTGCCTTCTGTTTAAAAAATTGACAGAAAGCCAGAGTTGCATTTCTTTTGCTGTTCAGTATAGTTTGAATCACCAAAGGCATAATATCTCATAACTAAAGTGCAATGATATCATATATTTGCCTAAACTGTAGGACAGCAAATTAAAATAGACTGCATGAAATGTTTCTGTGACTCATCCATTTCACTCTAACCAATCAAAATGTTTCCATGGGAGGTGCAAAATTACCTTTGAGATATGAATGTTTTATCAGTTTGTTGTAGCTTGTACAACTTTAGAGACTCTGGAACATTAAGTATGATATTCTGAGACTTCATAGCAGTACTTTTCTCTTGATAGAACAAATGACCTTTGAAATACAAACAAAAAAAGATCTGGCTTGAAAGGCAACTCATGAGATATTGGTATTAACAGGAAACAACAGAAACCTTTCTTGACTGACAAGTTTCAGAAGTGAATTGAGCAAAGGAATATGAGAATCATTTGGCAAAATGGAGTACAAGTCTAAAGAATAATTCATTCCCAAGGAAAACTATTTCTGGGCTTTAAAATTTAATCAAGGTGTGGTGTTTAATGTGTTCGCTGCTATAAGCAATCTTCTAGCAATAACATAGTGGGAATCAAACCCAGGTGTTCTTCTTAATGAGCAAACACTTTAACCACTAGACTACCCCACGTCCCCAGGTGTGGAGTAGGTCATCCAGATTACTTTTTCCTGGAAGATGTAATAACTTCGGCTAATAACACACCCACATCAGTAATTTACTGATGAAGCTTCTGTTACACAAGTTCTGCTGCAATCCAATAACACATCAAATCTATTCCTAACATCGGAGTTACATGTCAATGACAACATTATACTCTGTACTCCCATTTACAACACACACATGGACAGTTGTTGTATCAGGCTTGAATCATGCATAAAATACACACAAAAATACATCCTGCAGATTGAAGACAAATATTCCAAAGCATGACTGTGAAGAAAGCTTCACAATGAAATCCAACCTCCAACAACCTCCTGGCACATACATATGTATACATAGCCACAATACATGTATAAATTCAAAGCAAGGCCTTATCCTTGAAGCAGTCTAGGCTTTTGTCTACCTATGTTCAAATTCAAATCTATTAGCCATGATATGCTGTCCTAACCGTTTTGAAAGTTGCTCCCTTCAATCATTGGTTTGAAAGTGAAAGATTGTTCACAACAAATAATAGCTCTGACAAGACAGAAATCATAAATATATACAAGTACTCTAGAATTTCTGATAGAATTTCTGAATATGTTTATAAATTCCACGTATTCTGGATACCTGAGTAAACACTGCTTCAAGAAGAAGTCCATCTCGAACCTATGCACCATTAACAATATCCATGCCAAACTGGGTACTCACCATTGGAGCTGGTTGGCCGTGGTCGGTAAGTCACCCCTGCAGAAACAGATAAATCTACTGGAATAATTTTTTAAGAAAACTCAGTTGATTGACATGATATAGCAAAAATGTGAAGTACTGGATGGAAGAGAAAACTACATGCTTGCTGAATATGCATTAAGAAATGATGGGTGGTCCTTGCTATATTTTACAAGTGCTTCACTCACTTAATGAACATGAATGGTCTACTTAACTCTGTGAATATTGGGAGCAGTGTGGTGATAGCATCAGTATTTAATTGCATGAGTGTATGAGGAGCTAAGTGCCAGAGAGTTTATGATGAGAAAACTTATGCGCACTTGAATACTGCAGACATACCCTTTATGAAGAAAGATAAATATATTGACAGTACAATGAGACATCTGGTATGATACATCCTCGATATCTCCAGGGTATATGTTCCGATAAGTCTCCACTATACCCTGGACGCATCTACGGCTTAGCCCGATAAGTTTATTACCTCCCTTGGCTGGATTTTTATGCAATCAGGTGTCTTCGCTGCGAAGTTGAGCGAACCAATCACAACTCACTTTCGCTTTTTAAATTATCTAACCTATTAACCTCGGCAAACAAACCATGCAGAGGTTCTCTGAAAGAGGTAGATGGGGTTCTTGCATGTATATATAAAAAGTTTCGGACCTATAAATTTGCCTGTATGATTTCCCCAAATTGTGGGTCGCACGGCGGGCAAATCTTCGCAGTTTGCGACTGCTACCTTTGTTGACACTGGCAAGCTCGGTTATAACGGCGGCCTAGCTGATTGGCTACTGTGAGAATGCGGAGCCAGCAAAGGGAGGTAATAAAATTATCGGGTCGGCCCGTAGATGCGTCCAGGGTATAGTGGAGACTTTTCGGAACGTATACCCTGCAGATATCGAGGATGGGTATGATATGGCACAGACAATTGTACTATGGTAGTAGGGATGCTTCTATAAGGAGTTACAAAGAAATGTATTCTCGGAAGTTACAGAGGAAGCTAGTATAAGGAGCTACACAAGAAGTTCAGAAGGTACATAGGAAGATACTGCAAGGAGGTACACAGAAGGATACTGCAAGGAGGTACACAGAAGGATACTACAAGGAGATACAGAGAAGGATACTACAAAAAGGTACACATGAGGGTACTATAAGAAGGTACACGGAAGGATACTGCACATAGGTACACAGGATACTACAAGGAGATACACAGAAGGATACTACAAAGAGGTACACATGAGGGTACTATAAGAAGGTACACAGAAGGATACTGCACATAGGTACACAGGATACTACAAGGAGATACACAGAAGGATACTACAAAGAGGTACACATGAGGGTACTATAAGGAGGTACACAGAAGGATACTACAAAGAGGTAAACATGAGGGTACTATAAGAAGGTACACAGAAGGATACTGCACATAGGTACACAGGATACTACAAGGAGATACACAGAAGGATACTACAAAGAGGTACACATGAGGGTACTATAAGGAGGTACACAGAAGGATACTACAAAGAGGTAAACATGAAGATACTATAAGGGGGTACACAAAAGGATACTGCACAGAGGTACACAAAAAGATAGTACACAGTACACAGGAGGGTACTAAAAGGAGATACATGGGAGCTACACAAATATGTATTTTCAGAAGGTACAAAGGGAGTTACAATAAAGAGCTACATGTGAACTTATCTAAGAAAGTACAGTGGGAGTTACTATAAGGAGCTACATGGAAATTTGTCCAAGAAAGTACAGAAGGAGCTACTATAAGGAGCCACATGGAAATTTATCTCAGAAAGTACAGAGGGAGCTACTATCAGGAGCTACATGAGAACTTATCTCAGAAAGTACAGAGGGAGTTTCTATAAGGAGCTACTGAGGTATTTAATCTCAGAATCTACAGATAAGCTACTATAAAGACCCACAAAGGGATTTAACCTCAGAAGGAACACAGGGAGCTACTATGAGAACTTACACAGGAATTTAAGTCCAGAAGGGAGTTACTGGAAGTAGCTACAGAGAAGGATACACAGAGGAGCTGCACAGGAAGCTAAGTTCAGAAGGGAGTTACTAGAAGGAGCTACAGAGAAAGATACACAGAGGAGCTACACAGGAAGCTAAGTTCAGAAGGGAGTTACCGGAGGGAACTACAGAGAAAGATACACTGAGGAGCTACACAGGAAGCTAACCTAAGGAGGTAGACAAGAAGCTAATCTAAGAAAATACATAGGAATATAGTCAAAAGAGCTACATAAGGGGCTAATCTTTAGGGCTCACATGAACATGCTAAAGTTAGATTACAGGAAGGCACTATCTGAAGGTCCATGGCAACTGACTGTAAAGTGGTACACAGGACAGTAGTATACTGAGCAAAGGGGGATGATAAAGAAGACTATAGATGAATATTGGACACAAAGGTACTTAAAAGGAGGTACATGTATGAACTATGATGAGGTACACATGAATGCACAAGAAGAGGTACATGGAGCACTATAAGTCAACAATGAAGCACAGAGCGGGTTACTTAAGGTGTACACAGAAAGGTACTTTAATGAGGTCCTACCATTAATAGGCACAGCTTTCGACTGAGTTGTCACAGATCTCGGGGTCGAGGGGCCGACGAAGTTGTACTTAGCAGCAAACCCTTGAGCTTCGTACTTGCCATCAGAATAGAATTCAATGAACAAATTACGGCCAGTTGAAGTAAGTTCTACTTGATTCTGGATACCGCAGTACTGACCGATAACGTCTGCACTTCTGTCTCGGCCATTGTAAACCACAATTGCATCAGGGCTGTAACGACAACTGTAACAAAACAAAGGCAACACTTTAGATATCAGCTTATGAACAAACTGAAAATAAAATAATCTTCAAATTCATTGTCATAGTGACAGTCACACATGCTCATGAGGTCTCAGCCATTTTTTTAAATTACATTTACGCGCGTATAATTCATGTAAATTTGATGTCATCAACTGTGACAAAAAAACAGGACATATTTACAAGTATAGCTAGAATCTGGGAAATATACTGATCAAAACAAGTTAGGCATCATGAAAAATTTGGCTCGATTCTTTAGGAGTGAAAAGTATACAATTTCATTATATATCCCTCCAAATAATCATGATGCCTTTCTCTTTGAGTTCTGTATATATTGTCTGTGGATGCTCCTGAAATAATTCTTCAACAACAACGTGAAAAGGGAAATTTTGCGTTTTGTCGGGAAGTGATACATTTTATACATGACATCGTGTATGTGAATTTATAAATAACTGCACAACCTTTTACACGCCAGCTGAGCACGACTCTAGGTGAACTAGCACACAACGATATGCATTTTTATTGTAGGATATTGTGATTTTTTTCATTTGCCACTTTTTCAAATATTCTGACAAATACAAAGGTGAAGGTTGTTGGGGGATATGAAGAAAGCACCACGCGTGTGGGATACATCTCATCGCACAGCCACTATACCTGGTCTCTCCTTTGCTACTGTGCAAAAATTAAAAAATGTGAAAGATCAAAATTAGAAATTTGTGGTAATATTCCATGAATATCTGAAATCGCATCATAAGCAAAACTACACATGAACCATTGATCAGTGTCATCTGCTAATGAATATTGACAAAAATAGTAACAATATACTAATAGAAATCAGTGTGCGAAATAGCCTCCTGCGAGGATTCTGAAATACCCCTCACTCAAGAAGCTGCTGAAAGGGACAAGGGATTATGTACCTCTCTCAGCTGATCCAAAACAAAGGTCTCCCTTTTCTGTATAACTGTGAGGATATGCCATAATGATAGTGACGTCTAATGTATTGATCGGGTTGTAATACCAAGGTCATTTAAACAGAAAATGTTATTCAACAAACTTGACTACTCATATCAGTTGTTATCAGACATTGAATGTTTCTGAATCTTCACTCACAATGACTTGAGTTTCTGAAACATTTAAAATCTCTTGAATAACAGTACAACTTGCATTCCATTTTATGGTCCTTATCTCAAGTTAAAAATGTGACGTGAAGGGAAATGGGCTCAAATACCAAAGTACAAATAGAGAATTTATCACAAATGGTCAAGGCATTTTCTGATAGTCAAATCTGAAATGGCACATTACGTGTTAGTCTAAGCCTTCTTGCCTAGCACTATGTTCAGACTATTTCACACACTGTTTGAAAGGATCAGTGTTTGATTAGAAAATCCAGTCCATTAAGCTCAAAACTGTACTATGACTTTTATGATTTTTTTGACACATGATCTTCTATTTTATACACAGATACATGCTTTACCATATTATTAAAATTCCAAAAGTTCACAACTTAGATAAAAGTTGATACATATGATATAAGATATGATATAAGATCATAGTTAAGTATACCTAACGTTTCTGGAAACATTTTTACCAAATAAAGCTTAAAGTGTGTTTTGAAAACAATTGTTCTTCAGAAAACACAAACATGCTAAACACCCTCATATACTGTTATTATTAGTAAAAGATAAACTATTTGAAAAATATATTGAAAACATTTATCTTGGACAAAAAATTAAAAAGACATAAAATATAAATGTAAGATATTTTGGTATTAACAGACACAACCCTGTAAAGCATGTATCATTCTATTTCAAACAAAACCCCAAATGAAGTAAAACCTTATGATAATTATGTTAATGGAAACAAGAATGATAATAATGATGATAATCACATTCCCCTGTTTAACATGTACTCATCCCTATTTCAAATAACACCCCAAATGAAATATCTTATGATAAATATGAATATTAACAGAAACAAGGATGATGGTGGTGACGATGATGATGATGATGATGATGATGATGATGATGATGATGATGATGATGATGATGATGATGATAATTACCTTCCTCCTGTGTGATGGAGTTGGATGTTTTCAAAAAGTATTCTCACTTTATCTCCCTGTTTTGCCTGGAAATGGTACTGACATTTCGACATAGGCTGGTAGTTTTGAGGGTAAAATGGAGAGAAGAGTCGACCAGATTTCGTGTTATTACTATCAAAATAATATGTACACTGAGTCCCATGCATTTTGGTTCCAGATATCACAAATTGTTCTGAAAAAGATGGAAAAAAGGAAACATAAAGCAAGAACAGCAAGTAACAATCACATTCCTGAAAAGAAAATCATTTATCATTAAGTCTAAAATATGTTAATTCTTTAAACAGAGATCATTTACATTCAGGAAAATATTTTCTGAAAATGTGTTTGGATTATGTTGAATTCTCATAATTCTATGTCGATTCTAACTTCATGACTTTCATATTTACTACTGATTATATTAGTACCTTCATTAATTATCTCATAACCATGATCTATGAGCTTCATAAGAACATAACATACAAATGCAAACACTGACAGAAAACATATCTGTTTTTTTTCCAAACTTAACTCCATATAGCTGGTTTACATAACTAATTTGTGAAAAAATATGATTTAACAGAATATCAATGGTAAATATACATGAATATTATGGACATAAAAGATCAAAATAGAGAATATATCACTCATCTTTTAAAAACACCAAGGTCTTTAATGCCTTCTTAAAATCTTTGGTGATATGTAGAATTTCATAATCTGGAGTTTTATATAAAAACAGAATCAAAAGAACTGTGGAAAAGGAATAGAAGATCCTTGTGCAAATAAGCTGTAGAGACACATAAAGTGAAAACACACCCTAAACCCTCCCTTCCTTGGTGTACTGATTTTCATCCTTATTGTTTGGAGTACCTAACAATACTTTGTGCTCATTTCTAATAATATACACAAATGTAATGTAATGAATATATAGTAGGAATGAAATCATTTACATAAATGTGCATATTTTACAACACATTCACTCAATGTAAAAAGCTGGTGCAGATACATAAACTATTGGTAAATATACAACATTGCTCTGAATGTTTTTCTGAATATTTTACACACAATACATAAAAAGATATATGGAGGTATTATTTGTCCAAAACAAACGTTTGGTTTTTAAGACACAATATTGCACCTATACTGTTAAACCAGTAGAACTACAACATTTGCTAAACATTTTCAGAGCAGTCCGAAACATTCATAGACTTCAGCCAAGAGCTGGAAAATAGTGGCTGATAGAGCGAGCATCAACTAGCCACATGATCCCCATTCATGTCACCAGCACTAAGGAATATTGTATATGATTATGTTAATCAGTCTCTAAAAGGGATCAAAGGTTACTACGATGCATAACTTGCCCCTTGTCACATATAACATTAAAAGTGCACAAACGGCAATGAGATAGTAAGGCAGAGAAGTCAGTTGACTGTTTAGTAAGAACAACAACATATAAACAGGATTTGATGATGGGCATAGCAATAAAAATAAATAAACAAATAAGGTCTTTTGAAAGGAAATACCAAAATAAATCTCGAGCAGTATGCCAGGATGAATTTTAGTTTTGTAGGTAACAAGTTGGAGAAAAAAACAACATCCATTTTGTAGAGGCAGCTCTATGCATAAGATCTGGTATAATATATGGAGTAAAAAAAATCACATCTAGTTTGCAAAAATTTGATCTTGCAGACCAACACCTGAGTAAATAAATACATCTATACAGTTTGAATAAAATTTATCAGCAGCCCATACTGTGATTACTGAATCAAACATGTTTCAAAAATTGTCATTTGACATAAACAGATTGTCATGGCTACAAGAGTTGTTCCCCTTGGTTGTCTGAGACATTAGTGGTCTGGTTCAATATATATTTAAATCTCTGCTCTTTCATTCACATAGTTAGGTATTCAACTCTCACAACTTGCTCACAAACCAGGTATCACTTCTTCAACTCACTTTCCTGTTTCTCCAACATAGTTGCTGAATCTCTGATATGTCACTCGTTGCACAGGTAGTAAATCATTTGTGTATCATTTTATCAAACCTATTCACTATCAAGTATCCACTTTCAAGACATAAACTCACTAACATGACATCATTTTCTACGGTATCAGGCTAACTGCCCCCTTGGCTATCTGCCCCCCATCCATTGAGCCCCCCGGACAACTGCCCCCTGGCTATCTGCCCCCCATCCATTGAGCCCCCTGGACAACTGCCCCCACCCATCATAACAAAACACACGAACTAAATGTTATGATGTCATTTTTATTTATAGCTCTATATAATACCACAACACATCATCTTTAGATTCAATACGAGTATCAATTCATTTAAAAGGTCGATTACTGGCTGGAGGACATCTTTTCCTCAGTGCTTATATGCCAGCATAATCAGAGATGATGTAATTAACTCATCTGCATTAGGTGTATGTTGGTCAGTAAGGTCATTAGAATGTTTTTTCTATGACATCCTGTGGTCTTCAAGATGTTACTCCAGATTAAGTGAAAGTTTTGACAGCAATTAATGATTTCAGCTCATCTAGCACAGGCCACATTACTGAACAGCCGTCTCCAAGATTAACTTTCTCCAACATTACTGAACAGCCGTCTCCAAGATTAATTTTCTCCAACATTACTGAACAGCCTCCTCCAAGATTAACTTTCTCCAACATTAATGAACAGCCGTCTCCAAGACTAACTTTCTCCAACATTTCTGAACAGCCGTCTCCAAGACTAACTTTCTCCAACATTACTGAACAGCCTTCTCCAAGATTAAATTTCTCCAACATTACTGAACAGCCATCTCCAAGATTAAATTTCTCCAACATTACTGAACAGCCGTCTCCAAGACTAACTTTCTCCAACATTACTGAACAGCCTTCTCCAAGATTAACTTTCTCCAACTTGTCCAGGGGGCAGTTAGCCTAGACCCTTTTCTACATACTCTTGATACACCTACCCATCTACATATATTACTCTCACACACATTCTCCTATGTTTACATATTTGTTGGAACATACCAATACATTAGTCCCTTACACTCACTCACTCACTCACTCACTTGCCTACCACAATAGTCATTCACCTGTCAATTCACACACTCACCTATATGCCCAAACCCCCAATTTCAACCACAACAACCCCCAATTGCCACCCCAACTACAATCATTCATCTACCTCTACCACCTCCAATTATCTGCCAATCTGCAACCCATACAACCCCAACTTTCACACTCAATAACACCCAATTTGTACTCTCCAACTCCGAAAAAAAAACACATTGTCACTCCTACAAAACCAAATCGCTCCTCACCCCAACAAAAATTATTCATCTACCTCTACCACCTCCAATTATCTGCCAATCTGCAACCCATACAACCCCAACTTCCACACTCAATAACACCCAATTTGTACTCTCCAACCCCTAAAAAAACCAAATTGTCACTCCTACAAAACCAAATCGCTCCTCACCCCAACAACACCCTATCGCCACTCTACATGATCTAACAACCTCAGGTATTGGTCAGCAAGTCCTGGTCACATGACCAGCACGTCAACAGATAAGCTTCACACCGATGTTAGTATTCACACGTTGCTCATTACCATATATAGGTGATTTTATTAACATTGACTGGTGTTTTTCTAATTCCTTTCGACTCAAGCTTTCTGAAAAGTCAGATGCAGGATATGTGTTAACAACTTAAATAGCTAACTGAAAATGCCTCCAAACTGTATTTATAACATATACAAAATATCATCTAACTTCTGATCAAGAAACACACATGAATCAACAGACATAATCCTACAGGGATTAAGCACTACAAGCAAAGGTTTGACAGAGGTGTTTTAGTTTGGAAAATAATCAGTGCTGTAAGTCATAAAAAATACCAAACTTTAAAATTAAAAAAAAAAATGCAAATAATCAGTTATTTTACTCATGCTTCAATTATTTTCTGCAAAACTAAATTGAGAGTTATCTCCCTTTGTCCATACTAGGTTATCTTGATCGTCTCGGCAGCAACACCAAGTTTTTAGCGATACATGTTTTCATATTGATGAAAACACTTACATTAAGTCATAGAAATAAAACAAACAAGGTTGTAAAGGTCAATAATAAAACGTAGTGGAGAAAAGAGGAAATCTTCAGATAGGTTTATCTTCATCTTTTCTTACCTTTCGAGGTGGATTGAGATGTTGAGTACAAATGTGAGTCTATTGAATCAGTATTTCTATTTACAAATTTGTTGATGTGATTTTCAAACATGTAATGATATGTAGAAAAAAAACAGAATTCAAAATGATAAACAAGATTTGACACATGTTACTTATTGTTACAGGGAATTTGACACATTGATGTATGTCAGCTACGTGTAAGTGCTGTAATTGTACAGCTGGGACCGAAGAATTTTAAACTTCTACATTAACTCTACATGCAAGCTGAATACATCAAGACTGTACTCAAAGACTCCATCAAGACAAATTGGAAACACTATACTACAAGAACAAAAATGGAAAATACTAATCAGCAAACGACCGCAACTATCTTCCACTTAAAATTATAGTTATACTCAGAGACTGATAAAAGTAATGCTCTAAGCTACATTATTAATTTATCACATTTTACTTGGAATAATAAATCACAATTATTCACCTAATGAAACCATTCTTACCTTTATCTATCTACATTGATGTATGTCAGCTGCGTGTAAGTACTATATTTGTACAAATGTCATTAAGTGTTAAAAATAATTCTTCTGGCAAACTGATTATTCACGAAAAATATGTTCAGTTATTCATTCTATTTTAATTATCCTGTTTTCAATGTTGACAAATCCCCCCCAAGCATCATCATAGTGTTGGTGCTCTTTAATTTGTGGAAGTTATGTTTTAATGTTTGTATAAATTTAGAAGTCCTGTGACATTTTGAATCAGTGTAATCACATTTCCTACATTAAATGGTGCACTCTATTAAAAACTCAACCCTATGAACATTTTAAATAATAAGTATGGTATGCAAGGTTAATCATGTTCTCAGATCTCACTTAAAATAACTTGCATATGGACCATATTTGAAATTTTTATTTCTTTTGTTGTGCGATTTTGTTTCTGTTCACAACATGGATAAAGTTTGCCATATTCAGTGGACCAATTAGAAAAATTGTTTCAATTCCATTCTTAGAATATATCTTAAAAATAGTTTGCCAGCTTACGTAAAATTCATCAACCTTTCCTTCACACCCTGACAAATCTTTCTGAATAAGCATCAGTATCTTTTAGTACCAGGAGTTTGACAAAAGTGACCCTGCCACAAAGTTGGCATCCATCACAAACACATGCAAAGCCAAATAAATTGTTCATCTGACCTGACACGGAACATAGTAAAATATAAAAGGGATTTTTGTTTGATAATTGGATGCTTCAAATTTAGAAATGTCATCTGTATGTCAATTGTATAAGTGTTATACATGGGAACTGGTACATTTTATGCCAAAATTGATTCACTGATCTCTATCCAGGTATCATTGACTGGGATGCTATTCACATGCAGTATGTAAATGTCTTCTGTATACAGACAGGGCCCATTATGCTAACATCATCCTAGGATGTTTAACACTGCCATGTATATTTTTGAGGTCAAAACATAGCTTAAAAAATAATCAAGAAAAGGAAGAGTTCAATCATAAATTATTTGTTTAAACAAAAAGATATCAAAATACCTATTAAATTCTCTGTCCTAACTGTATACAAGATTTTACCTTGACATTATACCTATCTGATAAAGTAATTATGCTCTATAAGGTTTTAGAAAACTTCAGCGTTCATTGCATTCCCATATAGATAATGATTAAATGATTAGGGATGCAAGAAAAAATACTCTACATAGTACATGTTATTTATCATTATATTATATACTACTATGCATTAGATAGTAATTCAGTGTGACATTTATAAAGAAGAGTTTCACCAGAGCTGATGCCATTCTCCACAAACAACACATCATTATTCACATCTGCTTTAATGGCAATTGAAAGACAACCTCAAAGAATGTCTCACACAAAATGACCTTGTAAGAGATTTCACAGCTGGGACCGAAAAATTTAAACTTCTACATTAACTCTACATGCAAGCTGAATACATCAAGACTGTACTCAAAGACTCCATCAAGACAAATTGGAAACACTATACTACAAGAACAAAAATGGAAAATACTAATCAGCAAAAGAGCGCAACTATCTTCCACTTAGAATTATAATTATACTCAGAGACTGATAAACGTAATGCTCTAAGCTACATCAATAATTTATCACATTTTACTTGGAATAATAAATCAAAATTATTGAACTAATGAAACCATTCTCACCTTTATCTAAAAATTGGTATCTTCCTTGGAAACCTGTAAAGTTGCCAGGCAACCCATCGGCATGGAGCTCAAGAATGAGGGCTCGATCAGCAGAAAAATATTTCTTCTGAGTACTATTGAGGCTGCCACAAAGTTCTTCTGAATGTCGATCATGCTCGTTAATTCCTGGGCCATCCAGGTAGAGAAATAATCGCAAAAAGTCCGTACAAACACTGAAAACAATAGAAAGCAAGTTTAATGTGAGTAAACCTTAACATAGGCTTAGCTACATGGCAATGCCAATACTGAAATGAGAGTGTGTATTAAAATTTACAGTGAGTGAGTGAGTGAGTGAGTGAGTGAGTGAGTGAGTGAGTGAGTGAGTGAGTGAGTGAGTGAGTGAGTGAGTGAGTGAGTGAGTGAGTGAGTTTTAATGACACTTTTAACACTGTTCCAGCAATGTCATGGCAGGTGAACACCAGAAATGGGCTTCACACATTGTACCCATGTGGAGAATCAAACCCAGGCCTTTGATGTGACAACAAATGCTTTAACCACTAGGCTCCCCTACATCTCCTCTCCAAAACAGACTACAATGGGTGTTACAGGCAATATAGCAGTATATGATAACTTATATAAACCTTATATGATCAGATCATATATTAGAGTGTTCGCACCAGGTGTTCACAAAAAGGGGCAAAGAAAGCTATCAGTGTGAAACATTGTCTTTTAACATCTACATACTTTTTGCTGACAATCAATTTGACATATACGAATCAATCTTTTAGCATATGCTAAAACACTGGTGTCCATATCGTCTACAATGGCACTAAGATGTGGATTTGAGGAAATCAGCAATAAATTCTCTTTCTTAAATTGCATTTTGCATTTATTGACAAAAGATTTTATCTAAATCCAATCTGGAAAAGTTGAGTCCTGACAAAGTTGACACCCAAATCTCAGCCATAAGCCTTCATATGTGGGTTATCTGTGTCCAGTAAAAAACGTCATTACACAAAAGAAGACCAAGGTTAAATAAATTCTGCTTAAATCCCCACTCCGTCCAAGTCAGGAAAAGGCAATTTGAAAGGATCAGAGCAAACACATGGAAGTGCCATTCGTTGAAGAAGAAACACAATCTGTACGGCTCATTCAAAACATTCTGACGACAACATGGAAGCGAGTGTCAAATCCAGACTTTTCCAATCAAATTAAGCACGCAATTTTAAAAGTGCATCAAGAAAAGCCTGTACTGAATTATCATGCTTGTGCATATTTTGATCTTTTTCTCAAGAGCTTCAAAGAATTAGGATAACTACGAAATGCGCCAAGGACGAAGGAGACAAATAACAATTCCTCATCTGAATGTTCCCAAGAAGCAAGAGGTCATATTAGTGGATTGGACAAAGGTTTGGAACAAATATATTTGCTGTCTCCTGAGAAATAATTAATCTTTGACAGGAAATGTTTGCATCTGTGTTCCAGGCGTAATTGACATCTGACTTTGTATTTTTACAATGTTTTGTCACATTCATGCTATCACATTCTGAGCCTGTGTAATTCATGTGATGTTCCAAAGAAATAATTAAACTTAAAATTTGAAATGATTAAGGAGATGAGAATTTCAGTGAAAAAGAAAAGAAAATTTGTTTGATCCTCTTTTTGTTGAAGTTAGTTTATTTCCTGTGGTTTCAAATGTTATAGAAAGTAGATGAAATGTATATGTCACGCTACCTAGAGAAATACTGACATTTGAAATATTGTTTTCAACAACCTGTCAATCATCTTGACAGCTTAGAGAAAACTGATTACTTTATGACCAGTATATCAAATGATTTTCCATTCAAAATAAATGTGCAATCACGAAGAAATTCATTCGAAATTCCCAAAGGTATTTTCATCACATGGACGTATTCATAAACCCAATGCAAAGGTTGTGATTGTGACAATACAAAATAGCGGACATGGGTTGATCAAAAAGTTCAATCACCATGTAATCAATCCAGATTGTGAAAAAAAATTACCCTTGAACTGCAACACACAATAACACTGTGCTCCTCATTTATTAGGTCAGGTGAAATAGGGACTACATCACACATAAGAATATTTCACTCATGTGACAACATGCATGCATATGTATGTGTGACTGCTTTTGCTAGCCCAGACTTCAGCTGGTGTTATCGTGCTAGCTCACCAAAATACCATGTCATATTGAAGCATGAATACCCCACTCAGACACATTATACTGATGCTGACCTGACCTGTCCTTATTGCACCCATTCATGCTGACTGCTAGACAGGGACCAGCAGGGACCACAAGTACCCTTTTTTCTTATTTTTATGATAAGGGTGGATGGTTAAATAACTGCATCACAGAGGCTGTCCATAATTTGTTAAGCTTTGGAAGTGAGGTAGCCTAGTGGATAAAACATTCGCTTGTCATGCCAAAATCCTGGGTTTGATTCTCCACATGTGTGAATGTGTGAATGCCATTTCTAGTGTCTCTTTATTACTAAAAGTGGCGTAAAACTATACAGACACTTTTAAGTTACGGAAGTGTATGATTCAGCATGATGAACATATCCTGAATCCTGCAAAGCGAGACAAGCAATGAATATAGAGATAACCAAAAGACAAAAACAGGAACTGTAGCTCACCTATATGAAGTGTATATCACAGCACATCAGAAATGGGCTTAATACATTGTTCCCATGTGGGGGATATTCATAGAGAGAAAAGAAACATTACTGGCTTTCAGATTTGTGGGCATTATTGAAAATTTATGCTGAGCACAAAAAGCTTCAATTCACTGATCACCTGACTTGTATATGTTTTGTGTCTGTGTTTTGAATATGAAAGATGGTGCACACTTTGTTTAGATCACCTCCATGGGTTTCCCAAGTGGAAAAAAAATTGGTGGCTGTCAGTGAGTGAGTTAGTGGATGAATTTGTTTTACACCATTTTTTGTAACACTGCAACAATATCATGGCATAGGATACAAGAAATAGGCTTCACAAATTCTATCCCTGTGTGGAATCTAATCCCGGTTTTCGGCACACCAAGTGAATGCTTTAACCAATAGGCTACCCTTGTTCATTGACAAGCCTACACAATGAAGTAAATGAGACAGAACAGCAAATGTGTTGAACATGTACAAACATATTTCATTAAAATCTTGAAGTTTTCAAGTTAATCTAGTGTAGGGGAACCTCAGTAGAAAAATGTGTCACTGAATCCTGGAGGGAATAACCTTGTGTGACCAGCCAACGTCAATATGTGCACACGTGTATGTAGCTGAGCTGAAAAAAACTTTCAATAGATTTGAAGGAACTTAAATGCTGGAATTATGCTGTTTGATCTAAGGATCAGTGAGTGTTTCCAGTGTATTGAATAAATATCCACCAATCCATATGGTCCAATGTTTCTCAAGAGACACTAATGTCTCTCTTAAGTGCAAGAACAGTTCTCAAACAGACACCTCCTAAAGAGCGAAGCCCCATTTAGAGCAATGCATCACTTTCTCATATCTGGTCTCTAGTTTCTGTATCAAAACACTAAATCCCCTTACAGTTATTTATCATATATATGACAGACTCTTGAGATCACTGCTGCTAACCAAATCCTTAGATGTTCGGTGGTGATAATGTTGGAACATTTCGAAACTAGTCCAAACTAGGTCCATCATTATCTTATTTGTCCTTTGTTGAGAGTGAGTTTAGTTTTACACCCTTTTAGCAGTTTTCCAGCAATATCACGTCAGAACTCACCAGAAATGATCTCACACATTCTTTGGTGTGATGAGCACTTTATCCTTGAGCTACCCCCATATCCCTTGTGAACTTAATCATGGTCAGTTAAAGTCTTGTGACAAGAGGAGATCCCCCTTTGCAAAAAAGCGTTATTGCAATTTCATTTAGTAACGACCTGTGAAGGTCTGGAGTAGAACAGGCCTAAACAACCCATGCTTGCCATAAAAGGCAACTCTGCTTGTTGTAAGAGGCAACTAACAGGATCAGGTGGTCAGGCTCGCTGACTTGGTTCACACATGTCATCACTTCCTAATTGCACAGATCAATGTTCATGCTGTTGATCACTTGATTCTCTGGTCCAGACTGGATTATTTACAGACCACTGCCATATAGCTGGAATATTGCAGAGTGCTGTGTAAAACCAAGCTAGCTCACTCACTCATTTGGTAAAAAAATGTAACAGTGAAACAGTTTCCCAGAAGACGAGAGGTAACCTCATTTCAGATCTTTAGATTCCCATCCATGCAATTTTATTGATATTATTCATAAATTATTTCTTTCTGTTGATATCGCAAAATTACAACATATAGCTTTATCTGTAAAAGGTATGTTTTAAAATGTCTTTTATCTAATTGTTCTGAATTTAATTTTCTTTTTTTACTATTATTTATCAACCATTTTGTATGATGTATATAATTATGTACTATGTGTGAACAATGCCTATGAAGCCAAATTATGGTTGCTTGTTAAACATATCTTAGTTCTCTTATATCATGTTTATAATCATGTACATGCTCAATGTGTGACAGGAATGAATAAAATACCTCTCTCTGTTTGCAACTGTGAACCAGTTTCACAGAAGACAACCTGAAACTGTGAACCAGTTTCATGGAAGACAAGCTGCAAATGTGACACAGATTCACAGAAGACGACCTGAAACTGTGAGCCAGTTTCATAGAGGACCAGTTGTAACTATGAACCAGTCTAGGCAAACATGAGCCATAACTGCGAACCTAAACAGGTAATCAGTTCAACATGAGAAACAGTTTCATGAGACACAAGCTTTGATTCTCTGGAAATCATAGGTACCAGTTACTGTGAACCTGTTTCCAAAATACTTCCCTGTAACACAGTAACTATATACTGAGTCAAAAAAGAAACTTCACATTCTTTCTTCAGGGCACTATAAATGAACAAGAGATGGCAAGATGGTTAAATTGTTATTATTTAATTGCTGAGATCTGTGTGAAGTACTTGATACACTGACAGTGCCACAATCAGTTCCATTAGGCAACACTGTCATTCCAAAACATGGGCATACAGAATGTCAAGTCGCACAAATAAAAATTTGAAATTTCTTAGTTCAATATTGTGTATGGCCGCCCTGCACATTCACCACTGGCAAACACAGTCTCCTCATCAACTGCCTGATGCTTGTGAACACGTGTTTGGGGATTCTGCACCATTGCTCTTGCAAGGCAGTGCCAAGTTCCTGTAAATTCTGAGGTTGGTTCCTAAGACCACGAAGCCTTCTCCCAAGTGCATCCCAAACATGCTCTTTTGGATTAAGGTCAGAGGTCCTCGATGACCAGTACATGATGTTGATTCCAGCATTTTGAAGGAAATTTCGTGCCATCATCGCGATATGTGGCCGAGCATTATCATGCTGGAACTGTAGACCTTGGTCATGAGCTGCCATGAAAGGAACGAGTTCTGGGGTGAGCACCTGGTAGCAGTAAGCAGCAGCTGTGAGGTTTCCACGGATGACCAGAAGTCAGGAATGGTAGTTCCCACAGAAAGTACCCCACACCATGCAACTTCCTTCCCCGAATCTGTCGGCTTCCTGTACACAACATTGGACATACCATTCATGACATTGTCTCCAGACTATATGCTTGCTGTCTGAGAATCTGAGGGTAAACCAGGACTCATTGCTAAGGAATGACTCGATGTCAGTCTCTCTGGGTCCATCAGAGGTGATGTGATGCCCACAGCAGACGCTGACATTGATGAAACAGTGTCAACACTGGCCCACAATATGGACATTGAGATGGGAGACTGGCAGCCCGCAACTGATTTCGAATGGTCTGCAAGGACAGTCGACCTCTAAACATCTCAGCCCTGGTTCGTGTAGCCGGCAGAAATCTGTCACTCAGGTGACGTAGGACGATTTGATGGTCTTATTCTTGTGACGTCACATGTGGACAACCCGACCTTGGGCGATCAGAAGTGGTGCCAGTTTGTTGTAAACGACCTCCCAAGTTATACACAGTACGACGTCTGTATCCTATTGCTCTTGTGATGTCAATGACTGATCTTCCTGCTTGCAACATGCCAACAGCACACTCACGTTGCACATTTGACAATAGTGGCATTTAAAGTACTGTTTGAACACATGCAAATGAAGAAACCTTTGATCGAAGATCACATGATCGACTGCACGTGGAAAACCTGATTTGGCACTAACGACATTTGCACGATGAATGGATGGGTTTGAGTGGGTTTTGCTAACATTTTTCTAGAGTCGAAAGATAGGGATCCCATTTCAGATAGATAGATGTATCATCAGAGAAAAATTATTCATTATTTTTAAAAATTACATTTTGAGAAGTTTCTATTTTGACTCAGTATAGTACAGATTAGAAAGGTCTGGATCTATCTCATGTCTGCCCAGTTGAATCTGGCAACTGACTTTCAGGATAAACACTGGAAGATGTATGGTGCTCTTGAGGTTTGGCAGTGACTTAGATATGCCATCCTCCAAGCCCAGAGTCATTACTGAAGATCATTTTGAGGAAAAACAGCAGGCACCAACCTATGCCCTAGTGGATACTTATAATAATGGACTAATCCATCTGACAAAATATTCAGATGAAATTATCCCCCAACTCATCATGTTTTACTTACAGTGCCACAAAAGGTGTAATCACCTTATTGTATGCTTTATAAAGATTTTCATATCAGTTCACTTTGTAGTCCAATAGAATTTCATATCAGTTCACTGTGTGGTCCATAAGATTCTCACATAAATTCATGTGCCCTTAGAAGCCCATTTCAGTTTATTGTGTGCACCAAAAGTTCTATATTAGGTCATTGCGTGACCTAAAGTCTAATATTGTTTTATTGTGTGCTGACTCGTGAAGGTCTGGGGTAGAACACATGCTTGCCACAGAAGGTGACTGTGCTTGTCATAAGAGGCGACTAACAGGATCGGATGGTCAGACTTGCTGACTTGGTTGACATGTCATCGGTTCCCAATTGCGCAGATCGATGCTCATGTTGTTGATCACTTGATTGTCTGGTCCAGACTCGATTATTTACAGACCGCTGCCATATAGCTGGAATTTTGCTGAGTGCGGCGTAAAACTAAACTCACTTATTGTGTGTCCCTAAAATCCCCATATCAGTTACTTGCATGGCCGTAAAATTTCACTATCAGTCCATTGTGTCCCCTAAAAGTTTGATTTCATTTTATTCCATGTCACAAAAGTTCTATACCAGTTAATTGTGTGCCCCTAAAAGTCTAATAACAGTTCATATCCCACAAAATCCATCATCATTTTAATGCATATTCTCAAACAAGATCTACTCCAACTCATATTATCTCAGTCTAACAATTCACAATCTGATCAACGTAAATCCTACAGCAGACATGCTCATCTTACTAATTCCACTGACCAAATCCCACAAGGAACCACGTATACGCTGGCCCACTGTACAAACACCAGTGAAATGTTATCCAGACTAGTAATCTACTCTCAGGCTTGACCTGACCAGTAAATGGAATTCTGTGCTGCATATTTATCTTGTAATTCCTGGAAACCAAAGTTGTTCTATATTTTAAAAATATCAAATTTAATGTGTATATAATATGCTCTTGGTGTAAATCCATAATCACAGTAAGCCGAAATCATTCTCATTTTCATACAGAACACATTTCTTGTTCTTATTTGTCCACTGTCTTTAAAATGACACTGGTCAAGAAGGCTACCAGAGTGAGCAAGACTGATCTCTACCCTCACACCAACAATGGTTAACACTGTCTATTGCATTACATTTCCTGGCTTACGCAAACAGCAAAGACTGAACACCAATAATACAATTTACTGTAATCACATCCGACACTGTCTGGCAAAAAATAATGCGACCGTTTCCCGTCCTAAAGAAAAAACATGACCCAAAGTGTAAGTTCCCCAGTCAAAGAATGTGTTATAATCCAAGTCAATTATTCAGTTCCTTTGCTGGTGATAATTAAAGTCAACCTAAAAGCAATCTCTCAGGGCCATTTCAACCCCTACAATCAAGCCTGATCTACATCTTTGGTGATTAATGGATCCCCAGGGTCTTGGAATTTCTCCCATTGTAATTCGTCTGCTCCGCAATTATCAATGGAAATATGCTTGGAAAGTGCCACAATAATTATGGTGTGTGAGATTTAACAGCAGGGTTTGATCTTGGGAATTTGAGGTCTAGCATATCTGGACTGCTTAGAACCATCTCAAGGTCGTTCCAGGTTTTTCCCCTCAACTTATCACATTAACATTTTCTTGTCCACAATTTTCTGTTTAGTTCCTGCAAAATGATCAATGCAAAGTCAGCTCTACTCTTCTAATGTTTTTCAAAGCAATCGTTGATTCCAGGGAGACTCTCTGAATGGCATAGTTCATTGCTTTGTTAAAGCATTTGTCTGCCATAACTGTCAAACAAAAACTTGTTGATGCTGGTACTAAAGCTCTACATTTCATTTCCAAGTTTGCTGGACATTCCAGAGCATATTTAGTCACATAATGCATACATGTGCCACACATTCCAGAGTATGCTTTTGTTAGATAGAGCAGAACATCTGTTTGTCACACATTCCAGAGCATCTGATTGTCATACATTCCAGAGCATCTGTTTGTCACACATTCCGGCGCATATGTTTTCACACATTCAAAAGCATCTGTTTGTCATAAAGTGCTTCTGTTTGTCACACATTCCACAGTGTGTGCTTGTTCCATGTCCCACTTAATACAAGTGTCATTCCAGTGCTTGTGTTTATCTCATATTCAAAACGAAAGTTTGTCACACATTTCAGCACAGGTTTGTCACACAAGCAAGTGTTGTGCCTTGTAAAACCTCATCCACTAAGAAAAACATAGCACTGATTTTATTACATTTTCCAGAAGTCCAACAGCTATGTTATAAACAGTTTGGCTCACATACTTACAGCCAAATACATCTAACTGAACAAGATCTAAGCTGGCTCTTGAGACTTTGAGATGCTAGTATTATCCATAGAAAGTACCCGTTATTTCAAATCACATGAAAGCACACGTTTTCCCTTATTTTATTCCAGGTTTATCCACAAGCTATGAGATACAAAGCTTGTGGAGAAAGCTTGGAAAAAAAATAAAGGAACATGTGAGCTTTCATGTGTCCCCATATTTTTTTCCTTCAGTATGAGCATCTATTCAAACAACATTTTGCACCTTTATATGCAGCAAATATCCTCAATAACATGAAAAGCACATCAAAAGTGAATGCATTTATAACAGCTCCAATGCTATTTGAGAAAGGTTTTAAAGATAAACAGGAATTAATATCAACTCCTTGTTTTGCAGTGAGTGAGTGAGTGAGTGAGTGGGTGGGTGTTGGGTGGGTGAGTGAGTGAGTGAGTTTAGCTTAAGGCTGCTTTTGCCAGTATTCCAGCAATATCACGATTGGGTACACCAGAAATGGACATCACACACTGTACCCATGTGCAACCAGCTTATGAAATCACACATCTCACAACAATTCAACTGATATCCTATCATTGCCTCATGTCCAACATAGACAAGGCTTTAAAATGTTAGATAAAAAAGCACCAAACTTTGTGTTTCTTATCACAAATTCTACAATACTGATAAATTTTGTAATTTTAATATCTCTAATTTTTGCATCCCAAAAGATGTTCATAATATATGTGTATGAATTATCAATTTGAGTCAGGGGACTCAGTATATCGCAACCAATAAAACCTACATAAAAACAAATTCCCCTGTGAGAGATAAAATACCAAGTACTCCCCTGTTTCTCTGAACAGCAGTACCTTGCAATGTTGTCTCCATAAACAGCACATTTGAGGTCATTTATTGGTGAGAGCTTCCTCTTCCACTTGTTTTAGTGGTGGACGTGCTGAGTTTGACAGAAATGCATGGGACCTTTTCGTTTTGTTGTTCAAAACAGCAATCCCGAATGAAGCAATAAAATTCAATCTTTAATCAATACGACTGGAAAAGACTTGACTTTAAAAATTCTCAACACTCAGTATCTCTGTTGATGTGTCAGAAAATGGTTTGTAATGGCTTCTGAATACATTTCAGAGCTCTCAAGACAGAGAGTGTGTTGTTTACACTGGATCATATCCGTATCACATTTGATCACATCCATATCACATCCTGTGATAACTCAAGGGTAGGAGGCAGTGTCTGAAATTAACACTGGTCCTTAGGCCCAAAGCCAGCTGAAAAGCACTCACAGTTCATGTTCTCTGCAGGTCCTTCTGGACGACCGCCTTTTCATCTCCAATACCTAACAGTGTTATTTCCATGTTAGGTGGTAGACATGATGAAGATGATGAAGATGAAGATGAAGATGATGAAGATGACGAAGATGATGAAGATGATGATGATGGTGGTAGACATGATGAAGATGATGATGATGATGGTGGTGGTGGTGGTAGACATGATGAAGATGATGATGATGATGGTGGTGATTGTGAGTGAGTGAGTTGGTTTTACGCCGCTTTTAGCAATATTCCAGCTATATCATGGCAGGGGACACCAGAAAATGGGCCTCACACATTGTGGTGGTGATGGTGATGATGACGATGATGAAAATGAAAATGATGATGATGGTGGCGGTGGTGCTGACGATGATGACAATGATGATGATGAAGAAGAAGAAGAAGATGATGATGATGATGTCAATGAAAATGATGACGACGACGATGATTGTGATGAAAAATGTGACAATGATTGTGATGATGATCATGATACTTTTAGAGCCATGACTTTTTTTAAATGTCACCAGTCAAAGTAATATTGCTTTTACTTTCTAAAAGTGTTTTAATATGGGTCAAACAACAATTTAAAACAAATTTCATGTAAGTTTACTTTTTTGACTGCTAAAAACACTAGAACTGTATTGTTTTAGAGGGAAAATTAATTTTCATTTGTGTTCATATTCTTGAAAAAATATGACAAGCAGATCCATAAAACACAAAATATAATTAGCTTGCCCATATGTAATGAAACAATTTCAAACAGGTGATGGTTTGCAAAACGGTACATGTACAGCACTGTTCTATTTGAAGACAACAGTGTATCATTAAATTGTTGGTGTTATTTATTATCATGATTGAAAGTATATGAAATTTATTAAACTTAATCGTGCCTCCTGACTTTAGCACAGTGTCAGTTTACTTTAGTTTGCTTCTACATTCAAGACTAAAGCCACTAACGATATAACACAAAACATGATATTATCCCATGATTCTGTGTGTGATGGCGAATTTGGACCAGACAATCCAGTGACTGATATCATGAGCATCAATCTGACATCCAGTGACATACGTGATCAACATCAGAGGGTTTAAACCTGTGAAGGTAGAATAGGCCTTCAGCCGATGCTTGCCATAAAAGGCATAAATGGGATCAAGTGGTCAGGCTCACTGACTTGGTTGACACATGTCATTGGTTATCAATTACACAGATTGATGCTCATGTTGTTTATCACTGGATTGTCTGGTTCGGACTCAATTATTTACAGACCACTGCCATATAGTTGGAATATTGCTGGAATAGTGCAGCGTAAACCTAAACTCTCTCACTGGCTCATCAGATGGACTAACCACCCAATGATTTAGCACTGAGAATAATTACATTTATCGATGATGGTAATTCTTACTAAAAATAGTATCAGTTTATCCGTGAGTAAATCTCCTACAAATGATAATTCTAAAATATCAAATTTCAAAATGCAAGAACAATCCCAAAGTAGAAAGAGAGAGGTTCATTTAGGCCATTTCAGCAATAATCCAATTACATTTGTATATATATATATATCACAGGACAGAACTGGGCTTCAGACACTGTACCCATGTTTGGAATCGAACCCTGGTCTTAAGTCATGATGAGCAAATGCTTTAACCACTAGACTACTCCACCACCCTTCATACAGAAGTCTTATCTTTTGATGCTCATCCTTGCTTTTCTGCAGCATCTGGAGATATTGAAAACATTGTTTTTTTCAATCAAAAGCTAGTTCTACCATCCATCAGAAGATCTTGACTGTGAAATGGAAAAAAAAATGCCTGTATAACCTGAAATCTATTAAATTGAGTTTGGAGTCAGTGAGGCTCATATTGAAATATGTTGAAACAAATCATGTTCCTGGTGTCAAAATGCTTCAGCAATCGATTCTCTAGCAAATGATATTTTAAGAGAGAATTATAAAGAGTCCGTGGCTGAAATGAACAGCCTGTTTTTTTTCGCTTGGTATCATACAAGGAGACTGAAGGATGAAGAAGGCAAAATATGCAAAACTTGGTCTTGCCAGAATAAAATATTTGAAATCATGACAACATAATCCAACAGCCATGCTGGAGAATGTACGAGGCATGAGGAAATAGTCCAACACAGACCTCTATAAAGTCACAGACTGTATTATCCCTCTGAATGCAAAGATTCATTCTGCAGGGATTTGATAATATGTTTCCACTGAAGTCAAAATTATATATTAACTGTGAAAAAGATGCAATTTCTACACAAGCATTGTGTTTTATGAAACCCACCCTAACTGACTGGATCATGTATGCTTGAGTGAGTTTAGTTTTATGCCGCACTCATCAACTTCCAGCAATATGCCGGCGGTCTGCAAATAATTGAGCCTGGACGAAACAATCAAGTGATCAACAACATGAGCAATGATCTGCGCAATTGGGAACTGTTGACATGTGTCAACCAAGCCTGACCACTCGATCTCATTAGTCGCCTCTTACGACAAGCACGGTCGCTTTTTATGGCAATTGTGTGATCATGTATGAGTGAGTGAAACAGGTGCTACAACACATCTCAGGGGACTTGAATGTAATCTCAAGTGAGTGAGTGAGTTTAGGTTTACACTATTTTAGCAATATTGCAGGAACATCACTTTGGAGGACACCAGAAATGGGCTTCACACATTGTACCCATGCTGGAATCGAACCTGGGTTTTTCAGAAGGAGAAGCGAATGCATTAACCACCTAGGTGTCTCACCACCCGTAATCACAATAATCTAGTAAGAGTAGGTGAGCAAATTTAGTTTTTTGGTGCCTTAAGAAACATTCCAGGAATACAAATTCCAACATCAGAGGTGACCTTTACACATTACAGGAAATTGAACCCATGACAATGGTGTGAGGAATGAACGCTTTAACCATTTAACTACCTAACCACCTCTAATCTCAATAATTCAATGAGGGTGAGTGTGTTTAGTTTTATGTTACTTTTAGCAGCAACATCGCAGCAATATCACAGCAAGAGACACCAGAAATGGACTTCATACATTGTGCCCATGTGGGGAATCGAACCCAGGTCCTCAGCATGACGAGCGGATACTTTAACCACTAGATAACCTTACTGCCCCCACTTAAGATGGAAGAATGTGAAAATCTTTCAGTGTTAAAAAACAAAGCATTGCCCAGAGACCGAGTAGAGAAAGAAGACACCAGCAGCGTGGAATGCTGGTGTCAAGTCCTCTAACCAGGTGATGCTGAAAGAGGTACTTGTTGTTACCCTGTCTGATATTATTTCAGAATACATTTTTACTCAACATGTTGTACTGCCGCCTTGGGCTGAAAATAATTACTTTGTGACACACATTGGCTAAATGTAACTTTTGGTTTCTTGCCTGTATGAATCAATGACAATATCAGGTTGAAAAGTTCTTGTGCTTGAACTACAGTTGTCATTCAGGTCAGGGCAAGGTTGTGGGGTCAGTATCCCTGCAGTTTGGTCAGTCAGGTCAAGTGACCATTGACAGAAGCAATCAACACCTTCTGGAATTACTTTATCACTTCTAAAGTCCTAGCTCACGCCTACAACTGACAGTGACTGACCAAATATTCCAAAGGGAGGTTCAGACTAAACCAGGACTACAAAGGACATTGGTGACCCTTAGTCTGTGAGTCAGACTTCCTGCAATAGGCTGACAATACATCAGAACTACTTCACCAGACTGTTCGAAAGAGCAACAGTACTGACAATACATCAGAACTACTTCACCAGACTGTTCAGAAGAGCAACAGTACTGACAATACATCATAACTACTTCACCAGACTGTTCAGAAGAGCAACAGTACTGACAATACATCAGAACTACTTCACCAGACTGTTCGAAAGAGCAACAGTACTGACAATACATCAGAACCTCTTCACAAGACTGTTCAGAAGAGCAACAGTACTGACAATACATCAGAACTACTTCACAAGACTGTTCAAAAGAGCAACAGTACTGACAATACATCATAACTACTTCACCAGACTGTTCAGAAGAGCAACAGTACTGACAATACATCAGAACTACTTCACAAGACTGTTCAAAAGAGCAACAGTACTGACAATACATCAGAACTACTTCACAAGACTGTTCAAAAGAGCAACAGTACTGACAATACATCAGAACTACTTCACAAGACTGTTCAAAAGAGCAACAGTACTGACAATACATCAGAACTACTTCACCAGACTGTTCAGAAGAGCAACAGTACTGACAATACATCATAACTACTTCACCAGACTGTTCAGAAGAGCAACAGTACTGACAATACATCAGAACTACTTCACCAGACTGTTCGAAAGAGCAACAGTACTGACAATACATCAGAACCTCTTCACAAGACTGTTCAGAAGAGCAACAGTACTGACAATACATCAGAACTACTTTACCAGACTGTTCAAAAGAGCAACAGTACTGACAATACATCATAACTACTTCACCAGACTGTTCAGAAGAGCAACAGTACTGACAATACATCAGAACTACTTCACAAGACTGTTCAAAAGAGCAACAGTACTGACAATACATCAGAACTACTTCACAAGACTGTTCAAAAGAGCAACAGTACTGACAATACATCAGAACTACTTCACAAGACTGTTCAAAAGAGCAACAGTACTGACAATACATCAGAACTACTTCACCAGACTGTTCAAAAGAGCAACAGTACTGACAATACATCAGAACTACTTCACAAGACTGTTCAGAAGAGCAACAGTACTGACAATACATCAGAACTACTTCACAAGACTGTTCAAAAGAGCAACAGTACTGACAATACATCAGAACTACTTCACCAGACTGTTCGAAAGAGCAACAGTACTGACAATACATCAGAACTACTTCACCAGACTGTTCGAAAGAGCAACAGTACTGACAATACATCATAACTACTTCACCAGACTGTTCGAAAGAGCAACAGTACTGACAATGTGTAAATATACCAATGCATTAATTTGTGAAGAGTGACATTGGTTTACTCCACCTTAAGCAACATTCCTGCAACATCTGGGTGGGGGCATTAGAAATGGGCTCCATGCATTGTAATCATGTGTGGAGTCAAACTCAGGTCTTCAGTGTGGTTGGCAAACACATTATCAACTGGTCAAACATCAACATCAACATCCAAAATGATAAAGTAACATGTCGGGGTAGAGTGGGCAGGTCCACGCTTCATCCCTGCATCCATCATAGAGGCCTGAATATGCTTCTATCTATGTATCCTAAAATTTCACTTACATCCAGTCTCTTTCAGTTAAAATAAGGGGTATTCCACTGTCAAGAGTCTGTGATTGAAAACTGTATGGTTTTGTCAACATTTGGAATAAGTTTGTTTTGTATTGTTCAACCACTAATAATGAATTGAAATGAACTATGTTTTTGATAATCTTGCCAATTTTCAAAACACCCCTGGCACTTAATATGGTAAATTATATTTACCAAATAAATGGTTCCTGGTACATCAGACGCTAGATGCCAAAATGGTAGCCATTATTTTCTCATTCCCTTCGGAAATATACAGTCTCACCAAATCTTCATGGTGATAAGTTCTTCAGCTAACCTTCAGTTGATAAACATGAGCATACTGGACATATTATCCCAGTGCTTTCAACAATAAATAGGTTGTTACCATGGTTTCCATGAAGGAAGCTACTGTCTGTCAAAGACGATTTATTTCCACTTTAAACAGATTGCTCTAAGCATACCACTGTACCACTATAATACTCAGCTTTTGAATAATTCATGAATATTTTCATAACTGTTATCTATTTTATTTAAGAACTCTTTTGTAGGCCAGAATTCAAGACTGACAGTATGCCAAGGTTTTGAAAAATGTACTTCTTGCACCTTCTGTGAGCAAATATCATATTTGTTACATGAAACCTGTATCTATCAAATTTGATGTGTTGAACTAGCTGTCCATTATATTAGACTGTACCTCTTTATATATTAAATTGTTCATTTCAAGGACAGTTGGATCATTATGAATGAGACACAAAAATGGTTTACTCAGAAAATTATATTTGATACATTTTCATTGTAATAAAGTTTTCTGCAATGCAGTGTGTGGTCCTGTGCTCAGAGCTCAGGTAACAAATCAGTTAAAGTTAACCAACGTCATGCTCAGAACATCTTTAGATGGGTGACCGTGTGTAGCAGGTTGACACCTGAGAGTTTTTAGACTTCAGTCCTGCCCTACAACGAAGCACATATGATACATGTGGTCTCACCTTAGACAAGTGAGTTTGTTGAAAACTGCCTCAGTTCACCCAGCAGTAAATGGGTACCTGGTTGGATCAAGTCATGTGACTATAACCTTCTAGCACCTAACAGGCAGCTTGGGTTTAATCCAGGTGAGCAAATAGCTACATGGATATTTGGCACCTTACAAAAAAATTATTATTATCTTCACATGAGACCTAGACAGTTAATTTTACTGAAATCCATAAGCCTTTTTTTAGAGATTCAAACCAAAAATCATACAGTTCTGTTGTGCCAAAGGATACAAATCTGTACAGCAAATTCCACCACCTCTTATAAGCGTCATCTCTACCTTATGAAGTTTATAATTATTTTCGTGTTGAACATTCTGAACATTCAACATATGTCATATTTGGGATTTCACTTTCTTAGTAAAGTACAAATTCTAGTACTTTTTTCGGTTGAGTCCCATCCGGGATTCAAACCCGCACCCTCAGAGTCAGGCACCTAATCGCCAGCACACAAAGTCAGCCGCCTAGCCCGCTCAGCCACCGCGACTTCCACTAAGAAAGTGAAATCCCAAATATGACATATGTTGCATTTGACCACTTTCTAAATGGCATCGTGTAATCATTCTGAACATTGATCACACTGACTCTCAGACAGCATGGAGTTTAGTGGAAAGATTCAAATGACAAAACACCTTCCAAACCTCCTCTTTCCAGTCAACATGTTATGTCTATGAGGATTTCACAGAATGATGTATGACTCTTGGTGAAAAGTTATTTGATCAAGGCTGCAGCACCAAAAGCCTTCAAAATTTGTTGCATTTTTTATGTTAGATGTGTGAAGGACATTTTGAAATCATATCAATCATGACCAAGATGATGATTGATGCAATCCTCTATTTTCGGGTATTGACTTCCCTTTGTATGTGTTTGTTATGGGTTTAAAGGACAAACAAGATCTGTTCACATTTTCACTGCACTTTCACCACTACCTCTGCATAAGACAGAAAGACAGACATATCCCCCTTGGTTCCACGCAAACTCTGACAATGACACTACAGCTTGTGTTGAAATTCCTTACAGCATGCATGTTCCACATTAAATTTCATTAACTGTTAATTTCATATGCTCTTAAGTGTTTTACAAAATCATTGACGATCCGACTACTAACTGGCACCCAAATATTCGTAACACTTGAAACAAACTGACTTCCTAATTTATTGTTGTGAACCTATGGGGGCTAAACTTTACTAACTTGTATCTTGTTGCAAAGATCTATTATTCATTCCATGTCCAAGAACTCATGAACTTCTGGATTTGAAGCCTTGTCCCGTCAATTCCATGGCTGTACTGTCTTGAGTTTACCATATTATCTTGTCTAACAAGACATGCATTAAAGCCACCAGTACACATTACAGACAGGCAGGTCCAAACCCTTGACTGTCTGGTCTTTAACAAAGGACAGCAACTACCATCAAGGTGATCACATCTTGGGTAATTTGATAAAACAGATTTGGCAATCCTTTTGGGGCTCCTCTGTGACTAAATGCTGGAGACATTCTGATGGGCACTTCAAGTGCTTCTCTGACACTGTTGCCAAGCCCATGAATGTTTTCGTACATTTATGTTTTCGGAATATCTTTCAGATAAGCTTAACTGTTACAAGTTTTATGAAGAAAAGAATAGGTGACTTTGGTGACAGTGGTGTTTAATGCTTGAAAGTGTATGAAATTTCCTTGAATAATAATGACACTCTTGGAGATTTTGTTACCATTTGCTTATGATACTTATGAATATATGATTGCGCCTGGAATATAGAGTATTTAAATGCCATTGAATTGAAAATTGTTTTATGTGCACTCAAAACAAATCCTCACCTTTTTGATATCTGTTAAGTTGAAATATTAATGATCAGTTTGATCATATTTGTCCAAAGGTCAAATTATATTCTGATACAATGATTCAATAAATTGTTATCATTGGTAAATTACAATCATGAAGACATTTAACAATCTTTGAACATCTAGGTAATTCATCCACAAAACTGGCATTTACATCTCCAATTATTTTCATGCTGAAAGTGTGTTCAGCTAACCGATGCCAAGAGCAAATGAGTGAATTTTGTTTGATGTCACTTGTGCAATATTCCAGCAATATCACTGCAGGGGGCACCAGAAATGGGCATTAAACATTGTACCCACCAATGCCAAGAATTGGAAATATACCAATATACCAATATACCTATATACTGTTTCCATTTAAGGAATATCAGCTGAGGGAGAAAATAAGGGATCACTTGAAAGCACATGTAGAAACATTCCTTTATTTTATTCAAACGTTTCTTCACAAATTTTGTATCACATAGCTTGTGAAGAAACCTGGAATAAAAGAAAGAAACACATGTGTTTTCATGTGATCCCTTATCTTTTACCCCTCAATATGTATTCAAAGGAATATCAGGATAAACTCTTAACCATTCCTAAATCCTGGTACATTTGTTACAGGGAACTGGAAATGGACTTGATACTGTTTGAAGCTTCCACAGACACAAGCAAAGTCATACAAGTCCATCAAGAATGAAGTTGGACATTGACTAAAGACATCTTCCTGGACTGGACAATTGGAGGTTTGGCACGAGTAAAGGGGACAGTAGTTTGATTCTACAAGGGTTAAATTCCACACCTTCGACTTGAGCTGGATGGAAGTGAATATTTACCTATAGACGTAGATAGTTCATTAGTGGCACCTGATCATTTGAGTTGTTTCATGGAGTATTAACCAGCAATTAGCCTGTCTGGGACACACAGTTAGTGTGGAGGATAGTAATTACGGTATATTTAGCATGACCTCTCGTGCCTTACTCCTAAATGGGTGGGAGAAGTGCACTCTGGTCTGGAGCTGAGGACAGTTTTTCATGTAATCTCCTTGCAGACGTCAATAAGGCCTCTAGCAAAACGACCCAGACTATGAAATGGCCACAGATTTCAAATATTTATGATTCAGACAGACCTGGAGGGTATAGATGGTTTACATTAATTAGAGAGTTGTATGGTTAAAGCACTGATGAAGAGGAGTGGACATTGTACGAGTTCGCACTGATACCATTTTATGTCTGGTTATTAGGGGGTTGTTACTGTTTCATATATTTCAAACTTATGAGTGGATTTTTTTTTAAATCAAGGATACATTGGTGTGCAGGTTTACATGCATGGGAGAGAGAGGGAGGGAAAAAGGATGCATGAGTGAACCAAACCACCATTTTGCATGGATGAATAGATGGATGTATGGACAGATAGATAAATGCATGGATTGTGTGTGTGTGCGTGCGTGCGTGCGTGCGTGCGTGCGTGCGTGCGTGCGTGCGTGCGTGCGTGCGTGCGTGCGTGCGTGATGCATGCAAACATGGATGGAAGATGAATGCATCATGGAGGTTGGATGATAGATGGATGGATTGATAGGAAAATGAATGAATGAATGAATGAATGAATGAATGTTTTATGTAGGTAGGTTTGCTGGTTAATTGAATGGATGGATGGATTTCCTACTGATTGAAAGAGCTCTCTAGCGTAAGGAGAGACTTGATCATGTCTGCAGACAGAGACATAGTCAAGGAATAATCCATTCTTTGGTAAAAAGGAAGCACTGTGTGAGTGATGGATTGCATGAGTGATTAAGTAGAGAAGGCAGTGATTGAATAGAGGCCAGGAAAGAAGTGAATCAGAATTCTCCCCCACTGAATGTACTTCTTCACGTTTTGAGCTGAAGACTAGATAAAGGTGTTGGAAACTTAAACATATTTCTAAGTCAAGAGAAAAAAGATAACATTATGAGGTGTGATGATGACTTGCAAAGACCCAGTATGTAGGTAATTGCCACAAACAGTCAACAAAATGAGTGTGTTTAGTTTTACACATCACTCAGCAATATTCCAGCCATATGGCGGCGGTCTGTAAATAATCAAGTCTGAACCAGACAATCCAGTGATCAACAACATGAGCATCAATCTGCCCAAGTGGGAACAATGACATGTGAACCAAGTCAGTGAGTCTGACTATGCGATCTCATTAGTTGCCTCTTTGGGCCTCTATAAGTTGCCTCTATAAGTTGCCTCTATAAGAATAGTCGCCTTTCATGGCAAGCATGCATTGCTTTCAACTAAATCTTAGCACAGTACTTTTCCTATTGTCATATGTAGGAATGTAGAACAGTTAATTCTGCTATTATGCTGAAGATTACATATTTTGAACAAGATTATTGCTATTGACACTAATTTTACTAGATTAGAAATTTCACATCTCTATGCACTCAGACTGTTGACCCGTCAAAGCTGATGAAAATTGTCTTACATATCTTGTCAATTCATGATACAACAATTTTTGTTTAAGAATCAAGGTCTTCAAATGAAGAGGCAAGGAGAAGTGATCATGTTGTTACAGAGAATAAAACAGTCACAATATGAGAATTTATGGAATTCAACTTCTTTATCATGAAGAACACAATACTTCATCTGATGAAGCAGTAGGAATATATTCTGAAACATGTTCCTTGTGATGAAAAAGTTGCTTTCAACAGATTACCATCTGTTGTGCATATTACTTCTAAATTCTTCACAAAGATGTTAGTAAGTTGCAGTCCATATACATGTTCTTTCACTGTCTCCCTATGAAACACTTAAACTCAAGTCATCCATGTTTTTGCTGATCTGACAGATTTTGATTGAGTTGGATCCATCTTTAGATAATTGTGAAAGAAGAATGCTACATAAACATTATAATGTGAGAGAGCATTCACATTTTCAGTCTTTCATAATCTGTCCTTTTTCAGAGGTCACCTGAAGGAGGTACCGAAGGGGAGGGGTGCAATAGGCTATGTGAAGTGGCAGTTCCTGCAAATCACATTCAAGTCATCTAAGACTCATTTTTTTTCATTTACCATTAAGTCAAATTCTGTTACATATATCAGTCTAACAGCCGATGCTTGCACAAAATTTTCAGACAATGCCTCAAATTCACACATAGAACTAATTACATGGTCTAGACGTAGGTTGAAGATGGTTCCTCGATTGCGGATCAGCATCCCCTTTAAGTGCTTTTGGAAATTTGGAAAGTGATAGATTTGTTTGAATGAGGAATAAAAGGACAACAAAAATCAGATGTGTATTCTTAAAATTTGTTTTTCAGTTTGTAGGTGTTAGAGGAAAGTGACACAGTCCAAGCTAAGTTCAGTCCAGGATCTGTGTAGTTTTTCATTTTTAGATACACACAGTTGGGATATGATCACATGTGTCAACCAAGTCAGCAAGCTTGACCCTCCAATCCTGACAACAATGGGTTGCTGAAGACGAGTTCTAACCATGACGTTCATAGGTATTATGAAAGGTTATTATTCATGTTACCTCACACAAATGCTGCCCACAGCAAATCATTCAGAACTTCGTTGTTGTTACTTTTTTAGCTCAAATAACATTAAATGACGTATGATGCACGGAAATTACCGATGTTTTGTGAATGGGAAGTGATGAAAGGGAGATAACTCTAAATCTGTTTTTCTTGTGTCAGTTGCAAAATCTAACCATGGCCACGAAAACATTTGACCCTCTTTCCAGTGAATAAATTTCGTCATAATGTTCAATTGTAATCCCTGTGAATATTAAGAAGGGGAATTACATTGTGGTGACTTAACTAAGACAATACCTACGGGGGAGATAACAGAAAGATGCAACATACAAATCATTTCATTCACACAGGTTGGCTGAAGTGTACTATCTGATGCCCAAGCTTCATACAATTCAAAAATTAACAATAAGGTGTTCTGTGTACGTTGTTCACTGGTCCCTCAGGGACCATGGATTGAAGTACCCTCTTAGACAATAAGACAATATCTAGTCACGTAAGTTACCTATTTATCACTCTCACAATATTACACAAAACATCGAGGAACAACTGGTTCAACTTTGTTGAATCTTTAAGCCTTACCGATATCTGCCAAAGTAAAATTGGATTATGATTCATGTGCAAGAATAAATGGTTTATAAATATCTAAGAAAAACACATTTCTCCAAAGAATTGCTTGACTTAGACAACTTACTGCTATTCAACATAGATCTATGACCAAACATCTGAAAACAAATTACAAAACTTAGCTTGACAAGAATTCTTTAATGCTTGACTGCTTTACCTCTGCTTAATGGAGACATCAAATATGATGGTACTCTCAAAGAATAGTTCCCCGAATCCGTTTGGGAAAATAAATCCTGAAGTACTCAATGGGAAAACAATTTGGCTTTCCAAATAGAAAATGTTGCAACCTACTGAGTTCTTTTAAATGAACCAGTATCTAATTCTTCATATTGGAAGCATTTGCCTAAGTTCAGTGTGTCGGTCTGACTCTGTTATAAAATATGGCACAGCCAGTCAGTACGAATCCTGAACAGGTAAAGAGAAATTTATAACAATCTACTCGCGTTGGTTACACAAGGCGATTCGTCTCCGCACAATATCAATAAATATATCGATAGAGGCAAGAATGATGATAGATAGTCATTCAGCTTCTCCATGAATAACCTCCAAAGGTTCAAGAGATCACAAACATAACTCTGGTACAAGAACGCCTGCTGGTGGACGTTTTGCCATTCCATTGCCAAAAAAAGGCACAATTGAATTTAGTCTACATTGTTTAGACATAAAACAGTAAGCAACGCCTTCAAAGGATTGTGGTCATCTCTTGAGACACTATCAAGTAGGAAATCTAATTTATCACATTCACAGAAAATTAAGTTTTATACTACATTTGTCGAAGAACTGAAATCTCTGGAGAAATCAATGGATGCATCTACTTCTTAAACACAGAGGCATATGTGATACACTTAACATCAGATACTCCATTCTCCAAAATGTGTAAGTTAACTGTATAAAGCTTGGCGACTTGTAAAGTTAAGATAACTGTGCTGGAAAGGGCTGTGATTTATTTGCATAAATTTCATCACTGTTTGCTAGGTCGTTTCAAAGACTTATGTACAGTGTTAAACAAATGAGGATAGTAGTCCCTAAGAATGAGTGAGTGATGGAATAAGTGAGTTGGTAGTGAATGAGGAGTGAGTGAGTGACTGACTGAGCAAGTGAGTGAGTGACTTACTGAGCAATTGAGTGAGTGTAGATCGGGATTGTGCGTGAGCAAGTGAGTGACTGAGTGGTTAAATACTTTCAATTTCGGATTTTTGCCCCCAATTTGCAAATAGAAACTGGTTAGACACACACATAAGCCCCCAGGTACCAGTATTCTAAATAATATAATGTAACATGATACAAAATCATATAAAATATAACACATCATTTATTGAAATAATTACATAGCCCCCAGGTGGATGTTACATTATTATCTTAAATAAAATATCTCTGATCTTACTTTTTAAAAGGCAAACATAAAAACCACAAAAAACATGCAAGTAACAAAGCCTCTTGATTCAACCTATTAAATGCAATTTAAATGAAATAGGCTTTAATTTTTTTAGATTTAATTCCACCTTCTTTGAAACATCCTGCATCCTGCTTTCAAATCATAGGAATTCACACTGAGATCAGCGGGAGTTCTCAAAGCATGTTCTATTGGCAGAATTAGGGTGTTACATAGAAAAGCTAGCTAAGAACATGAATGACATTTAATGAAGTAACTTCAAATTCTCTTTAATATACCGATTCCAGAACATGCTTGATCTATTCATGTGAAGTCCGAAAAAATTCTTACATTATACTCATAGAAATTGATTTCCACACCGAGGCATAATCTGATTGGACTGAAGGTCAATATTGCGTGTACCATATTAATTTTACAGAAGATCAAATGTAAGTTCTTGCCGTAATACAAGACAGATCTAAAGCAACATGTCCGTTAATTCTAGCTTGGACATCTTCAATGGGCTCACGGTGACTGAAGTCACATGACTAGACACACATGACGATGTTCAGAGTCACAGTGATGTGGATGGTTTAAGGGTCAAGCTTACCCCATTTCCATTAGGAGAGTTTCGATATAACTAGAACTTATTCAATCTTTATTGTTGTTAGTGTACATTTAGTTTGAGTGAGTGAGTGAGTGAGTGAGTGAGTGAGTGAGTGAGTGAGTGAGTGAGTGAGTGAGTGAGTGAGTGAGTGAGTGAGTGAGTGAGTGAGTGAGTGAGTGAGTGAGAGAGAGAGAATTCACTTTTACCCTGCTTTATCTATATCCCAGCAACATCATGGCTGGGAACACCAGAAACTGACTTCCATATTTCATCCATGTGAAGGATTCAAACCTGGGTCTTTGTCATGATGAGCAAATGCCTAAACCACTGGGTTACCCCTCTGCTGCAGATTCAGTTTGAAACTACTCTTATTTGTCTGTTGTTTGACACCACACTCAGATCTGTGGTATAAGATTATGCACCATATAATCCAGTGATTGACATCACAAGCATCTATATTTACAATTGGGAGACGGTGACATACATCGCCCAAGTCTGACCATCTCATCCTATTGGTCACCTTTATTTATTGTAGTTGGGTGGTGGTGTAGTCTAATGGTTAAGTCACAATTGCTCTTCACTTCAATTTCCCACATGGGACATTCAGTGATATTGCTAAAAAATGCACAGAATTCAACTCACTCACTAATTCACCCATATGACAGGCATGGGATGCTGAAGATCATTTCTAACCAGATCTTCACAGGTCGAGGAAACTACTGGCAATGGTCATTAATGTTAACTGTAGTCTGTTCAGTCATTATTATATATACATCAGACCGATCTTCCTGGGTGTGCATTTTTTTGCGGTCGTCAGTACCATACAGTGGAAGCTGTCTAAACCGGCACTCACTTGATAAATAATCTGGCTTAGATAATGTACCGGATTATACAGCTGATTATAAATGTACAAGCCACAGATGGGATTAGGATTTTATGTTGGTGCTGGTAACTTGCCAGATTGGACAAATGGCGGTTTTGACAGCTTCCATTGTATAGATAATATTCCATCTACACTACCCTTCAAAAGTTTAACCTCACTTAAAGCATTCACTAAAGTGTTGTTAAGAATTCACCAATTTCCAACCAACTGCAAACCTTATGCATATGTATTGCGTGAGGGTCATACATCAAATTGCTGAAAAGCATGTGCAAATATCATGCACTTAAATAGCTGCATATTGGTGAAATGTTTTTGCTAAGAATTCACCAATTTTCACTCAGTTTCATCATTTATTGAACTTATGACAATAATCTTTTCAACATTGCGAATTTGTTTTACATCAGTTTGTGAGTAAACAGTACCAATAAATAGTATGGAATATTTGACAAAATCTACTTTAGAACAGATGCCTGAAGCAAGTGGCTACATCTACACTAATGAGTCTAACCTTTTCATGTGTAGTATATTTGACATCAGTCTGCAGAAAAATTCACAAGTGTCTGTTTTCCACAAACATGTTTTAGTTTTCATGACTGAAAAACAATGCCTCTTTTTATCATAAGTCAAGGGTGATGAAGGTTGTAAATGTCATCCACAGGAGGATCCTCTTGAGGACAAACCGCAACCATCACCTGATCCTTATGTAGCAAAGGGACATAACTCTGACAAATGAACAGCAAAAACCTTCCTTTCTCAAGAAAACCATTAACGGATCCCATGAGTGTATGTTCCATCAGTCCAGTGAACCTGGATTACTTTCTATAATCTCATGGACAAATGAAGCACCTTTCCTTGCCATCAGTAACACTGAGAGAATTGGTTGGAAGCCAGGGAATGGAAGCATAACCTAATTTGTGCCGAACACTGTCATGTATCATTGGTCCCAAGGGGTATAGAGTCGTCATCAGGGTTTCCCGGGCTAGAAGGAACAATGCCATCATAATCTCCAGCAGAATTACTTTGGGCTCCACGTCAGTCTGGCCGTTCACCACCACTCACTGTTAAATCTACATCGTTATCAATGTACTTAGATTATGATTGAGCTATCCCCCCATTCGTTTTGTTCTTGATCCTAGCTTCTCTGTAGTAGAGTCTTCATGGAAATATGCCAATTGTTTCTGTGGTCAATACTGATTCTGAATACTTGTCTCAACTTATCGGTGTTTGTGGGAAAATTCATTGGGGCAGACACAGAATTAGCTGAAGTTTCTTTCCTGCTTACTCTGCAGTTTTCCAGGAATATGATGGTTGTCTGTAAATAGCATAATTTCAAAAGGACTATCCAGTGATTGATGTTGTGAGCAACAGTCAATGTCAATATGGTACGTGTACATCATATCATTTAAATCAAAGCCACATACCAGGCTATGATTATAAATTATACCAGTCAGTACTTCGTTTCAATGATTGTTTTTTCTTCCCAGAGTACATTTTGCTCTGTATCATGAGTAGTTCTTTGGTCTTGGTTTTCATTTCTTTTCCTGTTTGGCAGCTTGGATTGATTTTTCATTCCTTTTGCTATGTGGTACTTTAGTCTGTGATTTTCACTCTTCACCCTGTTTGGCCCATTGGATTGTCATTTCCACTCAACATTCTTGTGTAGATCTTGGTCTGTGGTTTTCACTCCCTTTAATGTTTGATTCCCTAAGCTTGGATTGTGGAACAAACTTTGAAGTAAAGTCAAATTACTATTTCATTCTACTGGTTTCTCATCCATTCCAGGTCAACAAGGGAATATTTCCAAAACCATAGTTTAGTACCAACACACCCATGGCATCAGGGTCAGTCAGGACAGAAGTCTTAGAAACGTTCAGGATTCTGTAGTCAAATATGGCCTCCTACCCAATGAGGGCTGCAACAGTTTGGGTTCGATTCATCAAAAATTGGATCTGATACCAAAGTTTCGATATTCACTACCCATTATCACTATTTTGATTCAATATTTGAATACCTATCTAAATTACATCCAAACAAGCAGAACATTATTTTGACTCCAACTTGAGCAGTTTACATAATAAAAATGAAATAATGGGGAAACAAGGTTGACACTGAGCTAATTATCCAGTGAGAATTGTTGTTAGTGGACATTTCAAAGGTGACAATGGATCTCATGATAAAAAAGCTAATCCTGAGAGTTAAACTTGCATGAAGAACTGAATTGAAATTGATTAAACAGTGGGTCCAATATCGAAAATCAGATTGAATCCAGGGCTGGGTGAATTCTTGCAGTCCTATACCCAAACTAGTCTCAGAGACCAATGTATCTAAACTTTACCAGATTTGTGACTTGTGTGTTGTGCACAGATCAATGAATCCTAGTCACATGCTATCATTATCTTGGACTGAGTCAATTCTATAACGTGTCACATTATTACATGATTCCAGATTGGCCATTGATGCACATCAATGTTCCATGAATGGATTTAACAATTAATGTTTTGTTATACCGCTGTAATACAAATTACAAATAGCTTTTAGAACATTATAATGTGGATTGTCATTTTTCACTCCTAATACTGTATTGCTACATAGATTGGGGCAGTATATAAATCTCTTATATTCCTGGCTTGCCCAAACTTTCATGAAATATGAGCAAATTATGATTTAAAATTTTAATAATAAAAAATATTTTCCTTGGTGAATGCAGATTGCAATAACTCATCTAGTACATCAAGCTTCTGACTCTCCTGGGGATGAGATGAAATTAAATCTGCATTTCTGATGAAGAAATGAAGAGAAGTTCATGACCTTGTGGTTAAAACAGAACATTCATCATGCTATAACCTGGGCTTATTGCTTAAGTATACATTCCACAGAACATTGCCAGAACAATGTCTGCTACAGCCAGAACATCTATGATCACTTCAGAATTAGCCAGGTTGTGTTTCTGAGACCATGACAATAGATTGTGTCATCATTAAAATGTCTTACTCATGATGGTACTGTTGACTGACTCTGTGGTGGCACCATGTAACTGTTGACTGTGTCTGTTCAATGGCTGAATCTGATTGTCAAATGTATCTCTGACAAATGTAACCAGTAACTGCTGACTGTGTCTATGCATTTGTTGACTCTGCTTGTCAGTAACCTGTAACTATTGACTGGGTCTGTTCATTAGTTGAATCTGATTGTCAGCTGTTGTGTCCCATAAATGTAACCAGTACCTGTTGGTTGTGTCTAAGTAATGGTTTACTCTGTTGTCGGTTGTGTCCCCTGTAAACGTAACCAGTAACTGTTGACTGTTTATGCAATGGTTGACTGTTGTCAGTTGTGTCTCCTGTAAATGCATTCTGTAACTAAAGACTGTCCTGTTGAAATGGCTTACTTTGAACAATGACTATGCCGCCCACTATAGTACCCTTTAACGTTTAACTACATTTTAAGTTATCCTGTTTGTTGACCAGGGCCTCCTTTCACAAAGCACTAAGGTGATCATAAGTCACTAAGGAGAACTTAGTGCAATGTTAAAGAAAGGGAGTTAAGGTTAACCTTAGAAAAGGTTGCATCATGAAAGGAGACCAAGAGTGTCACCTGTGTCCTTTGTCATGGTAAACTTGATTATGAACTCTATCACCTGTAAAAGTACTGACTGACCGTTGCCAGGTTAGTTGCTTAGTGATTACTGCCAAACAATGCCTCAGCAGTTTACCAGGCACCATCATGAAGATGCTACCCTGAAAACTCACAAAATGCTTTGAACTGGAATCCATTAGATACTGCCCAAAGTCATACAAGGAGCTATATTAACACCTTCATTATTCCCCCAAAAGAGCAGTATCTAAAAGTTATTACACCTCTCCTTGGTATGCCCTCCAGTGGTTTTGAAATGCTATTTGGGCTCTCCATTACTATCACTATTCAATTACTGCTTCTCTATTTTTACCGTCACATGAAATAACCATAAACTGATAATCTCAGTACTTGATGTCATCTGAACATCTGCGCTCAAATGATGTTCTAATTTCTGGCCTCTGCTCATAGATGTTTCTTTGACATTTTACTTTAAGACAAAAGTTCCCAGCAAAAATGTTTCAAAAACTAAATTAATCAGCAAAAAATAAATAATGTGGTGGTTGTAATGTGATAGTAATAAATTAAAACAATAAAACAAAACAATAAACACAAATTTCATGTTCATTTGATCTGGATTTGGGTACTCCAAGGAGGTTCTCATTAAATACATTTTTCATTTTTGATAAATTGTACAGATTGAATGTATATGAAGAGGAACATTTTAAAGGCTTCAAAAGACCCTGATTAAACTAACTTAATTTATTTATTATCAATTTCACTTTTCATCAAAGGACACTGTTGGCTGGTCCATTTCAGCATCCAATAATATAACTGTGTAATTGTGTGTGGCACACACTCCACTTATCAAAGTTCAGGAAATGGAAAGGAAGATGGATTTCTCTGACCACAACTGTCACTGATAACTCACTGGCATTTCCATATGAAAATGTCAATGGTTTCTTTTCACTTGTTAACACAATGAGATAGACATACTTTTCTCATGATTAAAGAAAATAAAAGGGCAAAATCATGTAACAGACTTCTGAAAAAAAAAAGCTTTCCTTGTATAACTTCTTTTGTCCGGAGTAGGGAAATTAAATGGACAGACTCCCTTAAGAATCTTGATAAAGCTTTACCTTACCTAAATGACGTATAACATTTTGTGTGTCTTATTAAGCATCTTATCAAAACCATTGAGATACAACAGAAATGTACATATACATTACCAAAACTTCAAAATGAAGTAGACTTAGATCTGGCAGAACGAGTTTAGCTATATGCTGATTTTAGCAATATTCCAGCAATATCATGGAAGGACACCAGAAGTGGGTTTCACACATTGTGCTCATTTTGGGAATCTAACCTGGGTCTTCAGTGTGATGAGCAAACACTTTAACCACTAGACTACCCCACTGTCCCATATGTGGTTGTGAAACTGCATTCCACACCATGTTAGAAAAATTCAGACAAAGGCCATTTCTTATAATCTAGAACAGTGTAAGTTTGACAGCAAGGAGATGTTGGTATTGTGTAGCATTATGGGATATATAAAATTATGGGTTTTGTTTTCAGGTTTTGTTCATGAAAACTATGTACACAGTAATTGTTGCAAGTACAAAGAGACTCTCACTGTCTCCACCAGTACCAAACAATGTCTGATTCATTTGGTTTTGTTCATCAAGACAAAAATAATATATTTTCTAAATGTAAAATTACAGTCATTAACAATAGCCTGTACTAGTTTTGATAAAATCTTTTTATGTTCACATACTTTTTACAAAACAATAATGCTTCAAATTTGGGATCAAAATGGCAACAAGTATAAGCAGCAAAACCCTTTGAATTGTGAGACATAAATGTGCAAAAGATAACCAGTCTTGACTATCCTCAGACACAAAATTGTAAAGTCTGATAATATGTGTTTAAGAATCATAATCAAGCAGTGATGTTTGCAAAAAAGGTGAGAATATCCTCTCGCTAGGCAACCATCATAACACATGCAAAGGCAAGTCATCTGTTCCATGAACAAGAAAACATTTGGTACAGGTTAACATACAGAACATACTAAACAACCTTAAGTGTAATAACAATTTGGAATCCAATGAGCAAAAGAGAGTTTGATATGAAATCCTTTACAAGTTTAGTGAAAATGGTATTTTGTGGAAGCGAGTTTAGTATTCTGTTTATTACATAATTTGACAGAAAATCAATGCATCATGCAATGTCTAATACCATTGTGACAGAGGTATTTGAATTGTGACGTCATAACTATGAACCATTATGATGTCATACAATGTTGGGTTGTGTTATCGATGTGTTGGGGTGCAAGTCAGAAGGGTCTGCGATATGTGCTGGCTCTGCTTCATGTGCTATCCATATACTTGAACACAATGCTTGGTTGTGTTATCAATGTGCCGGGATACAAGTAAGATTGTCTGCGACATATGCTGGCTCTGCTTCATGTGTTATCCGTATCCTTGAACACAATGCTTGGTTGTGTTATCAATGTGCCGGGGTACACGTCAGATTGTCTGCGATAAATGTTGAAAGAGGTACTGGTCTGGATAAATGATCGATAATCTATGCTACTCATTTGAAATGACTGATTACTCAAATTGAGATTACTAAAATACCATATGGGTATGACAGTCAGTGATTATTCTGACAAACATGGTGTCAGTTTTGGTCTCCAGTTTCACACAAATAGCATTTAGATATGGAAACTGCATCATATCTTACTAGTTTTCTGAGAGATTATGTTCCAGCAAGGACTCTGAGATCGGCCACTCAGTCACTGCTCATCGTCCAAAATGCATGTCTCAAGACACATGGACACCATTTTTCCTATTTGTCAGCTATCCTTTGAGAACAATCTGCATGTGTCTCTCAAAGAAATTCCCCCTCAATAACCAGCTTTCGGTCTAACATAAAAACTTACCTGTTCAAGAAGTACTATGACCTCCTGTTGTAGATATGTATACACGTCAGCGCCATGAGCAATCACTTGGTGATTTGATATAGAGCGCTATACAAATGGAATTATTATTATTATGTTTGGCTGGTAAAGCTCATCATTAGCTCAGGGCCCTCGCCCCATCTACACGCAGCCCAGACAGCGAATAGGACTTCTCCTAGGAAACACTGCCTAGTCGAAACCACCAAGAACTTTCTGGAGAATATGAAGGCTCCCCAACACTACAGCCTTCTGCATTACCCAGATTGTCAGAAGGGCTGTGCTTCCGGTGGAGAACCCAGGCACTCTCCTGATCTGCGCCAAGAGGTCAGGAGGTACCAAACCAAGGGCACTGAGAGCAATGGGGAGCCTGACGACAGTGTACTTGGGATGCAAGCGAGACATTTCAAAATCGAGGTCAGCATACTTATCATGCTTTTCCTGAATCTTGCCAATTACATTGCTGTCTTATTATTATTATGTCTTTTAGGACAAGTAAAAGGTGGCCAATCATAGCAAGTGAGTGATCATTCAGGACAAATGCTTTAGAACATGGTAGAAAATAACAAACTTTCCCAGGCAACATTCCATTAATATTGTCTTAGCATCCTCTTAGGATAATGTCATAAATGACTTTTGCAAGAGTTAATGCATGTAACACATGAACAGATTTACTGTAAAAACGTATCTCAAATAGATTCTTAACTTCAAAGAAATCCACTGCAAACTGAAATTTGATGCATTTGATGTCAGCATCAACTGGCAAAAAACATTATTTTTTACCAATGGCTGCCAACTCTTGAAAGTCAAGTCTTTGAATCCTTCCCATACAAATATTATGGTCATGTCTCATGGATCAAGCCTTTAAATCATCGCCCACAAACACCAAGAGCATCCTCTTCATGAAAAAATGTAACAGCATTATGGATCATAAAGAATATTAATTAATGAAATGTAACATTTTGCCATGAAATGCAAAGTTACCATGGAAACAGTAGATATTCCCATCGATGTAATATGTGATTAGAGTACAAGCTCTGGAAGCCAGGCAAATATATGGCATTAGATGTTGTTCTGTGATGATAAAATACCCACATAATCTGAACAAATGTTTATTTTACTGACACTACAAATAACTATTAATTATGCTGCATGAATGCAGTTGTCTCACACATGCTGTGCATGCAACGACTCCTACTGTCACGCAGGAGAATACCTATAGCTAGAGATTCATTTTTCACTTGCCACAAGTGTTCTGCTGTTTAGTGATTGACTCACCTAGCTGGTGTTCATCAATTCATTTGAACATTATTAATGGAGATCCTTGGTTCTTATATTCCTACTTCCAGTAATTTCAATGAACATTTTCTGCTTCTTAATAAAGATTTGCTCAGAAAGATTTCATCTGTGTGACATCAGAATGCACACAATGCAGTTGGGTTCACATGATCCAGTGATCGACATCATGAGCATCAATCTGTATAGCTGGAATCTATTACATACATTAACTACATGATTCTGTGTGCTGCCTCTTGTTGTTTTGCTGAAGGCCAATTTTGATATGCATTGGTCATATCAGAGTTTGATCACTCAATCTCATTTGTGTGACAAGGCTTGCTGGAGACCAATTCTAACCCGCATCACAACAGTCAGTGAACCAGACCTTCACATTCTTGTTGTTAATGGTAACACAGACAAGACTTGCTGGAGACCAATTCTAACCCGCATCACAACAGTCAGTGAACCAGACCTTCACATTCTTGTTGTTAATGGTAACACAGACAAGACTTGCTGGAGACCAATTCTAACCCGCATCACAACAGTCAGTGAACCAGACCTTCACATTCTTGTTGTTAATGGTAACACAGACAAGACTTGCTGGAGACCAATTCTAACCTGCATCACAAAAGTCAATGAACCAGACCTTCAGATCCTTTTTGTTGCTAGTAACACAGACAAGACTTGCTGGAAACCAATTCTAACCTGCAACAAGTCAATGAACCAGATCCTTTTTGTTGCTAGTAACACAGACAAAAGCAATTCTAACCTGCATCAGAAAAGCGAACGACCAAGAACTTCAGACCCTGCTTGTTGATCCTAAGACTAAGAGGGTTGCTGATTGCCAGTTCAAACCTAGATCTTTGCAGAGGAACTTTGCATGTCTTCAACTCCTTAGTTTTGGAATGGATGTCATATAAGCATGATGAAATCGACATATGGTCATGAGTTTCTCAATCAACTTGAATGGCCTCCATAAAAGAAACTGACACTTAATTCAATTTTTGTTCAAAACTAATGGAGAAAGTTACGAGACTTCCCATTGTTTTTGTTTAACACAGAACAACATAAACATTTCAGCAGTCCATAAATCACTTAAAATGCTGCATTAGATTGATTAAAAATTCCACTCAAACTGATTAGAACTTTTTAAAAGAATTTCAATTATACCCAAGTAGTCTTGTCATTTAAAGCAAAACCTCTTTGAATAAGTTGAAGGAGCCTTGTACTCGTTGACTTCATTCTGTCAAATTATTGTCTAGCTACTATAATAGTTTGAAGATAGCACTGGAGGTGATTAAGATTCATGGACAACAACACTGGTAGAGTGTATATACATCGTTCAGGGCAAGATGGATTACTGTGTGGCTTTGTAAGAGCTTAATGACAACAGCATCTCGTGGATATTGTTTCCAGAGGAGATACTCTACCAGTAGAGGCTTAGCTTCCAGGAACGATGGGGTTCTGTTGGTGTACATGGCATGGTGTAGTTGGTTGAGTCAGGGGTGGGGCTAAGTAGTGTTTGGGTGGGGTGTGGGTCCAGGTGCTTTTTGAGTGGATCTGAGAGCTGGTATTTTGTCTCAGCATGAGTTGGTGGGGTACTGGAATTGATGGTGTTTGGTGTTGTGGGTTTGTGTGTGTATGTGGAGAGATGGGGAGGAGGGGAATCTAGGTGTAGTTTGGTGGGATCTGCAGGCTGGTTGCTTTACCTAAGTGTGAACTGATGGGGGATAGTGGGCTCAATGGTGTTTGGATGGTGTGTTGGGGCTAGGTGTGATATGATACAGTCATTGGCCTTGGCAGTGTTTGGTTGTGTAGAGGCATAGGTGTTTAATGGGCCTTGGTACTGTTTGGGTAACATGCAGGCTATGTATGATTTTGTGGGGTATTGGGGCTTCCAGTTATTGGGAAGGGTGTGGGGACTTGGCTGTTATTAGGTTGGGTCTTAGGAATGATCAGATTAGGTGTCAGGATAGGTTGGGCAGCAATGGAGGAAAGTAACTCCAGGCTATGATTGATATTGTCATTGTTAGTGAACATCTCTGTACTGCTGGCAAACAAGGATAAGTTGAGCAGCACCCGACATGGACGAGTGGCATCCACAACGACCCAGGTTGTTGCATGTCCTGTCTCAGCAGCTATGCACAGAATAGGTTTCACCGTCATACGCTGCACATGCACTGGCTTCCTCCCTTTCACAAACCAAATGGGATTGCTCATAGCATGCATCACCTACTTTTCAAAAACACCTTCTCTGTGCTGTTCCAACTTATCCTTGTTTGCCAGTATTTGTGGTAGGTCTGATTGTGATAATTAATGTTTGCTTGCTTGTATCCTGACCACCAGAACCATTCACTGCCCTTATGACCAGTATGTGTTCCTGAAGACCAGGTCTCACCATTCACTACCAAGGATAATATTGTGACTGTATATATTATTATGGCTCTGACTCTCTGCTGTGACTTCTTCCAACTTTCTACAGACCTTCATCTCCGAATACAACCACCACTCAAACCTCACTTTGAACGCTATAACCAGCAATCCCACTAATTCCAAATACTTTCACCACCTCCTGGTACCATGGGAATTTATAAAAAAACATCCAAAAGTGTACAACAACCTCCCAGGATCATCTCCCCACTGAGACCCTCAGAAAAGAACAGAATGATGAAAACATCAAAGATGTTTCAATGTCAGATCTAGCTCCCATATAAAATACATCTCAAGTCCTGAATGGATGGGTAGAGATTTGTTCAGGCAGAGGTGCAAATCTGCTAAATAATTCCCATAAGCCAAGCAGGAAATGCTAAATTTCAGAATCGGCTGATTGCATCTCCTCATGTTCTTTAACATCAATGACGAGTGTCGATTTCAAAGGTGGATTTCATGTACATTTCAAAGCGATACACTCAAACGCCAATCAGCTGTCTGTTCTTTTGGTCATCATTAATTAACCTTCACCTACAGCTATGCGACCTTAATTTCCGCCACACTAGTGGGGTTAACTCCAATCATGGCTGATGTGCCCTGTGATCAATATCGGTGAAGCATCGCAAATCCAACATCTCAGGAAGATGGCTGGTGATGACTGGTCGACGACGCTGTTGTTCATTTCATGTATATAGGTGTTAATGGTGTTTGGATATAATGATAGCCACAAGCTTGAAACATTGTCTGGAAGGTGGCAATACATTGCAGCCCATTGTCGCCACTCTCATGATCTGCCACCTCAGGGTGTCACAATTTCAAACCTATGTATTTGATGGATGTTCCAAGCCAAATAACACATGTTTGATGCCCTTTAAACATATTTTCACTATTTGAACTTGGGGCTATTTGTGTACAATCTGAGTTTTTAGGCATGGACTATTCATTTGAAAAAATATAGCACTGACCTATTAACCCTTAAGGTTCTGATAAACCAAATTGATGAGAATGACATACACAGACCAGTGAGGTTACACCAAGTTAGCTAACTTCAATATTGACTTAAATGCATGTAAAGTTTAGATTTATGAAATTTACAAACTGTATTCCAAGTTGTCTATTAGCTGTATATTATTATTATGTGTAAACAAATCTGAATATGTGTCTAATTTTTCAAAGATCGTGGGAATTTTTAATGTAATACTTCTAAAGCATGCAACAGCTGAGGCTGCTATTTGAAATTTATGAAAAGCACACTATGACCAACTTCTATTTTGGATACATTTCAGACCTAATTCTTACTCCTTCATCATTGTAAAAAGAATGGAAAGGACTTGTTAACCATGAAATTGCGCCATGTATTCATATCCGTCCAACTTCTAACTGCCTTTCAAGAACTATGCACATTTTGCTACTACGGAAACATAAAGCAAGGTTGAGAGTGTGTGAGTGAGTGAGTGAGTTTAGTTTGAACCTGGGTCTTCAGTGTGACAAGCAAAGGCTTTAGCCATTGTGCTACCCTACCACTTCTACTGACACAAGAAGACAATCACCATTGTCATTGTGAGTGAAACGGCTCCTGGCTGTGGACGACCACATGAGAGCCATGCGAGCAAGGGGTGTGCAGACATGCGCAGAATTATAATAACTGTCCAACTTATCCTTGTTTGCCAGCAACTCCAGGTTGGACAAATCAGAGCACAAGCTTGTTCTTAAGACATATCACCGCCATTATTGGAGTGACCATTAAAAGCGTCTTGAAATTTGTCCTCCATACCCTCATGCATTGTCACTGATATTTTTAAGCACATTTCATTGAATGTGCCATCATAGCCTATTTTAACAAATTTTACACCAAACTTTGTTAAATCAAATTGGTATAAACCTGTAGACTAACACAAAAGTGAATTTGACTTCAAACCTTCAGATTGGAATTAAGGTCAGACCAATTTTATTTCTTGATTTACACATCCACCAGTCATATTTTATCAAGAATAAGATACAAAATTCCCTGCTAAAGTCCTAAAATCCTAATGTATTTATTGAACAAAACTGTAAACATACTCAACATAATATTTTTTCATTTTTTTTTGCCTGAAATACCCTTCATAAGTTGCTGAAAGTAAATTACTTTTAGCATTGTAAAATAAAATAATATTACACTGACTGGCAATTTAAAAAAAAATGTTCCTGCAAAAATCCATAATCCAAGAAGTAAAACTGGTCTGGCCTAACCTGAAAAACAAAGAAAATCATTTGTGTGGGGAAGTTTACTAATTTGTTTTAAAACATAACAGTCTGTCCACACCAGTGTTTGTGTTTGCATGTCACTGTAGGGAGCTGTGACTGGTAGCTCTGTGCATGGTCCATCACTCAGAGGAGCTTGATCTCAGCAATGGTGTTTGATAATGAAAGGATAGTAATTCATATGTATAAAAAATATATAAAATGACTCACTTATTTGATGTAGGCTTTTTCATATCAAATTGCAGAAATGTAATTTCCACAAGCTCCTTGACATCTCCGATGAATGTGTACAGGATGCAGTTGGCGTCACGTGGATAGTACTGAGGGAAATTGGGAGACGTGAAGCGACCTGTGCTGCCACCATTACTCTGATATATCACACATTCACAGCCTGAAATATACAACACATCACTGAAATACACATCAAATCCTGCACACATATTGCTGATATATATGTCTGTCAATAACATTGTTGGATCTTTCGTGAATTACACTGATATATGTTACTCTTACAGTAAAATACAGTGTTAAATACTAGAACATCATATTAATATATATTCCTTTTCATATATAATAACCACAAATACACATACCTTTCTTGAACATACCTTTAAAATTCTATGTATGTTTGATAATATAAGTTTCAAAACTTATCTTATTATGTACGGTAAACATTCCAATATAATATGACAATGAGGAATGAGCATAATGTTCAATACATGTTTAGAGTTGTACTTAACCAGCCTGTTACCTTTAGTCTTAGAATAATCGCTTTCATAATTTAAGCAATTCTCCTTGTCTGCAAGGGTAAACAGTGAAAAAAGAAAGGGAGAAATTTGTTATAATTAGATGATGATAAAACAAATGTTACAAAATACATAATTAGTTTTGTTTGATGTTGTTTAATGCTGTTTCAGCAATACTGCAGCTATATGACAGCTTTCTGTAAACATTCCAATCTGGGCAAACCGGTGATTGGCATCATAAGCATCTATGTCAGCAAGTCTGGCTGCATGATCTAATGAGCTGGATGTTAGACAAGCATGCTTGTTGACTGTGCCCAATCATAGACATTCACTTGTGACTTTATTCCTAAACCACCATTTTCTACTTATTACATACTAGGATTCAAACATAGAAAATATCACAATTTCAACAGAGTTCAAAGGATATATGTACATACGAATTACTAGTATACATTTCATCTCCATCAGAGAAATATCTGAATTCCTTTGTTACTTTCACCTTGAGATTTTATTAAAGGTCACTAAAGATGATATATACTTGTTGTCAAATTTCTGAGCATCAAATCAACTTTGAGATTTTATCAAAGGTCACTAAAGATGACATATATGTGCTGTCAAATTTCTGAGCTCAAATCAACCGTAATAAGTTGTCATAGCACATCTGAGAATCTCTAAGCTGCTTTATCAATACATTATTATTTATCTATTCATACAACAATAGAAATAAATAATGCTTCAAGCAGACCATTCATTTTTATTTATAGAATATGTAAACCTGATAAATTCAATTTAACAATTTCTTCATATTTTCAAATCATTAACCAAATTCTGTCCTACCTCACAAATTCAACAAAATCTTACGCACAGCTTGAGGGTTAGTGCAATTTCCTATTTTCACCAGAAGGGTTAACAGAAGTTGAATGAAAACAACATTAAGTCCAGCAGGGTACAAAATGTCATCGTCACCTGCCTTTGCCTTATGTATTAAGAAGAAATCAGTTTTGTTTTTTTGGAAGAAAAGGAAATTTCTACCATTTTTTCGGAGAGACCAAGCAAAAGATTGGAACAAGAACTTAATACACATATATCCTTCAAAGTATCTGTTAATTGTGTGAAGCTTTAGATGCAACTCTAATTGCACTTGTGTAGCAGTGCTCAGAAATTATTCACAAGACAGGCATCTTGGTTTGAATAATGTTTCATGGTGGATTTAGTTCCTGGGATTTCCTTCCAGGATGAGCTACAAAAAAACATGCTGCATACATTGTATAGTAAATCCAAAGAATGGAACTGCTTTGAACAATCTAAACATTTTTAACATGAAATAAAAAACACATCAGCAGATTTAATCAGTAGCATTGTGTGTAGTTAATGGTGTTTTCGGAAATGAGATATTTCTTTTGGGCTGTGCGACATTTGCACAGGTGCATTGAGATTCTGTGGGTCCACAATATATTACATGAGGGTTTGTCACCCGCAGGGTAGAAATAAACGAATTCATCAAAACTTAGGTGCCCTAGTATCTCTTGTATAAAGTATTAGTGTAATATCTGAGGTGTGAATGCCTTGTTAGATATCCTTTCATGCATGTTCTCTTTGTTTAGTTTTAATGCAGCAATATTTCATGAAAAATGTCAAGTCTGTAAATAATCAAATCTGGATTCAACACTCCAGTGATTGACATAATGAGCATCAAGATATGCAGCTAGAGTATGACTGCATGGATTGAAAAGTCAGTGAGAAGTCATCTAAGACACTGTAATTGGCACTGTACAGTTGTGTCCCTTGGGTGCAACAGAATCCTGTGATTTGGGGTATAAATCTTCTTTACTCATTATTGTTTCCAGGTTCTTCAATACCATGTCCATGGCAATGGGTTTTATGAAAATCATGCATTGTTAAGACCAGCTTAAGTGCTTTGAGCATGTACTAGATGTGTGGATATATCCCATCATCATCATCATCATCATCATCATCATCATCATCATCATCATCATGTTCAAAGTGGCATGAGACCAAACTCACGCATTCACCCACATCACAGACACAGCAAAACCCTTTCTACATCACAAGAAAGTTCTTCTAAAAGCAGTATCAATTGTACAATTGTGACTATATCAGAAGCATATATTTGTTTCAGCAGCATTACAGCTGTACGATGTTGTTTGTAAAGAAATTGAGTCTGGACCAGACAATCTAGTGATTCTGTCTAGATTCTAGTGAATCTAGTCATTATACGATACAATGACTGGGCTTGTGTTAATGAATAACTGTGAAACATCCATGATACAATGAGTTCACTTAAAGATGGATGTATCCTGCTCCACAGGCGACACCCGTCAAAATCATATCCTAAGTCTTGTCATCTGTTCATCTGAAATAATTCCTGAATGTACGATATAATTCAAAATAGGGAATTGTTTCAGACATTGTTTTTGTCACCGACACAGAAAAAACGTTTTGAAAGCTCTACTGGGGCCTTGAATGTTGCCACCTTGATCAAACATCTCATTGGAGAACTAAAAGACATTGCACACTTCAGTCACCATCACAGCTGCAAAGATCCAGGGTAAAATAGGTCTTTAGCAACCCATGTGTGCAACAAGAGGCGACTATGTTTGTCACATTAGGCAACAAATGGGATCGGGTGGTCATGCTCGCTGACGTGGATGGCACATCATCAGCTCCAGCTTATACAGATTGATACTCGTGCTGCTGATCATTGGATTGTGTGGTCCAGACTCGATTATTTACAGACTGCCAACTTATAGTTGGGATATTGCTGAGTGTGGTGTAAAGCTAAATTTACTCACTTGGTCACCACCAAGGTTAGCATCCCAGTCTGCATGCCCTTATGTCAGGTGAAAACACACTGACAAGATGAACTAAACATGCAACGTGTTAGTCAACTGCAGTACCATAATGAAAAAAAAAATGTTCAGAAGACAACAGAGGACTTCTCAATTTCAACGTAATGCATCATAGATGCGAAACTATCCTTAACAATTGCAATTTGGACACGTTGCACAAGCGTTTCAGGAAATGCTGCCTGAAAATTGACCAATTACTGGCTCTTTGAGGTCACTTGATAGGCGTCAGACATCTTTGCACACATGCACTCTACCAATCAAATACTTCCTTCCTGATGGATGTATTATCTCATCTGTGTTTGGATGGCCATACATCATCTGGACCATGAAGTGATGCATCACAATTAGATGCTATCACTAACTGTAGTTATGTCGCATATGCCAGGGGAAACCAAGTAGTGTTCAAGTGTTCGCTCATTACTCTAAATTCCAGACATAGGTAGGTTGCCTATTATTGGTTTTCCCCATGGGTTGAAGTGGAATTCCAAATGACAGTGAGTGAGTTTACTTTTACACCACATGTATCAATATTGATGCTATATGGCAAGGTCCGTAAATAACTGGACCAGACTATCCAATGATCAGCAAATTGGACATAGATCCTTATCTTACCTGACACATAAATGTCGTTGTCTGACTGGCTTTACAATTATTGTCAATATACCCCTTGTACAAGAGAGGTGCATCACAATACACCCCGCTGCCAATAGCAACTCATTTGGTACTTCGTGGTAGTTACTATTTTTTATCTCAAATAACATTAAATGATGCATGGTGCACGATGTTTTGAGAATGGAAATCAATGGAAGGGAGATAACTCTAAACCTGTTTTTCTTGTGTTGTCTGCAAAATCTGGCAATGGTTTCAAAAACATTTGACTCTCTTTCCAATGAACAGATTTGAAGACATTCAAATGTAGTACCTGTGAATATTAAGAAGGGGAAATTACAATACCTAAGGGAAAAACAACAAGATGTAAGATTCGAGATTCCCACAGGTTGGCTGAAGTGTATGATCCAATATCCATGCTTCAAACAATTCAAAATTAACATTGAGGAGTTCTGTAAGATAAATATGCTGTTCCCTGTTTCCTTGGAGACCATGGGTTGAGGTACCCTCATGCCCCCTCATGACCAGTGAGCAACTTATACTGCAACTGGGATATGATGATATGAACCATGTCAGCCAGACAGGTCTGTTGAGTGCCACCTTACGTAAGTCAGAGACAGTGTAGTTGGGTAGCCTAGTGGTTAAGTATTTGCCTGTCACACAGTCCCCCACACTGCTATTGCTGTAATATTGTTGTTAAAAGCTACATAAAACAAAACTCACTCACTCACTCACTCGCCCCAATTTTAACAAAATTGGAAAAAAATTCAGTATCTTAAAATATTTAACCACTCACTCAATCACTCACTCACTCAGTGACAGTCATTATTGGGACTTTTATGCATTCGAATTATCAGTCACACAGAATAATAACAAGGAGCGGAGATCCTAAAAATTAGGTCCTTGTTTTGGAGCTTTAAAAAGCACACAATTTAAAAAAAGCATACAATTTGTTTTAATATACTTTTTCTAAATGATCACCAATTCATGTCTTATCTTAAAGTTTGAAATTTCTCTTCATTTGTATATACCTAATGATCCTGGCTTGATCTCATTTGAAACACTGTCACGTCACGAAAAGACCTCCTTTTTCTCCTTGGCATCACTTATTCACTCTGTATTTAGACACAGCTCTTGGGTTGATAATAAAAAGAACGAAGAGAAAATGATTCACAATAAAAAGAAGCACCTTTTCCAACAGACAATTATTTTGTTACGGCCTAATGAGTATTCTGTACTCTTGGTCGACATGATAGGAAAAAAATGACCTTCCTTTCTTGTCTAATCTTCCTTCCTTAACCTTAATCTACTTTTTTGGCCCTGATTGCATCCTGCCATAAAAAATCTGGAAGAAGTTTATCGTCGCTAATGATGCAATTTCTTTTATAGTAAAGTCCATGGACAGAATCTCCAAAGGTATTCCACTGGGACCAATGGACATAGAAGTCTTAGCGCTAAGATGATGTAGGTGTATGTTAATCTACAGTAAGAATAATGAGACTGGTGCTGCTAAGACCAGTATGCAGGAAAGTGCAATGGACAATTGATCAATAGTTTAAATAACAGCTAAAGTTTTTTGTTCAAGCAGATCTTTCTGAAATTTCTCATACTGGTCTTGCGGGAGGAATTTTCAGATAAAACAGTTTATGTGACACTAACATGAAGATATTGTGAAGATATGATGTTGTTCCCATAGTGTGGGAGACAGGGGAGAGTGAATGAGTTTGGCTGGAAGCCATTTTGAATAACACAGCTTGTCCACTTGATGTGGGAGAAGGAAAGGTCTAAAAGTCTGAAGTGGAGTTTTCCTTCCTAAGGCCAACCCAATTTTATTTCTTGTTTTACGGATCTGCTGTTCATATTTTTTCAAGAATAAAAAAAATGATATATTTTTCCTGATTGAAATATAATAAAATCCTAATATTAGGATATACAGACATCAACAATGCATAGCAGTTTGTTGGACACTAAAACAACAGTATCTATTAAAAGAGACCTTATTTCACAATATTTGACCTAGAAATCAGTGAGTGTTAACTTGAAAAACAATGTCTTTGAAAAAATGTGGGTTTTCTTTGACTGGTGATTGTTTTTTCCCCTTCCTGCCTTTACGCTGGGTTTTCTGAGGCCAAAAGTCAGTAGAACAAGAAATAATATTGGTTTGGCCTTATGGTGCTAAAAACCTTAAAACATGATCACATAAAACATGGAATTGAACAAGCAAGAAAGGGACACAACTCTGCTTTGCAAATCACATCACCTCAGACAACTGGGATTTCTGTCGCCAATCAGAAGTACATAGAAGCAGTTCTAAGTTCAAAGCTGGCAATAGACAATTTATGCAAAATTTTAAATGAGTTCATTCTTAAAACATTAAAGCATCAATTGTTTCTGCCATTATTCAACAATTTATGAACATCCTGCTACCTCAGAGACATTCCTCTGTCAAACCAATCTTATTTCAAAATGATTTACAAGTTGGCTGTGCAGCAGAGCTTTTCAGGATGTCAAGATGACTTGTTTCCAAACCTCATTAACAGTGGAGATACTAAATACATGATGACTGCAGAATAATTTTTACCTGTGAACTGTAAATCTCTACCTTGAAGAACAGAACATAACAAATTAACAAACGGTACACATAACCTGCTTCATGAAACACTATTTATATTATTTAGTTACACTATTTAGTTACATGAAGTCAGTGATCTCAGTGAGTAGGTGGCTAGGTGGGTGAGTGAGGGAGTAAATGAACATCAATTTAAACAGTATTCTAGGTGTATTTCCATGTGTCAGTTTAATTTGGGGAGAAAAACGTGTGTGATGCTAGTTCCTGATGCTTAACCACTCAGTGCAGATCAGACCTTGAAACATAATTATATCAGACTGGGATTTGAATCCACTATTATTAAAGGGGAGTAAACTCTACAGCAGCTATGGTGTCTATGGTGTCTTGATCCATGGTTGTATCGGTAAATGGAATGCTGTGGTATCAAAACTCACTTGCTCACCACCCATTAACTCACTCATTCAAACCAACTAACCCATACAAGACTCACTTGCTCAATACTAACCAACTTCCCTGAAACATGCAGACTCACACTGTCAGACATTCAAACCCACTTCCCCAACACTCATTCACCCAATCAGTCATTAAAACCACACCACTTTTGCACTCACCCATCTGCCAACCCACTTACCCAAACTCCTGCTCCATCTCACTCACTCACTCACTCACTCACTTAGCACCATAGACTGACGCATTCACTTAACCCCACAGACTACCTCACTCACTCAATCCTAGACTGCCTCACTCAACTTCACAGACTACCTCACTCAACTTCACAGACTACCTCACTCAACTTCACAGACTACCTCACTCAACTTCACAGACTACCTCACTCACTCAATCCTAGACTGCCTCACTCACTTAACCCCACAGACTACCTCACTCACTCAATCCTACAGACTATCTCACTCACTCAGTCCTACAGACTACCTCACTCACTGGGTTGTTGACTCACTCACTCACTCACTCCCTATCAGCACAACCTAATCCCTCCTGTGGTCTTCTGGTAAGGACGTATTTATCACTTTTACATTTGACATTAAAACAAGCACAGTCAACTGCGTAGTTCCAGAACCTCATTAAAATCAACAGAATGTCATGACATTTCATTTTGATTTACAAAAACACACAGATTTAATTTTCACAAGTGCAGATTGCTTGACATTTAGGAGAGCTATTGCCACTGATATGTGAAGTGATGACAACATGATGTCTACATCTTCTGAAACTTAAGACTGAAACTAGCCACACATCTAATATAAAACCATTAACCGTCGATTACACTCATGACACATCAAAAATCAATTCCCAGATAAACACTTCCCAAAGTTTGAATTCTAAATGTGGAAGCCGTCTAGCAATCATATCATTCAAGATCACAAGAGTACAAAATGTCATCAGATCTTCATTCTCAATGTGACCTTCGAATCTGCAACTGTACCAGACTGCTTTAAGCATCGCGACAAATCAAAACTGGCTCTTCTAACCCACACAGAAAACACCTGAACATGCAAGCCATTATGAATCAAGTTAATTCTCCTGTCACTCGTACATGGTCAATTTCATTTGTCTGCATGTATGTTACACAGTTAGACAGATCACGTCAATTTCGCTGGGACACATTCAATTATTCAACCCTGCTCCTGGTATTAGGGAAATAAGAAAGTTCTAATTTGTCTTGTCTAGCAACAAAAAATGGAGTTGCGGTGTCAGCTGTTTTTTGAAACAACAAAGGCATTGAAGACTAAACCATAATAAAGATTTTTGATCGATTAATTATATTTTTTAGAAGAATATTTTTTCCAAATGGCTAGTTACGATCAAAGTAGCATGTAACCCTTTCTGAGACTTATTTTTGTCTTTTCCTTTAGAATGCCAGACAGGAATTTATGTAAATGACCACAAAGTTACTACAGACTCTGACGTAGACAATAAATTAGTTCCCCGGCACTGTAGTTCACCCGCACATGTAGACAACAGATTCAACTATAAACCAAGGAAGACATGTAGAAAGTTCTTGTGAGTTATGGTACCCATCAGAACAGATGAAAGGTCCCTTCAAACAACACTATCTCACACACTTTTCTCACTCACTCACTCATGTCCCTGGAAGCAATGACAACTAACAGGTTGGTTGGACTGTTGTGTAACACATCACTCAGCAATATTGAGCACAGCACTGTCTGTAAACTCTGGAGCAGCTAATGCAGTGATCAACATCATAAGGATCGTTCTTCGCAACTGGGCAACAACGACGTATCAACCAAGTCAACAAGCCTGACCATCCTGTCTTGTCTTTCAACTGGCATGAGATACCAAAGACCAATTCTAACCTGCATTGATCTTCGTGGGTTCAAATATACTGAACATCATTGAAAACGCACCACCCCTAAAATTGTGGATTTCTAAGAGCAGAAGTGAGCAATCTATGTAAATTTTACATATTTGTGTAGACCAATGTTTGATAAAGAAAAGAAGCAAAAAACAATCAAGCAAAACAGTGAAGATTTAATGCAGCTGACAATGAAATAAAGATGGGGTCAAAATGGAAAGTCAGTAGCGTGTATGACCCCCATTAGCAGCAACACAAGCTGTGCAACGTCTCCTCATTGAACGGATAAGTCTCTGAATAAAGTCCTGAGGCACTGCATTCCACTCTTGCTGCAAGGCATTGTCGAGTTCCCCAAGGTTGTTGATCTGCGGATGACGTGCGAGGCGTTGGCCGATGTAATCCCACAAGTGTTCGATGGGTGACAAATCTGGTGACAATGCAGGCCAATGAAGTAGAGGAGTGTTGTTGTTAGCCAGATACTGTATCAAAACACGTGCAGTGTGGGCTCGTGCATTGTCATGTTGAAATGTGTGCAGATCTTGATGCTGGTGAAAGAAGGGAACGACGTTGTTCTGAAGAATGTTGTCACGGTAGTAAACGGCATTCACTCTGCCACGACAAACAATCAGAGCGGTTCTGTGGTGATAACTTATCCCCCCCCACACCATAATGCTGCCTCCACCCCACCGATCGGTTTGCACAACACAATCCTGATGATAACGTTCACCCCGTCGACGCCATACCCGTAGACGCCCGTCAGCATTTCGCAAGTGAAAACGCGACTCGTCGGAGAACACCACACCATGCAAACGTCGTAACAACCACACACGATGCTGTTCAGCCCATTGTCGGCGTTCACGGCGAAGCCTGTCAGTCAGGATGGGTCCAACGTAAGGGCGTCGACAACGTAACCCTGCCGCACGGAGACGCCGTCGGACGGTGGAAGCGCTGATCAAACCACGTCGACCCTGGACAGCGTTGGCGGCTCTGGCAGCAGGCAATGTTCGATCCCGAATATGGCGCCGTACAATGTCTCGATCTTGACGAGGGGTGGTAACACGTGCCTGACCTGGGCGTTGCCGGTCCCTGCTGGTTCCTGTTTGTTGGTATCTGTTAGCAAGCCTCAGAATGGTCGAATGATGACACCCAAATCGTCGTGCAATGTTTCTGCTTGAAGCGCCGACCTGCAACATACCCAAGGCCTGTTCTCGTTCCTCTGGTGACAATCTTGCAATTGGCATGGCGAAAAAACTTTACTTACGAAAGTACTGCGAAAATGAGAACGGTTTTGTGCCCTTCGTGTGTGATGTGCATGAATTTTGTTGTTTTCATGTGATGTGTTCGATGATGTGTTCGAACGATCCGTTTTTTACTGTAGAGCATTATTTACGATCTAGTGTGTTATTATCAAAATTCCCACCATTAATTTTCCATTTCCAAAAGATTCTATTGCCTTATTTCAAAATTTACAGGTGGTGCGTTTTCAATGATGTTCAGTATAATTAGGACATAGACCAGCATTATTTAAACATTAGATGAAGTACCTTCTATTGTAGATACCTCTTATTTTAATTTAGAACCAAGTTCTTAAGCATGAAAATTAAAAAGAAGTTACATAAAATCATCACAGTAACATCAGTGGTGACACCAGGTGTTCATGAAAAGGTAAATTATGTCATCATATGCCCTGCTCTAGTGCAAGATAGGCAGGTAACAGGAAATGAAATATGCAGTATATGGTATTCTTTCAAATGATCAACAAAAACACATGATTTGCAATCCTCCTGCAAGTTCCCCTCATCTCCAGAGTTGTAATGGACTGACATCAAACAAGAGCCAAACCAAATCAACAACAGAAATACACATCGTTCACGAGGTGCATGTTGAACGTCTATAAATTTGATCCATTAGAAACTTTATTGTGCCCATAAATTTAACAACTTGCAGAGATGTGTCCCATTTGTTATATCAAAGGATCTAATGAATACAAAATAATAATATTTAAGCGTTTACTCTTTAAAATATTGGCGTAGTCTATTTCTTTATTTTCTTGTAATTTCCTTGGTGATGATAAAGTAAGTTTCTTTTCAAATCGTTCTTGGTGGATGGATGCAAGAAATGGCCAAGAGGAATAAGTTATGCCCAAAATGTCAATAAATATATCATGATCAGTTTGACATTTATCCAAACACAATAATAAATCACATTTACTTGTTTGGAAACCACAAGGATAAATGAATGGTGGGGAATCCACATTTCCTGATCATGATAAATTGTTAACGTTAGTTTGTCTTTCAGTCCATGATGCATGATGGTAATTACAACAGCAACAAATGTGACTTTTAACAGGTAAAAGCATGGCCTTAATGATAAATGCTTCAATTATCATAGCATCAAAAGTGATAATCTGACTTTTATTGCGGTAAATAATGGTAAATTGCTGCCCTGATAACTTCCTACAATTTTGCTGAATTTAATGTAAACAATATTTAACAAAGTTTGAATGAAATTTATCAAATTTAGTAAAAAGTTTAATAAAATTTTGAATGATATTTATAAAAAAAAACGATAAAAACAATAAAGTCCAGATATACAAAACACTATTTATAACATGAAAGTGAAATTCAAGATTTAATTGCGTACTGAAATTAAGATAAGTTAATGTGATAATTCCAGTGATCCATGATTATGATGAATGCACTGGGGAGAAACATGAAAATTCATGATGGCACACACTACCTCCTGCCTCCTATACACCTGTCAGAAAATTAAACAAAACTCAACAAAACATGGAATATTCTTACTCTCCAAACCATGTAAACACTTAAGGACTATTCTGATGGAAATTTACAAGAATATTCTGACACTAAAAGTACAGAGTATTGACACAGTATCTGCAGCCATTGTGTCCCGGGGGACATGGCATCCTCGTCTCCTGCATGACAAGTATGCAGACTAACAAACTCCTCGTCAATCTCCTCATCCGATGAGTAAGGAATAATTTTCAGACATCAACCTAAATCACAATCAAGACAGATTATACTTGTCAGTGGGAGACTTTTAACCAAGAAATGTTCCTGCTTCTCAAATGAAGCCATAAAGATCTAACTCCTTTGACCTTTTCCTCATCCCTGATTATCGTGTTTCTGGACAGGCTTTGTGTTCCGAAAAACTACCATCCAGACAAGTGGCTCTTCTATTCAATGTTCTCCCCACAATTACTGACATATCTTAGTATATAGCCGCTACAAATTTTCTTCCTTAATTGTCACCTCCAATTTCAGTGAAAAATCATTAAATGCTGTAAAGTTTCCTGAATGAGTACAACAGGAAGTATGTTCCAATTTTCACAAACAGATAAAATCGTTCTTGTTATTCATGGTTCAGACTGCTTGACATACTACTGTATTAAGCTCTCAATCATGAATAAAAGCTGAAATTATTTGTTCAAACAGAAATACTGTATTGCAGAGAATTCAAAAATATTTACATGTCATGCAAACACAAAAATCAATAAACATTGATTTCAGATTGTAAGTAATTATTACACAGGAAAATTGTAAAATAATGCACTACATGACCAGCTACATATAAGATCAAAATTGCACTTAAATCTCAGCAAATACTGTAAACATATGCAAATATGTTGACATTCTATTGACAGAAGTTTTTCACAAACAGAAGTAATGTGTACTTGACGAGTTTGGGTGTTATCTATTTGCATTCCTTTTGATACTGTTTGGAAGATACCAGATCAAATGTGACTGAAATGTGATGTTTCTTCAATGCTGATGTCACAACATTAAAAAACACTTGGGTAACGCAGTACAATCAAACCTGTCAATCACTCACTGTTGTATTTATTGATCAAATTACCATTGTGACAGATAGAAATGAAGTAAATGAAAATTGTGGGGAAATATGAAAAAGCAAAGTCATGTAGAGTTATTCGAGAAATACCAAGGGGGTCATTGCAGGTCACTAGGGACTCTTTGCCAGTTAAACCTGTCAAATAACATTTCACATTTTGATGGAGAGTACTCGCTATCCTTGGTGGTACTAAATTATTCTGATCACATTTTTTATCTTTCTTTTTTAAACTGTGACCCACTGGTCATTCAGTTGCCAGATGGATTTAAAATCCAAATTTTATCCATGCCACCTCAGTTTTGTAAAATGTTTTGTTGATGTTTTTGAAGTGAGTCAGACATGTGTGAATTTCACTCCATGTCTGACAAGAAGGATGGCTTCGATGTTCCATCTGGCTGTAACTTCAACCTTCCATTTGTCAATTTGCACTTCAAGGTAAGCAATGATCCAGTGCTTCCAACTTTTGAGTGGAAAATTAATGTGATTTTTCCACGAAGATTTAACAAAATGACCCTTGATCTTGTAATAGCATTCAAGGCCTTGTGTGAATGAGTAAGTCAGAGACTGAGTGAGTTAAGCTTTACACTGCACTCGGCAATATTCCAGTTGTATAGTGGCAGTCTGTAAATAATCGAGTCTAGACAATCCAGTGATCAACAGCATGAGCATCTATCTGTGCCATTGGGAACTGATAACGTGTCAACCAAGTCAGCCAGCCTGACCACCTGTTAATTACCTCTTACCACAAGCATAGGTTACTGAGGATCAATTGTAACCTTCACAAGTCTCAAAGCTTTTGTAGATGCTAGAGGTGTGGAGGACTGTTCCAAACATACTCAATAGTGACAACAGTCCTTTCAGATGCTAGAAACAATTGATTTCTGCGACATGTTCCCATGATTTTCAGGTGAAAATTGACTTGCCCTTGCATGTGTTTGTGACTGATGCCACCAGGGATCAGGATGTGCTCACCAGTCGGTTATACCTGGTAGCATCACAGACCAATTCACAAGCACATGGCTGTGACATATTCACACATTTAAAATGGATTTTATGCTTAGCAGTCATTTCTTCTGATGAAGAATGATTTTGTGCCTTTTATTCGAATAACCATGACTGACCAGTCAGATATCAACCGTCTTCACTTATGATAACATGTTATCCCATTTAACTCAGGTAGCACTGCAGGCACTCCTAAACATGGACTAAAACATAGCTCTTCTGACACAACCACTAACTGTCTGTACTGCTGTCTCTGTGTATACACATACATGCTATAATGCCTCTGAGCATGTCCGTCATCGCTGTGCAAATACCCTTATTATTATTTTATTTTAACATATTTTTTTAAAGAACACAGAAGACACTTAAAACACTTTAATACTTATTTCATAAAAAGATCAAACAATGTAAGTCACTTTCTTCTCTAAAGAAATTCAGAAGATCCATCAATATCTCCAAGACATGTTTGCATATGTTTGTCAAATCCAGGCACTTATGGACAAACAGCCATTCCCTCCCAAAACCTGTTTTGTAACCAAAAGAAACCCTTCAGCCTTTCCTGAAATTGGTACGGTCTTTCAATCTCTCAAATTACTTTCATTCCCAAGGTACTTGCCATTCTCAATAATAACTTCATATTGGACACATTCAGCCAATCCTTGCCCAAATAATTTCAACTAGTGATTACAATTTAATTCTCCAGTCCTGGCTTGAGGGGGGATAGAACAAATCAAATAACACTCGCTTCTCTGTTTGGTCCAACAGTTGTCAGTGCTTTTCAAGTTTACGGAAAATTGTCTGGCGAGCAAGACTAATCCTGGAATCACATTGCTTGGTGCTTTTATCAAAATCTAAGTCATGGGAAAATTAGCCAATCTCAGAGACCTGAGCTGAGCCAAATATTCAAGACCCTCTGGCTGCAATCTCGAGGGTGAAATTTAAAGGCCCATGTTCCACCATTTCTTACATGGACAATGTGATGTCAGATGAGACAAATTTTGACTTCATTTCTGAATTCAAGTGAAATTTACCAGATCTTTTAATATCTTCTTAAAACTTTTTGTTATCGAAAATAAAATATTTGCAAAAACAGCATTATGAAACGAAATGTGCTTGAAGTGTATTTCTTCTTTCACTAAGACTGAATGGCAAGAGGTACGGCTTCAATTTTCCAAAAGTCATCTTTTTCATTGTGTCAAGCAATATTCAAACAACCCCAGGTCCTAGTGTTTACATTTCACAAACTTTATTGGTGCAATGCAACTCTTTATTCTTTGTCTTTTACCCAGGATTTCAAAGAGCAGCATATGACATTTGATCATAAGTTGTCTGATCAAAGTTTCAACAAGTTTCAGCATATCTTTCAGAATGTTATATACAAGACATGTGCTGGATATTTCCAAATTTGGGAAGTATCAAGGACAAAACATATGTCCAATGATTTTGCCTCTTTTGATTTGAAGCACATGTTTGGACCATGACGAGAACACCTGACTAGCCTTTGCCTCAGTTTGTCATGAGTCCCACATAGGATGATGAATTCATGATATGGTAGGAACTCAGGAAAGATTTCACGCAGAAATGGAAATGATTTAACTACTTTATAATTGCTATATTTTAGCATAATTCAGAATAGGTCACTGGGCCAATATATCAGATACCATCTTACTGTCTCAGTACAAATAACGCAGCTTAGAGATCTCAAAGTGGTCCAAGTTTGTGATCTCGGTCACTCAAGGTTTTCCTCCAACATCAAACAGACCTGCCCTTATATAATCATATATATGTGAAACAGGATCCATCAGACAGGCTAGGTTTCTGAGAGACAGTCTACATTTCCAGCTAGCCAATCCCATGGTCTGATAACAATATCGGATAACACCTTAAAATCTCTGAAAATGACTGTTGTGAATGGACTGTTAGTAAATACAAGTCACTGATTCACTGAATTGTTCCTTGTAACTAAGAACTGAGGTATTTTCTTTGGATTGTCTAGTCTGGTTTGATCCAATTTGGGATGGTAACACTTTGACATTACCTGCCCTTATGTCTGGTTGTGGTTTCAGCTTATTTTATACACTGATATATTCTTAAACATTATAAGCAACTGATTCACTCATATTGCACATTTCAGAGCCATACCTTCTTGAAATCATATACCTTGTCACCAATAACTGGTGGAATTTTAGTGCCAGGAATTTTCTGGTCACCACATCAACACATATTTTACTGATCCTAACCATGTCTGTCATGAACCTTAAGTTGGTATTTTCTACACAAATCATATCAGGTAATTTTGTCGATGTTTAACATAACCATTCCAAGAAATAGTGGACCAGCATTCTTTTGAGCAAATATTTTACATGATATCCAGGCAATAGTATGGAAAATAATCTCCCTCCAAATCCATAATAACATTTAATGCACAGAAACCAGAGCTTGAGCAAATCTGTGTCCACTAAAACCTTAGATGTACCAATTAAATCAGTCAGGCAAATTTCTCAAATAATCCTTGATGTACTCTTACAAGATTGTGCAACAAACTGATTAAATTATTTTATCATATGACAAACACCAAACACAAACACAAACACCAGATGTCAAAAGTGCTATTTCTTAAAGAATGCCTTAACAATGTAAAAAAAACACCACATATAACAGCAAATGTAAAAATGTTAACCTTTCAACATATCACTACAACAGATAATCAACAGTGAACATGTTAACTGATAACCTCAGTGAGACATGTCTTCTGAACAATGTTCCTGCCAGTTAACTTATGCACTACACTGTCGAGGATGCCACATAACTCTGTTAAACAGGAACCAAAGCTGCAAACAAATCCTCTTTAAGCCTCTTCTAAATCATGCAGGAACCACAGCCATCAGGGATAAAAATGAACCTTGACACGTAAGCTATATATGAGCTTAGAAAGAATAAGCAAGTGTCAACTCACAGCTATAATTCATTGGGATCAAGTTGGCTACTATCTTCTTTCCCTTTCGGTCAAAAAAGGCCAATCTTTATACATCACTGATGATATGTTCTTCATCTTAGTAACATTTATCAATGTCCTTGATTAATTCTGCTTTACAGTCTTTTACTCCAGATTTCCCTCAAAGATTTTTACTCCGTGGCACCATGTAGTTAAAATGGTGATTTAATTCAAAACAAAGAAAAATTAAATGGTTTTTCTTTAAACAAAAAATATCAACCCTCATTTTAAACAAGATTCCTGACACCAAGATGGATCAGGAAGAAAGAATTAATGCATGTTTTTGTATTTTCGATTTCATTTCCATGCGAAATTATTAAGATACGTTTTAATTTTCCTGGAGACAAAGTTGTGGGCTTTGATTCCGATCAACCTTATACATTTCGAAAGTAAAAGATGTTCAAAACGCCAATATATTATCATTGTTTGTATGAATTAGATAACTAAAAGGTTGGTGTATGTGTTTTAATACCATGGCTTTCTGAGTCTGGTTTCAGAGAGAGAGATATGAGCATCAAATCCTGCCAAATAATTGACTTGTCTTTGCATGTATGTATGATAGGAACAACTGGTGAAACAGTTATGCCCTGTTTTTCCAAATCAGATACTATCACTATTACTTACAGAACCACTGAGTGCAGTAATATTTTGCGGCTCCTATATTGATAAATACTGATACAAGCATCACACTTGGAAACAGGCAACAATACTTAATCAACCTCAGCAATCATCTTGTGAATGAAACAAGTCCTGTGAAATTTAAATACAGTAGTTATCACTCTGTGTGACAAGCAGAAAGGAACTGAAATTTTACATTTGAATTTGAAAATAAATTGTTCATATGTTGAAAGATCGATATAGGATACTGATTATGGGAGACACTGGAGACAAAGAATTATGTCTGTGGAGTATGGAATAACATCTCTGCCAAACTGATATCTAAATCTTTTAGTTGAGAATTTGGAGTCAGATACATTGCAAAATTCTTAATACAACTTCATAACCAAATTTCAAAGCAGATATGAAATGTGCATCCGCATGAGTAAAGCTACAGCTCTGCCATTGTGACCATCCAATTACCATTTGGGTCAGACTAACTTCTGGAGTTTGATAAGGAATGATTATAATAAGGTAAACTATGTTTGTAATCATCATGTGTTAATGAACTGAAAAATATGACAAACATCACTGTCCGCAGGACCTATGCAACAGAACTAAGTGCTAAGAGATGTATCAGTGACGTAGCAGAACTTGAACTTTAAAATTTCACTCTCACTTCTGTAATACGTGTTTAATGTGGACCATACAGTAAAATTGTGAAAGTTTTCAAACAACAATACCATGATGTCATTGTCAGGGGAGGTAATTTTGTTAATTTAGGTAGGCATACCACAAAGGATAGTTATGTTCAAATTTTAATTTTTATTTCTGTATGTGTCTGTGGTACCCAGAGGAATATGGCAGCCATAATCCAGAGGGAATGTTTATGCCATAGTTTACTATTTTCATGATGATCATGCTTATAATGAACTAAAAATATAATGAACTGTTTTGGGTCCCCGTCACTTGTGTATTGTAATCAAAATGTGTACAGTGAACTATCGATATAATGAACCAAAATTAGTGGTTCCTTTGAGTTCCTTATAAAGTTTACTTTGTATATTTCTCCAGCATTTGTCTCAAAGGATATGTTTCCCTTGTAACTTTATTACCATGAACTCTTTCACAGTTATCAGTATAAATCTTCCATACAATGTATAGCATTGTCTATTGTTAAATCTGCATTATAAAGTATTTTGTGAACAATTTCACTAGATTAAATGAGGAGTTTTTTTTTTATTCACAGCTGAGAGATCCTGTAAAATATCCCACAATGACATTTTACAAATGTAACAATACATAGAGGAATAATATCATCTCTGTAGCTTATATAATAGACGACCTGTAAAAATCAAATTAGATTATACTTTCACTCCACTACATCCTTTTCAAGAAGAACAAAAATCCAAATTTTTTTTTTAAGAAATGATGGACCCCCTACCATTTGAACAATCCATGGCCATGTACAACTTCAAGCCTTTTTCAGGAACCTCTACTATATAAATTGTTGGATGAGATTAACTGGGGTTTTTTGTTCTTTTTTTTGTGTTATTTTTTATAAACCATATTCATCAAAAAGGTTCAAAGCTTTTTGATAATGGTAGAAGCCTCATTACTGGTATGGTTACTTTTTAAAAAAACTCCCAAAGTCTATTCATCAAATCATAGTACAGCCATAGGATCACTCAGAGAAATGTTTCCTGGGAAATCGGTACTAAATTACACTTGGCATTAGTAAAATTGAATCGGAATTCTTTTGGGGTAACATTAAACGGTACAGTAATCGATGGCTATTTAGTACTGAAGTCTATATGGTACAGCAGTTCTAAACAGGATTGCAGACATCTCACGGAACCTGTTACATGAGATGAAAGTGTTCTATCTGAATACAGTACTAAAAGCTCACAACTCTGTAAACAGTTGGTGTAAATTTGTCAGAAACATGTTCTGAGCATATCTACAATGTCAAAAGATGTGGACTCGATAAATTCTTTATCTTCTTGCTAAAATAAATGTGTTTGTTGTTGTTGAATGGCTGTCAGCAATATTCCAAGTCTGTAAAACCTTGATTCTGGACCATGCCAGGACTAAATAGCCGTCCAGTGATTAACATCATGAGCACTGATCCACACATTTAGGGTACAATAACATGTGCCAACCAAGTCAGAAGGCCTAAACACCAGATACTGCTGGTCACCACAAACATGGTTTGCAGAAGACCAATTCTTTCTGTTATGGGATTAAATCACATTGCACTGAACAGAGCAGCCAGCAGCCAGCAGCCAAGTGCCATCAACTCATCACACACCAAGTCTTCAAGTCACCAGAAAGGCACACAAAATGACTCCAACATAACATATGCTAACATTTCTAAAAAAGTCCAGTCTACAAGAAGTGAAAAGCAGTTCATATCAGACTGCACAATTAAGATATATTTCTGGCAACTTATTATAAAATCAATACAAAACATTCTATGTAAAAGAACATGAGGATTTACTGCCCACCAGATCATGAAATATGCATGTAAATATATTCTCTGCAGCAGAAAACAGTTATTTATAAAATGAAGGAAAATGTGAAAAACATTTATAGACTGTCAGAAGGATTTACTACACAACACATCTACTTTTCATCCCTTGCATAACACACACAGGAAGCCAGTAACAATCATGTTCGTCTTGACTGCCTCTCTGGTCTGGCTGATAAAACATCTCCTGGAAATTATCTGAAAAGGTTGCTGGTTCAATCCCCAAGAGGGTCTTCACCCAAAATATCAAAAGATGGGACATACTGTTATCTTACCTACCATTTGGCTTTTAAGGAATGTAAGAAAAAGGCCACTTGTGGGCCACTTTACGGGCGTGAGTGGGTCCATGATAAACGGTAGCAAGATATCACGAGTTTGATGTATAACACCTGCATTAGCTTGAACTAGTCGATACATCAGATAAAGATAGGTATGTTTTAACATGACCTTAAACTTTATTACAGGTTTCCTACTCTTCTGTGCTTTGAAGTTGAATGGTGAAATGGTGATCCTGTCATCAGTCGTCACAAGCAAACCTGAAATTAACTTGGATTGAGCAAAGATGTCGGCATTGCCAACTCTAAAAGATTTTCTACACATAGGACCATACTTCCAGAAAATTATATGCTTATATTTGACAAGTTGACACAGGAAGTCTGTGTGATATTAACATGAAAAAGCATATACATACTGCACACAGTTTCAATTAAATATACAAGCATGTGAAATGTATTACTTAAACCATATCCTGGCTGAAATATACATGATCAAGCTTGCATTTACAGCATTCCAAATATATAAACCTAAGGAGAACATTACTCTGGAATAAGAGAGTGAGTTTGGTTTTACGCTGCTTTTAGCATTATTTTAGCTTTATGATGGCAGGGGACATCTGAAAATGTGCCTTCAACATTGTACCCATGTGGGGATTTGAACCCAGGTTTTGACATGACCAACGATACTTTATCCACTAGGCTATCCTACCACCTCTGTATTGAAAAAGACATTATCCATCTTTGATATATACAACAGCCGTCAAGCAATAACCAACCAGAACAGAAATAACAGCATTTGCATGACAATACCAATATATCTCCACACTGAAATGTACAACACTTTTCTTGCATCAGACATACATGTCCATCACTGCATGGCGCCATGTAATACAAAGAAATGGAATTGGTGTGCTGTTCTGACATTTATACCATGATCTAAGAATAAAAAGAAATATACACTGCATTATACAACTTTTCTCATATGTAACAACTGTCTTCATACGTATCAAAATGTTACATGACAGCAATGTACAAGCCCTGCCCGACATTTACACTGTTATATCATCAGCGCTGCAAAACCACACACTTTCTTGCAGAAAGCCACTAACAAGCTGAAAATATACCCACGGCAAAAATCAATACGTCCACAAAAAACAGCAACCTTAAGAACCTTTGCAGTAGGAAATTCCTCGTCAGCCGTGGGGGAAGGCCAAGAGAGGTTCCCTCAATATAATGACACTGCCTATTTTTTGTTAATTTTTTGCCGCAGGGTGGGAATAAAAAGTCATTGTGTAAAGGAGCAAGATATTGCCTTTTGTTTGCAGTCGAAACTTGCATAATTACCTGAGGAAAAAATCCCTTATGATGATACGGATATGAGTTGGAGATGCATCACTTGGCGGGATACTTGCAAATGCTGTAAGGAGTTTTGTGATATGAAGATGACTTGCACAATGATAGTATTTTCAAACATTTTGAAATATGCCTACAGAAACACACTGAAAATAAAGCTTGCTACTAATAAACTTCCGTTTTACTATTTTTTTACTATATCATACATCATTAAAATTTTCAAAAAGATAATTGCAGATTTTGGGGGGGAAATTTTCTGCAACTGAAAATACAGCTTGATACCCAAAAAACTTCCTTTCTCCCACATCAAAGATCATTAACATTTTCAAAAACATAATTGTTGTTTAAGGAAAAAAAATTCCACCACTGAAAATAAAGCTTGCTACTAATAACCTTTCTTTTCACCAAATTGGACATCATTAACATTTTAAGAAACATGATTGTAGATTTCTGGAAAAAGATTCTTTGTTAAAGCTATAAAAAGATAATTAGAATATGAAGGTATTCTCTACTTTGTAGGAAAGGCAGTAGTTTCTAATTTTGCAATACTTTGAAATGATGTACAAGTATCTGCATTGTGCAAGCAATTCCCTAATTCAGTTCTCGAGTGTTTGTAACCCAAAGGAAATCTCTACTCTATCATATATCAAGCCATGCTGTTTTTACAGTTTTCAGCATTCAGTAGTACTTGAACACATCAAAAAGCCTGAATTTAAAAAAACAACAACATAATGTTTCAAACTTAACTGAACTAGAAAGTGCTTGTGGAAAGACAAGTGTGTTCCAGATTGATAATCCTTAAGGAGTAGTCTAATGCAGTCTGATGTATCTTGGCCACAAAGACAATTATTTACATTAATTTGATACAAAAATGAGAATTATGTTAAAACCATAATATTTTATTCTAATTTTCATCTTTTGAGCAGAGAAGATATCCAAAAGTTGTGATTCTTTCCCTGTGATAACTACAGAACTTTTTCACATATCATCCCCACTTCTCCCAATTACAGTGAGTGGGTGAATGTCGTTTTATGTGGCTTTCAGTAATATTCCATATTCAAAAGAGTCAGTTATAGAAGTCTGACACGTTATTGGTTCCACAGAACATATTACCATTGGAATCATCCCCTGAGAAATTCCTTCTAGGACTCATAAATCACTTACAAATGAATTTCCCATTTTCATCAAATGAGGTGGAGACTGTAACCATCTGACCTGATGTTATGCATCAAACAAATGACCAACAAGGCAAGTTACAAAAAGCGAACGTGCGTCCTAGCCTTGTTATCATTTATCACTTTACGACCAGCATGAAGATCAATTCTTGAAAAGAAAGCCATTCAAATAAGGCAATGTTCTACAAATTTTTAGATTTCTCAAAAAGAAGACAATGAAGTTATGTCAGTATAAAAACAGCATTTACAACTCCTACAAGGAGACAGAATGTCTCAAGCACCGTGTTCACACTTAATGCTCTGGTATTAAGAAGGTTTGGTGGAAATGTCTTAGCAAATTCAGAAAAAAAGTGTTTTCATGGATGGGATAATGTTTCTCCCAGTTTTTTGTGAGATTACTGGAAAATATTAAGGAGTTTCTTCTTCAATGAACGTTCTTGTATATTGTTCATTATTTTATTCATGAAGGTCAATGATCTGCAGGTTTGCTTTTGTGAATGACATAACAATCTTGATATGGCTATCTTATTTCCTGTTGAATGCTGCTTTCTGCGACATATGTCACGTATAAGAAAATATTCTAAACTGACAAATATAGCATACTTTGATTAGAACAAAAATAAATGTAAAACTTAAAAATTCCCATGCTTCAATATTTCTACAGTATATGTCATTTTGTCAGTGAAGAAAGTCATATTTGACAAGGACATATTTCACAGTTTGGATCAGTAAGTTATTTGGCATGTTTGGGAATATAATGGATAAATATTTAAATTTATTCCCTGAAAAAGAGAGGCATATTTTGGCACCAGAATGAAAGATAAAAGATGAATGGTTAAGGATGGTAACTCATATCACTTACAAACCAAAGCCAACACCAGTTGTGATGGACATTGAGACATCCATTCCATCAAAAAGATTTTAGGACTTTGTTTGGAGTGTCAGTTTTTCAGTGTTGAATGTTTCACAAAGTCTACTGCAATCCATGTAACTGACCCTTATTGGTAAAACCAACAAACCCAAACGGAGGATGTTTTGGAGCTTAGATCAACTTGTCTGTTAGTCTGAACAGCGTAGGAAATCAAATTTGCTAATGAAAATCAAAGGCAGGTAATATGAGAGTGTGCAAGCTAAAGGAATGGATTGGGGGTTAGCATCGGTTTATCAAAAAGTGAGCCCTGGAGATACAGAGCAAGGATAAAGAGCTTAAACCTGCACTAAAAGTCTTGACCAGCTTGTCAACAGCTAGGGCTGAGACTAATATGAAGACATGTGTGGCCAGACCAGTTTAACGAGTTGTTCTCTAGATCAACATGTCAGTTCCAACCTATTTCTTACTTTGTTTCCCCCAAATGTATGTCGCTTCAAAAAGTGGAAATGACACTGGATCAATACCGATTCATAATAATATGTGGTGTGTTGACGTTATAAGAATATATTTTCCACAGGCTTTAATTACAATAATTTAAATAACTGATTTATGCTCATACTAACAATTAACAAGTTGCTTCTCTATCATGTTTCAATACTTCTGGATTCCTTCTAAAAAAATATTTTTATTGCAGTTTTTCAGATTCCAGTTTTTGCCAATCATGATTTTTTGCCAAGAGTCAGGTCTTATATAGACATTGTGGTTATTAACATTTTGATCAACACTGGTGAACTATTGACAATACTTTGAAGCTAATCATTAACATGACTCAGAGCCCAGCAAATGACAAGAAAACATACACAGTGGTCAGCTTTCATAGAAGACATATTGTCCATGCATATCCTTTACAACAATCACTTGCTTATTACCACAAAGTCTATTTTTCACCAATTTGAAACAACATGTACACAAAAAATTTTCACACAAATGTTATAATGTTCACAAATCTTATATTCGAAGATTAGGCCAGACCAATTTTATTTATTGTTTTACAGGGTTTTTTTCCTCGGAAATATAAACAAGCAAACAAACAAACAAATATTAAAAGCATTTTACTTCTGTCAATTTATGAACTGTATATGGGGCAAACAAAAATATGAAAAAGCCAACAATTTCTTATTTTTGACAAAATATGACAGGTGGATCTGTGAAAAAGGCAATAAAATGGATCTTGCTTATGACAATATATATATCTATAGACTTTTTACTTCATACTGTTAATAATATTTAATTTTATTTCTGAGACATTTCATGATATTGTTCCTCTTTCATGCCAGACACATATGGCTGACTTTCCAAGAATGAGCATTTTGAAAATAATGAGCCATGTTCCATACTAAGGAAGCACTACTTCCAGCTTCTTGTCACTTGAACATAATCCACTGAGTCTACTTATAAGCCATACATCACTGTACTTCCTGTTTCTTCAAATGGGTAATAAGGGGTATGAATATTGTCTGATCGGAATAGCATTTCTCCAATTATGGCGCCATGGTTACAGATGTTGGTTTCATGAGTCACGTATGTTTGTTGATTTGCATAAAAAATAGCATGTCCGTATATTGTACCCTGTCATGTAATAAATACACAAGAGGCTAAGACTGTTTCTGTAATATGAAATCTCTAACAGTAAAAGCAGAATTCCTTGAAATTATTACTTTATCACTTACTATTGTTACTCCATGTGCCTATGAATTACAACCAAATCCTGCAATACCTGGATGTGCTGTATATCAAATACAGTGAAAGCTGTCTAAACCGGTACTCATTGGGACTGAGTAAATAATCCAGTTTAGACAATGTGCCGGATTGTAGAGCTGATGATGAATGTACAAGTCATAGATTGGACTGAGATTTTATGCTGGTGTTGACAACCTGCTGGATTGGACAGATGCTGGTTTTGACAGCTTCCACTGTACTGACAAATCTCTTCATAATCAGGGAAAGAGTGGGTTTGGCTTGATAAGGCTGTATTCAGTATTTCGGATATATCAGTAGGTACAGATCCAGGATTATGGAGAAATGGGGGAGGGGTGAGGGGGGTCGAGGTTGTACAAAAAATCATGAAGTCCAAAGGTTTGGGGGAAATACTCCTAAGTGATTTTTTTCACAGGGAGGAAAGTGGGGTTGGGGTAGGGTTGGGGTTGGGGTTGGGGTTGGGGTTGGGGTAGGGTTGCACATTCCTGTGCATAGTGACACAAACCAAGATATTCAAGGTCAAAGTTGGATCAAACACTCGAGAGTATTTTTTTGGAAAGTCTAAGGGAGTCAACTCTGTACAACGATTCATGCATGCAGTTTCACAATGCCCGTCCTTGGCATATCTCTTTCACAGTGTTAACAAACAAGGAAATTGTCCCTTGGATGAATGAGTCATGTTAGGTTTACATTGTTTTTGGCAATATTCCAGCAATATTACACCATGTGGACTTTTGACACAATATGAGAACAAAACAACCAATCTTATCTTACAATGAATTCAACAAACATTAAAACAGAAGGTGCCATTGTAACCAGAAACAGCATCCATCCAAACAACTACACCAACCTAAACTGGATCCTGTAACACACCTAATACTATGCAGGACAGTAATAAAACATACACCACCATTATCAAAATCTATTTTTTTCCAAGCCAAGTTCTTCATGACCTAAGTGTATTTTGTCACTTTGAGTCCCCTGACACAAAAATATCTGAAAAACAATGGATCGGATGTAAAGTTGACGGGAAGAATGAAAGCATTAGTTAACACTTCAGGAATTTGTATCTGATTTCATCAAAAACCTTTCATCCAAGAACTGGATTCATCAACAACCCTGAGGCAAGTACTCCACAAACTTAGCCATGCTTCTGTTTACCATTCCAAATTTGACCCAATTACCCCAAAACCCTTGCAGCAAGAGTGGGCTCAAATTGAAAGCTGCAAGGAAAACTTAAAGGCCTGGTAATGTCTTTGTCCGCAATAGTTGAGCAAGGAGATCCTTGCCTGCCACAGAATGACATCCTCTTGTCTCCTCGGTCGTGTTTTATTTCTCTTCTTAAACACAAAACCAGGATTACTGAGTGAAATGAGCATCTGGACCTGTCGAAGAAGTAAACTGTGACCTTTCAATTATGTAGACCTTTTGCTTCCAGGAACCATTTATTTTTACGTCCATTTGGAAACGTGAACAATAACAGACAAACGATACACTGCAAGAAGGAGTACTGGCGACAGTTAGACTTTGTTTGTGAGTGTGTTTAAACATACTTGGTCAATAATGGAACTCAAAAAATTGGCAGTGGTTGACATAGCACTGTATCTGAACAGAATATTGCTGTTTCTAGAATACAGAAAATTTAGAATATATGTATTTAGTTTTACGTTTTGATAAGATGGCTGGTTGGCTGGTTGGTTGGTATGATGTTTACATCTATATTTAGCAATATGGTGACAGTCTGTAAATAATGAGTGAGTTTAGTTTTACATTGCAATATTTCAGCAGTATTTCAGCTATGTATTCCGGACCAGACACATGAATGATCTACCCAGTTGGGATACAAGGGCATTTATCAAGTAAGTCAGTGAGCATGACCACACAGTTCTGTTAGTCGCCTCTTGTGACAAGCATGGGTGACTGAAAAACATTTCTAGCCCAGAAATACATTGTTTATATATCTAGAAACTAAGTCCAAGTAACACTCTTGTGATAAACTGACAAAAGTGATTCTTTACATGGTGCTAGCTTGTATGCATACATAACAGTTAATTCTTTCTGGAAGCATAGTGTCACACAGATTTGGTAAATGTTTTAATTTTTACTATAAGTCTAAGGCAAATTATCATATACAATAACTAAATAAATAAACAATCATTTAAAAATTTTCATATTGACTTTTAACTTTTAAGCGGGACAAAATGATGATTTCTATTTTCGTACCAAAAATGTTCAAACTGTTTCTTCCTTCAAATCACAGTGATTAAAAACAGATGGAACAAATACAAGACTTCTAAAAATATACTGTTGATTGTGATTGGTTCCTGTAATTCAGACAGCAGTCAGAGTCACTTCAATCTAATCCAGATTTACAGAGTAATTATTCCTATCTTAACTGTCTACCATATTATTGGTAAAATGATACCATCTGCATGCACCCGACAATTCTTCACGAGATTTAGATTGTGAAGTGTTTGCTCTATCGATGCTACTAAGTGTCAACACAGTGAGGACATTATCGCTAAGTGTGTAATTTTAGTCTTGTTTTATAAATAATTTTATGCAAATGAGTGAATTTGGTTTTCTGACACCAATATTCCAGCAAAATCACAGTGGCGGAAAACAGAAATGGGCTTCACACATTGTACCCATTTGGGGAACTGAACCAAAACCCAACTGCCCCTTAGCTACGTGTTTGGGTGGTGAGGTAGCCCAGTGGTTAAGGGTCTACTCATCACACTGAAGACCCTGGTTTGACCTCACATGGGTACAATGGGTTCCTTATACTCATGGTCACCAAGACATATGAAGGTCTGGGGTAGAACATGTCCTTCAGCAACCCATGCTTGCAATAAAAGGCGACCATGCTTGTCATAAGAGGCAACTAACAGGATCAGGTGGTCAGGCTTGCTGACTTGGTTGACACGTCATTGGTTCCTTATTGTGCAGATCGATCCTCATGCTGTTGATCACTGGATTGTCTGGTCCGGACTCAATTATTTACAGACTGCTGCCATACATCTGGAATACTGCTGAGTGAGGAGTAAAACTTAACTCACACACTCACTCATGGTGACCAAAAATCCTTTCCTTCAACATCATTTGTCCTTGATGAACTGTTTTAGTGGGTATTGTTTAAGGTAAAAATTTCTGTTTCAGATAATCATTGCATATGAAATCAAAATTTGTTCTGACATTCTCTTACAATCAAATATTCTCCAATGGTCTTTTAAATCAAAAAGGAGGGACTAAATTTTATTCTAAGTTTCACTGAAAAAGTAATACATTTCAGATGAAGTTTGAATTTTGAAATGAATCAAATGTTACACAATTTTAAAATCTAAAATTATTTCCAAACAAATAATTATATCATATAAAAAAGTACTATATTCTACAAAACTATGCTATATTCTTGTAGCATCCAAAGAAACCAGAACATTTAATGAACCATCAGTCATTTTCTTCACAACAACTTCATTTTATCATACATGTACCAAACCAAGAAGAGATAACTATATCACTACAAAACAAATATTGGCTTCCGATGGCCACATCGGTTGAGAAGAATCCAAAAATCATTGCACATGGTGGGATGGCATTCTGATCAAAGAAAACAAGCCTTGTCTATCCCTTTCATCAGAGGATCAGCATAGGGTGAGAATCTGTTTCGAGCCATTATAAAGTCGTTGAGAGACTCTTAAGAAATAAATAACAACGTGATATTGTCTGGTCCTAGCTTTGAATTCCATCTCGCCATATTTACGAAAGACTTAACCAGGGAATAATCATCTACAATCATAATAATCGTGACAACGCATGGAGTCTGTCTGGCAGAGTGATATTATGTGCCAGACTGTTGTCTGTCGTGGGCCACAATTAATAGGAACTTTTTCTAAGGCATCAACTAATAAAAGAAGCTTTGAAGCCTCTGTAGATGAATTTGCCATTCTTCTTAAGAACTCATTCATCATGGAAAACAAACATATGTTATGTGATATTTGCTTTGTCTCATTGTATGTGATCATTATCTTCAATATCATCCATCATTTCAAATTAGACATTCGCAAATGATCAAAAGGTTGGTTTGATCATCATAAAAACATTGTTGATCAATGTATGATATAGCTCTTGTTTACACTACATTCATATCGGGTGTTAATCAAAATAATGCAAATAGTTTGAGTGGATGTGTTTGATCAGTTAAACAAATCTGTGATATCTCAATGAATTGATATCTACTACACACAATGCTACTGATGGCTGTGTATGGATGGTAGTGTTATTGACGAGAATGAGGAAGCGAAATGAACGTACCTGGATTGACTGTGTTACCTATCGACATGAGATATGACATGTATATCAGCAATCCCTCAAACCAATACTGCATCTGAAACAAACAAAAACACACTTAGCATATAATAAAATAAACCCACGTGAACTGTACATGAAGTTAGACAAATATGTTCCATCTGAAATGCACAATAAGACTTTTAAGATATCCTGAAACAGATGCATGTAAAATGTGCATAAAATCTGAAGCATGCAGGGACATATTCATAGATCACATAGATATGGTCCATGTGAAATAAACACTTTCAGAATATTATGAAATATACACATGTGAAATGAACTAGAATTCATACATGTTCCACCAATCTACAAGAAAATTACTTTCCCAGGTTTAGAGAAACAATGTATAGGAAAACTACCCAATGTTACTCTCAAAGTAACAGGGCTAAGCTTACCCTGAAAACATCCTTTCAGTGAGTGAGTGAGTGAGTGAGTGAGTGAGTGAGTGAGTGAGTGAGTGAGTGAGTGAGTGAGTGAGATTAACTCATAATGTATTCATATTTGTATCTGTGAAAACAAAAAACAAACAAAACAAAAGACAAAAAGATAAAGAAACTTCATTCAGGAACCATGATTCAGTTGGAGACACCAGGTGTCAGAAAATGAAAAGAAATGACCACCACATCCTGCCCTGCTTGTTACATCTGTCAAATGATCTGATGTAGAGTTGTTTGCAAAAGTTGATTGCAAATGAGGATGTCAAAGTAATTGAAATTTATCACAGTGGAATAATTTACTGACACACTTAAATGCTGACACAAAGTTATAAGGCTTTCTGAAATGTTCAACACTGAATGGGTCCAATTTTCACCGGTAAATATCACATTAGATCTACGTAGCTGAAATTAAAAAGCATGGATAAATCCAATTTACAAAAAGGAATTTCTGAACTTTACATGGTAAAAGTGATGTCAGTCCTAACACTCACAACAATTTTTATCCACTTACAGCAAACCACTCTCCAATTCCACACACAAGTTCATCATTTCCTTCAGAATGAGAGCATGAATTTATCTCCCACCTCATTCAACAAGGATGCACACTAACTAGTCAATAACTCTTCTCTAATGCGATGATACAGTTATATTTTTTTGGGCCGGAAATCTGTGGGTCAGTGTGTGAAGGAAATGCATTCCAAGTAATAATCTAGCTTCACATGAATGGACTACGAATTGCAATGCCAATGTTCTACAATAGAGAAGAGAGTTATGAGACCTTGTTAGGAAATATCAGCATTAACGCAAGAGAAAGAAATACCATTATTCATTGATTTAGGATCAATTTCTTTTCTGAACACATTGTTTTGTACGGTTCAAATGACATCAAATATCAATGCTGATTAGTCGTCAGACATGTTATAAACATGATATCATTGCCGAGATGCTTTGACATAAGGCATAAAGGTTTTATGAAATCAATTCTGTTGATACAGCTTAATACAAATACAATAAATAACATTGAAACCATAGTTTAACAAATACTTAGAGTATCAGGTCTCAGATCATTCTTTTCAGACATATTACAGCCTACTTTTTATCACCAAAGCAATGATTTAGAAAGCCTACGTGAAATCATATGTTGTTTCACAGGACATTGTGACTACACAAAACAACCAGTTAGCTTTTATTGGGGAATTTGTATCATTCTTTTATGTACAGTGCATTCACAATTTTTACAACATCAAAATGTCTACTTGCAAACTTTGCTGTTAAAACAATTACAGCTTTTTCATTAGATGAAGATCTTAAGATAAAATACAAAATTACATATGATTTTGGTTGGTCTGGACTGGAACTTCCACTGGTTGATATTATGAGCAAAGAGTGAGTGAATTTAGTTTTACACCACCTTTCGCAATATTCCAGCAATATCAGGGTGGAGGCACCAGAAATGGGCTTCACACACTGTAGCTATGTTTACAATCAAACCCTCCAGGCTACACACAATGCAAAGATCCTGACCAATATGTTGTTCCACAGGACATTGTGACTACTCAAAACAACCAATTACCTTTTGTTTGGGAATTTGTAACATTCTTTATGTAAAGTGCATTCACAGTTTTTACACTGTCAAAATGTCTGCTTTCACACTTTATATAAATTCACAATAAAATAAATTTCAAACTCAACTTTTTATTTTTGCCATATCAAAAGCACTGTGGGTGAATGACAAAAGTTATGCAGAGATGGAGGTGTGTATGTGAGGATGGGCGAGTGAGTGAGTGAGTGAGTGAGTGAGTGAGAGGTGAGAGAGTGTGTGTGTGTGTGTGTGTGTGTGTGTGTGTGTGTGTGTGTGTGTGTGTGTGTGTGTGTGTGTGTGTGTGTGTGTGTGTGTGTGTGTGTGTGTGTGTGTGTGTGTGTGTGTGTGTGTGTGTGTGTGTGAATATTGCGATTGTATGTAAGGAAGCACACATGATGTCAGTTCTGGAATGAAGACTCTCCTTTTAGAGATGCTTGTAGTTCACATTTTTCATTGGGGAGATGGTGTAGCCTAGTGGTTAGTGGTTAAAATGTTCACTTTTCATGTTGAGTTTGAATCTCCACATGGGTACAATGTGTGAAGCCAATTCCTGGTGTCCCAGCCATGATATTGCTGGAATATGGTCAAAGTGGTGTAAAACCCAAAACACTCACTCACATTCTTCAACATCAGCTGATGCCAGTCAGGGCACTATGACAGTTGTGCAGAATGGCTATGTTTTGAGTGAGTGAGCGAGTTTAGTTTTACGCCACACTGAGCAATATTCAAGCTATATGGCGGAGGTCTGTAAATAATCGAGCCTGGACCAGACAATCCAGTGACCAACAACATGAGCATCGATCTTTGCAACTGGGAACCGATGACATGTGTCAACCAAGTCAGCGAGTCTGACCACCCGATCCTGTTAGTCGCCCCTTACGAGAAGCATAGTCACCTGTTATGGCAAGCATGGGTTGTTGAAGGCCTATTCTACCCCGAGACCTTCACGGGTCGGGTATGTTTTGAACAAAGCAGGATAATCACCAAAGCGTGAATGAGGCAACATGTCTATGATGTCAAATTTGACCTGTTGAACATATATGAAGCTTTTATAAATGTCACATATCATTTGTATGACAAGGATACATTGCTATTGACAAGAATACATCATTCTGTGTTGGCATCAAAGTTGCAACAGTATGTGAATTCTGAAATGATTCTTTATCTAGACATAGCAAATAATCCATACATTTGTCTCAGTTTGATTCTGAAGCTAAAAGGGATCTTGAAAGCCAACTTTTGCATTTGTGGACTCGGCAAAAACAAATTCTCACTATTAATCAGAAGATGTTGCCTGACATACAGCATGTCAAATTTTCAGAAATTGAACCCTTACTGACAAGCTGGATTGACAATCCCCTTTACATTACCATTACTCCCCCTCCCTCCCCCTTACAGCCTCCCCTTTATCCCCAATCCAGAAATAACAAAATGATGATACGGAAGTGAAAATATTAAACAGTTTATGCCTCATTACCCTGAACACCTCTCCAAGTCAGGCACCACAGAGGTTTCATATCACAAATTCTGCCGATTATATTACCATGGATACTATTTGCCAAACTTCTATCAACACTGTTTCCACTTTTACGTCCACTCTCTCATCGGGCTCAAAAGCACTATAATCCAAATTTCACTGTTGAAATAACTAAGAGGTGGATCTCAGCAAAACAGAGAGGAGTGACTTTAGAGAATCCACTAATATTGGTACAGCCCATCTAAAATGCCATTTCGACCATCAAAGGCAGGAGCATCTTTGAGTCCCAAATCTTCGTACCATATCCCTAATGGATCCTCAGTGATGAAGCTAGACTGATGAGCATGGCTCACCAAGATAATGCATGATGGCAAGTTTTTGTTTGCCTTTCCCAAATAACTTGTAGACGCTAATTGTACATTGAGTTGTACCAGCAAGACTGTAGCATCATGGGTAATTCTGTATCATCAGCCATGTTTGCTTATACAGAATCCCTCGTGAGGATTGTCTCTGGCTGATATTCATACGCAGGCACATTGATGTTTCATTAAGTAAAGATAGAACTCTTCGTCACATTAGCAGAGTCCATCATGAAGTCACACCACCACCCACCTCTAGCAGAACAGTAGATTTGCCAAATGGACATCTTCATATTAGCAGAAAATGATTGTCACTGAAGAGCCATATACCAGTCCATGAAACCGTCTTAAAATGTAGACTGTCTCACTGAAATTGTTTCATCAAATTGGAATGAAATGTCTTTCTAACTATTCTAGTTTTGATTAACATTAGACTTTAATTAAAATTGGAATCAATGCTCAAATCATGATGTACATAATAAACCTTTTCTTCTACAAAAATCAATTTGAAGTTATTCAATATATTTCCATCACATTTTAAAAAATAGTACAGATTTTCAATTATGACAATTCATGCCCTGCAAATAGGCATTGGCATTTCTAATCTTATCAAATCTGATTTAGCAATATCTTAAATGAATTTTTACTTGATTATCATGTTATATTTGTTGCTAAACCAACGTTTGGATCTTCGGTGTTGCACTTCAAATACCTGGGCAAGCTAATGTGTAGTTATTACAAACCAAATTAAATTATGCCCATAAAACTGCAATTTTCACTCAATTAATGTATTGATTTTCAATTTAACAACCTGATTTCCTACATAAAGATTACTTAGAATTATTGCAGAATCCTAAACTTATAAAGGCACTCCTATAGATTGTTTAAGCATATTGATCAATATTCACACAATACCAAAAACAATAAAACATAGTTTTTAATCTTTTGAGTCTGGCAGTACAAGCACAGCTCTTATTTTCCCATTTTCTGCAGGAATTGGACCATACTAGTGATAATGGTCGACAAAAGTGAACACAGTGCTTCCTCACTGGCTGCTGATTAAACATGGCCGCCAGAGCAGACGTCACAAAACAAATTCTCCAGACCATTGCACAAATCTTGATGTGGAACTGATTCAGGGCGATACAGACCGCAGTCTCCATGTTGCATGCTTGACTGCCTTGTTATCAGGAATAAACACTTTCACAGGTGATTTGCTCCAAGAAAGATATTCACTACGAATGAATACCCCAGACATTGGTTCATTAACCTGTATAGTTGGTCATGTAAAGGTTCTGTTAATCCTTGACAAAAAAATTCTCAATTTCATCTTGGTTATAATTATCAATATTTTTTACGACCTTTTTCCATAAGAGTTTCCAACTTTGTTTGTGAAGTAGTCCCGATGCTATTATACTGAATGCTGGGAGTAATCACAAATTTTCCGGTTAAGTAACTTAATTGTATTCCACCAAGGTGGTCTTGTTACTGCATATTTTTTAAGTGAATTTTTATGATAGAAATAGTTTTGAATTATCTCCAATGAACTTCTTGTAAACTTAATCATTTTGTTCTTGAATAAAAATATACTTTTCTCAAAATAATACGATTAAAATCAATTCCTAATCTCAAGCTATCCTTCATGGCACATTTAAGAATAGACTTTCGCATTGTGCATGATCACTGGAGTATGATACTTGATGGAGAGAAAAACAACTAAATAACCACCGGAGCTTGCAAACTACTCTTTAAAAAAGATATGTAATGTAATACTGATGTTCAGTAATTCATTCAAAGTTTTCAGCTGAAAGGAGATCATGTCACTCTAGACACTTAAAGGTCAGTCCTGATCCACAAAGTTTTCATAGCCTTCTGTGCTGTCATAACTATACTGTTTGAAATGGTTACGAATAAGGTACTGCTATGATTGTTTGTGGATTGGCTACCTGGTGAGAGTGGGTAAGCAAGTATTGTTTCAAGCTGCTTTTAAGAATATTCCATCAATATCATCGAGAAAAGCTTCAGAAATCAACCTCACATGTTGCACCTATGTTGGAACTCAAACTGGATCTTCAGTGCGATGAGTAAACACTTTAACCACTAGGCTACCCCACTACCACCTTAGATTTGGTTAGATACAGTCTGATGATTCTGTTGAAACATTGTGGATACTGATTTAAACTTTGGAAGAAATCCCAGACTTTCATCCACAGATTGTTTTGATAGTCCCCCGGCATCCACTAGCCATACAAGATCTGATTTCACGTTTCACAATATTTCAAGTTTGACTTTTATTTGACACAAGAAGTAGCATCCTGAGAACTGCTTCTTGAGAAAAAGGCAATGTGTCGGGGGAAAAAAGATTTAACACAAGAAAGAGACAAAAGTCAGTAGGATGGTCAAGCGTAAATGATGCTTTGGAAGAAAATCCATCTCCATCAAATTTGGGATATTCTTGTACCCAGATTTTATTGCTTGTTGTGAGATTCAGTTAATGTGAAAGGTTGATTATAACAATAGCATAATCATCAACATATTAAAATATAAAAATCTCCTAAAACTTTAAAATTAGTAAAGTAAAAGACTGAGCATATGAACATGGTTGAAGCAAAAGTTGCACTTTTCATACATTTATTGTTCAAACTGATTGATCATATACTGTCAGATAGTGCTGAATCAAACTGCTATAAAGGACATCATACCACTAAGATCACTTCTGAAATGGACATAGCTGACCATTGGTCATTCACAGACTGAACCAATTCACAAAACTGTACAAACCTATCATTCATATTTTCCACTGAATCGCAAGAAATCAATAAAAAATATGATCTGATTATGGAAAGGTGGACACAGAATGTTTATTGCATTCCATTTATCCCTGAAATAAATGGCCTGATAAAACAAATTGTTTGATAAAGGAATAGCCTGTCTGTCTGGAGAGTTCAGACAAAGTATGACCATTTCTGTCCAATGTTCCTTGGTGCTTCCATAATGGAACACAGATTACAACACTCACAGAAGCAGGGTTTGCGGAATGTGACCATATCTCCAGGCTGTTCCAGTGGTCAGTTCATACAGTTGACCACGTACAAATATACAACAAAACACAGCTCCATAATCACCAGAAATCTTCACTCGAAACCAAGCCCACTGAACATTTTTGACTTTATAATAAGCATGTCTCTATGAATCTCCATCAAAATAGCGGTAACGCTGTTCTTAATTTTCGAAAAGGGCAAGGGCTCATTTGTATAATGGATTGCACAAACAGTATGCCATGTGTATTCAGAAAATACAGATGTATAGCTATTCCCCAAGATGTATCCTATTCCCCAAGATGTCTTTGTACAGTTGTTATTGTTAGATTTTTGTGTGAAAGTTGGAGGTAGTTTAGTGTTATACAGCTTTAAGCCAGACAACAGCAGTATCACAGAGACAGAGACAGAATAAACCCAGGTACCTGGTGTGAAGAGCAAATGCTAAAACAAATAGGCTATGCCACCATAATAAAAATGTGAGAGCATGCATTTTATGTGCAAGACTCCTAACATGTCCAGTCCTAAATAATGTAAGAATTCAATATTTACCCCAAAAGGTAGCAAATTACTCGAAATTGCACTCTAACTTTTTTAGATCTCTAGGAATTATAGCATTATTTATCGACGGTAATTTTACTTAAAGCATGCAACAATCTTAAGAAATAACATTTCATAGAATACTGTATATCCAAACTTATGTTATACTGGAAACATAAATCACAGTGAAATCATTCACTCCTTCAAGACTCCTGTGCTCATTTTTTCCCACTGCAGTTATAAATATCATGGGTGTATATTCTTTTTCCTATCAAAACATACATGCAAAAATGACATCATGTGTACCTTCTTCATCATAATTCACATGGAAAAGACTTTTACATGCTTTTTAATGATTCTAACCATTAGACACAGAATTGATTAAAGCTGCTACAAAATCCATCATGGCCACCTGAGCAGACGTCAGGAAACTGGTAACCTGAGACCATTACACAAATCAGTGATCGCAACACAAGACTCATCACAACGTGAGCTGGGCTTTTGTACAGTGGCAATATGCTTCGGTGAGTTCTCGTTGGGAATAAATACCTTTGCAGGTGATTATAGCAGATAAGGATATTCTTCAGTTTGCCCAGATTCTGTTAATAGAGAATCAATCCCTGTGTATTGACTAGCAACACTTAAAATCTACACTCAGAGCACAGGATAATGGCTTGGCTGTTTGGTTGGAAGTCTCAACATTGGTTTGGCACTGGAATGCGGTTTGAAGTATTGCCTTGTGCGGTGAAATATTTGATTTTATATTGTAGCTCTTGTGTATGGCAAAACATCACAATGTTTTATAATAATATCACTACTACTGCTACTACAACTGCTACTGCTACTGCAGCCACGGTTACTACTTCTACTGTTGCTGCAAACTACTTCTACTACTGCAACTATGTTTCTGTCTACTTCTGCTGTTGCTACTTCTAATATTGCAGCTACTGCTACTATTTCTACCTCTGCTGTTGCTATTTCTAATATTGCAGCTACTGCTACTATTTCTACTTCTACTTCTGCTGCTACAATTTCTGCTTCTACTGCTACTGCTACTATTTCTACTTCTACTGCTACTGCTACTATTTCTACTTCTACTTGTGCTGCTACTGCTACTATTTATACTTCTGTTACTACTTCTAACACTGCAGCTATTGCTACAACTTTTGTGTCTCTGCTACCAACGCTGAGTGAGTGAGTTTAGCTTTATGCCACACAGCAATGTTCCAGCTGTATGGGGGCAGTCTGTAAATAATCGAGTCTGAACCAGACAGTCCAGTGATCAACAACACGAGCATCAATTTGTGCAATTGAGAACCAATGACATGTGTCAATCAAGTCAACAAGCCTGATCACCCATTCTTGTTAGCAGGCTCTTGCAAAAAGCATGGGTTACTGAAGATCAATTCTAACAGAATCTTCACAGGTCTGAACAGGTCTTCATAAATATTGTACCCTGGATCTTAACAGCTGTTTAAATGTTGAGCATTTGCTCTCAAAAGAAATTGAGGGCGATTCAGACAGTTTGTTGGATTAACCAAATTCTTCATTATACAGGTCTACAGACTGGTTATATTTGTATCATTTCATGTATGTATCATCAATTACGATCACTAATGTCATTTACAAAGAATCTATTCATCATTAAGCATTTGAATAAAAAAAAATAAATACTCCATCAACTAATGACTGGGTCAAACTTTGGCTCCCTGACATTGCAGATATAAGTTCAAGGCATATTACAATTTGCATAGTCAGATTTTGTTCAAAGATTGTGAATGTAATTGATTATATTGTTTTGATAAAGTACATATGTCAATTACTGTGTTAAATGGCAATTTACTGACATCAAAAGTCATTAATTTCATGTTTTTATGACATTTAAAACCCTGATGTGCTGTCAGATGATTGATGGGGCATCTGGACTTGAACATTTTTGTAGCATTAATACCAAGCACAAATGTCAACATGATAATCAACAAGACAAATGAGTCATTTGCAAAAACACTACTTCACCACAGACTTACAGTTCAGCCTGACTTCAAGGATGGTTCAAGTGAAAATTCTCATTTGTCTCTAAGAATCAAGTGTGTAAGTGAGTGTGTGAGTGTGTGAGTGTGTGAGTGTGTGGGTGAGTGGGTGGGTGAGTGGGTGGGTGAGCGAGTGTGATTTAGCACTGGTTTTAACGATATTCCATTAATATCAACACAGGGGACACAGAAATGGTCTTCACACATTATATCCATGTAGGGAATCAAACTCAGACCTAAAGCATGATAAGCAAATGCTTTACCCACTTGACTTCTCCACTGCCCAACAATTAAATCAATGAAGTACATAGCATAAATACTGAAGATAAAATGACATATAGTCAATATAACAGTCTCTTTTCAATATGAGTGAGTGAGTGAGTGAGTGAGTGAGTGATCTACCTAACCAGGAGTCTGCAGATGACTTGACCCCTAGTAGCTGTATTACAGTGTCTATTTACTGTACATCTCAGACACTGATACTACAATTTAAGAGGAAAGTTAAATTCAACAAAATCCTTGTAGAACTCTCGATCATGAAAAATAACATTTCTCCCCAATGAGGTATAGGTCAGGCCTGGTTTCGTCGGTTATTTCATTCTCAAAAGAACAGGAAATGATTCACTATGACATCTATTGTAGATTTCCACAAAAAGAAACAGGCAAAAACACTGATCAAAGACCAGAAACTAGCATAGACAAAAATACCTCTCTCCTCCACAGTGCAAAATAAACAGCATTTGTTCTTCTCAGAAAAGGGTCGGCCTAAACCTCTCAACTCATTCCAATCTAATCCCCTGTGAGAAACAGTCAATCAACAGCAACAACAGCCAAGTGGCATCGTTGTCCACAGCGCAACATCGACCTCATCGAGATCAGAGTCTGAGACGAACACTTTCCAACAATTCGCCGACACATTTGTGTGAATCTATGCCATAAATGTTGTCTTTTGATAAAAAATTCAATCATTGATTTTGGCTTCTTACTATGTGGATCGTATTCTGGCGAAGTTATTACATGGCTCAACTCTGAAAGGACATGATGCAGTCGTGTCTTGAAAGCGCATTGATTAAGTCAAGAGAGAATGTCTCTTTTCTGTAATATCTTAAAGAAGAGCTAGGAATATCTTTTCTTCGAATATAATCCAGCTTCTTAAGGAAAATCTTTTATTCTGCTTCCACTATTAAACACCAGCATCAACCTAATATTGACTAAGCACACAGTAAGTCTCTGTATTTTAGAAAATGAATTTTGCTATGAACAGTCTCCACTAGCTGTCCCTGCTTTGAATTCAATCAGTAGAAAATCAGCCATGTATTCCTTCTGAAAGGTATTCTATTCCACTTTGTCATCATCAATAGCCTATAAAAGTGTCATGCAATATTCCTCTAAAGCTGGATCAGGTAATAAATGGCTCTCCATAAATTGAAAATTATTATTTCAGCAATGGTGCGGCTTGAGCTAATAAGAACTCAAACTGAACTTTAATAAAACTACTGATCCTGGTCTTGGTCAACAAAGACTGAGACAGTCTCAGTCACCAAGTAATGTCATCAGTTTATATACTGAACAACAAAAGAAACGTTAAAAAAAAATATATATATCACAAAAGTAAGCGTTCATAGTCACACCTTCTATTGAAGAACTTGACAAAAAGTAGCTGCATTTCTTTTGCTGTTCAGTATATTTACTGTATTTACTGTCAGCAGCTGCTTTTTCAGCATGGTCATCTGCTCCTGCTCTCAGCCTCTTTCATTAGTTACTATTAACCCCTTCTAGTGTCTTTTAAAATTAGCTATTATTATCAATACCATCATTAGCCATTATTGCCATCAGCTACTGTCATCAGATACAGTTATCAGACACATTCATCAAATACATTCATCAGATACTTTCATCATCCATTTTCATCAGCTACTTGTATCAAACTTTTATGTGTTACTGCTATCACCTAATTTCATTAGTTCCTGTCATCGGCTACCATCATAGCTTAAAATTGTTCTTTGTGACACAAACTATGTTAACATATTTCTGTCCTGACAGACATTGACCGTCTCGGCTATATTCTTCCCTGGGATGACTCTGCTGTCAATTTCCTGGGTGAATGAACTATTCCTAGTTTCCTGAAACCGATGTCTGGCAAGACCCATGATGTTAAACATAGACCTACTATACTCTAAAGGCCTTAGGCAAATCTTTGAGTTTCACTGAAAATCAACGTTGAGTAATATATGCAAAGAGGTAGTTGCTGACTGAATCAATAATGTTTATATGGTAGGAATATTAACTCAAACCATGACCTTGACCATGACCTTTTATAGAAGAAACAGGCCAAGGTCATTACAAGGAATCATCTGGTTCATTATGTGAGAGTTTCTGGGGTATCTTGACAGTAAAACAAGTCCATTCCATCTCATTAGGAAATGGGTTAATTTGATAAATCTGAGAAGATAAAAAATGACAGGGATATAGAATATCCAAATTAAGCATGTATGGCAACCTTAAACATGAAAATAATCATCACAAATGCACTGAAACAAGTCTCTGGCATTCCAAATGACTTGTCTCATTAATAACAGAGTAAACTCAATAAACTCTGGTATCTCAATTATATCAAAGAAAGGAGGAGCATGTTGACCTTTAAAGTGATCTGGGTCAAGGTCATTTTCCAGAACATTACTCTTGCTGCTGTGAATGATGAGGATATTGACAGTTGAACATCAAGGCTCTGGTTCTCAAGGAAGTAATTGAGTATGTTGTCCATTTGTAAACGGGTTTTCTGGATACTAATTGTATTGGTCATTGAAGCAGAAGCAGACATTAGTCTTTGGCCATTTTGTGCTATGGTTCCTTATAGTCTAACATGGTTATGCTTATTAATTTCGATCATTTTAAAAAAAATTAATCAATGCTTGAAATGAACAACATTCTAACATCTTGAATGAAATGTGAAATTGCACCAAAAAAATGAAAATTTTGTCTTTTGATACATAGACAACACAGATCAGAACAGATGCAGTTAACAAAATTGGTGGTTAAAAGGGTTATTTTGAAATTGTTTCCTGAAATCAGAGCATATTTTTAGCATCATCTCTAAGTTGAATGCCTCTACAGTTATATAAGAACCCTATCCTTGTTCAATTTATTTCTGTATAAAATAAAAAAAATAGGCTAAATATTGAAAACCATTACGTCTCCTTTTCTCAAGAAGTTTTCAACCTTTTCATTAAATATATAGTTCACCAAATGGATGTTCTTGCATCTTAATTTGGAAAATTAATTTCTAAGATGATTAGCACTAATAAAATTACTTATCCATTTATTTTAACCTTTATAACATTGTTTCTTTCATATGCATACACCTAAAAGAATAAATCTATATGATTTAATTTTTAATGATAAGTACATACTCAGGTTAAATGGAACATGTGCCCACCTGGATGAGCCTATCAGAATGATGCTAATTTACTTGAAGCCTAAGTGATGGCATACATGTTTACCTGAAACCCTGAAACCTGAATGACATTATGCCTGTTTACTTGAGGCCTTAATTATGTCATGCCTGTTTACTTTAAACATTAATGACACCATGCCTGTTTACATGAAACCGGAATGAAATCATGCCTGTTTACCTGATACCTGAATGAATTAATGCCTGTTTACCTGAGGCCTTAATGATGTCATGCCTGTTTACTTGAAGCATAAATGATGTCATGGCTATTTAGCTGAAGCCTAAAAGTTATGCCTATGTAGAAGAAATATCATCAAGATTATCTAAAGCTCATACAATATCAAACTGTGGTTGACAAATACACTGTGACGGTCAGTGACTAGCCACTGGTAATCAGTAGTTAAAAATGCCAGGTAGTTAGATTTCAACACTGATATTCCAACAATATTCCAGATATCTTCAGATCATCCAGTCCAGTGATCAACATTATGACCATCAAACTTAGCATTTGGGGTGATATGACTCACCTAAGTAAGTGACCGTGGTCACGTCTCGTCATTTTGGGTGGCGGGGTGGCCCAGGTTCAATTTACCACAAAGGTATAATGTGTGAAGCCCATTTCTGGTGCTCTTCTATGATATTGCTGGAATATTGATAAGGGGGTCAAAACCCAAACTGACTTGCTAGTAAAAGAGAAATTCTAGCGAGTCCACCATATCATGTACCATCCTGCTGATTCAGTCCTAGTCAGCCCCTTTAACAAGCAACATTGATTAAATACACTTCTACAGGAAGTATTGATCTGAGTGAAGAAGTGTGAATTCAGGGACACTATCACTTTGAAAGAGCATTGAATCTTCATGATTTTCAAACAAAAGTGGACCTTTTTCACTTACTATGTCAATTTTTAGACCTTTATCAGTGAAATTAATCACAGATTTGATTAATGTTGTGGGTATCACAAGTCAGAACTGATTGACATGTTGTCAATTAACCTACCTTTTCTTGACTTTGTGTGTCAAATTTCTAATTATGTCTCAGCTGGTTTTTACTTAGGTATTTAGTCTTGGGGCATTTTAATACACCAAATTCTCTGTCATTAGAAAATGGATATGATATACTAACCTTCCTTGCAGGCATGCTTTTACATTTAAACTTGTGTATTTTATCTTCAACGCTGATTTCACCAATTTCAGAAGAAAAAAAAAATGACATCTGTCAGTTTCTTAGTGATAACAGTGCTTCAGAGAATTGATTTTATGTTGAAATTTTATTAGATTCTCAGACATTTCTGAAATCTACATGAAATCATATGAAAGGGTATTAGAACAAATTGTTGGTCACCAAAACAGTTCACCAGAGTGCCATGTTTTAATTTACTTTCTGTTCTGCAAGAAATAACATGCTCCAAAATACCAACCCTTGATATTACAAACCAAAGGGACAAGTTATAATAACAATAATCCTTCCAACTATATGAAAATATTTCTCAGCTCTTTGGGAAATATACAACAAAACCTGACTGCCAGTAGGTAGATGGTCATACTTCATCCAACTTGTTACCCGTTTGCTGCTGGGTTACAGAGGTATGTGAGTGAGAGAATGAGTGAGTGAGTGAGTGATCGAGTGAGTGAGTATGGTTTCACACGGCTTAGTATATCATGGCAGAGCCACCAGAAATGGGTTTTCAGCGTGAACAAATGCTGCTAACCACTAGGTTATTACCCCTCTATCATCAATAACTTGTGATTCATTTATATTACACATTTTTTGGAAAATGTGTTTACTTTTGAACTCAGTGAAATTTGTTTTGACGAATGGTCAAGAATGGTATTTTCTAGTGACATACTGATCTTAAATAAAATACATGATTAATTGTAATTATACTTGAATGAAGTTTGAATAAATGCAATTCTCCTGGAAATGTATTTTTTACAAAGGTTTACATAATGTTTTAAGCTGCTTATAAAGCAGGTGGTGGGGTAGCCTAGTGGTTAAAGTGTTCGATCTTCACTCCAGAGACCCAAATTGGATTCCCATAGGTACAATGGGTACAATTGTACATGGGTACAATTTGTAGAGCCCATTTCTGGTGTCCCCCACTGCGAAAGTACTGGAATATTGCTAAAAACAGCAAAAACAAAACTCACTCACACACAGTTATAAAGCACCCTATATGTCTGACCATAAACATCAATCAGAAATATTTACTGAAAGAGCAAGAACAATAAACTGTCATCATGAATGGATTGATCTCGTATATAATGAACTTCTTCGTGCAATCTGTGTGAAAGAATGAATGTCACTCATATATTTGTCCTTCCTGGTCCCACTGGGTCATATTTCATTGTCACATAAATGTTTATCCTTGTTATTATCACAATACTTTCAAGATTCATGTGTTATGATGAATCACCGGAACATTAAGAATATAAACTAGCACTTCTATGAAGATATTGATAGGTAATTTCATAGCTGTTGTTCTCTTAGATACTCCATTCATTCATTGACTGATGGAGATGTGGATCACAAATGGATATCTTGCACACACACACACGCACACTTCAGTGACAAAATTATACATTGTACATTAGACATTATACATTGTGACATAGTTGGAATGGTAAAATAGATTCTGGTTTTAGTAATAATTTCAGCATTGTGATGCTAGTGAAACTAGACACATTCAATTGTTGCATATATACATCACCAAACATCAACTAAAATTCAAACAGAGAGTCTGCAACAGTAACTGGCATCAGCTTGTACACAGAAACACAGCTTTGAATTTCAGTCATTAAAAATTTACAGCACAAGCAGTCGACCATCACAGACTGAACACACATAACAATTGTCTACACCACACACTGTTGTAAAACAACCTTCACCATACCTTCATGTGAAAAATGAAAGACATCGTCATTCATATTGTACATCCATGAACAAGCAAAGCAGTCGGACACTCCTTCCTCTCATAGATATATATTTCACTCGAAAGAAATCCATGCCGTTACGAACGTGTTCATTTCAAGGCAAACAATCCTCCTCCCGCTAGTCGTTTTCCACTTACGATATAACACTGACATTGCTGAATGAGCAATAGCCTCCCCACCTACATCATGGTGCACACCCCAGTGCTCTCAGATCAATATGAGATAAATCTTCTAAATTAATATTTGTGCGAGAACCCACACTTGGGTAAGTGAGAACAAGATGGAATCGGATGTGCAATAATTATAGGGAAGGGGGAGCAGTCACCGACAGACTCTCTTTAAAAACGTTATAACCATCACTATGAGAAGAGCATGGATTATGTCAAAATGAGTATTATCTGGCTCATGGTTTTTAAAAAAACATATATGATATTGATACCAGATACTTAAATAATAATAATAATAACAGCTATTTATAAATTTCCCATGAATAAAATATATATTGAGAAATGAATAAAAATGATTTGCCAAAGTAAAATCATATTGATTTTGGTCATGAATGCTTTGTATGATTTATTACTTGATTACAACAATCTGTGATTATTTGCAACTACTTTTATTTGGTTGGTTTGGAGTGAATTTCCATGAACATCGTTGTCTCAAGACTTCTATTGATTTATTTGTGTACTATCATTTCCTCCAATGATTGCACAAATAAAATACCAACTCCAGACAAGAACCAGTCTCAATCATCAGTGAGATGGGATGGGCAAGACACATGCAAAAACATCATGACTGGATTGTTGAAAAGCACCGACAAAACCAGGAACCCTGAAGAAGGACAAGCATATCCTGCAGACTGTCAGCAGGTTGGAACTGAATATTACCTCGGACATGTTGTCTTAATGGAAGGATACTAGACAGGTCAATATGAATATGCATTTGGAGAAAGGTCAAAGGTGACAATCTATCAAGCATGTTTGGTGCCAGCTCATATCAGAGGTGCAAGGTCACACCGTATGGCCTTGACAAGGTTCATTTGAATATTGCATGTCATGTTAACAAGAACTGACACTGACAATGTCTCATGCATAATGCTAGTGAGTTAATAATATTTTATACCACAGTCAACAGTTCTCCAAATTGTTCAGTTTGCTTATAATGGAGAGTGAAGCAGGTAAATCTCTCACCTGGGTATAATGGACAGTCAGGGTAGAAGTCATGATAAATCGAATATCTATTTGACATACTTGGTAAGTTTTATAATCTTCCAAGATCTCTATACTTCCGCCTGACACTCTCATATCAGTTTTTTAGTATGGTAACATGTTTGTTCCCAAAATACAACAGTTCAGATAGACGCAAACATGATACTTGGAAACAATGAGTTTTATATTTATCATTTGTGCATACAGCTGACTGTCTCACTGAATACACCCAAAATATCAATCACATGCAATAATCTCATTCTTTTATTTCAAAGTTGCCCAGTGTAACAGAAAAACAAATTGAAACTTTATAATTTTCATTTGTTTACCAAAGTTGTATCATACTGTTCATTACATAAATAACAGAAGTTTTGTCTAAAACCTGTTCTTTGGAAGGTTAGTGTGAGCATGACAACTGGCAAAAACATTGTACACCAAAACATATTCTTACATACAGAACACTGCTGAGATGCGTGATGTACGAATACTGTATGCATAGTCATGTGATCTGAGAACCATCATGGTATCTGGTCAAATGATCTTTGAACCATGATGGCATGTAGACATAAGACTTACAACCACGATGGCATTTAGTCAAATGACTTGAAAATAATCATGGCATACAGTCATATGACCTTTCAACCATGATGACATATAGTCACATGACTGACTTTAAAATAATTATTGCATGTTGACATATGACCTTTGAACCATGATGGCATATAGTCCGCTTAACTTGTAAATAATGATGGCATGTAGTCAGATGATCCATGAACCATAACATACATTATTTTGTGAATACCAAGAGAATTTTCAACTTTGTTTCAGACACTTACAGTCTGGTACATTGACTATCAATGGATTGCATGTCCAAGAGTACATTCTTGAAAATGCAGTTATGTGGGCAGACACGATTATTTTTCCAATGAAAAGAAAATCAAAGCCTGATTGCTGGTTGCTAAAATTGTCCTCTGCCATGACAAAGCTTAACTAGAACTCTCATATTTAAGATTAACATCATACAAATAGCTTAAACATGCAATGCAGCCATATTAAATGGTTACAATTGATTCTGAAATTCTTGCATGCACTGCATATTCCCATGGAGTTTGCAATTTAGCTGCAAAAACTACAATCTGGCAAGAAACGAATGCTATACTCTAAAATAGCTTCTAATACCTAACATTAAATGATCATGACCTTCAAAGGAAAATGAATTTCAAAGACTTACCATCACTATCAAATATTCATTGTTTTGACACGAGAAACATTTGCTGAGCAGTTATTTTGGCTTAAGACCATTTTCAAAATTAGATATTTTTTATCTTTTTAAAATTTCCCTTAGTTGGGGGATGAACTGGCAAGTTGGTGTATGAGGAATTGTGTTGGAAAAGCAATCAGACCACATCACACAGACAGCTGAGCTTTTCATAAAGAAACATTTAGAAGAAAGCTCTTGAATCCCCATGACCTCAGAGCACCAACTTTGAGCTATCGTAAAACACAAAACTGTGTCTCTGAACCAAGACATCAGAAAAGCTGAAGTCCCTCTGGAACATAAGCATCTGGACCAAATCACCATCTTCATCATCCATCCTCTCGCAAGCTTAAAGTCAATATGTTTCTTACCATATTCTCAACACCAAGGACTGACATATTCTGAAGTATATGTACAAACATTTCAGATTTAAAGAGAAGCTAATTCTAAAGAATTCCAAATGCCAACACCTGAGAGTCATTAGTCTTGATTATTTTCTGATAATTTAATTTCAAATTTGCACAAATAGATCACTGAAAATCAGGGATTATATGAGTGGGACCGTGTAAAGGTCTCTCTCATCTTAAAGTCCGTAAACCACAACATTTGTAAGGATGCATCAAACTATTGATGGATTGCAAGTGTTGAGTCTCCAATAGCAATTAATTTGTGACAGAAACAAAACAATATCGATACATTGATATTATGTGTGACAATGGATAGTTTAATAATTGACATCCGATGATAAATTCACAGTACTTATTATTTTTTGGGTGTACTTGCAGTTTCATTGAGTTCATGTTTTAACTGTTTACTTGATCTGGGTTTTAATTTTCCTGTTAGTTACCAAGAGACTACTTCAACTTGTTTATATTTCTTATAAATGACACACTCATTTGAAAAATCACCATCACAACAGCATGTTGCAATAGACTATCACTGATAATGGTTTTCCCTCAATAGTCATCCCTACCATTTTCTCTCTGCAACCGTGAGTTGCCTCATGCAGAAAAAAGTATTGAATATGTTGAAATAATTATTTCATACCAATGAAAAGTAAACTAAACATTAGTGTACACAAGAATGATAATGACAAAAACCAAGCAACACAACATAAATACTTAAAAAAAAATATTGTTGTTCGAACTGGAAAATCGGAACAGGTGCTTGAAACGTCCTCTTCCATTTGTGCAAGGGCAATACTGAAGCTGACGGCTTTTCGTATATATATTCAATTTCAGTGATTTAAGGTTGCTGTTTTTACTATTTCAGTAGTGAGATATTATGTTTATTTTATTATTTCCACGATTAATGTGGACTTTTCTGCATTTTCTTGCACAGTGGGGAAGTTTTCTTCAATAGGTCTGTGATAGGTAAGTGACAGTGACAAGAAAATCCAGTGATGAGATTCATCAGCAAAAGAGGCTGATATCTTGTTTTGTCAAGTTTTAAGTTAATTTTAATTCAGGATTAAGGAGTTACAACCTGTGATGCCTTGGGAAATATAACATAAAATATTTTTGTAAAGGAAAGGGGATAAAAGTTTAGCAGCATAGACTGAAATTCTCAATGTACTCTTCCTTTCTCAGTCATTTCTTTCTACTGTGCCTTTAAAACAGACCTCAAACACGGCCTCCATTGCATGAAGCTAATGACAGTTTTGTGACTAATTACTATAGCTCCATTCATCAAGATCGGCCCCTAGATTGTTTCCTGCAGACATCCCATCCAAGTAATTGCCAAACTATCTTTCATTTGAACTATGGGACCAAAGATCAAATGCAACTGAGGAAATGGTCCATGTGTCCTCGGCACCAATGGTTCTCCATGAAAGGAAATGAAGCTGGGCTCCACTTCATCTTGCTTAAAGGAGTTGGGATAAGGACTAAAACCATGGGTACATGCGCTTTCATAGGCAAAATAGGCTTCTGGGAAATTCCTGACAGCATGGGAGCTTTGATTCTAAGAATCTGACTTGGCACATTTGATAATGGTAGAAAGGAGCATGTTTCTTTGATTTCCAAGAAGCAACACGACACTGATGATTTCAATGGCTGATACCTGACTCCTTAGGCGTAGTGCCACAGCTTGGCAGCACAGGAGGGTATACTAAAATAACCCCCTTGCAACTAAAGGTTTAAAGACTTCATCATCTCATGTACTACATAATTTCGAATAATTGGAAGGAAAGACGGAGATGAATGTCATTTCTCAGACAGCAGGATCGCTGCTGGAGAGCAAGAAGTTACAATTGAATTTAATGATCACATTGGTCCTTTGATGGAATGTGTAAATATATTTCCTATAATGGCAAATGGAACTAATTTTAGTCTACATGACCTGATGAAGGAATCTTTGATATGCTTCAGTCAGGATATAATTATCTGTGGCTTGATTAGAATTTAAACTGTCTTTAGTGTGTCCAAATTGTATGTGAATTATTGAACACGGTGTTAAGACATCAATTGAAGAAGCAAGTTACAAGTATTAGGAAACATTAACCATATATAGGATCAAAAAGCTGTGAAATATATTTCTGAAGTGACTCTGCTGGAGGTGGGGGGAGTTAGCTCAACATATCCCTTGTCTTTTGGTGAGTGGGTGGTCTTTACCTTTTGGTGAGTGAGTGGGTGGGAGGCCTTTGTCTTGGGTGAGTGAATGAGTAGGTGCTCTTTGTCTTGGGTGAGTGAGTGAGTGGGTGGACAAGTGGGTGGTCTTTGTCTTTTGGTGACTCAGTAGGTGGTTTTTGTCTGTGATTTGGTGAGTGAGTGATTAATTGGTCAGTGAGTCAGTGGTATTTATCTTTGAGGAAATATGCAGTTCAGTGAGTGAGTCAGTGAAGGACATGGTAATGACAAACAACACCTACAAAACATACAAGTACTTCAGGAAATCAACAACAGCTTGACTTGGGAGGAAAACCCATAGTGTACAGCTCAGAATTACCACCATGTTGAAACCACCAAGCAACTCCAGAAACACTTTCAGGAAGAATTGAACTACTCTTACGAACAAACAAAATTTGTTGATCAATCATTTCCTTCATTAAATAATTGTGGCAATCACTATCTTGTACAGGAAGGAAAGTGACCTTCATAATTTGATTCTACTGGAGTTAAGACACCCAGTGAAATTATAACATTCCAATTTGGACATCATCATCAGTTTTATTGATAAGGGCAGATCAACAAAGAGGACATCTTCAATTCACAGGTTATGACATGATAAAATTCGAAGATATTAAATAACCCAAGTGTTTGATCACCACTGATCAATGTTCTTTGAAATGCCAGATAAATAACTGCTAATGATTGAGATCGTCTTTGGGGACCTCTGTACCTCCTTGCTGTTTTCTGTTCCCGACAGGAGGAACCCAATATTTTCTATTTGGAGTGGAGTTTCTATTGTGTTATGATATTTCTCATGAATGAACTATATATCAGAATGGGTTAGAGCTGATCTGCAGCAAACCATCCTTGTCATAAGAGATGACTAACCGGACTGGGTGGTCAGGCTTGCTGACTTGGTTGACAAACGTCACTGTATCCCAGTTGTGTAGATTGATGCTCATGCTATAGATCACTAGATTGTCTGGTCCAGACTGCCACCATATAGCTGGACTACTGTTGAGTGTGGCATCAAACAACATACACTGTTGCACTTTTTCTGTTCATCCTCAAACTGACTGATGAGTTAACTGGCAGTTTTAAATTCAGAAAAGCATAAATGCAACAGATACACCACACATGATTGATGATATTTACCTAAACAAGCAAAGGGAGAGTCAGACGTTCTGCAAGCTTTTAGTAATAGTCCTGTCAAATCAACAGATGGTCTGACTTCACGTTTAATGAATACTAAATCTACATTCATACATAAGAGAATTAGTACTATCTTCCTGTCTACTGTTGGAAAAAAGAAACAAATTTAATTGACTCCATAGCCACAAGGTCATGTTTGTTGTGATTTGCATTGAATTTAATTTAAATATTTAATTTAGATTCATCATTGACTCCATGAATTTGGTTCCAGGCCTGCCTTGAATAATATACCAGTGTGCCAGATTGACCTGATCCAAAAAAAACAAAGTGAGGCTACTTTGACATCTTTATCCTTGCCATGGAGTAAAGAAACTGAGAAACATAATGATGGCAAACTAGGATTCGAACCCATAAGCATTATTTTCTTTGCAGTAGATTGATTATTGATTATTGATCATTTGACCGGAAATGATTATTTACAGGACAAATATTTGGAATATTGCTGAGCTTAACAACAAATCAACAATCAAAAACTTTTCATGCATGTCTAAGGGAAGTAACTCTACACAATCTTGCAGTGTCATAAATGTAGGCAATCTCCCCAACCCTGGAGTTTTGAAATAACTTTCCTCTGACCTTTCTTTATCTCAAAACTAGTTACCCACACTGAAATAATTGAATTGGGACTGTTGTAATCAGATTTTTTAATTTCAGTAACTATTTCAATTATCTGAATCTGGCTTCATGGCAACCTTTGAAATGACGGCACTTGTTTTCAGACAGACTAATGCATAGATGTCAGGAGAGAAGATGTTAGACAGATTGCTAAATCCACATGCTGGATTGACGTCTTGGTTGCTTCTCATTTAGTTACGCTACGCACTGTACCTCAGAACAACAAGGAACTATGAACATAAAGATTTTTACACAAGCTCGGGTAATGAAAAATTCACACTCGTTTTGTATAAGTCTTTTCACACACTTACTTGAGTGTATTAATTTCCTTATTATCAGTTTAATTGATTTATATTTGTGCAGTTAAAGTCGGTTAGCAAGAACTATGGTACTGTTCATTGATGTCACATTCAATTAACATCACAGATGACAAAATAAGAAAACAATGGTTGTAAGGCAAAAGTGAAATGTATATGAGCACATATGATATACATGACACATGTAACGTTTCACCATATAAAAAATATGTTTCATCAGACAGGGTATAACGGTTTCCTTTTCCTCAGCCAGTGATTGACATCATGAACATACATCTGCACAAATGGTAGCATCCTCGATATCTCCAGGGTATACGTTCCGAAAAGTCTCCACTGTACCCTGGACGCATCTACGGATCTGCCGGTAAATTTATTACCTCCCTTGACTGTCTTTTGATCCAGTCAGGTGTCTACGCTGGGAAGTTGAGCGAACCAATCACAACTCACTTTCGTTTTTTTAATTATCTAACCGATTATACTTGTCAACAGAAACCATGCCGAGGTTTCCAGGGTAAAGTGGAGACTTATCGGAACGTATACCCTGGAGATATCGAAGATGAAATGGTAGCTGATGCTGCTGCTGTGAAAAAATATTGTAGTGCAGGATTTGTTAAACAGTAAGTGAGTGAGTTTATTTTTACGCCACACTCAGCAATATTCCAGCTATTTGTCAGCTGTCTGTAAATAATTGAGTCTGAACCAGATAATACAGTGATCAACAGCATAAGCATCGAACCATGCAACTGGGAACCGATGACGTGTCAACCAAGTCAGCCAAGTCCTGTTAGTTGCCTCTTACGACAAACATAGTCACCTTTTATAGCAAACCTGGGTTGATGAAGGCCTATTCTACCCCGTACCTTCATGGATCATTTGTCAAAGAAACAACAGATACTTTAACACATGGACTTTGTGATTGGCAGGAGGTACTGGGAGAGCAAGACATATTTACAAACAGATGGTGTTGGAATTGATTTCCAGTGATCCATTCAAATAATTTCAACAACTATTCTGCCTTCTATTTATAAATGAAACTGTTTCATGGAATTATCGAGACTGATTCTTCTCTGGTGTTAGATACTGTTAAGTTTTACAATGAATGGTTCTAAATAACTGTGTCCGGACCAGATGAATCAGTGCCTGAATACCCGCTGCCATCTTGGTAACAAATGACTGGGGTAGCAGGCTAGCAACTGTCACCATTACAACAAACCCGGGTTCACTTTCCCTCATGGTTAAATCATGCGACTCCTATTTACAAATATTGAACATGAAAGTGCAATTACATAAGTGGCTCAGGGAAAAGGTGCTTATGCAACTTTTGGCAATATTTCTGCCAAATAATGGTAGGATGCACAAAAAATGTGGGAATGAAAGCCTGGTTTTGTGCACAATGAGACCAAACATTCACTTCAAGGCTGTCTACCACACAGAACTAACATGAAGAATGTTTGTGGATAGTGGCAACTTGTACATCAGCCATGCATGCTCTTGTAGCATATTCTAACTAAAGAAACCCCCCTGATATTGAAATTACAAAAACACATGTCATTTGAAGCCTAAAATATCTTCTCATTTGCAATAGATCAAAATCCACCAGCATGTCACTGAGAATTCTAATGTACCTTTTAGGAACATCATTGACAACATCACCAACCAGGGTTCTCTTTGATTCAATAACTGGATAATGGAATAAAAGGATTTGTAATAAAATATTTTTCTGCATATTATTGCTGCATGATATGATATTGCAAATCTTTATGGCTTTTGTGAATTTAAATACTGATACTTTTAATATTTGACCAAATTTTATATTTTCAAAACTGAAATTTGTTTGAACTTTTAGTATGATAATAACTTTGAAGTACAACAATGCATAAATGATATCATTTTTCCAGGATTTCAGTCACCAAGGTGAGAAATTGTAATATCCAATCAACTGGTACAATTTACTAGCTGTTTCATCTGTGCAGCATTTGTCTCTTGGGGAAAACGCTAGCATGACAGTAGCCTTGAGGCAAAAGGCCATCAAAGAAAAAGAAAATAACTATAGTGTTAAAATTTCACTTCATTAAGCTCCATTTTGTGACAAAGGCAAAACCACTGAACAAACTCTCATTATATTAAACAAGCTAAGTGCTAGAATGCTTTTAAAGGTGATTATTCCTTCGGCTAGGGATATGAGATGCGTTTAACCTTAGTTCTCCATTCAGCAATAACAAGCATGTTGCAGGATTCTTTCAGTGAAGATCACATTGATTGATATTTTGTCTTGGAAACTTTGTGCCTGTTAATCAACAAATTAAAGAGATTAAATGAATTGTGAGTCCATAGAAAAGAGTAATTCAGCATGGCAGCACTTGGTTAAAGAACGCTCTTTGAACATTGTTTTTCATTCTTGCAGTGTGCAGTGATATGTTGTTTACAAGTGTAGTTTGAAACAAAAGTAATGACCTTGAGACTTTATTTAATTTGATGGAACAGGCACTGAAAGTTGTATTAGTTGCCTGTTTGGATCAGTGAGTGAATGAATTCTGTTTTACGCCACTTTGACCACTATGCCAGTAATACCATGACAGGGAACGCCAGAAACAGGTTCACATATTATACCCATGTTGTCAATCCACATAGGACCCCTATTTATATTGGTATATCACAAAGTAGAGTGAGTGAGTGAGTTTAGTTTTACGCTGCACTCAGCAATATTCCAGCTATATGGCGGCGGTCTGTAAATAATTGAGTCTGGACCAGACAGTCCAGTGATCAACCCCATGAGCATCGATCTGCGCAGTTGGGAACCGATGACATGTGTCAACCAAGTCAGCGAGCCTGACCACTCGATCTAGTTAGTTGCCTCTTACAACAAACACAGTCGCCTTTTGTGGCAGGCATGGGTTGCTGAAGGCCTATTCTACCCCGGGACCTTCATGGGTTCACAAAAGTAGAAATGGGTTGGAATACAGCAGTTTTTGTCTAAGTAGATTCAGTGAAGAATTGACTTAAAACATTCTACATGAATCAGAAACCTATGAAGATCCCAGTTAGAATTGGTCTTCAGGAAACCATGCTCGGTATAAAAGAAGCTACTAACAGGATAGGGAGGCCAGATTCACATCTTGGAAGGGACATGTCATCATATCCCAACTGCTAAGAATGATGCTCATGAAGTTGATCACTGGATTGTCTGATTCAGATTTGATTATTTAGAGACTGTCATCATATAGGTGGAATAAGGCAACAAACTAACAAGCAATGAATAAACCACTATGTTCCCGAACAAAAGGAGAAATTGGGAGAGAGTCACACAGAGTATGGTTTTACAGTTTTCAGCAATATTCCAGCAAAATCATGTCAGGGGCCACCCTGAATGGAAAACACACATTGTACTCATGCTGGGAATCGAACCTGTGTCTTCAGGGTAAAAACTGAAAACTCTCACCATTAGGCTACCTCACTGCCCCAGTTAATTGTGACTGTTTGTTTGCTTTTTAATGCAAACCTTGTTTATGTCTGCCACGACAGCATGAAACCTCAATGACTGATTTCAAACATTCCACACATTCCAAACATTCCAAATGGGGATCAGTTAGATCAACACAAGGACATGTTTGCTACTTAATACATACACCAGACTCAGCAATTTCATCCTGGGAATCAGTTTGGACCAAACAATCGGGTGATCAATGGTAGGTTCAGATACATTTGTTCTTGATGAACTGTTCAAACCAAGAATATTAGAGAAATAAATGCAGGGATTTGGTAAGGCAGGGGCTATGGGTCATTTTGCACATTAGAATAAAAAATGGCTCATTAAAATGTGAAGGTTAGTATTGATGCAAGGGCAGTGGCCCTTTCTAAATTGAGAAAATGGCTAATACTCCTCAAAATGGCCCACTGTCAAAGTTCACTTTCCCAATCCCTGTAAATGAGAATTTCACCAGTAAAAGTCCTAAATATCTTACCATAGAACAGAAACACAGAATTGAAATAATCAGGAAATCAAACCTGGCATGACAAACTAACGCTTTGTCCACTGGGCTACCTCAGACATAACATTATTAATAGTCATTAAGATTACAAGAGAAGAGTTTCCTGTGCATACAGATACAAAGCAACAACTTACGGTCATGAACAACTCTGCTGGGACCTCATTATATTAAACTCAGAGATGACAAACACACCTCAGAGATACTGCAACATTCAAGAGTATGAACCTCCGGAGCACGGCAGGAAACCATTAATGACGTCCAACTCTTCTCCTGGCATCTATGCAATCATAAATATCAATTCCGATTTTCTCTGGCCAGTAAATATTTGCTTCATTACTGTTTTATTTCAGCTGAAAGGTTTTTATCAAATCAATGCCCTGTCCAATTTTTCAAAATAGGGAAAAATCCATTAAGTTTAATCTACAATATGAAATCATCAATATCTTTACACCAAAGATGGATACACTTTGTAAAATTTAAGAAACTCTAAACTGATTGCTGTACTATTCCATGTCAATGACGGTGCAGGAAACCCATCAAATATGTCTTCCCAAACTCTAAACTCTATCAGGATTTCAATGGAATGATCTAGAATTGATTTTCACACATTTTGTGGTGGCACTTCTTTAGAATTTATAGAGAGATGGATAGCACTAGCCTTAATGCATGCAAATTAAACCTTGGCAAAAATTTATCTGAGCCATTTTAATTCAGAAGAAAGTTCTTTTTATCAAAAATGGAATTAGGCAACAAAGGCATGTGATGGTGAAAGATAGTGTTAGTTTGTCATTATAAAGCTTATTTCAAACATTTGAAATTTGAAAGAGATTGGTGTTGATTCCAAGCCATTTCTTTGAGGAAATCCTGTCAGGAGTTTTATTGGCAAGCTCTTGATGAAACTGTTCTTGCTGTTAATGGAAAGATTTACGAATATTCTCAGAAAATTCGGACATCCATTTACGTATATTTAACTCTTTCGGATGTTTCAAATTTCACACATGAGATACAACAAGCCATTTTGTCAGGACTGGCTGTGTTAACTATGTTTGTGTCATGTTAGTATTTTCTACATTTTGCTTCAAGTTTCCTGTAGTTCTTCCCTTTGCCATGGGGAAGATTCTCTTTCCTGATGATGGCGTGTGAACTTGAAGGTGTGTTTGTGGAGATGTAGGAAGGTGGGGTGGGTATCTGTGTTGATGCATGTGTGTCTATGTTTAGTTTTTCTGTATTTAGTGTGCATGTGCATATGTGTGCGTGTGAGAATGAGAGAGAGAGAGAGAGAGTATCTGAGTGAGTGAGTGAGAGCATGTTCAACATTAAACAAGGATAAAAGGAAACTGATCATTAAAATAGATACTCAGTACATATAACATTTTATTACAGCATACAGTAACACCAGGATTAGCTGGTAATATTTCACTGGTATGGGTTATCTTGTGGTTTTATGTATATGTATCTTTTATTGTACTGTATGTCTTTACAATATTAATAACAAAGCATTATCTAACTCTTGTTATTTCGGCACTGATTAGCTGATACTCTTTTGCAAAAAAAATGATCATGAGACGATGTATGAAGACTAGTTTTCAAAGACTAGTGGTCCTGTTCACATGACTTTGATACTCCTTGGTCAAGTTAGGACTTCAGTTTATGCATGAGGTCTGCTGACAAACGATGTGGGTTTCAAATATACCAGTACAGCGACATTCAAGTAAAGTCATGGACACAGCAGCCAATGAAGACGACACATGTTACCGGCAATGTGTCGTAACTGCAGCGCATCCTAATATCACACAGCACATAACCATGTACAACAGTAATCAATACCGCTCTGGAAGTCGTCATTTGTAGCCTTGTGTTGCCAGCAGTGCTGTTACTCTGATGGCATCATTAATTACAACACACCTGATGTAGCTAAAACAGGAGAATATAACATGGCTTAGGATTAGATCATTCACTTGGTTTAAAAACTGGCCTTCAGATGTATGACTACTGACCTGCCATTGCATGGATTTGTGATGTGCCACCAGTATGAAAGGTTGCGTCTTTCTGTGAACACTAGTGTCATAGCTCATTCCTCATCACACGCTTATACAGTCAGTGTCATACGATAGAGTCCAAGTTGTACAACAGAGTCAGTGTCATACAATTGGGATTGTCACACAAAAGAGTCAGTGTCATACAATTGGGATTGTCATACAATAGTCAGTGTCATACATCTGGGACAGTCATACAATACAGTCAGAGTCATATAGCACAGTCATACAATGGACCCTACTTTCATTGGAGACTCTTTTATGATTACTTTCATGTGCTTATTTGCTGAAATTTCAAGGTTCTCAAAGGTAAATACATATTTATATTCTGAATACCTGTCCAACTTCAACCTGTCTCTTCTTTAAACAAGGTATCTAAGATGTACAAATGTGTCCCTTGCCATGAATTTGGGGGAAACCTTCTTTAAGACTTGCATTCTGCTTCATGTGTGACAATGGTGTGTCAGAAGTGTTTCTCCATGATTAGTCAGTCTTGTGTGACACTATGTGCATTCAGCGAAATGTTTGTGAATTACAGATATACTTTATGATGAAATTCATATTCACATTTCCTAATGACCAATGCATTGCAAACAATAAGAATTATCTACCAAGGGGCATCCCACCCAGAAACGCATGCAGAGGCAAGTCAAACGTTAACCTGAAAACAAATGGAATTGAGATCAACTTCCACCATTACAATTTTTCAGTTTCCTTGGGCCAAAAAGTTATTACTCTGGGCTTGGATTTTTGAAGCTCTCTTGAAGCTAAGATAGTGGTAAGTGATATATATTAACATTCACTTACTATCTCAGTGGTAATAGTCTCAGCTTCGAAAATCTGTAGGCCCTGATCAAACAACTTATAAGCAAGACTAGCATGATGCTCTTTGAAATTCTGTGATAAAAAGTATGCTTGATTGGACCTCAAGACGTCAGAAATGAAGATGCCATTTCTAGAGCTGCTGTAATATTGCTCAGAGCAAAGGCACAACAAAATATAAGTTGTTCAACCCTGAAACTTAAATCACCAACCAAAGACCAAGAGTTCATGGAACAAGCCTCAATCCTTCTGGTTTCTTTGAATGATTCCCTGCAAGTTCACGCACAGACAACAGCGGTTAACCTCATCCTAATTTGGAAGCATCCTTGAATCAGACCAACATGCCACTGCCAACTCCACAGAATTGCTGTCTTTGATGATAATTGCAAAACAGCTTCTAAATGAAGACCATTTAATGTGATGTGCATTGCCCTTCAGTAAATGAAATAATGATTGGAGGGGAAATTATTCACATTTTCAGAGCCCTAACATCCACATGATTAGGTCAAGATGAAGGTTGGGATCACCAGAAGTTGTTTCCTGATCAGCTTAACAGATATAGGTCTTAGGCCAATCACAAGCTGAGTAGAAAATTGGTATGGGCAAATTATTATCACCACCTTGGCTAAGCTCATGGTTAAAAATCAGTGGCTCACAAGGAAACTTCTTACAACAAAGTTTGTAAATAGAAATTTGAAAAATACAGTTTGACTTTTGGGGAGCAAAAATTTACAATATCCAACAGTAAAAGTGAGCAAATATAGTGTTACGAAAATTGGCAGCAACATAACTGCTAAATAAGGCCAGACCAATTGCATTTCTTGTTTTACAGATTTTTGTCCTCTGAAAACTTAATGGCAGGCAAAAAATAAAAATGCCAAAGTAATAATCGTACTAAATACTCAAGGTATTTACTTTTGGCCATTTATGAAGTGAACATGGATCAAAAGACAACTTATAAAGTATTTGCTTGTGCGTTTACATCATTAGCCATGAAGATTTTAATTTTTTGAGAGGGAAAAATTAATGATTATCCTTGAAAAAAATGCGGCAGGCAGATCTGTAAAACAAGAATTAAAATTTGTCTGGACTGATGGTGCTTTAGAAATAGCTTAAGGAAAACAGACTGGTCAATGGAATGAGCACAAGAAAAGAACCTGAACACACTGAAATATTGTAAAGTTTGAAATGAGCATTCACTCACTCACTCACTCATGCACTCACGTATTGTTGACGGACATATTGTACAAACTTTTGAAAGGCACATGGAAACCAGAATGTGCTCAGAAACCAACTGTTGATTGAAATATTGTACAATCCTTTAAAACAGCATGCACCAAAACCCCACTGTTTACTTAAACATTTTACCAACCTTTAAGACATTCACAAACCAACTGTTGAATAAAACATCGTACAAGCCTCTAAAATGGCACATCATACAAGCCTTTAAAGGCACTTGTTCACAGAATCACTGAATAAGTCTTCAAAGAATAACAAAACCACAAGCCTTGATAGAGACAGGCACCCATTGTTGAGTGAAACATCAATAAGGGTTTAAAGACAAGCAGTAACTTGTTGGGATAAATGTTAATGAATCCCCTTGTGACGTGATGTCAAACAGCATGATGGGAAACTTTATTTGCTGTAGCAGCGGCATTCAGTGCAGCTGCACTCAGCAACATGAACAATGATCTCAAAACCATTTGCATTTAACATACACAAATTCCACACACAACTTACATAATCCGCTTTCAAGAACACTTAAATTCCTTTCCTTATGGGTGATATTTCCCATGTGAAAACTTAAATCAATCTACATAAGACCTCTTGTCTCATAAATTTGACCCATATAAACATTCAGTCAGAAAAAAATTAATTCCTTCTTTAAAAAAATTCAATTAAATTTCAGTTCAATTTCAGATTTGGTTCTTTTTGTGTGTGTCAATGCTGTCTGGTGGTGGATTTATGGGAAAAAAACAAACATTTGGGTAAAAACTTGATCTCAATGATGCCCCTTGATACTGTTAATCTAATACAAGAAATGCCATAATGTGATAGAACCTACAAAAAAAAGATTCAATAAGTATTTTGATTGAGAAATCACGCTTCACTGCCTGAACAGCTGGAAGATGGTCGATACAAAATTTGTCCATTTTCTCAACCTTCCATCCACATAAATGTTCTAAATTCATGATCATATTACTTCAGCCAATGTTCACATGACAGAATCCTGTTATGTTCACATGACAGAATCATGAGATGGATAGATAAACATGTCAAACCAAATTTCAGACCTTCGGAATGCTGGAGAATTTGTCAGGATAAAATGTGTCAAATTTCTTACACATCCATTCATAGAACCTTCCTACATTTATGCTTGTATTACTCTGGTTTATGTTCACATGACAGAGCCATGAGAATGAAAAGACAGATACCGGTGTTTCAAACAAAATTTATGACAGTCTTAATATTGAGAAATTTAGTCATGATAAACTTGGACAGTTATTAATTTTCTGCAGTATGTCTGCAGCTTGTGGTTTGCTACTGGATGGGGTCATAAAAAAAGCAATAAAGAATCTGCAAATTGTAAAAATCAATCATAAATATGTACATTCATTTACTAAAGATTTTTAAATGATTAAAAATCGTAAACCAACAAATTTAATTTCTTAAAATTTCTTCACAAATAAGCAAACTAACTTTAAGTTTCTCATGACAGCTTTTAAAAATTTACAACAAAATTGAAAAACATCCTGGAGTAGCAATTGCTGATCTCCTGTATGAGCAAGAAATTGAGCACTGTCAAGTTTGAAGGCGTCAGTGGGATTCACCTGTCCGTGCATTTGACAGTGAGTGTCATTAGCTGGGCTTAATATCTCCCAACACCCTAAGAAGTCCCCCCCAGTGATGAAACCAGCATCTTGGACCAGGAATCGATACCAAAACGCATGTCCTTTTAGACTTCAGATCCAACCTAAGCTTGAAATTAATACCTTTTAAAGACTTGGGTGGGAGAAATGTGTCACTCATGTTGGACTGATGACACAGTTTTAATTGTCATCAACATGAAATCTCTGCTTCAGCAGCTATATGACATCAATGGAATGTGGGGTGCATACACTTCATCGCTTCTTATACGTCTGGGAGCCATTGAGGTCCAAATCCTCTTTCGGATCACCACTACCAATATTCCAAGACTTCCAGGAAGCATCTGCTTCCATTATTGCTTATACCCTACTGAGCATGCTTCTCTTCTTAGCAAGATTTAGAGTTTCATGTTTTAAGGGTTATGGCTTCTAGTTTGGCCTACAAGGATTGCAATAAGTTATTTCCAAATATTTTTAAAAGGATGTTTTCATCTAAGTAGTATCTAGAAATTAAAGTCACACACCTGCATTTCTGGTGCCTGTGTCTTATATAGCTCAAGATGGAAGTAAAAAAAAATGGTATTGAAAATTAATCATTCATTATGCTTTACAGTCTGCTACAATTTTAAGCCAATGCATTTCAACTAAGAAGAATAAATATATTTCTTTCAAATCAACTTACAGGTGACGCTCTGTCTCTACCTTCAAGTTATCTTAAGTACTTAATTTACTAGTTGCTAGCCTTATAGTTAGAGTGTTAACTCATCACACCACCGACCTGAGTTTAGTTCCCATGTGAAATTAACATTTGTAACTCAGTGGTGTTGCGATTTACGCATCTCTTGAACAAGCAATTAATGGTGTGGTAACCTGACTATTAACCTCCTCACAGACCGTATTCTCCTCAGGGAGCTGAGAAGACAAATTGAGTTCATCTAGTGCAGAGACCAATACTATAGTCCAATCTCTCATGATCTGAGCACATTTATGCAGTTATGACTTTCAAAATGTGCCATCAGAATAATTTGCATACAAAAAGAATGAAACAGTTCTCATTGTACAGAGACATGCTCCTAAGCTTAAGGTTGCAATTGTCTAAAACAAACCTTCATCAGTGAAGAGATGTGCCAGATGAACATTATACAACTCAAAAACGTTAAGGATCATCAAAGTTTGAGTGAGTCAGTGAGTGAGTTTAGTTTTTAGCCGTACTCAGCAATATTCCAGCTATATCGCGGAGGTCTGTAAATAATTGAGTCTGGACCAGACAATCCAGTGATCAACAACATGAGCATCAATCTGCGCAACTGGGAACCGATGACAACAAATGCAGCGAGTCTGACCACCCGATCCCGTTAATCACCTCTTACGACCAGCATAGTCGCCTTTTATGGCAAGCATGGGTTGCTGAGGGCCTATTCTACCCTGAGACCTTCACGGGTCCCAAAGTTTGAGATGTAATGACAGACTGACTAGTAATATGACAGAATCAAATGAATGTTAACATTTTAGCATAATATGTACATTGCTTCCACATGACAAAAAAAACCCCAAATCATTGCAACCTATCAACTGAAGTTAATAAGAACTAGTTGTTCAATTACTGATAACATGCAAAGTAAGCTGTCTTACTATGCATGCATGCATGCCTTTACCTGATGTCCATGCATATAATGTACACTGACATGATCAAAGAGTGAAACTTTTAGTGGACTGCACAACATATCAACTTCAACCCAAAGCGCATGTTTGCTTATTTACCATTCGGTTCTTCTATGGTATGTGCATTCCCAGTAGAATAGCTACGGCAAAAGACCCATCTAATCGCTTGCAAATGTGCTGCATTCTCTCCTACATATTTGAGTTTAAATCCCACAGCTTCTTCCCCAAGGAATGAAATCTTTTTTGATAATTTCAAAACTCACAAATGAATCTTTTCAAAATATGCCCAAGGAGGTGTAACGATATTTGAAAGTGACAAGTGATGTGTCACTGGTGTACAATGTCTGTCACTTTGTAGCCCCCACGTAAGACACTCTCATGCACAGCATAAATAATGCACGCGATCCTTTAGCCAGAGACACTGTGGGAAGTAAATTCTATTACCATTTTCAGTTAGTTTGTCGCGCATGGTGCATCATGGGGGCGTCCACCCTTCAGCAGCGCCCTCTAGGAGAAATCAATATGTCGACGTGTTGGTAGGTGATAGCATGTAACATGGCTCCTACTGCAACACTAGAGAATCCTACAGATAATACAACATGAAACTCATCTCTAATCTGATGGAATGAGCGACTACTGTCATTTTCAGTTGGTAATAATACCTCGAGTGATGTAAGCCATAACTGTAATGTTCACGACATCTCAGACACAATTGGCATCAAAGTGTTTCTATTCCCCAAGCTAAACTGTGCCTTCACGCTTTTCCTCGTGGGGCTATGTTCTCATGGAACATTTTTTTCCCTGGAACATTATTCCATGGCACATTTATAGGGGAACATTTGTTCCGGATTGAACTAATCACACTATGAACCGAACGTCCTTGACATAAACATGCAATTCATTCATACATAGATAATCCTATGTTCAAAGAGATGACTCACACATCGAAAACAAGCAGTGTCAAATAATGTTAAAAACAGTGAATGAGTGAGTCATTTAATTTTGTTTGTTAAAGCTGTTCATTCCCACTTAATCAGTG